>NC_084672.1:10779957-11379957 GCF_028389875.1 Rhea pennata | reverse complement strand
TCCTTTCCTTTCCTTTCCTTTCCTTTCCTTTCCTTTCCTTTCCTTTCCTTTCTTTCTCTCTCTTTTTTTTTGGGGGGGGCAAAATTGGGAAAACACTGCATCAAATCGTTTGATGCTCATATTTTAAGAATATACAATTCAGTGTAGTTTATTTATAAAATCCATTCGGCATGACTTGATTCGCATATCTGATATATTAACTTTCTGAGTAGGGATTTCCAAGTATTACACTGGCATTGCAGCAGGGCAAAAAAAAAGAAACAAACAATTGATATAGATCTTTTGCTAAGTGATCCTTAGGGCTTCATAAAGCACAGCTTATAGAAGCTGTTCTGTATTACTTTCAGTGGCTGAACTTAAAAAAGAGAAAGTAAAAATCTCAAATTAGGTGACAAACAACTAACTAGTGCTGCATTTATTGCAATTCTTGACAGAAGTTCCTACTATAACGGAGAGGAGGTTGTGCTTCTCCGAACAAAGCAAGCTGAGTCCTCCTGGGAGGAAGTTCTTGGGCTTTCCAGCTCAAGAAGATAGAACAGGTGCACAATGCACCCTTGGGAATAAGGTTTCCATTCCTCAGCCCCCTTATCATTTCTTTTGGAGGAAAAAGGTAGCACAATGCAAAACCTGTAACAAAACCAAGCACCACCATGATCATGGAAGTCTGATGAGCTGATACGAAAGTGTTTACCATATGGAAAATTTGCCTATTTTAATTCCATCCCATAGATTTTGTATTGAACATTATTGAAATGAAACAGATAAGGAAAAGCATCTGCAAACTCTACCATATTGTATCTGTTTTGATGATGCTATGAAAACCTTGATTTTTTCCTCAGCTTTCAATTAATAGCAGACACAGGTTATTTTCACCGAAGATTTGTTAGAGACTCTTCAAAACCTTTGCTAAGTTCAGTGTTCATAACCTGAAACAGGCATGTTTTGCTTGATTCCAGGTTTCATTAAAATAACATCATACAGCATAATTAACCTTTTTGGCATATCCTGATACCAACATTAATACTTGACTGTAGTGATGAGAAAAACAATTCTGTGAGAGGCAATTATGTACTGAAACAATTCCTTAAACAGGGCTTTTCCAAGATTATAGAGAGGTCTTAAAAACAGAAAATCTATCTGGGCCAAAGTTTCTCTATTTGCTGGTATATGATACCATTAGAAATTGCCTGGTATGGATTTTTAACATCTTCTTCTTAAAGAGTAGCAAACTGGGCCTACGACAAGGTTTCTGTAACACCAGTCTCCTGGATTCAGTTGTGTGTCCTCTTTGTACAGATCCAGTGACATATAGATGCACTGCATATCTGAGTAGAAAAACTAGTCAGATAGGATCAAACCAAGAGGCAGATGTGGTTCTGTTCTTCTCTCAGATACAGCTGTTGCCAGCACTTTGTTATCTGATCCTCTAAGCTTACCAATTGGCTTCTGAAGGATTTACTTCCAGAAATAGTCTAGACAATGAACTGAGATTTTTTCACATTTAGAAGTTAGTAACTTGGAAAGAGATTAATATAGAAGCATTTAATTGATATGAGTTCTATAGTCCCCCCCCCCTTTTTTTTAACCAAAACACATCGTCAGCAGATGATCAGCACTTGTGTTTGATTCAGTCTCAGGGGACATTCTCAAGGGACTTGCCAAATTTCCTGGTATTTACTCATTCTATTTCCCAGATTGTGGCAAGCTCTCTTTCACTTACAGCCTTAGATCTTGTTTATGCAAACATTTTTATTTTTTTCATCTATTTACAGCTCATCTCTCCTGATTCTGGCAATTCTGGAATTACCATTGCTGTTAAGCTGTAACACTACTTTTCTTTTGAACGCTCAAGGACCTGTCTTCACAACCACTCCCAACATCACTAGCTCTGCATATCTAAACCAGTCTTAGTAACTGCTGAAAACTCTTTTGCGGACAGAACTTCAGGTAATATACTGTCTTCCAAAGTATTAAATCCTGTAGCTCCTCTTAGATTGAATTTCTAAATATTTGATATTTTCTTAAGAAATAAAGGATGATGCAGCTGGGTAGTCTCATCATTGGCTAAGAGCTCTATTTTGTGTTTAGTGCTCCATTTCTTCATCACCAAATTCCAGACAAAATGTTCTCAAGTTATTTTAATATCTGGAGAGAACAAAATCTCAAACTACTTTATCAGCTGAGTACACCACAAACACAGACAACACAAAATATTTTAAGATCACTGGGGACTGTTATTTTCATTAATTTTATCCACTCTTATTTCAAAGATGTCATTGAGAAAAAGACTAAGTCTTGGGTTTTATAACAGAAGGACCCACTGCATACCTTTGTGTGTTGACCCCACAGTTAATTATGTGGATTTATTTCCTAGTTGCATCTATCCTGCTTCAGCTTCCAGTCACTAGCTTGTTGATTTGTTAGCTATTAGATGATTAGAAGTTTTTCTCTAATCTGGTCATTGTAACCCCAATTTCTCTTTGATGCTGTACAGACTGACCTATTTGTGTCTCCTCAGAGCCAAATGTGGCTCTCAGACACACAGAGCATGTCAGGAGCATCCACCCAGGCCAGCAATCTGTGCCTACAATGGCACCGAGATCACTCATCCAATGGCAAGTTTTGCCAAAATTGAGAGTCTCATCTGAATCCTTTAAATTGATACTAAAAATCTATAAGTTGCATTCACAACTCCTCTAACATCCTTAAGTGAAATCAGAAAGTAGATACTAAATCCAGCACAGTAAAATTATTAATTATTCCCTATAATTTGTTTTACTGTCTCAGAGAAAGAACAATTTCTAGTTTAGGTTAAACTAGAATGCTGGGACTCAGCACAGGACAGATGTGCTCCTGCTGTTCATTTGCTCATCATACAAAATGAAGGAGAAGTTCGCTACAAAACCAGCATCTGCTGCTCAAAGCAGCCCAATCCACTTTCATTATTTACAGCAACAGCGAACCCAAAAAGGACTGTGAAAAGCAACTACAGACTCCTCAGGGATCTTTTAGAAAGTACTTGGTTCAGCACAAATGGTGCTAGAACATGCATCTCCTACACTAACATCTTCCCTTTGCATGTGCTAGGAAATCTCAAGCTGTACCAGTCTCCGCTGCAGCTGCCTTATGAAGCAAACTGTTCTGGTGAGAGCGGGCTAGAATAGCATCAAATTACTTCAGAGAAGTTTAATATATACATGCAGGCATTATAATAAGTACTCTATCACTGAGACAGAGCAGCTATCCGTATTATATTTTTGTATATATAAAGATCATAAAGCCACAACTAACATGTTTTCACTTACTAGCCATCTTGCCAACATAAAAGCTACCACATGTTTATTACAACATACACACAAATTATGCACTCTGGGAGACAGGATTATGCTTTAAATTTGTATTTTATACTGTGTTTTTATAGTTCAAAAAATGTTCTTCTCTTTCATGTGTGGGGTTAATTAGTTCCATTGGCTGGAATTACCCTTTTATGGTTCAAGTATCATCTTCAGTGCTAATAATCATGTTGAAATTTGTTCCAACAGTTCATGAAATACTTAGCATACTATGATAGGGGTGAAGAGAAGATGAAGGTCATCAAATACATTCAATTTTCTATATTACAGTACTCAGCTAGTCCAGGAGTGGAAATCTTTTCTTATAGTGTATGAAGGTTTCTGTTGTGGACAAATATGGACAAAAACCCAGGAATATTCAATCAGTCAACTTGGACATGGCCAAGAACCTGGGAATACTGGATTAGTCAACCTGGAGCTCCAGAAGTTAAAACTTGTTCACTTTTCTACTGGATTATCCTAATGCAGATTCACTTCGGAGCTGGGATATGCCTTTCGGTTCTTCACACAGCAAGTGTCACACACTGTCTTTCTGATGAAAGAACCTTTTCACGCTGACATTCAGTGTTAGAATAGGTAATATTGAGCCAGTGCTCCCCTCCTCTCATGTTATGGTTGATGTTCTTTTTAGGACAAACAAAAATGAAGCTGGCAGCAATTTCCCATCCAATCTAGAAGAAACAGCATGAAGGGTAAAAAAAATGTAGCAGAAAGTTTTGAAAAAGGGGATATCCATCTCAGTTACTCATCAGAGGAAAAAGCTTTGAGAAGGTGGAATAAAAAGTATTTTCTGCTAATTTAATCAGAGTGTACCAGAAAGGCTTCTTTGGAAATCATAGACCTGCCAGTACTCCAGTCAACAAAATAATCTTCAGCACAAGGAGTAGGGCCTCCTTACACTTCCACACGCCCAGGGCTGTGAGCTCTAGCCCACATCAGCACAGGGCTCTCCCACAAAGCAAACAGCAGGCAATAGTGCTGATAAGCAATGAAAATAAATAAAGCAAGGGTAATACAGAAAACTAGGGCAGGTAAAACTGGAAATAAAAGAATCTCTGTCCCTTTGACAAAACACACACATATACTCACCCACACCTTTCAAAAGCATAAAGTTTAATTCAGGATTTCTCTGTGCACGTTAAAAGAAAAAGCAGCTCATCACATTCTAAAGTCATTTTTAAAGTTCTTCCACATTTTTTTTATCTCTTGCAATGTAAGGCTATAAAACATCCTCCAACAATTTCACTACGAAATTATTAAACCTGAAAATGTAGGTCTTAAGTGTGACTCTTGTATCGCCAGCTAAGAGTATGTCTGGCTTTAGCCAAGTCAGATAACCCAAAACTCAACTGAAAAAAAAAAAAAAAAAAAAAAAAAAAAAGAAGAAGGAACCCACAGGGAACCTACAACATATAGCTGCAACAAATTAGTTACAACAGTAGCAGCGCTGGGAAGTCCTTTGCCTTTTACTAATCTGTTTACAATGGAGAAAAATGCTGTGAAGCCTGTAAAAGTCACAGAAAGTTGAGGCTTCACATGGTAGACCTGCTGCAGTCACATCAGCTGGAGGACTACATTCACTAAGCATGACTGTGGAAACCCGCTCGTCAGACATACCTCCATCTAACTCAGCTAGGAGAGGACCAAGTGAACTCACAGGGATATTCTAAATGTAAAGACAGAAAGAGGCATCGTGATTGTTTCCATTACATGTTATTATGTTATCGTGAATGAGATCCACCAGGTCTTAGAGGCACGGTTAAATGCTCGAATGATGATACAGACACCGTGCAAGGTTCACATTGCCAGAAGCTTTTTTTAAGTCAGCACCAAAAGCTTTCTAATATCTAAATCACCTGATAAGATTTTTCCTGAGAAAGTTCAGATATTGGTTGATAGAGTTGATACTGATACTGATAAGGGCTGATTTTAGGTCAATTAAAAAAAATCTTGAAAAAACAATTTCATCCATGTTATCACACTCTGCAATTTATTTCTCTTATGAAAGGAAAGCTCCTTAAATCTAAGACCTATCTTTCAGCAAAATATCCTAGAATATTTTTAACAGCTATGTCTTAAAATAATTTCAGTTTCATGGACAAAGAAAATTTTTTGTTTTGAATCGCTGAATATAGTAATGCTGGAACTCAGAATTTTCTATAAATGTACCCAGGAAGCCAGCCTCCATTCATGAGAACAAAAAAAAAGCGTGGTGATTAAGTGATACAGAACTATTAAATTAGGTAGCAATTAGGACTGGTACAAGAACTGAGAAAGCTGGAAATACATCAAGTATTAGCAGAGTTACACATCACCTGTTCTTACCTCCCCAAATACCTGCTACAGGCTGCTGCTGGGGCTGAACTGTGGGTACCCCAGACTGCTGGGTGCTGCCCCGCATAGCAGCTCTGCCCCTGTAAGCTTCATCCTGTTCTCAAAATCACGTTGTCCCTTCTTTACGATGCTCTCTGACATGTCCTAGTATATGAGTACATACTCCACTTAGCAATCAAGCAGCGTCATCATACTGTGTACTGTATTCACTTTGGGGAACATTATGTGAATACTGGCAAAATCTGGCCCACACTCTTATTCTTACTGATTGCAATTACTTCAGAAATAGACCCACTGAATTTGCTTTCCCAGCACAACAATTTTTCTGGTTATCTCACCTTAACACAATTATGCTCAACTTAGCTGCTGATTGTCAATATTCAAGGTAATTGTTAGGTGATAAACTGTTTTAAATGATATAACAACTGTGAATAGGTGTCAGCCACCAACAATTTTTCCCTGAAACACGAAGTCCTTGTCTCTATATCATGCATTTATCAAAGTTAGTCTTGCCATCTATTCATCTTTCTAACCTCTGATTTTAATTTTTTCTACTCATCTGTCTAAGCAGCTCAAAGAAGTTACTTAAGACTGGCATCTGAGATGACTCTTGCTGTGCCACTTTTCTTTGTGGCATAGATCTCAAATGTCCTATGGTTTATTGCTAGATATTAATTTTAAGCTCGTTTTATGTTCCATATTAATAAATTATTTCTCAAAAGATAAAAATGATGCTGTGGAAATCTGGAGTTCTGTAGACATATGACATTTGGAGAAAATGAGGGCTGAAACTTGGTTTTGAGATGGACTAGGAATTATACTCCTTTCCCAAATTCTATATGGAAACAATAGTTTCTTACCCTTTCCCCTTCATCTCTATACAGCTTGGAAAATACTTATTTCCAATTTCTTAAAAAATAAAAACAAACCCCCCAATCGAGACACTATCATGTATTATTTTAGAGGAAGATGGTAACTATCAATCTGAATAATATTCATGCTCTCAAATTTTCTTTCCCACTCTAAACAACAGAATAACGCAGGTCAGTTTTAATGAGGAGCCTTGTGTGTGGCTTTCCTCGCACACTGCACAACAACCTGGCACTTATGAGTACATGTTCTCCCTGCACTATCACCATACTTTGTCATTTTTCAACAAGCTGACTTTTGCCCACAACGCTGAGGACTTTCATATGGTGAAGTCTCTCAGCTGCCTCATTAACTCTGAATCAGTGTGTGCCCTTGCATTTCACAGGATTGTTGCCTCTAGCATCTATTATGCTGCAGTTTAGACAGCCTCTGGCTAAAAACTTCGTAAAACATTATGATGAAATTACTTTCTTGACAACATACAAGTCAATTATAATGTAATTAAAAGGTATTCTAATCTATTCCCTTGCTTGGCAATGGTTTCTTGGTTAAGATCATCCTGTGCATACTTTTATGGTATCTGTGATTTTTTTTTTGCTATAAATTGCAATCTACTGTTCAAAGCATCTGTTTTTCTGTGAAAGAGGTAGCAATTATAGTATCTGTAGAATTAAAGCGGTACAAGCTATTTTGACTCCAGGGTCTCCACTTTTCAGTGCTTGATTCCCTGAGCATTTTGCTATGTGTTTCTGTTGTTGTTGGACTGGGAGGTTCTGGGAGAAAACTGGAGGGCTACACTCTCCCCTGGCTGCTTTCCATCCCAGCAGACTCCTGGCTTTCAGCATGTGCTTCTCATAATCCCTCTGCCAAGGGAAGAGTGAAATTCCCCTGAATTCACTCTATACCTTATTACTTTCCCATCCCACTTTCGTCTTTGCTGCAGCCTCTGCACATCCCAGCCAGGCCCTTCTGTTCTTTTCCACAACTTGCCAAAACAATCAGAAACTGAAGTCAATGCCCCACTGCGTGGGGCAGCAGAGCTCAGCAAACTTCGGGCCCCTCTGCCAGCCACGCTTGCAAAATGATTTCCCCAAATTAATGCTTTTAAAGACAGGTGCTTAGTGGTTCCTCTTCATCTCCACCTTCAGCCCATCACTCCTGAAACCTCCAACATCCTCCTGCCCTGAGGCAGCACCTGTGCCACCACGCCTGGAAAAAAGGGCAAGCAACCTCCCTGGAAAGAGAGCAGCTGCCTTGTGAAGAGTGGATAGGGCTGTGGGACAGGAACTGCGGCCCTCCCCAAACCTGGACCTTCCCACACCTTCGAGGACAGCAGCAACAGCCTGAACAAGCCAGTCATGCAACAAGCACAGCTCATTATATTGCTGCTACATCAGAAGGATGCTAAATATTCATTAAATTCTCACTGCACGGCCTGCCCCTATCGTCCAGATGACAGCAGCACTAATGGGTTTGAGCAGCCCTATGTTCTTCTCCATATTTGCAATTCAACACACTGCCCAGAGCAACATGTTGAATCCTAAAAGTAAAATAAAGCTTACGTAACTGAGTAACAATCAATGTTCAAGTGAACTGCCTGTGCTCCTGATCATTTCAAAATATTGGTATTGTTGCTATGTAGTGTTGATTTGATGAGTAAAAAACCCGCCCACCCACCTACACACCCAAACAGAAAAGATCCAAACACAAAAAGGCACCTCTGCCAAAACAGTTGCCTATGCATGGTATTTAAATGTGATTTCTATGCAAGCCATTGCAATGTGCCCCATATATGTATGTCTAAAAAAGTCTGTTAGAACAGCCACCTTAGAGGTAAAAAGAGGATGGAGAGTTGTAAGATACAAACTCTTCATCACCACCTTCCTTCTGTGACCAAGTGCCTTAACTTACTTGAGCTTCAGCTATTTTATCTTTAAAACTGGGATAACTTTTGCCCACAATGATGCTGCGAAGCTAATCTGTCTGATATTTGCCAACACGTGAAGGAGACCCTTGGATGGAACACTATTCTAATAAGTGAGATGGAGGGAAACCAAGACCAAACCAACAAATGCTATCTGTACTCTTGCTCACAACTCGATCAGGTTTCATTTTGGGCTAGAAAAGTAGGTCAAAATGCTAAACAATAGTTGTTTGTGGGAGAAAAATCAACTCTTCTCATTAGCTGGGTACACACATCCTCCTTGTTCAAATCAGCACCTTTAGGACTCTTAAAATGGACAGGCAGGGTAACTAGGGAGCTAGGGAGCAAGCCTGAAGGCAGCATTTCTTCTTAACCTGCTCCTTAACTAGTGAAAAGGAATAATTCATTTGGCAAGTAATTCACTCCTTGCTCAGGAAGCCCGAGGGAAAATTTTTAATTGCAGGGAGGCTCACCTTCTTCTGGGACATGGTACAGCAGGGGGCAGTCGCCTTTTGAATGTCTTTTGGGCAGATTAAGATGCAAATCTTGGATGCTTTCTTCTGGGACATGCTACAGCAGGGGGCAGTCGCCTTTTGAATGTCTTTTGGGCAGATTAAGATGCAAATCCTGGATGCTTATCTTGTTCTCAGCATCTGCTTTGCACTGCGAGACAGAGCTCTGGCTGTAGGCATGTACTCCCCCTGCATCCTCCCCACACACAGAATAATTACTTTCTTTTCATTAATTAGTCGCAATGCATGCATGCACATACATAAGTCAAACAATCCACTGCTGAAAGTTCAGTAGTTTTGGCTTGGAAGTAATGCTAGCCTGGGTTTTCAAAGCCAACAGCCCACTACTATCATGAGTAGGAGAATTAGCTAGGCATAAGCAAGAGCTCTTGGTAAGCAGATCTAAGGGCTAAGCTTTCCCTGCAAGCTATATAGGTGCGTGCGTGCCAGCTGCAAACCAAGGCACTTTGCTGCTGGTTTTAGAAACGAACACATCAGCAGAAACAACGTAATGATGGTAATATATTAATGCTGTACCAATGTTAATGAAGCATTACTATCAATTTAAATAGGCAGTATGGCTGATTTATAAGCCAATAAGTAACCAAGTATAGCACAGTAGATGCTTAGAAAAACAAGCACGTGAAATAGGCATGACACATAAAAGGTTTATTAAGGGATGATTTCTGGAAGATCTCTCTCCCAGGATAGCGATATTTTAACATTCTCCCCTGAACATGAACATGGATAACAAACTGTAAACTTGTCTCGTTATCCTGTGTTCTGTGCTTTGGCAGAAATGACCAATGAATTTTGTACAAGAATGAAATGTTTTAACTCATACCTCTGACTGCAGTCCTCTAGGGAAAATGGTCACTTAGAAGTAACTTCAGAGGAACTAATCAGAAGGATGAATCTAGTATATAATAAAAATGGTTGTCTAATCCATTATTCAGTCCAAGTACTCAAAATTCTTAAAAGAAATACACCAGCACACTATCTGGCAATGCATGACAAAGTAAGAAAAAAAGAAGCTGGTGGGGGGAAACCTTCATGCCTAATTTGTCACCTAAGGCTGATGAACTCCAGTGTGAAAACTGAAGAAAATTAAATGCTAACCTATAAACATTTCAACCAGGCAAGTGAATACATAGTTGGCATTTAAATTACAAGCTCTAGTCTGTACACATCTGTCTCTTCATTCCCTTTAAAAAGGACATTTTGCCACCAAAAAAGCCTCAGCATTATCTACTTAGTACAGGTGGTGGTTTTAGATACTGTACTATAGACTCAGTTTTGACACTTAAACCTATTGGCATATTAAGATAGTAAAGAAGTCAAACTCATCAGAGATGAAATTCTGTCTGGGTCAATTAAGTTGGGCAAAATCACTTCCAATGTGCTCCATATTTTTCAATTAGAAGCTTTTCACTACAAGTGTCTATAACAGGTTATATGAAAAACTGAGAGTTTATAAAGTTAGGTGTTTGATGTAACCTGTCCATGGCTAGCTGTGATAGCCATGGCTCTTGCCACCTACAAACATGCTGGGGTCCCGCCGGTTTCCTACCTTGGCTCCATCCACGCTGATAATCCGGTAGCTGTTTCTCGTGCTGTCATAGAAGTAGGAAACAGTTACGGCCTGCTTGCTCGCGGGGACCCAGTTCTTCTTTGTGCTTGGGTCGATTTGGAAGACGTGGGCTCTGGTGGTGAAGATGGGCTGCTCTCTAGAATAGGGAGGGACAGGAGAAACGTAGGCGTGAGTCCCTGGGAGATGAAGTGTCCCAGAGGCCCTGGCTTGCCCAGCATGGCGAAGCGCGTCATCTGGCCTCATGAGGCAGAGGATGCCAGTGACTGTGGCCTCGTCTTGGCCATGCAATGTGACTCAGTGTCCCAAGTCATTGCCAGAGCCCAGGAGATGATCAGCAGTATAAGGCCAGATTCTCTCCCCATGTGATATTAATTGGGTACCCCACTTTTTTTTCAAAACTGCTAAGACTTATTTCAAGGAAAGGACAGTCACATGCATCCTTTCCCAGCACACAAATTTTGCTAAAACAGACTCCATATGGATGCCTTTGCTCCTATCACTCATTCATGTGAGTCACCACTTAGAGCCTGAAGCTCCCTGCGGATTCCCAATCTCTAGCAGAGTAAAGGCATGGTATAATTATTGAAATATTAAAATCTCTCTTCTCAGAATCAGACTATTCTATGCGTGTGCATGAAAACTTCACCAGATACAAAAAAATTAATCATCTTGGAAAAGGAGGGGAAAAAACACTGCCAAACCCCTGTACTGCATTTTCATGCAACAAGAGGTATCTGTGGGTAAAATACTGCCTCTGACACTCCTTAACTTTATCAACCTGCAGGTGTTTTTACACAACAAGAGGATTTCACCCATGATCAAGGGGCTTGGTTTTACCTTATACAGGTGGCAATGCAAAACACACGTAAGACCAGAGAAGACACGGGATCAAACGAACAAAATGCGATACAAAGTCATCTAGGTTCAAGATCAGAATGAAGACTTATTTAAAGGCCCCCAAATTAAATCCACTGCAAATTACATCTTTATTCCAAGTTTAGAAGTGGAAGTGACCTATAAGTCAAGGCTATGGTGTTTTTAACATATATATATGTGTATCTTGTGCTTTTAGTTCTTGGAAAGCTACAGTAAATAATGGTATATGTTAAGTGTTTCATTCAGCGTATTTTTACCATGTACAAAATATTACATCATGAATAGTTCAACTTGACAGAATTATGACAGGATTCAAAAATAGTTGTATTACAATAGAGTACATCATTGTAAACTCTCCAAAATATTTACCACATGCAAACTGAAAAGGTTGCCATACAGAATTGTGCACAAAACAAATGAAGACAGTCAGATGAAAGGCCAAAAATCTCTCTTTTATCTATTATTCTTTTCTATTCATATAAATAATCCTTTTCTACTGCTCTTAGGTTTTGAATTATGTTTTTATTAATGCTTCTATAATCTTCAACTTCTTTTATAGCCACTTCTGTTTTTAGAATATAACAACTTCAGGGACTATACGTAGGAACTGTATACAACATCAAGCAGAACCTTAACTGTTAAATGCTGCTATATTACAAGTAATTAAAAAGCAATGACACTAAAAATCAATATTAAAATCAAGGAGACTAAATTTACTAATATTAAACAGATGAAGCAATCTAACTGTAGGATTAGCTCAGGAGAGATGGTGGGATCTTGCAAAGCCCAATAAGGCCTAAGAAAGGAGAAAATGAAACCTTTTTTTTCTTTTTCTTCTTTTCAAGGCATATGCAAAGTTTTAAATTTTCCAGGGGCTGACAAGTGTGTTTCTGGATAGACAGCTGTGCTGAACTCAGTAAAACACTCAAATGAAATAAATTAAAAATATAATAGGACTGTCATGTTACAGCTGTGGAAGGATATCGTTTATTCCATGTCTTCCTTATCAGTAGCTCACTGAATCTGACTCTCATTTCATATACTAAAATCATAGAATCATAGAACAGTTGAGGTTGGAAAGGATCTCTGGAGATCATCTAGTCCAATCCCCCTGCTCAAGCAGGTTCATCTAGAGCACACTGCCCCAATACAGTCCTCAGCTAGGAAAAGCGGGTAGGTCTTTGTACATTTTTAAAATATTTCAATCATATATTATACAGGATTAGCAGTGTAAAGCCCAAGGTCACATTTTTATGAAGCAAATAAAAGCAACTGAACTTTCTGCTTCTCTTCCCATACAATGCATGAAGTGTCAGCTGAGTGACCAGTGGTTTATATGTGACAAGGAACGCAGGGGAGTTTCCCCCAAGCTACTTACCTTTTTTTTTTTTTTTTTTTTCTCCTAAAAATATATACGTTCTCTGAGTGGAGCTAAGTAAAAGGAGAAATTCTCCTTTAACATAGCACTGAGTTTTTAGTCGATTCTATTAATAATTGTTTTTTGCTAATGATAATATGATCTATATATTTCAGGCCAAACTTTCAGAAGTTTCAGATTTTTCCTTCCTGAAAATTCATCCCACAACAATTGCATTTCTGTTAAGTCATCTTAGCAATACCAGAAAACAATGTTTTGAAATTTTGCCTGGCCTCTCTACAACAGTGGCAGTAATCATATAAAGCAAATCCAGATATAATGAAAGCAGAATGAGGTGAAAACCAAAAAAACCTCCATTTTTACGTAAGTCTTACAGCAACTACTACTGTCAACAGGAGCTGTATACCTGCATCCAAGTAGCTAAACTAATGGAAAATAAAGTTCAGGTCTTGAAATAGCCATCTAACCATTCATTTGTGGCTTTTGTTAAAAACTAAAGGCAAACCTTGACTGTGTTTCTAACCTTTATGATTATGAAAACAAACAAGAAAAGCACACTTGGTCTTCCCAGGTGCAAACAGAAGCTCTACCAGTCATGCTGTTAGCTAGTTGATATATTATTTTTTAAAAATAGTAATAATAAAAAAGTTGTTAAGTGTTTTAACACATTCAAAATAACTCATCTATTGACCTATAATTGAGTCTCCGGTGCAGACAGTCAGTTGGTTGCTCTTCATCTACCCCTTTGGCCTTTCCGTCAGAGGCAGCTCTAGAGGAAATCAAAGCCCGGAACAGATTTTTGACTTGCAAGAACAGACAAAGCCTCCCATGAGATGCACCCTCCCATAAGAATGGTCCAGCTTTGGCCTGTAGTAATTAAGACAAGAAGAAGCATTTTGCTGTGACAGTTGTCCGGCTGTGTCCCCCTTGCTCGCAGCCCACTCCTGCTCTGCCGCACCGTTCCTGCCGAATTCACTCGCAGGTCTGTGCCTGGCATCTCCCCGAGAAGTGCAAATCCTTGAGCACAGCTGGTGAGCCCAACAGGCCAGAGACGAGACTGAAGTTCGCCTTCTGTACTGCCAGTCTGGATTTGCAAATCCAGCAGTTTCCCTACTAACAAGCTCCAGTGGCACAACTTCTAATATGAGGGATAAATGTCTGTACTCAGGGGCTCCCAAACTCTTCTGACCAGTGATGCACATATATGCAACTATAAAACCGTAGCATTCAATCTTTAATTTAAACTCTATCGATTATATACTTTTACAACACTTAGCATGGCCTGATAGACCTCCAAAAGGAGTTTATTACTCACTTGCAACTTTTGGTATTAAAGAAAGCATTTCATTGACACAGGGATCATTTTCCAAGATTTCTCTCCTTTTTGTTTTACAAGAAATTTATTAAATTTTACATTTAAAAAACCCCACCATTACTAACTTGAAATTTTTGCAGCACATCCTGTGCTATTTGATGTCTGACCTGTAATCTGGTCATTATGTGAAATTGTCAGTTTTACTGGGAACGCAGGGAATAATACCATTTCTAGCTACCAGAGTTGTGGAAACTGTAAATCAGAAGACAAAGAAAATTTATGAATGTTTAAAATCTCATGAATTTTAACCAAAGTTGTTAATGATTGATTACATACATTTTTCTTTTTTAAAAAAATCTGTTTTAAAATCAAAGTGACAGTAACATCCAATGTTTAAAGTAAAACTACTGAAAATCTACCAAATGGAAACCTAAACTATAGTTAACAGTTATAGTTCTTTGTTTAATAATGCAGGTTAAGACAGAAAATACGCTTTGATGAGCTTTGGTGGTGAGAGGCATTTCTGTGACCAGCATGTTTTATAAATAATATGATTTTCAAGCCATGGTTTTGTGCATCTTTGTTGATTTTTAAAATGCATTCTCATGTCATTTGAGACAAATCTCAAGTAAAAAGAAATCATTCTCTATTAATTAAGTATGTCATTAACCTTTTCTTAAATATTAAAAAAGAAAACTAAGACTCTAAAGCTAATGAACTACATCCACAGCTGTGAGATACATTATTGCTTTCTGATTAATATATAATCACGCAAAATTTTACAAGTGTATAACTAGCTGCACTGCAAACCACATTTTATATTGCTATTCCTAGTCAACAGGAACACGCTTTCTCTTGTGAAAAGTTCAAATTATTTAATTCAAAGTTCCTTGTTTAGTATCTGAACCACGAATGTAACCAGTGATTTAAATCACTTCAGCTGTAAACAGTCTTTCCGGATTTTAAGTCAGCATGGTAACATGTGTCTGATGGAGCCATGGCTTGGAAAGCTCCAGCCCGGCTGGTGTCTGGGATCCCGTTGTCGGGTGAGATCCTGCCTCGGGGGCTGAGCAACACATAAGGGCTGCGTGCAGCTGCCTGCTGCTCTGGAACAAGGCCTTGATTATGGGATACTCACAGTTTTGAGCAACTTTTTGGTAATAAGTGCAATATCATGACTCGAGGACTTGCCTACAGGTAAGGATCTGGGTTCATTTCAATATGCAAAGTGCTAAATGCATGTTGGGTGGCCGCGCTGTTGGCTGAACAATATGTAAAAAGAACTGAGCAGCTCTTTTATTTCTTGTAGTATCTGGAATGGCGAAGATATTTGTGATAGAAATTTAGCCTGGTATTATGGTGGAGACAAAAATATTATTTGCACAGTTTGTGAAAAGTTTCTAATGTATCACATGCAATGTTACATTAAAAGAATCCTCAGTTTTCTGAGGATTACTTGTGCTATTCCTACGCTGACAATAGAGAGCTTTGTATTAACAGTCTAATTTGTCTGTCTGAATAATGTTTTTTTTTTCAAAATATGTCCTCATGTAACTGACATTTGTACAGGATGCACATGCCTCTAAACAGCACATCAGGGTAATTTTTGGAATGCAGCACTCCCTGCTACCGGCCATATTCATGTGCACATTGATATTTATCCTACCTGACAGCTCCAAAGATCTGCAGTAATTTGCTATAATAAGTGTTAGATAATGAGGATCTCCCAAGAAAGAAAAAGAGTACTAGCACAAGACCCTAGACTGATGTAGCCACCCCCGTCATTGCAGCCACTCGTCAGGATACAAAGACTTGTACTTCCTAAATGCAACGTGATAAACATGGTGTCAATAGTTATTTGGATCAAGCACTGCTGTACTGGCAGCACAATAAACAAAAAGAACAAACCTCCGATGCGTACGTTAGACTAATTCTGAGTGCCAAATGTATTTATGGTAGCTTAAAAATAAGCAACACTGCTAGAAAGCAAAGTGTTGTTTCCATTTTACCCCTCCCCAGATTAAACTAGCAGCATGTGCAGATCTCTCCCCCCAGTGCCCTGATGGCCGCGTTGCTCCCTGAATGTGACCAAGGTCCTGACACTGGCCCAAAAGCTGCTGGGACCTTCTCATGCCTCTGACTTCCAACAAATGCATGCACAGCTCCAAAAGTTAGCGGCACGTTAGTGAGCCGAACGTGCAGCTTCACTCCCAAATAAATCAGAACAGCTATGTCTTATAGCTTGAAGGCTGCAAAGCTCTGCAGTTACCTCTGCTCAGCTCTCAGAGGAGAGGATTCAGATGCCACCCCACTAGCAAGGACCCTCACAGGCAGTGGGAGTTTTCTTGTATTTGAAATACTCATCTGGGTGAAAGTCCAGACAAATAATAATTCCTAAAAAATGACTTGTAAAAAAAAATACCACTTTGTCTGTCCAAGCAAAACTCATCTGTTCCTATGCGCCTGTCTCAAACTTAACAAACAACCCAGCCCACTCTCCAAACCCACCCAAAACACCAGAATCAAAGGCACACCTCTAGTGAAGTATACAGCCCCGCCTTAGGGAAAAATTGCACTTTGTGTTATCCCACGCAGTAATTAGCACCCTCGCTGAAGTTTATCCACAAAAATGGATCTTCACTCAGAACAAAAGAGATGATCAGCTATCCCTCGGCCTGCTGAGGACACATATCAAAGGTTCTTGGTTTGTATCCAATCTTTTCAAAATGCATGAATTGCCCTCTTACTGGTGAAAACGGACATCGATTAGAGGACTTGCTCCTAATCTCACTCCCAGAGAAGCCAAGACGTGCGACTTGCCCTTGCGCTGGTCGCAAAGGAGGCAAACCCAGGTGTCTCAGGCGCTGCCTCCGCGGCCCTGGGCTCCCCGCGCGTGCCGCAGGCGGGCACGTGGCTCGGTGCCGGAGCGAGGCGGGCAGCGCGGGCACGCAGGGACGGGCACCGGGGCGCCTCGAGGGCTCTCGGGGCAGGGCCGCGAGAGCTCACGCGTGGAGTCAGCGCGTGGTCAAGGTAACGGCCGTCTACCGTAAGTTAAATATTTAAGTAGCAAGCTAGGGAATTGTTTTTTGTTGTTGTTTTTCACAAAGCTGATCTTGCACCTTTCTGAGACTCAGGTGTCCAAAATCTAAACACTCTTGTGTGTACTATCTACGCAAAAGCAGCTAGGTTTTCTAGGCACTCATTCTCGCTGTCACGCAGAGCAGCATGGGGCTGCGGCGTGGCAAACGTAAACCTCACGTGTTCTACAGCTGGGATGGCTGCAAACCGGCCTTACGGAAGGAGGCAGCTTGCTACCTTCCCAAACCGGCATTTGCTAATTGACTTGGGTCAGTCGGGTCGCATCAGATCCAACAGGCGAGGCAGAGCGCCTGCCGCCAGCTTACGCGGCCGTCGAAAGGGAAGCGCTTGCGCCAGCTCGCGACGCTGCGAGATGAGGGAAGCAGGTGGGTAATGGCTTCGTTTTGCACCCGAGGCAACTGCCGCGAAGAGCAGGACGGCATCCTGCGTAACAGAGCCAGCAGCAAACCTGGAATAAAAATCAGACCACCTCACTTCTGCTGCTCCACAGCCTTGCTATCGCTGCCTTGGCAGGACAGCTTGATATCAGATCTTCCATTCTGGGATGTTCTGAACCATGCTAACTTAAAAGGCTACGTCAATGTTTGAATATTCACCACGCAATAAAAGAGGCTACTGTAAAAAATTAACAGCCTTCACAGACAAGGGATAAGCTATCAGCAATTTTAGCAGTTTCCCCCTGTGAGTTGGGGGGCAGGCAGGTGCCAGTCCCGGGGGAACACCCTGCCCGCGAGTGGGAGGCGCAGACCCAGCAGCGGCACCGCGCTGCCTAGACGCAGCTCGGCCTCCCCACTTCTCGCCCACCCCAGCATCCCGGCCGGGCTGTGAGGTCGTCCAGCGCCTCTCAGCCAGGCCCAATTAGCTCCTGTTTGTCCTCAGAGGTCAGCAGCCCTTTTCACATGAGTATTTCCAAAGCAGAAATTATGTGGAAGGACAGAGAAGGAACCCCTGAGCAAAGCAGGACAGGAGACGCAAGCACCGGAGGTCAGAGGCAGAGAAGGAGGCCCCAAGAGCTGTCCCACGGCGGGGCAACGGGCCCACAGCGACACGCCGGGCTACAGGGGGCAACCGCAGCTGATTTTTGCATTTTTCTCTCTATTAAAAAAATGCAGGAACCCCTTAAACTGCATTCGTTAGTACTCCAATATCCAAATACTGCATTCGCAGGTATGTTTTTGCTGCAGGATGGAATCACAGTTACTTCTGGTTGTAAAAACAGGAGGGTAAGTGGGACAACTTTTGAGAAACCTAGACTATCTGGACAGAGATTACACCATACCTAAAAAGCTAAAAACAAACAAGAGATAAAGCTATTTTAAAGAAGATTTTACTCAAAGTCCCTGTTTGTGATTTTTCAGTTGCTGAAATTCACGTGTTTTGTACCCACACGTACATCCTCGTTAGCGGCTGCGAGAACGTTGCCCGTTTGAAAAGAAGCTCTGGATTCAGCAGCAGGGCTAATTAAGGGCAAGGTCATGCAACTTGTTCAAATAAGCACAATCACGATTCTCCAGTGCCTGCTTTATACTACATTTGATATCAACTCACCTGCAGAAATACATTAAATTCTTGCTATCTTTCTATCTCTTCTTTTAAAGGAATTATTATTTCAACAGACAATGTAATTAGCAAAAGTGTTTCTTGCATTTGTAGGAAATGTAATAGTTCCAGTTACTTAGGCACAAAAAAAAAACAAGGAAAAAAAAAGCTAGCTAAAGAGGAACTGACTGTTAAAAGCACAGATGTTAATTAAATTCATTTATTCATTTTAGATTTGTTAGATTTGCAGCTGAGTCCAAAACAATAGATTTTTAGAACAAAAGCTCTCGGAATGAAAATCATCGTGACATCTGTGAGATCTCACAATACCATTGTGCCTTTATGAAGTCAATATATGAATTAAAAGGCTTAACTTGGGCAGTGAAAAAGCTTGCACTTTATGTATTGGGCTACCTCTAGAGGCTTACTAACTTTTCAAGTTATTCAATGAGTAAGACATACACAGGTGATAGGAACTGAAAGGATCCTGAACTAATACTTTTTGGGTAAGACTGTCTATTAAAGAAAATAAATTCTGGCTGCCAATATCACAGATCATGAAGCAAAGATGATGAAACTTTATTTTGGAGCATATGTACGTGAAACTGGTTGTGTAACTTCGATTACTTTAGAGACTCTCCTTTAGAAGACTTTCAAAGAGGATCCATACATTTGCAACCAAGAAATGTTTATGTGGCTTCTCTTTTACACAGGGATAAACGCAAGTCCAACAAAACTTAAGAAAATAGACTATTGTACTCCAGTTTCCCCCTTTGCTACACTCTCCTGCCCTTGCTGACAAATGAGGCTGTATCAATGTGTAAACAGACTCCCCAAAGCCTTCATGGTTCTCTGGATAGCTTAAAAAAATATCTTCTGCTTTTGCCTCAGTTGCAGTAGAGTTAATGCTTTTAGCATGTCTCCTCTGGCACAGAAAAAGATACAGCTTGCACTGTAATATTTCACTGACAGATTTTCATTGTAAATTGAAAGTATAAATCTTGAACTAGATAGTGCAAGTTTGTAAGAAAGCCTGAAACCAGTCTTTTTTTTTTTTTTTTTTTTTTTTTTTTGCTCCGATGCCCACACTTTCCTATCCCAACACAAACCCAGAGCCCACTCTCTCTGTTATAGCTCACTTTTCTTTTTCCCTTCTTCTCAGCAAAGGAGAAATAAGGAGGCAGCTTGCAGACATGGGGTACACCATGTTCCCCAAGCACCATCCTCTGACTCGTCCTCAGGGATGGTGTTTGCACAAGCAAGGTAGATAGGCCCATGGGCATGCTGAGGTCTTCATCTGCAGCTTTAAGATGCAAGACCCACCCCAGATTTTATTCAGGGAAATATGCGTCCATGCAGCCTAGCAGCCAACTCCACAGAGAGTCCGAAGAAAAGAGTTTTTTGGAGTTTCTTCCAAAAAGGAGAAGCAGCGTTCCCACAGAAAGAGTCCTGGCCTGGCAGTGCTGAGGAGCAGGACGGCCAGCGCAGATGGTGCCAGCAGCTGGAGCAGGTCCATGCAGCTCCTCAGGCAAAATGTACACATTGAGGCCTCTCCATTCTCCTCCTTGATGGAGGATGTGCTCTTCTAGTGCTCATTTCAGGGAGAAATGGTCAAAAAGGGGGAAAAAAAAAGGTAAACACAACCTTGGAGGAAGAATGTCATGTATTTTGCACTTGTAAAACATCAGGCAGATTCTTTAACATGTTAGTTGAGTCCTAGTTGCTAGTTGAGTCCTTTTTATTATTATTAATAATCCTTTGCACTGTGTCCTTCATAGTGCAGAAGGCAGGGGATAATCTGAGGTTGTGTGTGTCATTTGGTGTTTATTTAATAGATAGAGAGGTTATATTTTGAAGAAAAGCTTCTAAATACGATTTAAATACATCTTGCCTACAAACATAAGATTAAAGATCATCTGTGTGTGTTTGTGCATGTAAAACACACTGACACCACCAGGGCAACATGTTTAGGATTTTCTTCCCCTCCCATGTGACAGGAATTTGAATGCCAGATGAGCTTAGCTGTGCACAATCTGAAAAGTTGATTTTAATCAGTAACATAATCAAAGCATCACTATTGCAAAATAATATGATTAAAATCTCCCTTATTTCCGACACCACAGAGCGAAGCAGACCCTTGGAGGGGAGTACTTCTGTGCATTAATCCAGGCATGTAATTATTGATATGCTTGCCCATACACTATTCAAATGCTCTCCCCTGAGGCTTTTCTTCCACTTATACTAAAACAAAACAAAAAAGGCAATCAGTTCAGTTTAAAGAACAAGTTGTATAACTCTTTTTGATCTGCTGCCTGCAGGATCTGAGACGTCAGGAGGAAGCACTCCGGCGTCCCTCGTGCCATGGCCCCGATGCACCGTGCATGCGGGGTGCTGCATGCGGTCACTCGAAACACTGCCAAAACACCCAGGAGGTCTGAAAAACACTCGCATTTCTGAGTGGACACAAACAAGGGCGTTGGCAGATGGTTTAGCACGATGACACGCACCTTCAGTGAAACTTGAGCATGTAAAAATTAAAGGCAATTAACAAACAAACAATTTCCCCCATTGGGATTAGGCAGATGCGAGGAAGGCGATGCCCACACTGGATTTTCACGTGCATGCTGCAGCTTGCCCATGCTGAGGACAAGCCAGCTAGCAACACCACAGCCAAAGTGAACACATCCCCAGCCAACGGCCTTCTCCTGGGGCAGGCCATCCAGGAGACGAGAAGCACCAAACGCAGAGCCAGGAGTGCCACGGACGGGGCATCACCAACCTACGGCCCAGCCTGGGGTGCAAGAGCATCCATGCCTGAAGCCAGAAATCGCCAACTGCTGCCTGGAGAAGGAGAGATGCTAGCACACAGCTAAGCACTCCCAAAGCCAGTCTCATTCCACACTCAATATAGTGTAAATTAGACTACCTGGAGAAAAGCTGATTTCTATGCTCTGAGAACTTTAGTAGAATAATAGCATCAACAACAACATTTTTGTTGCTGCTAGCACAGTCATGCAGCAATTCTCTAAGGAACTTAAAGACTCAGTTCTTATACCCAGTATATTTACTAGCAGCCAATAAGGTTATTGTAAGACAGATAAATTTTTTTCTGCTTCAAGTTAAAAATACAAAGGAAATTTCAAACATTTAGGAGCTAACGTTATTCAGTGATAATTTTAATCTTTAAAAATATAACACCATCTGTTGCCATCAGATCTATAGTAGGGATCTCAGGAGTGTATATTTATTTGTTAGCATAATAAGCTGTCAGCTATGCCAGCACACAAGTCAGATCCTCCGGTAAGCTTCTGAGCTTCATGGAAAGATTATTAAGCCCAAGAAACTTAGCCCATAGGTAATAAGTGAGAAACATAGTATTAAATAAATATATTTATATACATATGTGGGTGGGTAGGTGTGTATACACCACACACCAGCAATGACACAAAACCAAATCCTGAAAACCATTCAATTCTACAGTAAACCTGTACATATTTGCAGGTAAAAGAGGCAGACTCATCCCAGAAATTCCTGAATCCCAACAGCCACCTATTTCTGATCCCCTAGTCCTGTTCCCTGACCTTCAAAGCTCTCAACACCTCTGACTGCTAAATGCCATCACTTCCAATGCTTTTGTGGGCTATCTGAGGATACAGGCTATGTGAGGACTTAACTTGAAGTTTCATCATTTTTCATGTAATGCAGGCTACTTAACTATGGTTTATAGTGCAAATAATATTAAAAAATGACATTCGTATGTTAGCAGAATCTCAAAAATTTGTGTGGGCTGTCTGAAAACTGATAAAACAAACAAAAGACTACACATTTTGATTACAAACTCGTAAGTTTAAGTGTGATCCACGTAATATGTTAACCCAAATATAAAGCCTAAGTTACTTTTTTGGATATGTATTATCCATTATGACTCTAACCCAAGTTTTAAAGAGGCTAATGATTCTAAGCAGCCAAGCTAAGACACCCTCAAGGGACTACATTTTCAGTAGCTTTCAAAAATCAGACCCCTTAGAGTGTCAGATCATCAGTAATTTAAAAATAAAAAAGCCCTGACCTTATTTCAAAACATGATTCACTACGCCAAAAAGTCATCTTCTCACTCTTTTGAAACCATATTTCTTATGGAGATCACATTTCTTACATTTCTAACATTTAGCTTTGTGTGCCTCATATGTTAATACAACAGGGCAGCATTATAATTTTTTTTTTCCCTGTAATGAACCCTGTCCTACTGGTATTTCTTGATTGAAAGACTGCAAGTAAATCTGGCTTTGTCTTATAAAATTAAGGTCTACTAGATCTAAAAATCCAATTAGTGCTTACAAAAATTAAGATGTAGCATTTCCTCAATCTCATTTACATCAGTGTAGACTTTTTTCCCTTTCTGTCAAGGACGAAGGACCCAGCTGCATGATGGGGGCTTGGGGTTTGCCTTTTTTTTTTTTTCTCCCATCTCATTTATATATTGATTGTAATAAGGCCAGACAGGTAGGCCTATAAAAGTTCTGATTCTGTCAGCAACTGAAGTCGCCAGGACTGTGAACATTGTCACTTACAGATTGATAAATGGACTACATGGACTAATTGTATTTCAGGGTCTCTGGACAGATGGCAAATCTTACAGCCATATGGTAATTATTTCCACTGCACTGAAAGTATATTAACACTTACCAAAATGTTTAAAGCGTTGAGATGATCTAAAATAATTTTCCTGTGAACTCAGATAAAAACGACGAGATGGGCTATGCCTGCACTCTGGAGCTAGACTTTCTTTCCCAGGATTCCCGGTCGGAGCAGGCTCGAGGGCCCCAGGGTGTCACACTGCTATTGATTAAACCGGCTGTGCGCGCTGGGTCCTCAGCTGGAGTACCACAATGTTGTCATAGCCAGAGGATAACATGCCTCATTTTAGTTATTCTGTCTCGCCCGTATTTAGTTGCCACTATTTGCTGCTCGATACTCTGGTTGCCCTGTGAGTTGGCATCACTGACACATTTATTTTCTTTTTTCTGATTTCCCTCCCTCCCCAAATCCTTCTCCAGTCTTTGGTTTAAAAAACACGGAAATAATCATCCTTTTATTTTTAAAGGAAGCCACATACCAAGCCCTGACTCGGACAAAAGCAGCAGAGGACAGCCCAAACCAGGAAGAGTGAAGACCCCTCTGGAGCAGGGCCGCCCTGGCATGCATTGAGCTGGCCCCACTTCTGTCCCCAAAAGCATGATCGGGCACAAGGGGGACAGAGCTGTGCCCCAGCAATCGTGGGAAGTGTAACACGTAAGTAAAGTAAATGCAAACAAAGCATTCAATGGATAATATGTCAAGCTGACACACATCCCAGTAACACAAGCTGCTTATGGCTTTGTTCTTTATTAATACTTTTACTGTGGAGCTTTGAACCTTTTATGAGATTTATGCAGCTGTGAATTCACCCTTCAAAAACAGCAGGAGAGTACATGCAGGAGATCTGATTCTCCTCCGAGTTACTACTTACTTGTACAAAACAAATGTGAGCAAAATTGGCACAATAAATTCAAACTGCACTTTTTATGCTGGAACAATTATTACACAATTCACGTGACTTTCAGTTTATTTCAGAAAAAAATCTGAACATCTGTGTGTTTTAAAATAGTATTTAAGTGTTTGTCTTGTATCATACTGCAATTTGTTTTGAGTGCACTCTCATAGTATGAGATTCCTTCCTAGTGAAGGCAGATGTCTGGCTCACTGGGGGAGAGGTTTACGCACCAGTTTACCCTATTTGCCATAAGAAAATTGTAGCAAGCAAAGAGCTAGAATCTGCACTCCTCATAGTCCCTGTGATCTAAAATTAGAGCCTGGTGTTAGTATGCAGAATGGATAAACTACTCACTCAGCTATGGAGGATAAGGTGCCAAGTGGTGAGAAATTCTTACTATGCTTTTTGCAAGTTCACACTTTAGCACCCTAAGAATCAAATCGACTTGACTTGTAAGGCCTCTGCTACAGATCTCTCTAAACAGAGCTCTTTTAGGTAGCTTCACTACCCTTGCAAGGCAGGGAAAAAAAAAAAAAAAAAAAAAACAACACACACACACATTCTATTGCCCATTTCCCTCTCCGCAGCCCTCAACAGACAACTTGGATGCAGCAGTGTCCCTGTGCCATTGCCGCCCCCAAAGCTGTCAGCATGGGGCAGAAAGGGGCCAAAAGGAGACAGAAAAAGAAAAAAGAAAGGGAAAGCAAGAAACTTCAATCCAAGATACCAAGCCACCAAGTCTGGACCATTCCTGTTTCATGGAAATCAGTTGTTATTTCAAGGGAGAACAGGCAACACAGAGCCATCCCAAATTGCTCCCAGCAGTCACGTCTATTTTCACTTCTGGCAAATAATTTAGAGGCCATTCAGTAAAAGAGTTGATGAGCATAACCTCTTTCCAGTACAGCCCCCTGTCATTTGTACTGATTTAATAGTTATTGGAAAACATTGCAAATTATTGCAATGTTACTTTTATATTTCATGGGAGAAGCCTAAGTCACACAATATTGCTCTACCTCCTAAGGACAATGATTCTAGTTCAAAAGGCCAGAATGAAAGACCAAACGGAGTACAAAGTGGATTAAATATTTTGATTCAGCTCCTAACTCTAATACTCTAATTTGCTGTTTAAAATATAAAACCTTTGGCAATTTCTCCCCCGTAGAATTTGAAATGTTACTTTCTAAATCAGTGGGGGAAAAATTCTTGCAAATATATCTAAACAGTATGTATGCAGGATTACTGCTCTGAGACAGACAAATTCAAAGCAGACTTTCTCTGTAGAGGAAAAAGGAGGTAATCACAACTGCAGGAAAGGTGTTTGCAGCAAGCTTTCTGAAGGAGCTCAGCCAGCTCTGGGGCGAGTGAAGGAAGCCCCCAAGAAAACCAGAGCCTTTGCAATCTAGAGAGGCCAGGCAGGGTGATAAAGGCTGCTGGGAGCATCAAACTGAGTATGACCAAGGAAGTCCTTGAGAGCTGATATATCTGCCACATTATGCAATTTTGAAGGTCTCAAAAAACAGTTGCTCAGAAGCATCTGTCTCTAGGGAACATGGTTAAGGATCACAACATGAAGAAGCTTGTGCAAAAAACTTTAAAGACATTATTTGTCCTTCAGATCTCTCAAAGGAGAAACCGGAATTTCACATTATGCATAAAAACCCATTCATCTGCTCCAAAACACAGAGAACTGGAAGAAGCACAGGGGAAAAGGGGGAAAAAATCATGGAGAAAGCATGGATTCATGCACACTTCTAGGCCTGACTGGAAGGTAGCAAACAGCCTGCCCATCTATCCTCAAACATTTTTTCCAAACCAGCAACTCACTTTCTGGAACATAAAGTCTGACCCTTGTTCCACAGATACTGTGTTTATTTGTAACTATGAGATTCAAGCTTCGAATTGGACTTTCTTGAATTTGAGTGCATGTAATACAGTGTCAAATCTCAGGTTTTAGTCAAGCCGGTTTCTGTTTGTCTATAAAAAAAGATCATAAACCAAATCAGACCCTTCTTTATGTACCAGCATTTTTAGAAGATCCCTTAAAATACAAGTTTATAAAGGCCACCTTTATAAACAACAGGCAACAGAAAAACAGCTATCTCCTGTAATAGACTACATATAAATGACAGACACACAAAATCAAATAATTGTGAAAGGAGAACTGTCATTTAGATATATGCTGTAAAGTTTTAAGCAACTAAATCCTGTATTGATTCACGGAAGAATAAATTTCTTCCCCTTCCAGCTGAAGGAGAGGAGATTATTATGACAAGCATTAGATTATACGTGTACATAAATAGTGTCCAGAGATGCCCTCATCTCCTCACAGTATACCCAAGGGCAACACTTATCCTCCCCCGCAAACACCCGGGGTCACTGTGTCTGTACAGCAATGTCCCGGCTGGCCGGGGAGGAGCGTTTCCGCTTCGAGCTCCCAGCGGTTTGGAGCGTGTGGAGGTGAAGGACGTAGGGGTGGCAGTACGCCGCACTGCTCCACCCTTCCCCAGAGGGCCCGTGCATGGGTAAATCCCAGCAGGAAGCGGGGTGATGTCAAGTCAGAGACGTGGGTACAAATAAACCAGAAAATCTTAAACTCCTGAGGCATAAAAGCAAGGCTCCTATGCTGCAGTCATCCTCACATTTCTCTCCGTGATCCTCCTAGCAGGACAGAGGAAGACCTCATCTTTAGGCTTTACCATCAGTGAAAGAAATAATAAGGCATCAGTTTTCCTTGTGTTTCCCCCCACAGCTGGTGAAGAGCCTGAAGCCCCGCAGCAGGCACCAGCCCTGGGCCTGGGGAAGGGATCAGGCCGCTGATACCACACTCAGCCCCTCTCCAAGCATTTCCTCCCTTCTCCAAACACTTCCACTGACAGTTCTCTGCATCACAAAACAGAGCACATGCTCCCACTTAAACAACCGCAGGGAGACATTTTAGACCTGTGCGACACATTTATAGTGGGAAGCCTGAACACAAAAGCACAATAAAACAGAGGAATGAAACAAAGACAACACCAAGGTGCTGCTGTTACAGATTACAGAGCAACCCTCCAAAAGCGAAGAACTTGAGTTAGTCGCTGCAACATAATTAATATGAAGGGCGGAGAGCACGCATCTTGCTGGAGAACCGTTTTCCAAAGAGAAAGCCAGCTCTAGCTACACTATCTGTCCTTTTTCCAAGGATGAAGCAATCAATAATGAACACTGAAAATAAGACACTCATACCTCCACATAATAAAAAGAATGTTTCCTTTCAGAGTCCATGCAAGCCTTCAATTTACTGATATAATTTTTTTCAAGAGTGCAGTACTTCATATCTGATGAGCATCTACTGCAAAGTGTTAAGCAGAGGCAAACAACAAGTATTTACACAGTAAATGTTTGTACACGCCATTTCACAGTCCACCAGGAAGGATCCTCAGCACAGCTAGAAGTTGCTTTAAGAAAATATATTGTACAAGAGGGCTTTATGTTTTTAAGCATATTCCAAGGAGGCCTTTGCTGTCTCGCTGCATTGATACTAAGCCTTGCCTGCCACAGATGCAACTGCAGGGCTTCTATTATTTTAATGCAAATGATGACAGAAAACAACACCTAGTAGCTCCAGAGATCTTCAGACACCTCAATGTGTAGGCAGGAGGGTGCAACTTCTACCAAACATTTCTTTTTGAATTGTAGCAGTATTCGAGTCTCTAAATCCTGTAGGCTGCAGTGAAAATTCCAGACAGAAATAAAAGTTTATCACTTCAGAAATGCTTACAATCTTGCATTTTGATAAGCCACGTCAAACAAATCAAATCAGACTAGTATCTGGGGGAGGTAGCAAAGGAGGCTGAACTACCACTGAAGTGCACACACTCTGCACAGTAAGCAGCAGTCATTTCTGCTCACACCTTCACTGCCATACCCCCTCTTTCCTGTGTCAAATCTGCTCTCTCTTCTCCATGATAAAGCCACAGTTGTTTTGCAGCTAAAGCTCCAGTCTTGCCAGCCTTCAACATGAAACCCACAAATCCAAAAACACCTACACGGCAGAGCCTACTGCTCCCAGATGAGTCATTAAGCAGGCTGTCCCGCTTAGTGATGTCATCCAGCAATATCAATTAAAAAAAAAATCCTGAAACGCTCAGAGCATCCACTATTTAAAATATTATCTTCATTTTAATCCTGACCCCAGTGGCAAAATTACCATTATGAAGCATTTCCAAGTGATGTAAGAGGGCCCAATAGCCTCTAATAGTTGCGACGTCAGTGACGAGCAAGCAGGCAGCGACTCGTGTCATACGCGAGCTCAGCACAGAGCAGCCAAGCCAGCAGCACTGGGCAGCTTTCTCTCTCGCAAACAGGCTGCGAGCAGCTAGTATGTGTCATCAAAAATATAATCAAAGACCAACTGCATCATCCAATCTGATGTTGTGCATGTTGCATGAGTTCACATTACGCAATTCCTGCTCCTGCCATCTCCAGCCCAATCTGGGGGATACGTACTTACGGCTCCTCCGTAACCTCCCTTGATACCCTGCCTAATTGCTCTTGCCCTTAAGAGCGCTTCTTTAATGCTCAAGCTTAAATGCTTCCTAGCTTACTTTGAAGGCAGTGCCCTTGTCTTGGCACTTTCCGAGATTTAATAACAGGATTGCCAGCTATTTACAGTGTACAGTTGAATTATTGGAAAAACACAGTTGAAGTATGTTCCCCTCACCACATTTACATCCCAAAGAGCCACCACAAAAACACAGGATAAATAAGTCACAAACTGTATTGGCAATGCACAAAGTGCACAAACATGACTAATAGCATTCAAGGTGAAAACAGGCACAGATTTGTGCAGCAACCTTCGGGACTGAAGACCTTCCCACTCAGCACACTCCCTATCAAAAAGTCAACATGAAAACCAGCAGCTGATTCAAAAATGCCAACACTTTCTTAAATGTATTTTAATGTATGAAGCTATTTATCCTAGGTACTGCATGAATACAGCCAAACAAATGAACAAAAAGCAATGCAGAAAATCTAAATACAAAATCAGACCCATACCCTCTGCTCTGTGGTTCTGGGAAAACTCCTTGCTCCTCTCTGCCTGCTTTAGCTATACTGGGAATATGCTCAAATAGTTTGAGACATTCTGTCAGAGCTTCAACCAGTTAAAAATATTTTCAGTTAAAAGAAATGAAACATCAAATAATTCTTTTAACATTTCAAATGATGCTTTTGTTATCAGGAGACCTACTAACCATATTTTCAAGTGGAAGGAGGGGCTTGAGGGACATTCCAACTTTGGGGAAAATAATTTGATTATCACTTGAAAAAAAGTTTAAGAATAAAATAACAGTGGTAATTAATTAGGCTGGTAGTTAAAAGAAACCTGACCATGAAGACATTCTTAGAATTAAGTTCTTCCTTTCATCACTGTTTTCCAATAGCACTGTCTACGTGAGCAAATTCTGCTGAAATTTTCAACCAGAGCACTCAAACTAGTTATGGCACTGAATGGTTTTTCCTATGGCACTTTGCCGAAATTATCTCTAGCAGACCCTGCCTCAGACTTTTTCCTTATGTCACCTTCTGTCTCTAATGGCAGTCACTCATTCATCATTCCTTTCTGCCACTATTTGCTTGTCTTATCATAGTTTCCCCCTAACTCCGTATTTTCCTTACGGCTCATTCACACATGGGATTTTTGGCCCAATTCAGTTACATACATTTATCTGCAATGCTATGAACTCCTCACATAATCGTGCAAGAGGCAGCAAGGGTAATAATGGCACTTGATGGCAGGCTCAGGTGAAGCAACATTAAAGCTTTGCTCACTCACCATGATGAGACCACACCAAAATCTGGAGCATACATAAATCCCCACGACAGTTTATCTGTTTTCTCTCCTTTCAAAGTTCCCTCTCTAACCTTATTAAAACTGTTTTAACAAATGAAAGGAACTATGTATATGTATAACATAGGTTTTATACATACTGCTGAGGTCAACTGAATTTTCCCATCCATTTCAATGGACCCAGCCCATTGCTTCAGAAATTAGAATTCTGTATACTTGACTTTTCCACGGGATATTTCACTGCCACTTAAACCTGTGCATGAAGATATTGAACTCTCCAAGCCAGAGCAGCAGCCGTTTAGACCCACTCTGTAAAAAATAGGAATAGCTACATAAGGAACGAAAGATAAGGAACCAAGGCAGTAAAGAACTAAGGATACCCAGCCAACTGCCTTAAAACATGATGGAATTAACAGCTTTAGTGCCTACTCAGATCATCTCTTTCTTCGAACACCAGCACCTTCACCACTGGGATGATGCCTGGTGCAATCTGGCCCCTGAGCTCTGTCAGGAACTGAACCAAAGCTTGCAGCCTCCCAAAAGGGTCCCGACGTCACCGCATCCCCCAGCCGCGCACTTGCCACAGCCCTGCGCGGGGCGCTCGGCAGCAAAGATGGGTGCTCTTCCTTCGGGTGTGCTGCACGGCAGCTTTCCATTCGTCTGGAGCAGCGTGAGGAGGGAGCTGCAAGCTGCCCACTGGCCCCCTGCCCTCTCCCCAGCGGACAGATGGCTTGGATGGACTTCGGAGGAAGCCAGCGCGAGGTTCCCATCGATTTCCACAGGAGCTGGATGACAGCCAAGGTGAATTTCCTCTGCAACACACTATTCCCTGCTATGGGGCTTCTTAAGCAAAGCTTATCACCATGGTATCTGAAGTGCTGCTGATACAGGAAAGGCCAATTTGAACATCATCCAAAATTAAGGGTTTCCTATAACACTAACTTTTTTGCATCTCTGCCTCCTTCACAATTTTCCTTTGTCCTCGCATTTGTTTGCTTTTTACTCCCCAGATGGCTAAAGCGGTACATTGGCCAATGGACGTTACTATTGCTAACAGCAAAAGGGAAAAGTGCAAAGTAGGCTTTCCTCGTGTTCTTAAATGTCACTGTGTAATAAAAACCATATCACTACTCTCAGAAATAAAGGCCTCCAACTATACCTTCTCATGAGAACACTAGAGAAACAGAATTTTAAAAAGGAAAAAAAATAAATTGTTGAGTCCAGTCTCCTTGAAATGAGGTTGCCTCTTTGCTTGATGCAGGCTTGGAAATTCTCCTTTTCTGACCTTCTCTGAGGATGGTGCAGGCCCACATCCCTCTTGGATGAGGCAGAGGTGCCTGTGCAAGCACCCCCGGTGCTCCGTCCCTGCAGCCCCTGGACAGGGGGTTCCAGGCTCTCTGGGGCACAGGGGCAGCCAAGCATCTCCTGCCAAGGCCTGGGGCAAATTTACCACAGCAGCCCCCATCGACATGGTGCAGAATCATATCAGTCAAGAGAAACACATACTGTAAGTTAGTTCATCACTAACTGATATGGCATGCACACACACACACACACATATAAACACACATTACTTACATTGGTATATGGCCTTCTCCAATACTTTCTAATATTTAAGTGGTTGATCTTCATTTTTTATAAAATGAAGATCATTTTCATGATTTATAAAAATTGATTTCAAGCTCAATTTTATTGCTATTTAAGTTAGTTGAATTTTAATCCAGCAGATAATACATACATAACACCTTCAGCAGTAGTGAAGTGATTTACACATCTAATCCAGACAAGATACTTGTCACATGCCTAGTAACAAGAAATATTTTGTAACAGATATGGAAATGCAAAGATACTAAAGAAATAAAAGTAATAAAAGAATGCAAGCATACAGAAAGAGGAATAAGAACATAGCTATTACCTTCTTAAATCATTCTAATAACTAAAATTGAAGCATCTTTATAACTGGAAAGTTAGCTTATATTGTTTAAATTGAGGTCAAATTGAATCAGATCATGATTATTAGATTATCAGATACAAGTCATAAAATCCAAGCAGCAGACAAGCTAGTTGTTCTCTTGGTTTTGTTAGGTCTGCTGCAGCAAGAAAAGACAAATCAAGTGATATTTTCAGGCAAAGAAGTCTCCACAACTGGAAATGTGCTACATTATGTTTTCAAAATAGCTGAAGTTTAAGCCTTAGACTACTAAAGTAACAACAGGGGTGTACAGTAGAGGAAAGTGGTGATTTAGAAAACGATCCCCCCACTCCCCCGAAACGTTTCTGTAGTGAGATGTCAAACAATGTCTAGACCCAAAGACAGTTGTTCTCAGCCAGCAGGAACCTTTGTATGGTCTTTAGTGGTCACTGAAGCAGACTTCTTTTGGCCTGGAAACTTTTTTTAACATTGTTTTCACATCTACAGAATTACAAGCATTATTGCCTCTAATATGACTTTTGTAAAACTTGACAATATCTCACTGTCCAGTAAACCGAACTAAACAGCTTAAATAGCTCACAGCTACTGAGCAATTTAAATAGTTTTGCCAAGGTCAAGCAGCTGTATTAGGTTTCACAGGACCATTCGTCAATGCCAAATCCATAGGCAGCATTTAAAGGAATCATTAGTAAGGATCATTCCCAGAAAAAATAAACAAACAAATAAAATCTATCTTAAACGCTAAAAGTCAAGCTATTCTCACAATTTCTGCGAGTGTGTCGAAGAGCTGGCACCAAAACCTGCCCAGGAAGCAAACCCGTAATTCCTGGGACGAAATCTGTGCCTCCAGCTACACGAGGATTGAGCTCCAGTCTCCTATCATAAAACATTTTACAAAAAGGCAAATGAGTACTCAGGTGCCCATTTCACAGACAAAAAGGTGTGTGGGTGAGTTCATAGTTTTTTGTTTGTTTGTTTGTTTTAACTCCTGTCTCATGTTCTAAGCTCCTGCTGCACTAACACTCTTACAGAGGTATTTTAAAGTTCTTTATATCTGAAAGGTAAATAGCAGTATAATGACACAAGACATCTGCAAAATGCATATTCAAAAAACACTATCTGTCCACTGTACAAAGTGTACAACGCACAAGGAAGCCCCGGCACAAAATGATACTGGGAGCTTGGTTTTCCTCTCATGAACACTGCTGTAAGTCTGAAATAACTGAAATTAAAAAAAGTCAAGTCAGGGTATTGAGTTACGTAGGTTCCCACACCTTCTGCCCGCACAACCTCCCTAAGGCAGCAGAGGCAGGAGCTGCGTGGTGCGCAGGTGCAGGCACTGCGCTCCAAAGGCTTCCAGCCCTTCGCAGCTGGGCAGGACAGGTCTCCACGCAGCATCTGACTGCTCCAGACTGAGAGCCCTGAGCTACAACAGATTTCCGGGCAGAGGGACACCATGATCTTCCACCCCATCCTGCCCAAGGCCCAGCTGAACTTTTCAGCTAAGCTGTTCTGCCAGTACAGAAACAGTTAAAAATGACGACAACAAAAATATTTGCATCTAGAGACACCCAAGTAAGATGATCCGGGCAAGTTTCCCTTGCATGGGTTTTCCTGTCCATCTACAGACCCAGCGAGGCAAGCCTACCTCAGCCAGAGTTTGATGTTTCTTTTCACAATTACAAGGACAATTTCTGTTTTAATTTTTTAAATGCAAGCTTACATAATTTTGAAACAGATGAGCCCCTGGTAATTACAAAATGAAACACTTATTTCTCCCCCTGCTACCCCTTTACTTCTGTTTGGTACTGCTGGATATCAAAATCAGACACATCCATTGCATTTTAATTCATTATTTATCCATACAGTCTCAAATTATGTCACTTTGACAATAACATACACAAACACATAGTGGGAGCTTGCACAGTTAGACATGGCATGAGTAAGCTCAGAAATTAGAGAATGATTCTTTGCCACAGTGGGGTGAAGAGAGGCAAAGAACAGAAAAGGTGTAAGACAACATAATAGGATAAAAATAAAGCAAATTAAATGTGTGGGTTTGGAATCCCCCAAGACATCGCCTTCCACTCTGGTCGAGAGGATCTCAAATCTGTACATAGCTCAGGCTGAAAGTGCAGTATTCTATTTGCTCTCCTAATATTCACAAATGGCTCTAACGCCAGCATTTGGGGTTTGTCCCCTTTGCTAAAGTTAGATACAAAACCCACGTAAGCGATGTTCGGAAGGATCAAGATGAGTTCTCCGACAGGCCAACTGGGATCGAAGATCTCTTACATGTGAAAATTAAAGGGGGGCAACGGGGAGGCGTTTACACGCCCCGGCGCCCAGGTGAGTCGCGGCGCGCTTCGCTCAGCTCCAGGCTGCCGCGGAGCCGCGCAGCGCCGAGCGGCCGCCGCGCTCAGCCCGCGCTGCCCCGCGGCTCGGCTCGGCGCGGCTCGGCTCTCCCGGGCCGGGCCGGGCCGGGCAGCCCCGCGACCCCGCGAACGCAGGACGCGCATTTTTCCGCCGCCGCCACGCGGGAAGCAGCGCCGGAGCACGGTGCACCGCGCCGGGACCAGGAGCGCGCAGCGGGCGGCCGGGGCACCTGCAGCGGGGCCGGGGCGGCGCCCACGCGGGGCCGGGGCGCGGGGCAGGAGGCGGCGCCCACGCGGGACGGGAGGCGGCGCCGGGGCGCGGCGCCCGCGCGGGGCCGGGGCAGGAGGCGGCGCCCACGCGGGGCCGGGGCGCGGGCGGACTCACCCCATGTCTCGGCACCTCTCGGCGGCGGCGGCCGCGGGCGGCTCGGCGGCCGGCGGCGGCCGCGTCCCCACTTCGCACATGCGGCCGCGCTGGCCCCGGCGGCGGCGCGGAGCGGCGGCGGGTCTCGGCGCGGCGGCTGCCGGCGGCGGCGAGGCGTCCTGCTCCTCCTCCCGCTGCCGCCTCCCCCCTTACATAACCTCCCTGCCGGGCGGCGGCGGCACGGAGCAGCCTCCCCGCGGCACCCGCCGCCCTGCCGGGCGGGGGCGGCGCGGCGGGGCGGGGCGCGGGGCCGGGGCCCCCGGCGGCGGCGGCGGCGGCGGCAGGAGTCACCCGGCGCCCCGCAGCGCCGAGCCGGAGGGCCCCGCTGGGGCGACCGGCGCGGAGGAAACTTCGGGTGAACTTCGAGGGCCCGGGGCTGTGCGCCGGCCGCCGAGCCCGAGCCCGAGCCCGAGCCCGGCCGGGAGGGCAGCGCAGCGCAGCGCTCCCCGCGGCTCCTCGTGCTTTTACCGCTTTTCCGAGGGAAATGAGGACAGCGCAAGGCCGCTCGTGCGCGTCTCCCCCCGCCACGCCACGCAGCTTTTGAGGCGATTCCGGCCTCAGCTGGGCAATGGGGCTCAGCCCCGCAGCCTGGAGCTGGCGGTGGGCCCCGCACAGGGCAGTGACCCAGCCGCGGGAGTTGCACCAGCGGCACGAAGAGGGGGACTGAGCCTCCTTCCCCCCGCTCCCCTGCAAGTCTGCACTGGCATAGTCTCAAAGGTATGAAACCTTCCCTGTAGGTTTCATGACCATAAACGGCAGGGTGCTCCCTGAAGGAAACCTCGCACTGATGTGGAAGAGCCATGTTACGGACACCCAACCACAGGAGTTTCAGCAGGCACTGAAATTTCCCTGAGATGCAATTACAGGACACAAATCCTGAAGCAAGCCTTGGAGCCACTGGCTCTGGGCAGGCAGGACTCTGGTGCAGAGACACGGTTATTCTCTTGTTGAGGAAAGACGCCTACCCCACACACAAGAGAGGATTTTTACTTCACCCACACGGAGTTGTAATTAATATACTGCCCTCAAGAGTGGTAATTTTCATTTTCACGTGTTAATTTATCCTTTCTTTCAATAAAGTTTTTAAGATGTGGGAAATGATTCATGTTTTCTTTCTTCAATTTTGTGTGTAATAACTGGGGTTATCCCCAGTATTACCCGGGGATCTCATGAGAACCAACACAGAAGAAAAACTTACCCAGCAACCTAACGCTTTTCAATTAGGGAAAACAAGGCTGTCATTTTTCTCCCACTCTAACAGCCAGCTATTTCCTGATGTCCAGAAGACCAAAATGGGATCTCAACCCCATACACCCAAATAAAGTCCACGTACTGGGATGAAAAAGCACAACAAATTATATATACATTTTCAGAGGGCTGTGAAGTTAAACAACGACCTTGTTCTGAGCAGGGGAATAACATCTCTCCCACATACTTGCTCTCTTTGCAAGGCTAATTACACTTGTGGTCAAATGGTCTGCCGTGGATTTTGAAGGGGATTTAATTCCTTACCTAATTGCTGACATCTAAAGATTTTCCATGTCCTGTTCTGCCAGCTGAAAGTGAGTTTCTGTTTCTTCCTGGATAGCCATAGCCAGTTAATCTTTGTACACTCATGCTGATCTTAGCCTTCAAAAGTGCTTTGATATAACCTCTTCTTGGGAAAACAATAAGGGCTAACTTTCCCTAAGGGAAAAAAAATAGCAGTCTGACAATCTTGTGGACGAACTCCCAACATAAATTGGATGATCTTATCTCACTTCTTAGATTTACTTCATTTTGCTGAATTACAGACAAATTCCTTTTATGGGAGAGACATCGTCTTAGTCCTCACTGATTAATTAGCTCATTTTTGCGAGTATTAGAAAATGGTGTTTTATGAACCAGTGCTGCATATGACTTAAAACTATATAACAGAAGTGGATCAAAATGGAGTAATGTACTACAAGCTTTGTGATAAGAGTGAAATTGGAAATTGAAATTGCAGTTCTCCTAATGTTTTCATCTTTTCCAAGCTTGCATTATAAAAAAGGTTAGGCTTATGGAAGTGTCTGTAGCAGCAGAATTACCATGATATGTACACAGAAAATGTTTTGTGTATTGCCTTGGTTCATCTGCCCCTTGTAAACTTGACTGAGGCTCTTTTCGAACCAGTCTTTCAGAAGAGACAAAGCTGTGCTTCCACCATCTCAAAGGTCCTGGACATTTTGTTCAAGAGAGAGTACATTAAGCCTAGCTTCCTGGTCAAATTTGGATTTCCCTAAGCACACCCTCTTTGTCCGATATTCCCTCTCACGTTCCAGACGGCTGTCGCTTCCTCCTGGCCATGTGGGTGGCACGCTGTCATTGCCTTCTTCCCTCTGCCAAACTGAGGGTAAGGTCCTCTCTCCCCGTTTAAGTCAACGGCAAAATTCCCAGGGTTTGAACAAGGCCCAGATTTCAGGCGAACTGTTTAACATTATCAATATTGAATGAAGTGATTGTTCTATGGATGATTCAATATTGAACTCCTCCACTGTTATGAAGAGTCCTAATTTGGGTATACATCGTATTGATATACATTATTTTTGTAGAGCTTTTTTTTTAGTATTCTGTTTTCTTAAAGTATTTTGAGATCTCTGTAAATGAGAACTATAAATATGCTGTCAAAATTAATTAGCTCTTAAGCTTTCATATATGTGACATAATATTTCACTTCCGATTTGGTTCCAGTACAGGATGGGGATAATTCAGTCCTCGTTTAGTATTCATGAGTGTGCTTTTATTACTGTGGCAAGGTTCAGGAAAACTCAAAATGCTAAAGGCACAGGATCCCTCGGCATGATTCAAGCTGAACAACAAACATACCCACATTCTGCAAATGGATGTAACTTCTTTAGATGAACAATTTCTCCTATTCTCAGGGGCCTCCTAAAGATGTAATTTTTGATTCCTAGATACAGAGTGGGTATCTTTTTCAGAGAACTGCTCTGGCAACTTAAGTGGATGCATGCAATCTGCATTCTTAAAAGGAAAGCGCTTGTTGGTCTCTTCCTATCTCTCAATATTTTCTTTCCTTTTATTTGGCTTTTATTTTTGCCATCTTTTACCACTCTATTTTATATATAATCTTATTTCAGAAGAACTACTGTTTAGTCTTTTTGGATTATTATACTTCAAGACAGTCTTCTCCCTGTTTCCCATGGCAGATAGTTTTAAATAAAATATTCAATACTGTGGTTTTCTTTTTTCAATTAGAATGATGAAATTTGCATTTTTTTTACAACAGCGGAACTATGCCATTTTCCACTTTTTGTTTTGACAAATAACCAACTGTTTGCATGCTTTAAATGTTATCCAGAAGTTTAACCAAAAAAAAACTCTGGGGAATTCTTGATTTTTACATCTGAAATGAAGAATTAGTTTTCAAAATCCCTTGACAGCTGCAGAATTCACGTAATTATAATATCACAAAATATAAACTTTTAAAGATGAGCAAATGAGAAAAAGAAAGGATTTAAAATTAGATTGTTTAGAACTCTCTGATTTATTATTTCTGTTGTTAAAACCTACTTAATCCAATAACTAATAAACACTTCGGACAAAAGATCTATTTGTTTAAAAAAATCAACACTCTTGTCCTTTCAATTAAAATGTCAGAGCTCACAATAAACATCTGAGACCTTCAACAAGTCCTCCAGCAAGACAGAAAAAAAATCAAAGTTGACATTCATGTGATTTTTACGGTAAAAACAATTCTCCTCTCTCCAATCGCCAGAAATAAACCAAACATCCCATAACATCCATTTCCAACTACCTTTTGTGTCTGCAAAAGTGAAAAGGACAAGCCCATTTTTACGCATCTTTTGTCAATCATCTTTAAAAGGCTAAGTTGAACCTTCTCTTATTATTCTTTGTATTTTATTCTTATAGTCAGGAAACAAATAGTTTCTATTTCATTTTCAAAAGGCTGTCCTGTAAAATATGCAACTATCAGTTCAAAGCAGTTTTAATGTAAATGCAAGGAACTGTTGTCATCACACCATGGTACACACACTGCCTTCTCAATGAAGACAAAAGTAGAGCTAACAAAAAGTAATACAAAGTAAGATTCTGGGGAGAAAAGACATACACATATAAACAAAGCTAGCAAAGCCAAAATATGCCAAACCAGCCAACGCGGGTCTCCAACTCCTGACCTCCAGGTACAGAGTACATTATAAGAGGCTGCAAACTTGTAACATGCTGATGAATTTCTAATAATACTATTATAATCAGACAGCATCTGTTAGCATTAATGAAGAAGTTCTATGGATCCTTTAGGCATCCTCCATACTTTGGTCTACTCAAAATCCAAATGGGAACACATCCTGGAATGAATACCGAATCTCAGTATCTGTAAAGGAGGTCCCCTACTTGGAGAAAAGCTTGCCTCTTTAACTGAACTACCTCTTTGTATTTATAAAGCAGAGAAAATAGATACTCCCAATTCTCCTTCTTAATACATTACTACACTGATCGATGTAGACACTTTATGTCCCCTCCATTGTAAAGCAAGAAAGTAAGTTCAATCACTCTTCATATGATAGCTTTTCTTTGCACTCAGTGGGTCTTGCAATGAGTCTTGCAACTCTTCTCTGAAATCATGCCAATTTGAATTGTTTTTGCAATGCACAGGCTGGCACTCCTCATTGTGGTGAGGAGCGCTGCATGTAAAACATTCTTACATCTTGCAGTCAAGTCTGTTATTGTTTCATATACATTCTAATACTTCTTTTTTGAGCACATGTGTATGAGTAGTGATCTTCATAAAATTGTTCTCAGTAATGCGGAGGTCCCAGCTGATGAGATGTATCCTGAATTGCTCTTTGGACCTATAAAAAATATGTTCGTTTTTCTCTTCCAATATGTAGCACTTCGTATTTCATATGTCACAAGTTGTTAGCTTTTTCATTCAAAGTTCATTTTGGTCATTTTCTTTTTAAATTCATAGAAGAGGGAAAAAAATAAAATGCCAACTCTTTTGCAAGTACAAATGATGATTCTGATTTCATTCTGGTCTCATATCACACAATTCTATTTGTGATTTATAAAATGCAAGTTAGAAGCACCAGTTCTGTAGATGGGTTAGATTGTTTTTCTTTTAAAGCTAATTCAGATCAAAAATTTTGGTCCTAGAAGCCAGATTGTATGAGAGAGAGGAAAAGTAAAAAACTATATGCCTTGTCTGTTAGAAACAGGACCCTCATATTGCAAATTGGCTGTGATGGTGGCAGCAAAAGCTACTAGTAGAGAAGCAGATAATATAGAAGGGAAAAGATCTTCACATTCTTGGTGAAAGTAGCTTAATTTTCAAACAGACAGAACTGCAGGACCATTCATTTTAGCAAACCATTTTGCTCACATGTAAATTTTCTTGTAGCTCAGGAGTTTTTAATTCCCAGACTCTTTTTACCATCTGTAACTCAATCTCTATTTTTTAAAGAAACTACAGACATCTGTTTAAATACCCATCTCTTCCGTCACATGGAATTTTGGATTCAAAAAATCTCAGCTCGAAAATAATACCAAAGTTGGATCACATTTCCAAGTAACTGCAGACTGGCACTTCGATGCTGCCTGTTTAATTAGCCCTTTCCATTATACTGGCTGTGACGGGCTACAGAGTGCATGACAGTGCCTGCTGCTGAGGTGGGGGCCTGGGCCACAGAGTGGGGTGAGGAGTCAGGGCTGTGGCGGAGAACGTGGGGAAAAGCCCCGGCAGTGTTTGCGGCCTGCTCCGCTCCCTGGGCAGGGCAAGGGTCCACCCTTGCTGAGGGAAGAAGGGTTGAAGCCCTGATGCTGAGCCTGGTACTCTGCTGTGATCCTGCATTGCATGTAAAACTGCTACTGCCCGTGAGAGCAGAGACAGCAGCCTGCTTGCATCTCTGTCCTCTCACCCTTCTACCAGGGTTCCTGACAGGCCAGCCAGCAGCTCCCCTTCTCACCGTGTTCCCTGTGAGGGGTCACTGTAGTCCCATCTTCCTCACTCTCTAAAGAAAACAGCATTCTCACCTCCTCTTCTGTATAGGAAAGGAGAGAGGAAGACAGGCTGGGGCTAGAACAGTCCTTTCAGGGCATTTTTAGATCTCCAGAAGTGTTTACTTTGGCTGCATATATGTACTCATACTCCTGACTCGTACAAAATACCTCATTCTTTGTGTTTCTTTAGAACTTACTCATCAACAGACTTTGCCCCTTAAATCAGCTCCTTGCTTGCCTTACTGGAAAAAGCAGACATTTACATGGATACACTGGAGGTCTGATTCACTTACATGATGCCCTATGGCTTGATAAAAGCCTGTATGTTTCCTTGTGGGCAGTTATCTGGATCCCTTTCCTGTATGAATTTCTTCCCTAGATAAAACTAGCTCAAAGGGAGGTTTTCCATTCCTAATTCTACCTAATCTAGCTTTGTTCTGCAACAATACTCAGATGGCAAAATAAACAAATGCTACATACCAGTTAAACAAATGCAATTGTATTTTATTCAGCCTCAAATTTTGTTTCTCATAAAATATTTACTATTGACATTTTAAACCAATCTTCTATAATGCTAGTTAACAAACGTTATAAAAGTGGTAATACCTAATGGGAAACCTAGATTCCACTTTTCTGGAGAAATTTCATAGTTCTTGGGGGATGTATAAAATCCAGAATATGGAAAAATCAGAGGGAAACTTCTATTCATTTGCAAATTTGTTTTTAAAAAAACACTTTAGGGATATGTTTGCAGCTGAAGCAGCAAAATCTGAGCAGTGTTGCTCTAGATCCATAGTAGCTGGAGGTTTTGAGGAAGTAGTGAAAATATGGCAGGTAGCAGCACCCATGTATTAATATCAAATTAAGTTTCTCTACCAATGTTCAGTTAGGGCTTTGGAGTCAGAGGAGGGATCACAAGGCAACACCATAGGAGGTTACACCAAACACTCCATTACAGAATTCACTCTAATTCAACGAGACTTGATGGAGGGTAGATATGGACCCTCATTACTTACAGAAAAGCTCTGAGCTGTGCATTTCGAATGTTTTAAATTAATCCATGGCCAATGGAAAAGTATTTGTAAACACATATCAAAACCTTTTCCACATACCCGAGAGAATGAAATTAACTCAATATTATACAATATGGATGATACATACCCTCTATTTTTCATTTACTGTTCACTAGCAGAACAGCACATGATTTATGTTGTGTATGTATCAATATTTTTCTAAATTTAATTTGATAGTTTTCCTACAGGAATAGGCTAACCTTCATCCATACCCACCTTTAATAATATTTATTCTGCCTGTTCCTGTATTACAGCTCTTTTGTTCCTCAGTGGCTCACTGGATATTCCCTCTTATTGCTATGTCCATCTGCTGAGTACACTTTTCCCAAAATAGTCCATGACCATTCTTTCCTATATTTGCACAAGAGATGTACTATTATTATATTTGCACGGAAGAAGTTAGACAATCCTGCAAAAATGTTTTTCAGTGATATCATTTGTCTACCTTGAAAGTTGATTTACAGTTTGAAATGTGACATCATAAGTGGCAAGTGACATAAGAAATAAGTGGAAAATACTTTGCAGTCTTTTAGAAATCTAGCCAGAGTTGCTCTTTGTTAGAGCCTCTGTTTATTTGCCCAGAAGAATTAATATTTGGTCAAAGAGAATGACCAGCAGGTATTGTTACTTACTACTCAACTTGCTTCCAACATTTAAAGCTGAACTCTTGGTGCCTTTGAGAACATGGCTTCTGATACCACAATTCCACACCATTAGTTGCATTGGGAAAAGAGCGGGAGCCAGCCCTGAAAGAGTAACAAGGCATTTTTCGAATGTGCAGGACATGCAAAGCCACAAATGCCAGGCAATGAAAACCAGGTGCTTAAAGCCACATTCAAAGATCTGGAATTTCCTCATGCACAATAATGCCTGTTGTGATAAGCAGTTACACACTTGTGGAAGTAGCCTTTCAAATGCACTTCTATCTCTGGCTAAAGGAATTCTTACTATACAGACATCTTCAGCAAAATAATACCTTGCATTTTAATTTGTTTTTACATGCAGGAATCTCAAAACAGTAACAGGTACACAGAAGCAAACGCTGGTCTCAGTGATGTCTATGGGAAGACACTTCTTTTGACTTCACTGGGATCACAATCCAGCCACAACTGATTAATATTCATTCCACTCCTGTGAGACAAGTGAGGGATATATAGAGATCACTTCACATACCACTGCAGTGTAGCAGTCTCTGGAAAATATCAACTGTTCCAAAACACAGAGGAGCACAGCACAGTTTGGAACAGGATGTGAAGGCCAATACTATATCCAATTGGAACAATACAGGAAAGGCTGATAGCCAGAGTGGAATTACCTAAAATAGATTTTGGCCAGCATACTCGGATTAAGAGCTCTACTTTTCAAAAGGTGAGCTGTGACCTCTAATAACCATAAATAGTCAGGACTTTCTTTTTGTGGCTCAATGGAAAGATGGCACCATTAGCAATATGGCATTTGCTCACACCATACTGATCTATTGCTTCATTACTGGATCATTTGCACAGCTTTCAACAGGACTGAAGTGGCTTCAAAATTAAATGAAGAGCTGTGGCGAAGTCCTGACCCCACTGAAGAGATTATCACAATCCCACTTGGAACCAGTGGAACCAGAATTTATCTTCCAGCAAACAGCCTGCGAGATCTAGCAGCAACATTTCCCACCAGATAGCAATTGTGAGATCTTTCATATCTTATGTAACTGCGAACCTTAAATAAAACATATACCTAGCTCATCACATTTTCCTAATTTAATTAGAACTTTGCATAGTTCTCTAGGTTGGCAAAGTCTTATCTTGCAATATGCTGCAGATGATACTGCTCAGAGATTAACGTTTGCATTTTAATTAAAGTTTTTATTCAGGAAGTTTGTGATACCCCCCACAGCAGCATTTAAGACCACTAAAATAGTTAACTGTTATTATTCTTAGAATGAGCAGCCATAGCCTGATATAAAAATATCACACTCAAAGTATCACCAAAACTTAGTGTGTGCTTTTCATAAATGCATGTACTTTTCTGGGCTTGTTTTTAATAGGCTTTTATCAGAACCTTGCATTTTCCAGGGTAACAACTATACATATTTTTAAATTTGTACTCTGTTCAGTAGTGAACATGCTCTCCTGTACTGGTTCCCAAACAACACTTGAAAGTTGCATTCTGCTGAGCGCTAGCAAGCTATCAGATGGATGGGTTGCAACCACAGCACTGCCTCTACTGACAGTGAGGGGATGGGGAAAGAAACAGCCACAGCTCAAGGAAGTGTTGAAAAAGAGAGGGAGCTGAAATTGCAAGAGTGAAGAGAGCAGGAACACGAAAACAGCAGCACCATGGAAAAGCTCCAGAAGATATTGCAGCAGGAATCTAAGGGCAAAGATGAAGAAAGAATTACAGCAGCCAAGGATTAGGCAAGGATGATGTGCTCTGACTCCTCAGCAGAGGTCTCAGGGAGGGAGGAAGGGGAAGCAGAGGGGAGGCAGCCACAACAGCCTCCTGAAAGATTGGGAACTGTTGTCTGCCGGAAAGAATGATCTCCAGTCCTAATTTAGTAACAGGAGAGAGAGTTATTACCATGAGTAGTGGTAGTGAAATAGAACTTCAGTCAGGGAGCAGCCCCGCCACAGCACAAACATAAAATGAAAAGACAGTGTCTGCCCAAGGAGTTTCCAAATTATGTACAAAGGAAGGGCAGAGGAGTACACAGCAGCAGCAGCAGCAAGGCAATGCCAGAACAGGGAGCAGACTGTTCAGCCCAACTTTGTAAAATCCTGCAGGCTTCTCTTCAGCTAATACATGTATACTGTGCCCAGCTTTAGCACAGCATGGTCTTAATGAGGATTGGAGATGGGTCTCAGCTGTTTTACATTTTTTTTAACTGTTTCAGATATAGTCTGAGATTGAAGTATTACAAAGTTGGCTCTTACTTCTTTAATGATCCTTTTGATAAAGATGAACTAGGGGAAACATTCAAGAAGTCTCCCTGACACTGACCTGGGCCTTGAGTACGCACAAATCTTAAATACTGCTGCTATTTCACTGCCTTCAATAGATCTGAAGCATGTACTTACACAGAAAGACATACATGAACAAGACCTATGTGCACATCTATCTACAAACAAAGTCAATTTTCAAACGTGGGTCCCTCAGAAAATGCTTGAATCCCACATTAGGAACCTCAGACCACCTCACTAGTGCCCAGGGAATGTAACTGTCAAGAGAAGCAAGGGACATCTGGGTATCCTGTTTAGATGATGAATATTTGGCTCTGTATCTGAGGCAAATGATTCGCGTGTAACACACTAACTGCATCAACTATCAAAACCAGGGAAAATGCTAAACAATTATTGAAAAGGCATAAGCACTTCCTTCTGCAAAGATCTCAGTTTCTGATTTAAACACAAGAAAAATCTTTACCACATGTGACTGTCAGGACCCTGAGTGCACTAAGAGGCTTTAATTGCCCTGACCAGCCTCACCTCCACCCACACCTCTGCCCATGGGGCCAGGTGATGTTGAGTGTCTGATGAGGGGTGTCTGTCCTCAGACCTGGCTGTGGGACAGCCCTGCTGTGCTCAGCTGTGGGCCCCGCTGATGTGGGATATTTTGAGTATCTCCTTTATATTTTGTGAATACAACAGGCAAATCCACAGTAGCACTGATTCATACATCCCCTCGCATAGAGTTGGTTGAAATCTAATAAGCAGCTGGATTGAAGTTTGGACAGTTTGATAATTACGATGAGTTAACATTTGACTACTTCATTTTCTGACTTTCAAACAGTTCCACTGAAGTATACTTCAAGTATCTGAATATTCCTCTCACTTTGTTTCATTTGTACAGCACCTACGTCTGGGAAAGAACATAACCTGTGCACCAGATGTGCTACGTTAGAATTTCTGCCTGCCCATCAGACAGGGCATGCGTGCCTCCACAGGATCTAATCCACCTCCATCGCAGATGAGGAACATATGGAGCACCATGAATGGCACACAAGACTTCTCTTTGAACTACATTCCTCGTATCAAAGGGCCCTTTGTCTTGCTGCCTTTTTTGCTGTTCCTCTGGGTAATCATGAGGAAAGAACTGAACATTTGGAAAAGCCTCCTGGGGACAAATTCATTTCTAGTGCAACTCTGCTGAAGTTAATGGCTTATTCAGTTTAAAAGGTGAAAATAAAAGAATATACTGATTTTTAATTTGTATATATACGTGTGTGTGTGTGTGCATGCACTCACATACAAACATATGTATGTACACACATACGAATAAAAGGATAACACCACCTCTGCATTAATTTTAAGAACATGCCAGAAATATAATTTATTGTGACTGTATGTTTTAAAAGACATAACATAAAGAGCTCTTTGGAAAATTAAAGGCCTTCTTTCATACTCGCATAAATTAGGAATAAATTCTTTCTAATCAAGAGCTACACTGTTGTAAGGGGGTACTGGGGCCTGCAACACCAAAATGGTTATTCTGTAACATAATCAAACATCATGAATTAGGCTTTGTCCTTCTTAGAAAAAAAGACAATGTTGGATTTTTTTTGGCAGTGAACATTTAAAGATCATTATGGGAAGGAAGGAAACTTTTCTTGTATTATGTTTAGTGAATTTTGTAGGAAGCAGCAGTCTGTTCCGTTAGAGACTTCACTTTACAATACCCCATGGAGGTAAGGAAGAGATACACTGAAGCTCAGTGATGATGTTCAATACAAGATAATGACAGAGGCAAGGCAGAGATCTGACAGAATTATTGCACAGGCTTTGGATGCATTTGTCAGTAACAGCTGCTGTATCTTGGCCTTCCTTCTTAAGTGGGATTCATCCAGGCAATCATCTTTTCCAGCCAAAGGAGTAACACCCAGTGATGAGAACTGCTCTGGTAATAACAGGAGGTCCTAAAGAAAGGGCACAACTCTAAATATTTCTACAGATTGGCTGAAGAGTATCTCTTAGTGCAACAAATGATCTAGCAAACAATTTATGGTCATTAGCTACTCAGATGTCCCCAGGTAATCTTATGGCCTCTTGTACACACAGAAACACAGCTTTCCGTCAGGTAGTAATCAATAACAAGGCTGACATGCATGCCCTTTGTACCTGCCCTTAGCCAGAACACAAAGTCTTGGTCTCCCTGACAGTGCCAGACATCTCCATTTCCTAGAATAAATTATCTGGAGAAGTCAGTTTTTATTTTACAAACAAAACAGGTTTTCAACTACAGTATAACTGAGAAAATGAAAAAAGAGGCTAATCAGCTAACAGGAAATCACTGAATAGCTTCAGGAAGCAATAAAAAAAATCAGAGTTTTGAGGATAAACACATTTTTGCTAAAATGGTATCTCATACAAGATGTATCTTTTTTTGTTCTAAAAAAAACAGTAGGATTCATAAAAATATTTACAGGTTTCTTTGCTTGTTCATATATAAAGCAATATTCTCTTGATCAGAGAGAATACAATTACACGGGAATATTAGTTCCTTAGTTGATTTCTCAAGATAGATATTAACATTTGATTAAAAGGATTCCTCCTGTTTAAAGATACAGAAATGTACAAAAAAAAAAAAAAAAATACAGTTCCTCTTTTTTCCTGGAACCAAGATACACGCTGACTTTTCATTAAAAATGTCACAGCTGCCACTCTCAACTGATATAAAGCAATGAACCTAGTCTCACACACATGAAAAAAGAAAATTGTAAAAAATACAAGATTTTAAAACAGTAAGACTTTAAAAATGTTATTCCATTTGCTTCTCGCTACAGGCAGAGGATCCTGTAGAGATTTACTTCCTTTTCCAAAAAAAAAGTGTCCATAATCACAAGAGCTAGAAATTATTTTTATAAGTGAAAGTCAAATATATTGGAAATGCATGAGTCCAGAAGCTGCAAACCTATATAAAACATCCAACACAAAATCTTGTGACAGAACAGTAATCTGTCAACACTATTTATAAAGGGAACTCTCTTTTTCCACTCTTTTAAGGCAGAAAATATTTTGTTAATTTTTAGCATCTATTCCTTTGTTCAGCCAGGAAGCACCATACTGAAAAAGCGCCATTAATTTCAGATAGGCTAAAAGGAAGGGTTCTTAGTTTAAAATCTGTAAGACAAGTATAGTACTGTTAGATAAAGAATTAACATAAACTTCATAGAAAAAAAAAGCAAACTGAGGCTTTACCGTACTACAGACTTCAGAGGTGCTGATTATGAGATTTTGTTTGTACAAAAACAACACATTAATCACTTGGAGAGGCTTGAGGTGAGGAGAAAGATTACCAGAGCAGGTTATCAAGTCCTTAGTCTTGACAACACTTAGAGCGAGACCTTATAAATACTTGGCCACCTGCAAATGTAGGTAGTTATGTGCTATGTGAGGCACCTAGAGAATGCTGAAAGTCCTAGCTGGTGCCAATATTCATGTCCAAGTGCCTTTATTCCTTTAAAAATCACCTGTCCCTCTAGCTTTTTTACATGCAGTTTGAACTTTAGTACAGTTTCTACAAGAAGTTCTATCAACGTGCAACCTGAATTATTATTGCCTTATTGATGCTATAATCCATAGTTGGCACAAAGATACTGTATGAAAAAAAGATCTAATGCCTGAAACAACACAAGATTTTAAATATACGCGCTATCCTGATTTAGCCATTCTCTGTGTTCTTCTGTATCACAAAACTCTTAGCAATATTATAATCTGTGCAGTATACTACTCACAGTGTTTACAATGAGCCCATGCCTTCAAAGGAGCCATATATATGTTTAGATTACGCATGTGTTTAAATGCATGGATGATTTGGGTCTACAATTAGAAGTTTTACTATTAAGTTTTGTCTTTCAATGAAAAATATTTCATTCTTTAAACAGCAGTCTAGAAGCTCTACAAAGATCTCCTTTTCTATTAAGAAACATCTCATGAATTTTATGCATGAAATCTCCTTTAGACACACCTGAAATTGTAATATCCAGTGGCCAAAATAAAGACACGTGGGGAAGAAATAAAATCCTTATTTATTTCTGCCCATTTTAAAAGGGCAGTCGGTAGAGTGGCGATTGTATTAGGAAAACTTAAGCTGAAATATATTATTCTTTCAACTTCAGTAACAAGTTGTTTGACTTAGAACTAGATACTCCAGGCTGATATTTGCATTGAGCTGTTTGAATTGCTGTTAAGTCATGCTGGAGAGAAAAATCTGATTTATTTCTGTTTATGTAAAATGAAGATCATTTATTTTAGTCTAATAACTTTGGAGAATATGATCCAGCATCGCTGTTGCTGGAGTGTTTTGCTTAAGGCAACGTATTTGGTTATCAGTCTCTATGCTTTGGTAGTGTCTGCAAGCAGTAAGCAGGCTCTGTGGCACAGCACAGCTGGATCCCTGACTCAAAAACACGTTAATTTTACAAGAAATTAATTTGTTATATAGAGCATGAGAAAAGACTTTTTGAAAAAATGGCTTAGGAATTGTGGAAACAGCAACGAAAGAAAAAATGGAAACTTGTAACGTCGGAGATGTGGGAACACGGCAAACGGGGGGCAGGGACACGAACACGGCTTCCTCCGCAGGAAGGTCTCGGCGCCTCCACGCCCGTGGAGGAACCCCATGCCCACGGAGGAACCGTGGGGGCCGAGAGCGCCCCTCTCCTCCAACGCCCCCGCGCAGCGCGCTGCCAGCGCCGGCTCACGCACCCCCGGCAGCCGCCAGCGGCGCAGCTGCCCCCGCGCGAGGGGCAGAGCCTGCGCCCGCCCCGCCGTTACCGGCCGCCGGCGGGCTCGGGATCCTTTCAACGTCTCTTCTGCGGACGGACCGCGGCGGCGGCGGCGGCGGCTCCGGCGCGGCCTTCGGTAGCGCCCGGGCAGCCCCGCGCCCCTCTCAGGGCCGCTTTTGCGCGCCGTCTCCCCCATTTCCCAGAGCGCCGCGCCGCGCGGAACCGCCCCCGGCCGGCCGGAACCGGCGCGAGCCGGCAGCGGCCGCTCGGCGCGGCCCGCCCCCGCCCCAACCCCCGCCGGCGGCGGAAGGGCGGCGCGCCCGGCCCGGAAGAGGAGAGTTCGGCGGCGGCGGCTGGCGGCTGGCGGCGGCGCGGGGTGAGGGCGGCGGCGGCGGGGTGAGGGCGGCGGCAGCGGCGGCGGGGTGGCCGAGCGGGAGGAGGAGGAGGAGGAGGAGGAGGAGGAGGGCGCCGGGAGCGAGCCCCGCTCTCCCCCCCGCTCCGCGCGCGCAGCTCCTGCCGCGGGGGGCAGCGGGCCCGGCGCTGCTGCCCGGCGGCCCCGGGGTGAGAGCGCGGGTCGGGGGCAGGGGAGGAGGGGGCCGGTGTCGTCCGTCCGGCGCGCAGGGGCCGCGCCCGTCCTGCCTGCGGGGCGGAGGGGCAGCCCGGAGCACTGGCCAGGGCTTGTTAAAGCGGGAGCCGCAGAGCTTTTCTCAGCGTTTGCTGTTAGGGCGAAGCTTTTGCTCGTACACAGTACTGGATGGCAGCAGCCTCTGAAGGACAAATGCATACAGGTAGCGAGACAGGGAGACTGTAAGATCCTCAACACCAGCCCCCTATGACACGTGTGTTATGAGATAACGCAGCATTGTCTTAGATGCTAACCTTTCTCTGCATAAAGTCATTAGCACGTAAGTTTTGAATAAATTAATTATTTTGCTTTGTTGGCTATGTATGTCTGTAGGGTTCACGTGAGATTCTGCCTTGCAAACTTTTCAGGCCAGCTGCAGTGTTGTTTTTGCTGTCCAGAAGAGGTTGGGAGTGTACTGGGAGCACATGCTGAAGGATTTTTTTTTCCTAATTCTGTTAGTAATCATAAACACAGAAATGTCCCATTTCTTTTTGCCTCAGTTCACCTCATGTGACTGAGGTCTGTCAAAACTGACTGGGAGGCCCTGCTATGTAATGCCTGATCACATCAGCTATTAGTTGTTTCAGTCTAATTTCTCCAGTGTGGATAGAGTCCCTCAAAAATGCACCCAGTGTTTAGACAGATCAGTGGTATTTTCAATACAGACATCAAAGACTGGACACTCTAAGAATTTGAATTGCTTTCCGTCAGAGATAACCTATTCAGGAAAACTGAGACAGTGAAGGGCGCTTTGTTTGTATTTACAGTCTTAGATCATCAAATTTAAGAGTCAGACATCTATATTGTCAGCTCAAAACTCAACTATTGTGTTAATCAAAGATAACTTTTCATTATTCTTGATTTGCGCTAAGTGGATTTTAGTAACTTCATACACTGTTAAAGCCACTTCCATTGTATTCATGTTTAAAATTTTCAGAATGGCTTCTTCAGTTGACGTGCCCGTGAATTACGAAAAAATGTTTGCTTATCGGTTTACGCTAGATGATAAGGAATACCAAGAGTACCTGAAACGCCCTACAGATCCACCTCCTATAGTTGAAGAATGGAGAAATAGATCGGGTGGTAACCAGAGAAACAGAGACCGGTACTGCTTTATTTATTTATTTATTTATACAAATATTGGTAATTCACAAATATATGTGGACAGCAATGCTGCTATCTATCCATAGTAAAATACACAGTCTAGCCTGAACAAAGACTAAATACCATAAGCGACTCCTTGAGTGTATCATCTGAGTTACATACTCACACTCTCTTGAATATGGTAATCGATAAGAGACCATGAAGCAATGGTAGCATGTATTTTAAGAAATATGCAAATTCAAAGAATTTAAGGCTGTTCAGTAGCTAAAGTTGTACATAGGCCTGCTTTGCCACAGCTTTCAGCCTAGTGCCGTGAAGCTACTAGATTGAAACTGGCTTGGATCTGACTGTCTACAGCTGTACCATCTGACAGCTTTCTAGGTATGGTCTGTTGGAGTCTTTATTCAGAGTTCCAGGAGATCATCTAATATATTCTAAATACCTTGTATTAGCAAACACTCTGCCTTCTGCTGCTCAGTAAATGATGTGTTGGGTAGTAGCAAGAAATAATAAATATCTCAGATGACTGTAGATGTATTTTTATCAGTTCGTTGTAAAGACAATACATAATTGAGTGTATAAATAGTTGCATGACAGTTCTTGTGATAACATTTAAGAGTTCATTATCTCTTCATCTTTTAAAATCTCATGTTTGTGCAAAACTTTGTGACACTTCTCATTACAGATTTCAAGATGGCAGATATTTTAGAGGGGACAGATACAACTGGCAAGGTGACCATAGATCTAATCAGAGGCCAGAAAGAAGTTGGGGTAATAATTACCAGCAACACAGACAAGGACAATCTTACTCTTCCCACTATGGACAATATGGCTACAACTCCTACAACCCAGGGCCTCGTTACCATCCCTACTGATGATACTTGTGGTTTCAAAGTCCAGTAACACTATATTAAAAAAAAAATAGCTGGGCTTTATTTGTCTTCAGTTTTCTAAATTTTTACAGATTTATAGATAACTGAAGAATCGGTGTTGAAGTCCATTCCTGTCCATCTGCAGTGCAAATTGAAAAAGGAAGTACCTTTTATGAACAATAAAACCATACTAAACTGTTTGTTTAGAGACTATAGATTTTAGATTAAATTTCTATCTTTATTTTTCTTTGTCCGAATGCATATTAGTACACTTTTCTGTTACATTTTGGAAAGCAGGTCAGGGGACTAGTCTGCAGCTTATAGCACTAGTCTGAAGACAGTCCTTTTTGAAAATGACATATTATGTCTGTCTTTGGAGAGAAGTTCCAAGTTTGGCTCTTGATAGCAAGAAAAAACTCGGTTTGAGTTACAGTTGTTTTAAAAGGAGAAGAAAGATGCTATTACAGAAATACTTCATGCTGTGCTGGCATTAATGAAAACTCCAGAGAGGAACTTCTTTGGATATTGATGAGGATGTATGGCTTCTCAATATTTAATTCATTGGAACAAAAGGAATTGTAGCAGAGGAACAAGATATCATATACAAAATAAATTCCTGTCTGTTGAACAATCGATGGTTTCAGTTTATATGCAGGCTTAAAGCATGGTAGCAACTGAAATAAATTAAGTGGTTTAAATATGTGTCTTCTTACTGTAGTAGTTCAGTGGTACACAAGTTTTATCTGAGAAGTAGTACCAAACTTGGATTAATTTGTATCACCTTAAAATAAATTTGGTATGTGCATGACACCTTTGTGATTCTTGTTTCTTTAAGTAAAGCTGTACAATTGTGATGACTGTAATCACTTATTATGAAGTGCTTCATGGATATCTTGAAAGGAACCATAATAAGTACTGTTCTGTATTTTTTGCATGAAAAAGTAGCATAAGTAGTGTAGGGTATGTTTTTCAGTTCTTAAATAACTTGTTCTGTATTTTTTTAATATTCACACAAATAAAAGTATTTCAGGCTTAAGGATGTTTCTGAATATTTATGAAATCTACTTTTGAAATGTTTAGAATTGCAAGACAGGCATCTAAGCAGACAGCTGCACAAGAATCATCACTAACTAGTAAGTATTAATATTGGACAGCTGCTGGTTTAAATTAGAAGAGTAGCCCGCTCAGCTAAAATAAAGAGGACGAGACATACTGTGATTAATTACAAGTCTGGAGTGTTAATCCAGTACCTTACGTTCTAGTGTAACAGGGTCAAAGTTCTCTGTTTTGTTGTTTACTTGATAAGCTAATTTGTATCACGAGAACAGTGCATTTTTTTGTACTTGAGGCTTTCTTCAGCTATAGTAGAGTGACACAGAACCCTCCAGGCTGAGTATTGTAAACAATGCATTGTCATTGCATTGCATCACGTTCTGTGATACGGAGTTCAAATTAGTGAATCTTGATTTAAAAACAAAGAATAAATACAGAAGTTAAAAGCGTAGTGTTCCATCTCATGATATACTTTTAAAAGCTAAATAGTATGTTTATGGGTAATAGAAATGTGTGCTGTTTGTAGCTTTTACACAGTCTTGTAATGCAAAAGCTGGGCTGCTTACAAGTGTCTCCACCTACCTCCTAAGTATTTTTGTTTTCTCCTTTTCATATAATACTGTTGAGAGCTCTGATACTTTAGGGAGTAGAATAATAACTGTATTTGTCTTGAATTTGTTTGTGTAACCTGAGAAATTTGGCAGCATATGGGTTGTTTTCTTTGAGGAGTTCTGGATGAAATGCAACCTTTTCAACCCTTGATGCTTCACCTGGATAAATATTGGCAGAGTTGTTACATGGAAGCAGTAAAATTATCCAAAGTTTTTCTACGTGCTGTAGGAAGTCTGAAAGATGGTACTATAGAATTCCTTTTTTAGGTAGGATCACATGCAAGATGCCAGATATACTAGACTCTCACTTCCAAGAAAAGAGTGCATCCCTCTCTGCAAAGACACTGCCAGCTATGCCATGGAAGTCAGTCTGAGCTAGGATATTCTTCCTAGTAACCATCTGGAGTAGCATCTCAGGTTGAAATAAAACCTGAAAAAATAAATGGATCTTGCCTTATCTGCTGCTTTTCTCAAGACCAATAACTATTTTAGTGTTTTTTTCACTTAATAAAGAACAGGGTAGGGAAAATTATCTACAACAGTGTAATCAAGCTGAAGAAGCAGATATATTAGCAGGGCCTGTCTAACTTAAAATCACACATTCCATGATCTCAGCTCTAGTCTTCTGAGATTCTTGACTGAGCCAGCAAGAGAGTCACCTAGATCAATGCAGTGTCTTGCTTTTTTACATTCTTGGCTCATGTTACTCGCTACCTGCCTTAGCATTACAACTCCTGATTCAACTTTTAAGACTTCCATGTTTTACAACACCTTTTTAGAACAATTACAACAACAATTATTTTTTTTTATGAATAATGCATTCAAAACAAATGCATGCCTTGCACTGGAGAGAATTTTAATTAGAATTCAATAATTATTACCTGCAACAAGGTCCACTTAGATACTAGTATTTATAATAAAGTCTAGTTTACTGTTGTCTGTCAAACTACATGTAAATACTACTTGCAGTTTAGGTCTGCTCAAATATTTTTTCTCCCTTGTGAAACACTAGCGTTACATAGTGTAACACTATGATAGTGTTACAGATACTTTTAACATTTGCAACTGCAAAAACTACACAGATTGTTTAAGTATGATGGAGATTGTAGGGTAAACATTAAAATTCAGTGTCTGAAATTTTACTTTAAAAAGCTCTTCCCTCTTGACGTTTGCTCAGACATCATTATTAACATGAATAAAACAAAAGAAGGACAAACTAGTATGCTCAAAATGGCTAAATACCTTCAAATCGGTACCAAGCTGAAAGCTACTGGAAGCCAAGGGAAGCAGTAGAAAAAATTCCTAGTGTGATTTGAGAGATGCAATTTTACAAGTGTTCGCTGCTATTCAGCATCTATTTTATCCTAACTGTACAGCTGGCAGTAGAAATGTGCAGACGTGCTCTGGAAGGTTAGCTGGAAGCTGAAATACTATTAAGAGGCTCTCTGATAGAGATTTCAGACAAGGAAGAGAAGTGTCATTCTCTCAATATGCATATAATCAATGTTCAATTTCTACAATGACAAGTATATTCAAACTCTTACTGTTTAAATATGTTTATACATATTTAAGTTCCCACTATTAATTTGCTAAGAGATACTTTGCTTAACCAAGAAATGTTTGCCTTTGCTTCTTAAACTGAGATGCTGGAGAGGCAGTTCTAGCTGTATCAAATTGAACCTAGGGTTCTTTTCCCTCTATTCCTTACAAAAATCACACAACTCCACGCTGATTGTGTTAGCTGCTGCAGCTTGTGCAGCCGCCCCTTCTCTAGCCCCCCGACAAAAGCGAGGGGGTACGAGCACGCGGTCACGCAAGGGAGAAGAGGACCGTCCCTCGCAGCAGCTACAGCCCATCTTCGCAGCATTTTAATGAAACTGCAACTCCCTTGCCTTTCATTTGGCAATCAGGAAATATTACTGTGATCTGTCCTGTTATCCTCATGTGTTAGAAGAGAGCTATACAACCCCGCTTAAATTATGCATAGCACTGATATTTTAACAACCAAAAAGTAAGAAAGATTATAGGGCAGATCAGGTTTCCCTGACAGTACTGAGGAAATATGCAGCCTGATTCAACACACGTGGACATAAATCCTGGAGTCCAGCAGCTCCAGAACTGTCAGGAGAGTAGATGGCAACTTTAGTATGGTGGTGCATAATGATCTTTCCTCTCAAGAGGATTATTTTTTCATTAGGCCCTGCGGGCCTGGATTTATTTTTGTTTACCATAGCTTATATTCTTCTTCAGTAAAGCACTCGCTGCTCTTAGGAGCTGTCAGTCTTCATTTGCTTATGAGAACAGTGATGCTGAGAAATTACCTCTATACAGCTCGCCCTCTGACTTTTTAAGTACTCTGTCCTATTAAAATGCAAATTTCTTACAAGAGGTGGTAAAAGTTGGTAATAAGTACATTTTCCTGTAAGTCTAATAAAAGCACCAAATGAAATAAATCATATAATCATTCCTACTAGTAACTTTTTTTTTATTTTTTTTCTAACAAGCAGGAATATAAATTAATGTTATCTTGTTCCTAACGTGCACATGCCTCTTTTTCAAATAATATTTCAGCAGCTTGATGACTCTTTTGCACAAATATATTTTTACTCTTTTTTTTGCATATTGTGTGATTCAAACTTCGCCTCACTAATAAAAGATGATACAGTATCCACAGCTACTCCTGCTTGTTATTTGAAGAAAAATTCATCTATTCAAAGAAGAGTTAAAATTAAGAAAACAATTTAATTATTTGTTATTGAACTACAATAAGCCAAATCTTATCCTAGAAAAAAAAACCAGTAACATGAGGGAAGACAGAATTTTCAAACTGAAACATATTGCTTGTTAAAAGATTCCTTAAGGATCTTAAGCTCTTCAAAGTTCTTTTTCAGTGTGAGGAAAAACAATTTGGTATTTATATATCCACATAAATTAAATATTTAAGATTATAATTAGTGTTGAGATATAGGTTAAAAAATACCAATAAGCAATAGGCTTTCATACAGCTTTTGGCCACCATACTCCTAGCATTTAAGCGTGCAGCAGGAATTTTACGATAAATCAGATGATGAATTGCTCTTAGTCTGAAATTATGTCTGAAGTTTGTTTTCTATTGGAAATATGCTTAATAAAAATAAATTATTAACAATAATCACTGAATGCAATCAGCCCCACACTATTACATAAGTTTTTCACAAAAAAAGAGAAAAATAACACACAGACCTTTGTCATGGAAAAGCTAAGCTTAACCCTTCTGTAGTTCATCAAGTCAAGTCACCTTGATTTATGAATGCCACTGAGAACTAAAAAAAAGATTATGTTTATGTTTAACATGGTTTAACACCATGTTTTCAGTGGTGTTAGTAACAGTATGAGCCTTTAAATTCAGCAAGCAGAAACCTTTGGAGTTTAGCTCAGTTTAGTGCAAGAGCTCTGTGTACAGATACACGATCTCCTCAGACCGATCTCATTTCACTTGTTTATGTGCCAGCGTCTCAAAACACCCATTTTCAAGTGACCTGATGGAGCATCACGTGTGGGGTGCACCCAGCCTCCTCCACACTGCAGCTCAGCTAAACTGCTCTAAGGCCATACAGGAGCTCAACCTGAAACTGCCACTGGGGCAAATCCCATTTCCCAGCCCTGCAGGATCCCTGCAGGATCCCCGCAGGATCCCTCCATCAGCAGAATTACAGTTTTTGTTGTTCCAAGATAAGAAGGGAGCAGGGAGGGGATGCTGCGCAGCCCAGGCGAAGATGGGAAGGAGCACAGCTGACCTAAAGGCACAACTGTTTCATGCCTTTTACTCTTGTATCCTGAACCCTTCAGGGGAAAATGTTTTGAGATTTGATTATTGGTTATCAAATGACTTTACTGCCACTCCACAGCCTGGGGGGAACAAAAGTGCAACTGCCTCCCCCTCCGCAGCCCCCAGGGACTTCCCCAGCGCACAGTAAGGAGGAGGACTATGGACCTGAGCGGCTGGAGGTGGTAAAGTAGCTGCCTTATGCTGGCAGAGTTTGCAAGTCCTTAAGCCAGGCAGACAGATCCAGGGAATAATAAACAAATGCCAATTGATCACGTACCCTGCAGCCACAGTAAATCCAACTGAAGAACCTCTCTGGACTTCACCAGCAGGATTTTAGCTTTTAGAGACAACATGGATTTAGTACTAGCTAACGAAAGATCAGCCTAATCCTACTTCCTTCCACATCTGCTATAGACATATTCTTACTACTGCTCTAAAAATGTTTTTAAATGCCATATTAAGTATTTCTACTGCTCTGCATCCTATCATTACACAGGCATCAGGCAACTCTGTGTCAGATACTTCTGCTGTAATGGTTCCTCATATTCTTGAATGCTCCTAAAGATAGACTTTTTAAAGCTATTCAAAAATTCTTAAAAGACAATCTTACCACAGTGTGAACCATTCTGCCTGGACTAAAAAAGAAGTCAAATGGAAAGGATGCTGTAGAAGATACCAGATACACGTGTGAATTCCCACCTCAGCTACAGACCACTTCAACACTTCTGTGTCTCAGTTTCCCATCCATAAAACTATGACAACTCTCCCCCTTTTCCTTCCTCTGTACCATTCATTGCAGCCACCAGACAGAGACAGCCCCATTTAAAGCACGGGTTTGGTGTGTAAGCACAACCTCAGCTGGGCTCTCTAAGTTCCAACATGATGCACTACAAACATTCTCATGAAGGAATTGTTTTCTGATTTTTTTTAAAAAATAAAATGAAACACATTACAGTTAATACACTGGCAATTACTTGATTTAAACACTGCCTTTATTTTACTGTGTTGTTATACAGCAGACTAGTCGCAGGCTGCACCCCTGGGATTCTTTGGCCTAGAAAACTCTCCAAGTATTGTGCTACCAGACTTGCACTGAACAATAAATGATTCTAACTCTTACGGACATAATAGAAATATCTTTCAAAAATATAACCCGCATAAAGACAGCTTTATCATCACTAACAGGAACGGGTAGTCCAATCTGATAGTTAATACTGAATTGGAGAGAGGTGGATTAAAAATGTGGGAGCAATCTATGCAAACTAGATAGATTCCACATCAACATAACTTGTCGTGGCTACCGTACTGAATGTACTATTCACTTATACTTAATTGGTTTCAAAAGCACTCACACACTCAACATACAATCATGGTAAGACTATGCAAAAATCCCAGCCTCTGTGAAAGTATTACAGCTTTTTTTTTTCTTTTTTTTTTAATCCAGCAGATGGAAAAAATTTAACGCAATACACTACAATTTCATAGTTAGGCATCCAAGTTTTAGAAATATAAAAGGTAAAGCTGTTCTTTATACCTATGGCAAGAAGGGAGGAAAGAAACATAGTGGTAAGGGAAGGACTGGAAAAGTCATGAAAAAGGGAGGAATACACTGGTGCAGGAAAAGGAAAAAGAAGAGTATCAGAGTATACATCACAACAAATGCCTCTGATCAGAAAGAAAAGTCCTGTTTCCAAAAGAGGCTATTGAAAGGTCAAAGAGAGTGTCCTTAGGAGCTGAGAAGATGAAATCATTTGATTAGAGGTAAAATATAGATCTATTTAAAAGGCATTTGTGATTGATGAGGACTGAAAGACAAAGATGGCACCACAATCCTTTGGCATGAAAACCCTTCCAGATGGCATCTATTTTTCATTAATGCTCTGGGGGAGGATCCTAGACATCCCAGCAGGTCCCACCGTGACTTTGGATTCAAATCCAACCACAGACTCAGCTGCTCTTTGGCTCATCTCCACTTCTGCAGCACATGCCCGCAGCAGTGCTGCAGGACGTCGGCTGATAAATGACCTCAACCGTTAATTTTCATCTCTTCGGACCATACCTCCTAACTATGTTTAAAAAGGCAGCAATCTGACTGTAATCACGTCTCCCAAGACACGCACCAGAGAACCTTCTCAGCCTCTTCAGGTTTTCTACTACTTGTACAGCAGCTTTAAGACTTTAAAAACACTGACGCTTGTAAGCTACAAAAGAAAGGAAATTTTAATAAATGAATGTTAGCTCATTTTTTATATTTGTGCCTCCCAAAATAAGCATCACCACAACTTCTATTCTGAACTAAGATCCGTACTGAGTATCTGTATCTTGGTGTCATTTGGCAAATTAGAGCAGGTTTTAAAATAGTGTGCAAATGGACAAGTAGCTACACAAAGAGAAACTCAAAGTCAGCACTGCCTGGTGACTTACAGCCAGGGCAAAGGCACTTTCTTCAGCATAAGCCAAAGTAGTTAAAGCACCTTTGGTGTGTCTGTACAGGAGGCTACGGATGTGCGGTTTTGGTTTAAAAGTTCTTAAAGGTTAGAAGCAAGGTCACACTAAGCTGAAATAAGCCACTTTGTGGGAAATAAGGACCTTAAAATGCAAAAATGTTACGACAGTCTAACTAAAAGGGTTTAATTAAATCTATGCAAAAATACACAGTGGGGGTATAGCTACCTATTCAGAGGCTTTCAAGTCACTCGTCAATAAAATCCATTCCTGTAGTGCCAATGCATACAGCTTTCACAGTTATTTTTTCTTACGGTGTACCCTTTCACGCTCACATAGACAAATATAAAATCGGAAGAACTTTTTTTTGCCAGCACAGTCCGATCTGTTTAGGAAAAGACATTATGGTCGTAAAACTGCAAGAGCTGTGATTTTGCTGCAAAAATGAGTTACCAGTGGAGCTCTATAGGAACACCCCTCAGTATGCGCAAACCCCGACTCGGCGCTGCTCTTAGCATTGCCCAGGTCAGCAGAAGCATTTTCTATTACTTAGGCATCAAGAGCTGCAGTTGCACAGACACAATTTCCAAACTTGCGCTGCTGAAAGGGTTTAGCCCGTCCAGTCTCTCTCATTCCAGCTTTTCCAACTCCACCATGCTGTCATCCCATCTCTAGGCACACACGGAGCAATTCCTGACCAAACAGTAATAATCAGGTTTGGGTTTTTTTGACTACTTTAATTTTAGATGAACTGATTGACAGATTTTCCATACTTCCCACTGGAAACTATTCTCTGAACCTACTGGAGCTCACAGCCAACTCCTTCCTTCTTAACTCTGCCTCACATATGCGACCTCCTTCTCCTCTGCGCCGTTTATCACCAGCTATGAGTTTGTTATGTCGGGACAGACTCACTGTGGACTGGCTTGTCACAGTGGCCTGATGGGGTTTTTTTTGGTCTCATGGGATTCTGTCTGCACCACTCTCAGGATAAAACCAGCCCATTTAGGGATGCCAGCTGAATTCAAGAGAGTCCCAAGTCCTCGCCATGCTAAGCCCTTACTGAAATCTCTACCCTACTCCTTTACTTTGCTTGCAAGAGAGCCAAGGAGAATTTAATATGGCAATCTCATGTTAACTACACAACAGCTCCTAAATTTCAACAGCTGAAAGGAGGTTACTTAACACAGGTAAGCGACTGTAGGCAATCGGAAGGCTCTGACACCTCAGCCGGATCCATCTGCAGGGCTGGAGGGCCCTCTGCGCCTCACTGCCCGGCACGGCGCTGTCGCTCTGGCAGGATTCTGGCCGGCTGATGTTGCCACACACACATCTTCTTCCTGCTCCCTGAAATGAAGTCTCTGTTCTTTTCATCTTTACTGAGATGCAAGTTTCTTTCTGCCTCTAATTTTGTAATATTAAAGGGGTTGAAAGCAATTAATAAATACCGTATCAGTATGACAGGCTACGATATGATATACATAAGTGGGAATTTGGGATAAGTACATAATTCAATGTCACAATTTTAACTGATGTTCTCCATGCAGCCATTTAAGAGGTCACTAGCTGCAGGGAGCTGCAGCACACTGCTGCAGGGGATTTCTCTCCCTGCGACTGGCAGAACGGATGGGGTGCCCGTCCAGAGCTACCTCCAGCGTCTCAGATTCCCCCAGCCTTGGCTGCACAGATTCATAAAGCAGTCAGATGCCATGGTAAGAGGTGTAGTGAAGTACACAGAAGATTTACTTCACAGTTACTTTTATTTCTGTTCACTACTAAACACAGCCGGGCACCCTTGACTTCCAAAAATCACAGAAAACTAAATTTTTGAGACTGTCTCGATTCCTGTTTAACCTCTCACACATAAACCTGTCTTTTATATGGCCCTACATAGGCCTGGATCTACACCCCAGCATTCTGGAAATCATTTTAGTTTGTTCTTTTTGCCATAAAAGAGAGGAACGCAATACCTCTGATACTAAAGAAAACTGAGCAACATTTTCACCTCCTTCCAGAAGTCTCGTGATCTACTTTTAAATCTTTCTCCTTTACTACTTAATGGTATTATAATTGCTGCAAGTCTCTAATGTTCAGAATAACCACAAAACAGATGCAACCTTGATTATGCTCTTATTATTGTTTGTAGTACATGGCAACTAGAGACTCTGAGCCTTTGCTTTACCCAAGGTACAGAGCAACATGCATCTCCAAGAACTTGCACCTGATTTAGAATGAGAATTTGCAACATTTATAAACAGAAAGGACTGGGAGGAAAAGAACAAAACACCAAAACTGCTTTACCCAGTATATAAGCTTTTGTTGTCTTCTTTTTTTGGCATCCTTCTTTGGAAAAGAGTCTATCCTTCACAAAACTGGCCACAAAGATAATCAGCAGGCCTTAGGCCCTAAGAGTGGTTCACACTATATTTTTTAGGACAAACTCTTCTTTAAAATACTTAAATATAGCTATCTCCCCAGCTGCCAACTCAAAGTTCACAAGTGTCTCAATAGCTCAGCAACTCTGCTGCCAAGCCTGCCAACTACTATCAGCGCAGCTCAGCCACTCACACTTCTGTCCTGTAGCTAAAAAGTCACAGCTTAATTTATCCGCTAAAGCGGTGGGCTCACACATCGAACAAGGCATCTAACGTAGATCAAAGGCTCCTTTGTGGAGAAAGTGTATCATTTTGGAAGAAACATAAATCGGTGTCTTTTCTGCTTAATCGTGTTCACATGGACAATAAAGGGAAAGAAAGTATTTGTTTTACACTCTCACATACTACACTACAGAAAGAATAAGTTAATCAAGAAGGGCTGATTTTACCATTCCTAAATGATTTCATTTAAATCTTAAAGTGTCGTCACCTTTTGGTATTTGTACTTCTTCAACAGCGGAAATTAACACAGCAAAGAGGTTAGGTCTAAAATTCACAGATGGAAGAAGGCAATGATTTGAACTCATTTCTCTGAGTTCACTATTTGTCACCTAATCAGAGTCTTATAAAGCTTTCTTTTCTGATGCAGAAAAAGAAGTGTCTCATATTTTGAAACAATTTTTAATAAAATCCACAGCTGCCTTGCCCTGCAGAGCAAACTCTCACTCCTTCCAACAAACACCGCTGGCAGCAGCTCCTGCCACGGCGATGGCTGGAGGCTCCGCCACTGAGGCTGCCAACGCAGCATCGGGAAACCTGCGGGAGACGTGGCAACGCTCTGGAGGAAGCTCTGCAGAGGAGACGAGACCCCTGGAGCTGCACTTGGCTGACTCGAGTGTCAAGGGGATGTGCCAGCCTCTCACAGCAATTACAAAGTGTTAGTCTTGACTTGCTGTGAAGGATAATAGTTCAGCCACCAAAAGAAAAAAAGAAATCCTGGCAATCTGTAGCTGTCTTTGTAGAAGCAATGTACTTAAATGAGACAGGAAGGTAGAACAGATGAACCAGTTCTGAGCAGTTCACAAACTTTTCCATCTAAATCTGCATTTTAGCTTGCACATTTCTATACAACAACAGCAGCAGTAGATGCTCTTTATATATAACACATGTATATCCATGCAAGGGCCATCCAAGTTCAGAAGATGAATCTTTCTTTCCTGAAAAGCTTCAGATAGGCATTTAATAGGTTCAGGATCCCCCCTGAGAGGGTCATATGTAATACCCTTTTGCCATGTAGATTCACAGATTATAAGTAAAAAATAACTGTGAAAGACTGGGGAAATGACATTGCAAATTATTAGATTTACACACTGTTTGAAAACATGACTAGAAAACTATTATTCTTGTGGCAGATTTTTCCCATTCTGACTTCAGCGCTAAACAGCAGAGCAGGTGCCACCAAACATCTCAAACCCATCATGTCCTCTACTCCGAGCATGCTTTGCTCCAGCAGAGTTCAGGACACAGAGCAAATACTTTTCAACAGACCAAGCAGAATTGTTGTTAGTCCAACAAATGACTTTTGGATAACGTAAATGATTCCCTTTTTCTCCCCCATCATGTTTTAGTATCTTTACTTTTGGACTGGAGGAGAACTTCACCTATTACGCAAGCTCAGGTACCAATCAAACAAGTTCTGGATACCAGTGAGACAAAGCCTAAAACCCAGCCTAGAAATAGCTGAGATCTGAAAACAAACAGAAAATAGTTTCTCAAATTTATAAGCCTAGACATGTAAAACCTTGGGCACCTCAGAAATTTATGCTCCAGATGAAGATTGAAACAGTCCATTAAAGTGAGCACGAATCATATGCAGCTGATCACATGCAGCATATGATGCAACAAGTAAGAATTTTTAACATAGCAGCTAAATGACCAGTGATCATGGGTAGAAACACAGGACAATCACCTCCAGGTCTGAAGATCGAGCTGGCAGGAGCTTCGGCAAGAAGACACACACAGCAACAGATGCATTAGTAAAACAGCATGATCAATTACTAGTGCCACTAGCGGTGCCACTACTGGAACAAATTTAGTATGCAAACATTCGCTAGATGAGCTTGTTGAAGTTGAGCTTGAATCATTTTCTTTCATAACTATATATAGGTTGATAATATGTTAACTAAATCTGCCACAGTACATTAAGAGAAGAAAATCCTCTGCAAAAACTCTTGAACTGAAGCTGAGGTTCTTGATTAACTTCTTTAGAACTGCAAAATGTACAGACACTAATATGAGCACCATGCCAGGACAGCACATCATTTTGGTTTTCTTCTCAATTCTATTTAATTTTGACATCTTACATAGTGGACTGCTTGCAAAAATATCCCTGGAACCTTAAAACCCTAATATTGGGACTACTGGCATCTAAAATCTGCTACTCTTTCCATTTGCACATTTAGTAAATATCACTGTTCTCCTTTTAAAGATGCAGCAAGTGCAGCACAAGAAGAAGGGCATCAGACATTGGTTCTTCCAAGAGCGTGAACTTACATTTACCCTCTCTGAACTTGTTTCCGTATCTTTTAGATCAGTATCCTGGTGTCACCTTTTTCACATGGTCGTCATGAAACCTTACCCCATATGGTGCTATCGCTCTGCAGACCATGAAGTAGCAGGGCAGCTCGCAGGCCTCAGTTGGTTCCGTTCTCCAGTAGCAAAGCAGCTCTTCAGTTCTTCCACTGAATAATAAGGAAAATACTTCTCACGAAATTCAACTCCTGTCTTCCCTAAACAGTTTCCATTTCAAAGATGATCTGTGAACCAGCTGCTTCAAAATAGGACTTCTGTCGGGAAACAGCTGCTTCTTGTATGACAGGACAAGCACTCAGGGTTAGCACAGCCCATCTTTACCATCCTGGTAGCAGTTTCCTTACTGAGATTTCTTCTCTGAGGCACAAGTGGTTATAACATGTTGTCCCTTCCACCCCCAAAAGGACATCAAATAAGTAACTGATGACTGCAATCACGGAAGTTGATTTCATAGCAGTCATAATAAAGCTCTTTTCACTTGTTTTCTCCCTTTAGATTAAGTGCACTGGAAAAGCTGTAACAAATATGGGATCAAAACTCCACAATAAACACAACGTGATCCCATCATATCTCAGCATTGGGTCAACATGGCAGACATCTGATTGAAAGCCTTCTCTCCTCTGCTTTGATTTTAAATAACCCAAAGGTTAAGCAACTTCAAACTCACAATTCTGATCTTTTCTGTCTACCACTGTCACATGTAATGCTCCAGTCATCTAGCTCCAGTCATCTATAATGGAAGCTACACAGAAAAATAATATTTTTTGCAAACTGGATCAGTTTTTCTGCTTCTGCTGCATAGTACAGCTGAATGGAAATGTTCTTTGTTTATAGATTTTTTTTTGCTCTATATGGGGGGAAAAAAGTGTTTTTGTGTTTTTTGTGTGTGTGTTTGACAGAACTCAAAATGGCACAGAAAACACAAGGGTTTTCTACGGAAAAGGCTGATAAACTCCATTTTCCATTAAAAAAATGGCTTGAGCAGAACTCTTCCTACTAGCCCTGTGATACAACCAATGATGCAGAAAAAAATCTATTTCTTGTGGGGTTCATTCTTACAGTGAGATTAGAGAAAAAATACTTTTAAAACAAACATGTAATGGGAACCTCATCAAATCATCAGAATGGCTTTGGGGAATCTCTGGCACTGCATATTCTTGTCTTTGTCTCTTTAAGAGTGTAAATACAGGTATACAAACATCTCCACTAACAAATTCACTTTATTTATTTTCGCTAAGGATTATACACATTCATACTACTGAAAGCTGTGTTTAATTAGATCTTACACCTTCTCTACTCTTACCCACACAGGCATTTGGCTACTGAAAAACTGGCCTTTCTATACATACACAACTTAATGACAACTGTTTTCAAATTAGTGTTTTCAGATGCTCTAATTTCATATTTGTTTTCTTACCATGAATATTGCCTGGCCTGCCTTAAATAAATATATATATTTTTTATTCTCGATGGTATGTCACAGCAAACAGAGGAATCAGTCCAAGAACACCATTATAATCTGCTGCTTATCTTTCAAAAATATTTTACCAAAAGCTTGAGTCTGGTTTTCGGAGCTGAACCTGAATGCAGTAAGGAAGTGACTAAGCACAATCAGACATCCTCATTAAGCAAAACTAGCCAAGTGTAATTTGCCTAGTTGGTCCCTTCTATGTATTAGCACTGATACTGAGCCAGTGATGAGCTTAACAGTAGTCGTCCCCTGTTGTCCCACCCCTCCCCCCCCCCAAAAAAAAAAAAAAAAAAAATCCAAAAGCCTCATAGACCCATCAGGTTTATCAGGAACAGACTGCACTTCCACTGTAAAAAAGCAGCTAAGAATCAGCCAAAATACTGAAGAAAATTCTCTGCTCAGAAGTGCATTCGAGTAGCTAATAGCAATCTTCCCTCATAGCACGAACATGACCTCACATATGTGCTAGCTGACTGCTGTCAGATTTACTGAAGACAAAAGCAGACATTTTATTAAAGGGCAAATGCCAAGAGACTACACAGAGCAGCTACAAGAGCCTCCTAGAAGGGACAGGTTTGCTCTCTGACTGCAAAGATTACATCACAAGAAAATCTTTCTTCCCCTTCCACAATGAATGTATCTCCCAAGTGCTGTTGGGCTTAAGAAACAGAATAAGCAAGAAAATAGAGTAACATCGAAGGAGACGAGCATTAGCAGCACCACTGATGTGACAACTAAAGAGCAGAAACAATCCCAGCAGACGATAAGGCACTAAAGAGCCTTGTCCTGCCGGAGGGCACAGCAGCAGCAAAACCAAATGCGAGAGGGCAGCAAGAGGGCATGTGTGCTCAAGGCCTCGAGATGCCAAAAGGCTGCTTGAGCTGAGCGTGCATGATGCTATTGCTTTCAAATTTACCCCAAGACCTCCCTGAGCATTCAAAAAGAGGTAGAAAGCTTTGTGGATTTTAAGACAAGCTACTGAAAGGGACAACAGTACAAGAAAGTTGCATAGAAAGAGCTTATTTTATAAAATTCAACTTGCCAATGCCCCTTTCAGATATATGATCTCCAGAGGCCCCTTCCAACCTTACCGATTCTATGATTCTATGAAATGGGCACCAAGTATGTCCTAACATGTATTAGGGGCTTAAAAAAACAAAACAAAACAAAAAACCTATGTCTTAACACATCCTATTTCACTACTGTTCTGCAACACTTATTACAGCATGAATACTGTCCAGAGAACACGCTGCAACCCTTCCTATGCCACTCATACTAGGTAAAAGAAAAAAGGAAACCAACTTAAAGGCAATTACCCCAGAATTGCACTTTTTAATCCCAGTTATTCTCTTAATGCAGATGTCTGCTTTTTCTCAGCAGCACAAAATGAGGCTTTGACCCTTTGCTTTTCATTTAAACACTCTTTTCCCCTGAAGTCCCTGGCCAACTGTTCTCTTTACAGCATGTTTCTATAGCGACTGAATGGTAGATACTCAATATATTTCCCTTTCCACTTGTCTTTGAGATTAGAATGACAGTGAAAAAACAAAATGTTATTTAAACAATGTTCCAAAAATTAAGCCTGAAGCTGCAGCAAGATGGCATGGTGTCTCCATATCAAATGAACTCTAACTTTCTCAGCTTCTGAGACAACACAAAAACAAACAAATACCATATTTATAGATGAAAGAAATTCTTTATGGCTCACTAAAAAACCATTGCTTGAGAAGCTGATATACAAAGGACCAGGAAGACATGGATTCCCAGGACCTTAGAGAACTATCAGAGTCTTTCAGGCAAGTATTTCATTTCTTAAGCAGCCTTTTGACTGTTTATTTCATCTTGCTTACATTAACAGCATTTTTTAAAAAGGTGCTGCATTTGAAGCAGAGAATACTAACCAAGATACGCTTCACATGCAGGTAAAGCACTGTTTCCAGAAAGAGACAGAGAAGTACATTTTTACAATAGCTAATATGACAATGATTTATCCTCCTGAGAAAAAGGCTAAAAACATTAAGAAGGGAATATAGCAAGCTAGAATAAAAAAAAAGGGGGGGACTCAGCTGGTTCAGGTTTTACATATGCAAACAAGCAGTATGAGAGGGAAAATATTGAGCATAAGACATGTGAAGTAATGAGGAGAAAGATCAGGTGTATCTATCTTCCTGGAGGCTGAAAGAAGGAAGATATTAAACTGTGCTTTCTGGTAAATTGCCACCGCCAGTTATTGACAAAGTTGTCAATTATACAGGATTATTTTGATTGATGATACAGGAGGAAAGGGGGATTTAGAAACACATGGGACTAAAAGGAGAGATAGGAATGAGCTGCACATGATAAATGGAGTGGATTTGAAACTTAAAGAGCAAATAGGCCAGCTTCAGAGGATATAACTAAATATCCTTAATTAGCATGTTAGAGTACTGCAATGAAACCATGCACCTACTTTTAAAGTTTGATTGTAGAAAATGAATGTAAGAGAAAAGAAGCAAGAATGATCTGTGCCATAACACTGCATGACATAAAACTTACTCAGGTAACTTATATTTTGCTAATGTTTAAACAATTTAATTATATAAAAAAGGAAAGCACATCTGTAACCACTGTCCAGGTTTGTAAGATATTAGTTCACTGCTAGACTTATCTTACTGAGATTTGTCAGACAATGCATTAGGTAAAGAGGGTAGAGCTTGAGTAAATTGTTAGATATCAAATAGTTGATTAATTGTATTGATTGAAAAAAAAAGATATTCTCAGGTAAATAGGCAAATATTGGGAACGAGCAATTAAAAGGAGGGTAACACCTGGCACCACAATGTTTTTAAATTGGTCTAGTACTCTGAGATACGGAATATGAAGAGTGTTTTCAAGTTCTTAGAATCAGTATCACAAAGCACAGTTCTACGAAAAATTTGCTCTGATGAAAGTTTAGGGAATATCTGCTGCTACAAATTGCTCAAGGGAGTGAAAGACGCTTAACTGTGTTCGCGAAGAGACAGTTGAAGGGCTAGGATTTCAACGTCAGATTTGAAAGAGCTAGGCCTAGAAATCACAGTTTTGGCACTGGTGTCTTGTTTGATCATGCAAGTGGCCTAACTCTTGTTTTTTCACTTTTGCTATACAGTGCTTCAGTAATGATCTTCCTGCCTCCCCGGCACATCACCAGCTTAAATGCATCAGCAACTAGAGTATTATAGATATTATGGGAGTGTACCCAAAAATACTGATTTAAGAGGTTCTCAGATGCCAGATATGACACCACCACAATTTCACCTATATTACCTTTCTAAAATACTCGATTTTGTTTACTGATATTAAATACATTCTCTGTTCCCAGTAAATAAGGGTTGAGTTGCCACACTGCAAGCTACTCCATTTACTCAGTCTTGAGTGAGGGAAGCTACTGCTAACAGAACTTTATTTCTAACTCTCTACTTTAATTGCTACTGTGGGTTCCTTTCACCATGGCTTCGTTACGTCGGCATCAAGATCTTAACTAGCTAATGCATTGGGTAACAAAACTTAGATCTTCAACACATGCCACCAATAATATTTTTGTTTCTTAAGAAGCAATGCTAAAAAATAGTTAACTGCAACAAATTTTCCAAACTATGACAATTAAACTGGACATATTAAACCAAGTCTCAGTAGGGAATGGAAAGATGAAGTTGGCTAATGTTATAGTTAATCATCATTGCGAACCATGTACTTTGGTGACTGTACATATCCACCCAGGTCTTCCCTCAAAATGGCTCTGAAATAATGGAAAAATGAAAGACATTATTTCAATATAGTGTATAATATATATGTCATGTAACATGTGGTATCAGTTTCCTAGGAATCTTTATAATGGCTGTTGCAGGATTCATCTCGGCATAATTTATTAATGCAGGATTTATCATTCTCTGGATTGCTGTTTTCCACTCATAGCGCAGGGAAGCCTGGGAACTAACAGAAAAACAAAATGTCACTTATTTTTTGCTTGCTTTGCCTTAATTTTTCTGCAAACTATGGGATCCGTCTAACAGGCAAGAACAGAGGAAGCAGCAGAGCCCTGAGCCAAAGTTCCCAGGACAGCAAAGACAATGGAGCGGCAAGGACAGTTTGTAGGCAAAATCAAAGGAAAGGCATGTGAGGCGAGACAGGGCTGACCACAAGCCTGAGAAAAAAAGGAGCCCTGATACAAAACATTAAACAAATAGCATTTGTGATATACAGAATTATTCTGCCAAACGCTATCGGAATAAGTAAATAACATTTTAATACAATCTGTGAAACTGAGTCACCTTGAAGGACTTGTCACCATGATAAACACCAGTAGGATTAGTTCTCTGACACTAAAAACAACTGCTGCAGTATTAAAAATAAAAATTAAAAATAAAAGCTAAGGCAAAGAATTTCTGACCACAGAAAACTGAATTGTTAGCTATGAAGTCTGCACTATGTGAAGCTAGTAAAGAAAATTAGCTGTATGTTCTGCATTTGTAACGGACTGGTTTCCAGAGAAAGGTATGACCAATCTAAAACAGACCTTTAGAGCATTTTTTCTTTTAGCCATTAAAACTTTTTTTTTTTTTTTTTTTTTTTAAGAAATGACACACACAGTCAAGAGAGGATCATTTCAGACATCAGCAGTTACTGACATAAAAAGCAAACTTTGCACCATTGACTAGTGGAATATCACATCTATTTTGGGAAAATACTGGTTTAATCTTACTCTGACTTGTGAAGCATGATGAAGAGAAAACTTAAGGCTTCTTTACTCCTTAAGGCTTCATTATCCTGGGATACTGGACAGTTACCCATTTTGTTTCGACTTCTTGTTAGTTCTCTTCTATGTAAGACTCTGCTAGACTGGCTAGAATACTACTCATTTTTGAATCAAGAAAAAATTGCAAACAAGTCCTGCTAAAAAACAACATTGTACTAAGTGACATCTAGGAAACATTTTTTTGTCACAGATATAAATACAAAACAAAACTTGAAATATTCTTGTCTTTTTATTATTAAAAACAGTCATCACTTTTGACATTTGGCAAAGAATCCATGACTATCTCTACTTTTCAGGAAATTAATTAGACTATTCCAAAGTGACTCTATGTACACAATTATTATATTCTACATCAGTTTTTCATACTGCAAACTTTTGATTTTGTTTCAGTTACTCAGGAGATGATTCTGCTTTTAGTTTGCTTGTGTGCTCAACAAAGGATTCTGGCTTCAAATAAATTTAATTTAGATTTACAGATGTGCAGGTAACAGGAAAACTGTACCCTATGGCTGCCACAGATATTACAGAGAATGCTGGTTTATGCTCTTTACCGTCTAGGCTGATTCATCCTTTTGCATGACACTTCTTTTGACATCAAACCAATGACTTAGAAGCCTGTCACTCTAAGCCTTTTATTTTGTGAACCAAAGTTTATTTAATTCCAAAACAAGTTCTCAAAACTGTTTGTTAGAGGACAAGTAAAGAGGACAAATCTTACAAATTTTATGGACAGGCAACTCTCCAGAGGGGGAAAAAAAAATCTGTAATAACTGAAGTAGACTTGGAACTTCCATAAAGACAAGTTTTTCTAATTTCACTACACAGTGATAAAGGAGATGGTCCAGACCTACACAAACATTTCAACTATGCAGAAGCTGTACTAACAAAGGGGCAAAAAAAGTATCTTTCCCTAGTTGTTATCCAAATTCTCAACAGGACCAGTTTTACCTAAGAACATCACTCCATTTACCAAGACGCATTGCTCCATTTCCTGCTCTTGTTTTAGGTCAACTGGAAGCTTCTTTTTTCAGTTTTTCTAATATCTCATCTGGTGTCATCGATACCAAAATCTTCACCACTTTGTCACGTGATTTACCACCCTGGTTTAGACACACACACACAAAAAAAAAATCGTTCAGAAAATCACCACCACATACACATTCCAAAAATCTCATTGTAATGCCAATATATCAGATACTTGAAAAAAATCTTAGCGTGTGGGTATGCAGAATTGACAGCAGTGAGAAATGGTTCATCAATGTTCTTTCTAGCTATTTTTAATGTGAAAAGCAGTGTCTTATCTACTATCTTTTTAAAATCAGATACAGCTGTTGGAGCATGCCTTAAATTAATGCTCTTTTTATAGGCTAGAAGGAGAAGCAAGGAGTGATAAATCTCCATAATTCAGTTGTATCATCAAGAAGCAAGACCTCACCTACATTTGCATTTTGTTTTTTAAAAAGTTACTATATATTTTTGATAGATATGGACTTTCAGATCTTCCTTGAACATTACATTCCAAACAGTATTAGTTACTCTTAGGCTGAGTTCTCAGACTGATAATTATCAACAAGAGAAAAAGAAAAGGCATTCTAGAAAAACTATAAGACATTCCAGATTCATACAGCATTTATGAAAAATAATCAATAATATTTCAAGTATTACCAACAAAATCACTATTTAATGTAGGAACTGACAAACCTGCAATCTCATTTCATATTGCCTGTGGTCATCAACCTTGCTGGCATTCAGTAAAAACATTAGAAACAAACAAGCTGTATGTTAATCTGTGGCCTAGCACGTAGGTATTTGAAAGGTTCACAAGAGACATCCTGAAGGAGGAAAAAGTTCTTAACCTTAAAATACAGAAACAAGGCATGAATTAAAAAAAAATAGATTTGGGGGCAATTTAGCCTACTAATGATGAAAATTAAGACCTCTGCATAAAAATCCAGTGATCCTGGTTTTTCCCTGGACCGCTTCCTATTTGGATTGGTTCTGCTAATGTTATCATTTATAAAGCAAGTAGCAGTATGAGAGAACAATCAGTAACAAAAAGCACTTGTTTTGCACACCTAGCAGATCAGAAGAGAAATGTGAGCGACAAGGAAAATACAGACTTTACCACTATGCTTCACTGAGAACAAACAGTGGTTTGTCAAAGACAAACACCACCATGTGATTATTTGGATGCTGTAGGTCAGAACAACTGAATCAAGAAGGTCACACAGCACTGGTCCCTTTTATGCTTGACTCTATTTAGCATTTATGAGAATAATTTAGTTAAAACTCAACATCCCTTTCAGGTAGAAAAGCAGTGTTATCTCTAAAATATTGATAAAGATTAAGTAGTTTGCCTAGGATCGCAGAAAAAAAAAAAAGAAAGAAAAGGAAAAAAAAAAAAAAGAGGACTCAAACCCTGGCATCTCTACCTTTCAGCAAAGCAGCGCTAAATTCACTGATCATGTTGTCGTTACCACTGTTAATAGACTTCTACAACTACTACATTAAACTTACAACTAACACCCAAAAACAAGAAGGACCATTTTTCATTGTGCCCTCATGTTCATAAACTATAAATGAACAGGGTTGGAAAAAACTGACTTTAAGTACAATGAATTAACAGAATAAATTATTTATTCAGTGTAATGAATAAAACAAACAGTTTCCACTTGCCAAAGCCAAAACACGGAAGTTCCACCGCTACAAAGAAATTCTTAAGGCCCAGCTATAATCAAAGTATTTATATATGGTCTTACTGTTACAGAAGAGTTACTTGTCAGAAATTTTTCACTTAAATACAGAAGTATCTTCAAAAACACACTTGTGAAGTTACTAACAAAATACACATTTTATGCAAAGCACCCACATTTTACGAAGTAGATTTGAAATGAAAACAAGTGGATCTTTAAAGGCCACAGAAAACATGAATGACACAAGTTTCAAAAATATATCACAATGAGAACCATTCTGATTAAAGATCTCAAAACTAGCTGCGGTTCCTCCTCTACTAGCTTTCTTCTGAGTCATTCCATTAACTCAGATGAACATAATTCAAGTATCTTGTGAACACTTTTAGACTGAATGCTAGAAACTCGATCTGTAGTACTTAGTGAACAGACTCCCTCTATCAAATGTCCAATGAATAAATTTCAGAAGCTTGAATTTGAACTGCAGCAGGACAAGACTGAAAGAAAAGGGGGAGGAAAAAAAAAGTACCTTCTCTAAAATAACTTCACTCTTCTTCACCTCCAGCACCTTAGAGAGGTAGCGACACAGCTCTGCATTTGCCTCCCCTTCTGACGGAGGTGCAGCAATAGCTACACCTACTGCCTCAGCCGTCACATCTGTAACAAATATTTTAAAGAGTTTATGCTCAAGGTATTCAAAGTGTCTAGTTCTTAGCTCTTAATACTTAATAATACTTTTGGACACATTTTTAATATAAATCCAAATATGCTTCCAGAACAGCGGGTAACTTGCCACTTTTACCCTCCACAAATTACTCCGAGTTAAAACAGTTAGCCAATACAAACCTTACGGACCTGTATTAGACTGTATCTAAGAATTAACCACGGCAGTTGGGGCATTGTGCTAAATCTCTCTATACAATGTCCGTTATGTTGCTGCTGTAGATCCAGCATTGCGGCATGCACCATTACCCGCCCAAAAAAGCTTAATAAAAAAGCTTGCACAGAGATCTATGGCTATCACGAACAGATTCTTGGTAGTCAAGTGTGCCTACATACTGCACTATAATCTATTGCCAGCATTTACATTTTACTGAACACAATTGAATCTCTGCAAATCGTCCAGTGCTTTTTGAGTGTAAATATTGAAATACGTGATTTTAAAATTCATGTCTGCTCTGCTTCAGCTTTTAAATTTATATATTTATTTAAACACTACCAATTATAGCCTTAACTTGCTTTATTGCTGTTATTTTTCATTCCTGTTGGAATATCTAACAGTTGTAAACAGACTTTAGCATCTCTCTGATGAGGGACACTGGATGTAGTAAGTTGTACTACAGATAAAAGGTCCGTATTAGCCTCACACATACATATATAAGACTGGCTTTAATTTGTACACAAGCAAGTACTGATTTGTAGAGAAGGTACATATGTGATTAAACTTTTATAGCTAGAAAAAAAGCATATAAGCTCTTGGGACTCAAGCAGTATGCATGAAATCAAACATACAACTGACATGCTGATCAAATGTGTTTTGTTGTTACTTCTTTCAAAAAAAAATCAGCTCAAGAGCGTTTATATAATGCTCACAGCCCCACTCTGTGCTACGTGCAGATGAGCGTGAAAGAACTAGTCCTGTTTTCTTCTTCTAAGGAAAACGTGAAATTAGTACTCTTCAATTTTCTGTCGAAACTTTTAACAACTTGGGGGTGCAGAAGAGTTGTGGTCTACAGTTAGAAAACTCATTTTATTGTTGTGTCCTGACTTGTTGATAGCTGTCTCTGGAGTGAGAAATATTATCTGCACTGCACTGTCCATCCACAAAAGCTGCGGGCCTAGATTTCCAGTAAAACCAGTTAAAGCCCTCAAACCGCCCTGTCCCTCGAGCTCGGAGCGCCTGGGCCGCGGCGCAGCGGGCGGACGGGCTCCCCCGGCTGCGCCAAGTGCGAACGGACGGACTCGGGGCGGCCAGAAGTCCGCCCGCCGCCCGCCGCGCCTCGCCAGCGCGAGCTTCCCGCCGAGCCGGGCGGCCCCCCCCCGCTCCGCGCCCGCCGCCCGCCGCGCGGAGCAGCCCCCCGCCGCGCTAGCGCAGCCGCAGCTCTTCCGGAGCGAGAGGGGACGCAGCGCCGCGCCCAGGCCGAGCAGGCCGGGGCCCTGCCCGCCGCCCGCCCGCGGCAGCGGCCCGTACCTGTCACGGCGCTGCGCCGGCACCCGGGCTTGGCGCGCACCGCCACCCGCACGGAGCCATCGCCGCCCGCCGCCACGGGCCCCGCGGGGGCGGCGCCGGCGCCCTCCGCGCCGCCCCTTCCCTGCAAGAGAGACACGCGCCGTCAGCGCCGCCGCCGCCCGCGCCGCCGCCGGCCCCGAGCCCGCCGCCCGCCCGCCGCCACCTTGCGGGGCATGGCCGCCCCCGCCCGCGGCGGCCGCCGACGGAGGCCGCCGAGGGCCAGCATGCCGCGGCGCAGCCCTCCCGGCAGCAGCAGCTAGCCCCGCCCCCGGGCAGGGCCCCGCCCCCCGGGCAGGGCCCCGCCCCGCCCCGCCGCGCCTGCGCGCTGCGGCCCCGGGGAGGGGGCGGCCCCGGGGAGGGGGCGGCCCCGGGGAGGGGGCGGCCCCGGGGAGGGGGCGGCCCCGGGGAGGGGGCGGCCCCGGGGAGGGGGCGGCCCCGGGGAGGGGGCGGCCAGCGCAGCGCTCGCTCGGAGACCGGGGGCTCCGCGTGGGTAATTCCGCCTTCCCCGGTGTACGGCTCAGGACATAAACAGGCTGTTAACTTTTTTTTTTAAACCATCACCAGCAATCCGCTACCAGAACACGACTTCATGTTGGTTCGATGCTGAAAGTTCAACTTGCATCTAAAATCCCTCCGACAATAAAATAATGAACAGCGGCTCCCGCATTGCCTTCTTGCCAGAGTCCCCATAGTAAGAGCTCTATTACTATAGTAACGCAGGTCCGTAAGGCCACGCCACAATTACTTTAGAGACAGGCAAACTGGGAACGCGGCAGCATATTCACTGTCTTTCTAAGACAGGCTGGGGAAAACGTACCTTAGAAGTTCAAAATGAGTAATATTTTCCAGTGGAAAAGGTGAATCTTCAGTAACAGAAAATTTGACCAAGTTAGAAGTAGCAAGCTATCAACAGCTGCCTTTTCAAAGGCAGTATTTGCAAGTGAAATGATTTATGCTCTTGCTTCCCTATTTTAAAAAGTAAACTAATTACTGCAACAGTAAAAGCATAAAAGGTGAATGTAAACACTTAATAGCCCCATAGTAGATAAGGTTTTTTTTCTGTGTTCTTAAATCAGTATTGTTCTCAAACTGTTGCCGTAGTTTGTGGGAGTTTGAGAGACCTTTGTACAGGATTGTATACAGGACTACTGTTTTCTGTGAAACTACAACAAATATTGCAAGACACTGAAGACTATATATGTACCTTAACTGCATCGAATTATTGTACACATTCTGTAAAACCAGTTGTACACAAGTAATCCTTATTTCATACTAGGTTTTTAGTATTTAGTATTAGAGCATCCAGTCATAAAATTACATCATTACAAGTCTTGCATTCTCATTTTCACATTATACATTTTCTTACAGGCACATATGTATATACAGTGGCTACCTCCATAACCAGCCTTATGTTCCAAAACAGCCCTTCTGAATTAAGAGATCCTGGATACATCTATATTGCCGATTTTGACTTAGTATTTCTTCATCACAGTTGCTGATGCTGTCTGAAGTGCTAAGTCCATTAATTCTCCATGGTTCACCCGAAGAGTCAAAATGATAGTAGTATGAATCCAGCTTTGCTGATGAACTTTATAAAAAAAAGTAACGCAGGTTCATAGGGTCATCCCGAGGTTATTTTCAAGAAATGTAAGCTGGGAATACAGCAGCAGATTTACTGTCTTTTCAGGACAGGCTGGGGAAAATGTACACTAGACATTCATAATGAATAATGTTTTCCAGTTTAAAAGGTGAATCCACTATGCCAGAAACGAAGGGGTCAAAATACAAAGCCATTAATCACAAGATACTATTTAAAACAATCTTTTCAACATAGAGCGTACTTATTTGACTTGAGGCTTTGTTAAGAGGAAAAGCTAAAGTAATCCCATTCTGCCAGGAATCATGCAGAGAAAACAGCTTTTCTGGTACCTCTCAAACAAGTTAGTTTTGTTTTTACATATTCATGTAATTTCACAGAATTTTGTGACTGCCACCAATAGTGACCAGAAGTCTGTTGATACACTGACACATCCAAGGTGATCATGTGAAATTATGTATAAAATATTATTTCTGGTATCTGTCCATCTTCTATTGATGTACCATTATTGTTACCTGGTGAACTGTAAAAGACAAAGCATGTTTTGCTAGCAGTAGGAGATTCATGAATCACTTTCTTCAATCCTTTTGTTCCATAGTGAGAATCAGGACCCTAGAAATATCAGAAGAGATTGCCAACTGAATGGAAATGTGCTGCAAAACCCATCAAGTGCTTAAGTTCTATTTATTTAGATTATTATACTAGTATAAAATTAATGTATCCACAGCAACTTAAGTTACATACAAAACCATAGACAAAAGAAGCAAAAACCCAGAAGTCTATATAATAAAAAGCTTCTTTGAAAGGTTTACCTTTAAATGAGTTTACCTTACTAGTAATGAATGTTTTATAACATGTCTCCTTGTCATACAGATTGTCCATACCCTAACTTAGTTCTCTGCCTCAGCTTCTTCTTTTAAATGTGCAGTATTTTTTCCAACCTGCTCAACTTTGATATCTGTATAAGGAACTAGATTTAAAAGAATACTAACTTTTAACTATTTTGGATAAAACACTGAATTAATAAATTTGTCTTTTAACATTAGGTGGAGCCATTGCTAAAATAAATCACTCCTTCCTGTATTTCAAGCACTAGTATGTAAAAAATAATAAAGCTTTCTATTTTCTCGGACATAGCTATTGGCCAAATATTCTTGACTAAGTTTTTTGGGGGTTTGTTTTGTTTTTTAATTTTGATACAGACAGCTGCCAAATTAAATATTGTAGGTAGCACTTTTGCACCAAACAGGACGAGTGACTTCCATTAGGATCCATTCCAACTCCCATACAGAGCCAGAGAGTGGGAAAACAAAGGAGAAAAACTGAGGATAAATTATCATCCTCACCTCTTTCACTTCAGTTATGAATTCTGAGCTGTGGCACAGAACAGAGATAGTACAATTTTACAAGTTACCACAGAATGTAACTGCAGCCTTCTTTAGCACTGAACATAAATTACAGACCTAGAAGACATTCCTCCATCAGAAAACACGTACAAGTTAAACAAAATCTTGGGTTAAAACATCTTCTATATTGTTCTTACTTTCAGTGTAGCACAAGCTGTATAGCAAACTGTCGGTAAAATCTCTATAGGTTCTTTGAACATAACTCTGAATGTATTGGCAGTTCCATCACAACTAAATCCAGTATCATTTTGTCCTAGTGTCTGATTCTTCTCATAATCAATTATCTGCATAAAAACACAAAAATGTTATTTTTAGGTTTACAAGCTTGAGAAAGATTCCTGTTACTTGCATATAAGAATATTATAAGTGAACACTTGCCTGCTCCACCCAGTTTTACTAGAAGAATAGTGCAACCTCAGAACTGGAAGGCAGGTATAATTTCATGACAATACCATTAGGATTCACCCAGCAGTGTGCTGAAGCACAATTTTTAAGTTTTTACACAGGCAGTTCATCTGCAGGCTGAATTCAGCCCACAAACTGCACTCCAATCAGGTTATAGTCTTTGCTTGGGAGGAGATGGAAAATAGTTGTTAGATGTTCAGCTTTTGACCTTTATAGACTTACATACAATCCCATACTTCAATTTACTAATCTTTGTTGTACATCTACACTGCCCACATGAGAAGTACAAAACTAGTATGTAGGCTCTGCCTCTTCACTGGCTTTGGCTAATTCAGGGAAACAAATTTTCACAAATAATGTAAACAGACCATGGTACAGTCTCAGAAATAAAAAGGAACGCGTATTTCAGTGTCTCAATGATCAACAACTCCACTCAAGTCTACAATTTTATTTCTATTTTACGTTCAGTCTAAAAATTACACTCATACTGCATATTCTATTTCTTTTCAGTTTTAGTGGAGAATAGAAATCACTAGCTAAGATGCACACTTATCATTTTGGATAGCAATTCCTGCTGCTGAACAGCTCTTGCAGAAGTTGGATAGCAGATTATTAGAGTAACATGAACGAATGCATCTTGTGATTACTGCACTAACAAGAATCCAAACAGCTTTAATATTTTATCATTAAACTACTAAATGATTTTAATTGTGCACAAGTAAGAGTACACCCTGCCTAAAAGAGTGCTTCAAATTGTGGGGTATTTTTTAGCCACAATCAATAGAAATACTAGAGATTATAAGGCTGAAGTCATACACTTCACACAAAAGATGTATTTGTAATATAAATTATCACTATTTTAAAACAAGAATAAAATGATTAACTTTCTCTGTAGCTCTCCCAGTGCTTCATGCAGGTCCAGGAAGAAAGGTGGAGCGGCAGAATTTAAATACCTGGCTGAAAAGATCGTATGACAAAGTTTCAGATTCATTAGGAACTAGAAGTGCTTCCAGAATAAAGGAATCTGTATAGGATGGATGACCTTCACCTGAATGACAGGGGTACACTGGCCTTTCAGGCTGGATCAGGAGTGTTTCTCAAGTCAATCTCTTATCATTCCCACTTAACATGCTTTGGTTTGCTTGAAAGAACTAAATTCTTTTCAGAGGAAATAAATCTGGAAAATACACTGAGGGAGCAGACAAATGCTTTTCATCTGCTATCAGGAATTTAGTTCAGAGGATCAAACTACAGTTAGTACAAAGTAAAAATCCCCAAATATATATAGCATAGTTGCTCAGTCTTCAGTACCGTCTGTTTTGTTCTAAAGATCTATTCCTAGTGCACTATGCTACTTACTTACATAGATATTGTTTGAGAAAAATCAAACTAATGGCATTTCAGACCAAAGCATTTACAAGTGAGCTTTCAAACTGAGGAATGTGGAAAAAGCAACAAATTCCTTTAAAACCTCATCCCAGATACATTCTCTGGAACATCATAAGAGAGAAGACATAATGTTATTTCATGAAAGACTGACACAAAAATTCTTATCCTTAAGTACAGGATGGTCAGAGAATGGAAATAACCTAATAAGAAACAGAACAAAAATAACCTGCCATTTAAAAAGATGCCTAGAAATGAACAAAGGAACAAAATGAACAAAAGAACAAACAACACACCAGTAGCACAAAGCCCTACAGACTCTTTGGTGGGGTTAACACCATTGGGATATAAAATGAGCATCAGCAGGTTAAGGTCTTCACACAGAAGTCAGAAGAATACCACCACAAATGAATCATTTATCAACAGAAGAACCTGAGGGGATTCCCACACAGGAACTAGTAAGTCTAAAACAGTTATGGTAACAGTAATGTGCAACCTTCCACCTAAGACTGAAGGAGTAGCAAACGATGTCAATCCTTCCGAACAGTTGTAGGTCTGGGCAACAACAAGCCTCTGAAGCCAATATGCACACTAGACAAACTGGGAACATAATACACATGCTGCAGGGTCAGACAGCTGGTCTATTAGGTCCAATATGCTCTGGCAGTAATGCTTCTGATGGACAGGATCTTAGCCTGGACTCTGCTGTCCATTTATCCAGCATGCACAACTGTTCTTCTAGGGATGCTACAGTGTGCATTCTCCTGTTCCTGTTGGAATCTGTTAACAGATCTGTTGTTTTTGAATGAATGTGTCCAAATACCACCAGTCTAAATGGATATCTGTCTCCTGTGATAACATGTTTAGCATCCTCTGTATAAAAAAACAACTCCTATTTATTTTGTTTTCCTGCTAGTCTCAGTAAGAGTCTCCTAGCTCTAATATTGTAGGATTTGGTGAATAACAAACAATTCTGCATTTACCTTATCCATTTCCTCTGTGATTATGGATCATACCTCCTCATAGCCTCCTCCTCTTTAAATTGAAGATTCCTAGCATTTCTGGTCTCTTCTCATAAAGAAGCAGTTCCATTCCTATAATCATTTTAATTACTTCTTTCTCTACCTCTCAATACTACTGCATGAGATCGGGCCTGAACATGGGGGCATACCTGCCTTTCATACAGCAACACAGTGTTACCTTCTGTCTTGTTTACACTATCTCTCTGATGACACAGAACCTTTAATGGGTTTTTCTGGCAGTCACTACATGTTGTGTCACTGATTTCAGAGAACTGTTGATGACAAATCTGAGATCTCTTTCCTGAACTGCAACTGCCTGAATTACTAGAAATTTCAATGACAGACGGACTTAGTGCCCAACAAACATATCAGAAATTTGTAAAATTCATTTGCCACAAGTTTACAGGAGTTCAAGGTTAGGCTGAACCAGCATTCTGGAAATAGATTCACCGAGTGCTACTAAACAGAGAAATCAACCCATTCTCAGGAAATTCCCTACACTGAAAATAGTTGGAAAAGTTCCAGAAGAAGAAAGGGAGAAAAACTTCACATTGCTCTTATTTTTCCCAAAGCACCTGCTTATGACCTCTGCTGGGATCAAAACACAGATTAGATTCTTTGCCTAACATACTGCTCCTACTCAATTCAAATATACACTACATGTTTTGCAAATGTTACTTGTCTGGAACAAGCAATAGTTTCTACATATGCTATTTCAACAGAATATACTGTACCTGTATATTAACTTGATAATCTGTGGGTCCATGAATAGATCCATATAACCCAAACCCCACTACGGAAATTCTTCTATTAACTGTGAACCTAACAAGACAAAAGCCAAGAAAGAAATTTAAACAACTGTCACATTACCTTATTCCAAATCATATAGAAAGGCTTCCATTTGAAGAGTTGGAAAGTGAACTTAAAATGACATTACATTAATATTTTTTCAGTAATGTTTTCTATTAGATTTCAACAGCAATATGCTGAAGGTATTGGTTTTGCAGGTTTAAGCTTTGCTAATATACAAAGATATTCTTTCAAATCTCACCGAAATAAAAACAGATCAAGGCTTGGTATTTTAAAATGAGATATGCACCAAATAATCATCAGAATCCTGCGCTCTAGAATGCATTCAGCCTTCCAAAAGTTTGTTCTTTGCTCCTTTGTATTTTGCTATGTGTGGAACAGTTTAAGTTTCCTAATGAAAGGAAAAGATCAAATCTGCCCAAACAGAACCCTCATGTTTGTTACTGTATCTTAGGCCAAAAAAGCAGCAGCTGAGTAATATGTTCCCTTTCTTTCCACAGTTCTCTGCCTCTCCTCCAAATAGTTTCAAAAGTCATACCTAATCCGATCACTTGTTCCACTGTAGCCCCAGCGACTTTCCACTTGCTGGAACCTGTTAATGCTGCATTCTTTTCCTCTAAGACAACATCTCGGTCGGTCAATATAATCTACTTTGGGCTTAGGATTGACAGTAAAATGAAGAAAGAGATTTACTACTTCCCGATCTGACAAGATTCCAGATTGAGCAGGACCTGTGAAAAGAAAAACTTCTATGCTGATTCTAAGAATTACTTCAACTGTTGCATTTAAACCACATATATATGCAAACTGATAATGACTAACATTTTCCAAAGGCCAGAACATCTTCTGCAGGATGATCTGCTTTGATTAAGAGTGCATCACATCTTTCCTTAGTAGGATATTAACAACGTAATAGAGTATTAAGCAAGTAAATACCTGCAGATGAACAGTACAGTTGCCAGTGTGGTCTAACACCAAGACAAAGAACCCAAATACTAACCTGCTGCAAACTCTTCGATAGTCATTAGTGGAAAACGGATTAAGGAAAGAGCTCTTCCAAGCACTTTCTGTTTGTTTCCAAATGTCACAGGCAGTTGTTGTCTTTGACATTCTGCTTCTGCCCAACGAACAACAGCTCCAAAGAGTCTACTTTCTCGAATACTAAGGGTGTCTCTTTCCAGTACTGCACATAATGTGTCTAAAGAAGACGTTAACAGATTTGGATCAGTATTCATTCAAACTAATAGCAATTCTACACATCTCAAGTAAGCTTAAAAACTAAACAAATAAAAGACATTTATAACAATACAAAGAAAAGACAATTTGTCTTATGTCTAAAATAAATCTCTTGTTCTTCATTCTTTTATACGAATGAGAACATATTTCATTTCCTAAGTAAAACAGTTCCTATGGAGCTGCACAACTTTGTTATTAGTAAAGTATAAGAAACTACTTAGTGAATACCAATTCAAATAAATAATACTGGGAACAACTTCAAGAAATAAACACTCCTTGCAAGCATAGGTGCAAGCTAATTCAGCAAGAATTGAAGTAACTTCTTCAGAAAAGGCTCTCATTTATCATCTAAAACTTGAAGGTGGAACACAGGATGTAAGGAAAGGCATTCACAGTTTCACAAAAGCAAATTTTCCTGTATAACTCACTCATTCTGGCATTTTACGAACAACAGAGAGATAAAAATTTTGTAATGAATATTTAAGTCTGTTCTACTTTTCCTCTCATACAAGCCTGAAAAACAGTGTTTTCACATTCTCAATATTCTGTCTTCTTCAGAAGTTATTACACGCCCCAAATTTCAGCAAGGCACGTCTGGTATCATAGAAAATATCACATCTGAAAGTTCCCACAGATTGAGACATCAAGAACAGATATGAACAGTCACAGATGGTACCATAAACCCCCTGAATACAAGAGTTAATAATGACTTCACAATTTCTTTAAGCAGCTGGAATACCTGCCCTCAGCCTTAATTTTTGACACATCTTAACTGAACTGGAGTAAGATCTTAGACATATATAAGAATGGAATTTGCAAAAAATTGAAGTAACTAAATTTACAACTACTAGTTTTTCCAAAAAAGTGAAACAGAAATCAGCAGTTTAGATTTTTTTTTTAATGGATTCCACAATTTTTACCTGATCTGTGCAACTCTGAATAAAGAAGAACCATGCAGCAACAAAACAATATGGTTCCTTTCAGAACTGTAATACTTAGGCCACAAAAAGTAACTTACCAATATCAATATCAGTAAAGCCTTCTGCACTTATTGCATCCATGGTGCTTTTGTCTATCGTGTCAAGACAAAGACTAGCAAGCTGAGGTTCATCGAATAAACGAGCCTAGGAAAATAAAGAAATACCACTTTGGTTACTCTGGTATTGCAAGCATCAAGTTGTCAAATCACTAATCTTAACGAGCAAACATTTTTACTCCAGAATAGATTTTAATTGGCTGATTTGTCTAAGTACACCTTGTGTTTATACCTTAAAGGGCACTTCAGTTATTTACTACTTTGAGGATTTAAGAGAATTCACTGCATGCAAGTTTTCCTCCCCACATATGTTTTCAGTTCTGGCAACATGATAAGTAAAGAAAGTACAAATCAAAACTACTATAGTGAACTGAAATATAGTACTAACAAAAGTTACAATATTCATGTAAATACACTGGAGAGTAAACTGGTCCTGTCCAAGTCCACTGCATATTATTTAAAAAAAAAAAACAAAATCCTTTCCTTCCACATTAACGCCACCAGGCAAAAAAGCAGGACAAGTCTATACAAATGCTAGCACAGAGCAATGACGCGTTTTCATACATAAGCTAAACTATGTCATGGCTAAATCTACTGTGAAATATTATTTAGTTATTTATCTCCAAATATTGATTTTCATAGTAAATCAAAACTAAGTTTAAATGAAACCTACCTGAGTAAGTAACATAAAAGCATTATCTGCTCTGAGGTGCTTAGTTAGAAAATCCACACAATGTGCTTCCAGGGCTGGAACTGCATACTTCTTAGCAGTGTAAAGAGTAGTCATAACAGTTTCTGGACCAATTTGAACTTCGTCTGAGTAAAGAAATCTGGAAAACAATATACAAATATAGATGATGAAAATGTATCTTGATGTGCAGTCAAGTACAATGTAAGAATCTCTTTACATTTGGAAAACATATTACACTGTGAATATGTAACAACTGACCACATGACATTTTTACAAACTAATAAAACAGTTGAAGAAAGAGTATTATATTAATCTAAAAGCATACATTTGTTTTAAATGTGTATTACTCCCTAAGACTGATCTAGCTGTACTAGTTATACATAGCTACTAAATTGTAAACAACAGCTGAGCTGCAGAATTACTTAACATACTAATGCAATCTCTTTTGATGCACTAGGAAGACCTGTATTTCTAAATATGTATATGAACCCTCAATGGCTGTATTACTGATTTTAACTTACTGAAAGCACATGCTAGCTTCCCAGTCATGAGCAGAACAATGTCAAGGACTTCTACTGTGATAACACCTTATGTCAAAGTCACCATTCTCCAGGGTACAGAAGAGAGAAAAGCAAGCAATATTCTAGTAGATGACCTTGAGTCTCCTATTCCTGCTGCAGGCTGCCACAGCAAAACCTCTGGCTTGTCTCCACTGTTGGAGACTACACGATTGGTGGAGGTTTTAGCATTAGCAGTGAGCCAGAAGATAGAAATCTTCACCAAAAGCAGCAAAAATCTTTCCTGAGCAGCTGTCACTTGAGACCAGACAAGACAGCATTTATTTTGAGGTTTGGTATAGACAGGAGGACTTTAAAATAATTATTCTTACTCATGGCATTGAAGGTAACAATCTTATCAATATTTCATCAGCTTTCAAGATAACAACCAAAAAAATCAGGCAGGTAGAGATGGAAGACAGGTTTAGAAGTTTTAAAGTAATGATAAGCAGTTTGTATTCAACAGAAGCCACCTGTGGAAGCAACAACGGGAGATCTATGTAATAGAAACCTATAGTTAAAAGTTTCAGTTAACATTCTTCATTATTATTATTATTTGCTTTCTTAAAAAAGAACTAATTTTCAGTCACATCTAACTGCTCATTCACGCTAATCCACAACCAAATATAGCCTTGAATGTTAAACTTGGTGTCACTTACCAAGCGGTACACATTTATCATTACAATACTCAAATTCATTTAAATTTCGTTCACACCACTTGGAAAATGTGAGTAACGCTTTAGATTAACTCTTTAAACAGGATTGATATCAAACAGTTTTTAGAAAGGAGTTTAATTAAATACTGAAATGTAAATTAGTTGAAGTTTCATTTAGTTCATTTTAAAATGAGTTATTAAACCTATAAATTATTTATTACTGATCAAAATAACAGAGGGACTTGTCAATCACAATCACTGAAAAGTTTACTTACAAAAAACTAAGATCTAGTAGTTAGTTTTCAACATGCAGTTTTGAATACTGAGTTGACAAATTGTTCATTAAAGCACTAAAACAGTGCATTTAGATGTCAGTTTTAAAATTAAAAATCTGTTTTAAAATGTCCTAACCATGTAAGAGTTTATGTGATCTTGAAATCCCAATCAAATAAGAATTAAACATTAACAGGCTGAAGAAGAACAGCATTACCAACCATACACTACCAATTTTACTAAATCCTAAAAAAATCTGTTCATCATGTTATTTTGAAGAACAGGATCTTGATTTTATTCCTTAAGAGCATGCAATTTGAAGCCAATGAACTGACCCACTAGAGGAGCTTATCTGGTGTGTGGTTCACTTTCTATAGTAAAAGAGTCACAGTGTAGCTCCAAGCTATCAATTCTGGTAGCCTATACTTCCCTGATCCTTCCTTTCTCAGGAATCTTGCAGGCTTTTTCCTCAGATGATCAGAAGCTGAATATATGACTAAAGGACAGGAATCTAAATGTGGCAACAGTGCAACAGACATGGAAGATTTTCATTCATGTGAGATCTGTGAGCTACAGATGCTTTTTGGTCCCGTGGAGAATATACCTGAAGCTCTGTGCTCCAGTCCCCTCTCTGCTGTGTGGCTAGTTGTACCTTAAGGGCACTCCCCAAATGAAAGCGTATGTGCCAGTGACAAACTCACAGGACTTAAGTGTTTGAAGTTTTAAGCAAGAGCTGCACAGCAACTCAAGTCCAGCATACTGATCTCACGATCTGTTTATACGAATCGATCACCAGAGGCCATTAAAAACTCATAGTAATACAACACGTGACACAGTTATATACTTTTAAACTGAGAAAACTCACGATAGGACAAGAAATGTCCAAATACATTAGAAAAATCACACAGTCATTTTGTTGTGTTTAATATTTCAAATTTTGTACAGTGCCAATACTCTTCTGGCATTTGCCAGAGTCAAAAAGCAGTCTTTTGCAAATAAAAATGTGTGAATTTGCAAAGTTAAGAGGTAGCTGAAAAAACTATTAAAATGGTAATAAAGTAATTAATTATTCTATAATTTCATATAATCCTACAGTATTTTCCTTAAGTGTATGGATTGATAACCATGATTCATTTCTCTATTCATAAAGAACAACTCTAGATGTGTCTTATCTCTGAACAATCCCTCTGCTCATGTGCCAGCAACTCTGCAGGCTGTGCTGACTCTCCCATTTGTGGCAAGTGTGAACTAGCATTCCTTTATGTTTATATCGTACTTCCTCCTCTACTCATCAATTCATGTGTACACGTAAAAAGATATTTCCCCAATCCTTTTTCTCTCTGCTTCTGGTTCTCCTTTTATCTAAACTTAAAATCCCTCCATTCTCTCCTCCACTGATTTCAGAGACCATTTTTTTCTTTGCTAAGAAAGAGAAGAATAAATTAAAAGTAGTTCTCCTTGATTAGCAGACCGCTAAGACCAGTGGGGTTCCAGATTACTACTTCTCCTTCTCTGTTATCTCCCTCCTTCCTTCTCTTCTCCTCAGAAGTTTCTGACTCACATAAAATAATCTGCTCTTTGGATAATGGTTACTTTTATTCTCACCAGGGGTGTGGAGTGGAGGAACACTTCTAGAGGACAGGATAGTTTCCCAAGTGACCACTCAACTATTTATTTCAAAAAAGTATCTCAAATTTTATGCCACTTTTCTTTACTCTCACTCTTAGCACTTCTTTCTCCCATAGCCCTATTACCTTCCCAACAACTGAAATATTTTCACCTACTTAAAAAACTCGAAGATATTTCCCAGTTAGCTGTGATTACCCCTCCATTTACTGCCTGTCAAAGTCCTCTGCTAAGACATTTAAAAGGTTAATTTCATCCTATGCTGCCACTTCCCTTTATACTATGATCAAAGTACAAGTTAAATTACTATAAAATTACATTTTAAAATAAGAATGAATGGAAATTTAAAAAAACTTATTAAAAAACAAACCAAAACTCTGAAACACAGAAACAGAGTGCTAGTATGAAACTACTTTGATTTTCCAGATCTCAGCTATTCAAGTTGTGCGGTTAGAAATATGCAAAAGAAGTTGATTAATTATGAATCAGAAAAAAGCAGACACAAACTTTGACTTAATTTCAAGTTCTTAAGGTTTTATCTGCCAAACTCCTGAAGCAGTCAGCTTCTTTAGAAAAACTCCTTTGGAAGAGTTTGAGAACTCTTCAGGCAAGAGGAATACCGGATGGTAAGCCAGAACACACACCACAGTCATTTTTAGGCCTCTGAGCTTAGCAAATTATTTTCTAAGAATGTTTTCTGCCCCTACCCAGTAAGTTCTAAAAGTCCCCTTCCTCTTCCATTTCTACAGTTAAGATTTTAGCCTAAATGATAGATAAAGAGGACTTGCAACAACTTTCTTCAGGAGGAAAAAAAATCCCCATAACTTATTACTCAAATTACAGCAGTACTATCAATTAAAGCTTTTCTTCATTATTTTTAAATGTCTCAACTCCAAAACTTTGGTATTTTAGAAGCCCCTCTCACAAAAAGGTAGCAATTGTACCCATTTTAAAATTGTGGATGAATATATCCAAAGACAAATTGAAAAACAGACCTCATATTTCACATTAACTAGATAAATACTAGCTGTTTAAACTGTGCAGTTTTTAACAGCTTTTTTCCTCTCCATAAATGTAAATCTCAAATTATGATCTATCTGGCAATGAAAAACTAACATTGAGGAAAGTTTAAATCATAAGACAAGGAAATAACAGTCTCACTGGACAGATGAAGACTTTAAGAAAATTGGAAAATTTTTCATAAAAATCTTTTTGACATTAAAATACACAATGTATAAGTAAAACAGAAAAGATTTTTTTGAACATTAAATAGTAAATTCCCTCTGAAAATTTTTATGTGAGTTTAATTTTTCCTTTACCTTGATGCTTTTCTGCTACATACAGGCAAAGATTCCAACTGACCTAACTTCTAGCCAGTACAGCTCAAGCTGGCCTGTGCAGAGATTAACAAGGGGGTCCTATAAAAGGCTACCACCACTACCTGCCAAATTTATTAATGACAGATAAAAGAGGATAACAATACAAGGTACAGTTACTGTGCCTCTTCTGGTCAACAACAGGAAAAAATAGATAGTCTTACAGTCAGTATATGTAAAAAAAAAAAAAAAAAAAAAAGTGTATACTGGTATGGAAAAAATCCAGTACTAGTCTGTATTACAGAAGCTTTCCTCAGATGTGTTTTTAATATTGTGTTGCACTTTATATTTATTCCAATATAAGCTCAAATATACACCTAATAAAGAGATATATCTTAAAAGCTACCATGTATTTCAAACCAAAGAAAACTTCAAGCCTGAGAAGCTTTAACAGTTCTTCAGTCTGGTGGTATTTAGACAAGATATAATAAGTTTATTTACTTAAGTCCCCAGACCATTACATACTAGCAGCTCTACAAACACAAGATGGCTTTTGTTAGATTGTAACAACACCTCATCATTCACTTTTACAGGTTAAGTGTTATCCTTCTTACTGCTACTTAGAACTCAACCACTTTTGTGTTTACATTTTTACCCAAGCTAACTTATCTGATTACATCCGCTTTTCACTGTAGCACATTTTTTCCATATATATATATATATATGTACACACACACACACTTTCATTTACTTTAATCTTGGAAAAGACTTTTGCTTGAAAGACATTTCCTACTATTACCCACTCTAGTACACAAACTCTTCACCTTGTATTTTCGCTACTCCTCATTTGCTGAGAAGCCACAGCATAAATAAAATTCATTTGCTAATGAGTAAAAGAGACAGCAGAAGTTGCTGCTGCTATTCTATGGTTTTTTGTTTTTTTTTTTTAACCTAACCCACTCCCTGCCCAACAAATCAGTTGCTCCCATTTCAGTGATTACTAAAAGGAGTAGGTAATTCCTCACTGTTTGTTGTTGTTGTTTTGGGACTGAACAGACCTAAAACCTGCTAACACTGTGGATTTTTTTTTTTAACTTCTCCATTACAGAAAGCTTTGAGACACTGAATTTCTTTCCAAATCATAGTATTACTTGCATCCTAAAATCTCCATTATAGAAATGTTTTATATATTTCACAAAGAGTTTGTCTAGCAGAGGAGTTTCCTTCAGAAAAAAACAAAAATCAAAGGTTAGGGAGTTTAGTCATACTAGCACACCTCAGCAATGAGCCTGACACACAAAAACCATCAGTAATCGTTTCTATGAATACCATAAATTTTATTTACCACGACACTGAGTAAAGGTAAAAGATGGGTAAATTTATCAGTTTTGTGAGTATGAGAAGCAGCAGATCCTATTCTGTCTGAGTTGGAAATTAGTAACCCACCTCACACACATTTCCTCACCACTGCATCGCTGGCCTCACTTGGGTGGTTTATGTGTAAAATTAGTTAGTTAACTGCCTTCTGCTACATATTCCCCCTCTGTCCAAAAATACCTGAAGTAAGCGCAACTGTAAGGGGTATCATTTTAGTAGAGATAGATGACAACTTACTGTAACCACTGAAAAGGAAAACTAAACAGCAAGATTAATAAAATTTCAAAGTAAATGTCAAATGAAATTAAAAGCATTGCACAACTGCCCCGGTTCTTTTCGGCCATTACGAGAAGGTGGATAGCTGCAGCACGCGGGAGAGACGAGCGAGCCGCTAACCCCCACCATTTCACCCCAAAAATGGGGACACCAACCAGACAGCTAAGCACGGCGGGCAGGCGGGCGGGCAGGCGGGCAGGCGGGCGGGCGGGCGGCCCCCGCGGCGCTCCCGGCCGGCCGCGCGGCCCTCGGGGCAGGGCTCCGCGCCAGGGCCCGCATGGGGCCGCAGGGAGCGCAGGGCGCCGCCCGCCGCCGCCCGGCCTCGCGCGCAGCCCCCCCCACCCCCTCACGGCGGCGGCGGCGGCGCGGTCTCCGCGCGCCTCGCTGCCCGCGCGCAGGGAGGGAGGAAGCGCGCAGCGGGGCGCAGCGGGGCGCAGCGAGGGGCCGCCCGCCGCCCCCCCTCCCGCCCCCGCCGCGGTGCCCCAGGCGCAGCCCGGCCCCGGCGCGGCCTGACCTCAGGAGCGCCAGGAAGGCGGCGGGCTCCACGTCGGGCAGCTCGATCTCGGCCGAGGTGGTGGCCATGCCGCCGTTGAACATCGCGTCGAAGACGGCGCTGCCGGCCGCCAGCACGAAGCGGTGGGCGGGGATGCGCTGCTGGCCCGGCCCGGGAGGGGCCCCGCCGCCGCCGCCGCCGCCGCCGCCGCGGGGGCTGCCCTTGCCCACCACGAAGTGCACGTCGCTGAGGAGCTCGTTGGAGAAGAGGAAGGCGAAGCGCTCCCGCAGCGAGCCCTTGGTGGCCTGCCAGTTGTACAGCGGCTCCCGCTGCAGCACCGCGCCGCCCTCCGCCGCCGCGGCAGGCGCCTCCGCGGGGGCCCCCGAGCCGCCGCCGCCGCCACCGCCGGCGGCCGCCATGGCCGCCCGCGCGGGCTCCGCCGCGCCGCGCCGCGCCGCTCAGCGCCCGGCGGCACCGGCACCCGCAGCCCCTCCGCGCCGCCGGCCGCGCGCCCCAGCGTCAGCCGCTAACCGCCCCCGGCCTCGGCGGCGCCGCGCATGCGCCGCTGCCGCCGCGCGGCCCGTCCCTCGGGGCGGGCGGGGCCGAGGGGCCGCCGCGCGCGCCTCAGGCGGCGCCGCCGCCGCCCGTGCCTGAGGCGACGTCGCCCGGCGAAGCCGTCGGGGCCCCAGCGCCGCTCGGGGCGGGCGCTGCCTCAGGCCTTGCGGCCGCGCGCCGCGGCACCGAGCCGGGGCCGCCAAGCTGGTGGCACCGGGGGCGCGGCCCTGCGGGCGGAGCGGGGGGCTGTCCCGGGCCGGGAGGAGGCGGAGGGCGGCTGTGCGCTGTGCGGAGCGGGGGGCTCTGCCGGCCGCGGAAGTCCCCGCGCCGACGCCCGTGACTGCGCCGATCCCACGGCTGTTGCGTTAAAGCACGTGAAACCAGAATTTACTTTTCTAATGAATATTGTGATAACTGAAATGAAACGGCGATCGGTACCTACTTCAACTGTGTATTTCTGAAATGCTCCTGAGGTACATTTACCAACGTCTTTAAGATTTTATTATAATTCTATATGAGAAATCCATTTACAGTGCATCTCCATATTTCGTATTTTACACTTCTGAGGAGAAAACAAAACAATAGTGAATGTGGTAGAGAGCACATTTTTTGCGCCTAAAGCACTATCCATCCCATTGAAAGTCTTTGGACAAGAGAATGTAAGATGATGAATCAAGACGGGAAATTTTGACAAACTACGATCTTTTTTAAATTGCTACCTTTACGGCTTTTGAAAAGAAACTGTGTTTGTGTGACACGGGAGAAATAAATAAAAGACCTCTCTACCATCAAGATTTGCTACGGGACAGGCTGCACTTAAGTTTCTCAGTGTAGTAGTTCTCTGTGAGCAAGAAAAATTGAAACTTGTAAATCTGTGAAATTCATCGTAACATTCCAATTTAATATCTTTACAAAATCTTACAATGTCCTATATTATTTTGTTTAACTGAAAAGACTGCTGAATTGTCCCCAAAGTTTAGTGCTTCCTGCAAAACAAAGAGATTGTATTTAAAAATATAGGGTACACAAAATAAAGTTGGTGAGATCTGAATTAAATTTCTTTGGAACTGCAAGATCCTTTTCACAGTAACATCAACCAAGGCCTGTCAACTGAAAAATAAGGTGGATGCTTTTGCCATCTACTGGAGTTTTGCTATAAGTACAGCAGCAATTTCAATTATGGAGCTGAAAGCTATTTATCATAGCTCCTGACTTGTCAGCATTTATGGAAGCATGTGGCTAAAAGAGGACTAGAATATGTCATCACTCTGCATTTAGGTTTATAATTAGGACAAAACTGAGGCCAAGCGAATGTGACCTGCTTCACAAAACAAATGTTACAGAACCTTAAGGAAGATGGAAGCAATTTCATTGGGGTCGACCATCACGGGAAAGGACACAAGAAGACAGCGCATACAAACCAGAAGGCAGCAAGTAGAGGCTATATTTAAAAACAAATTCAGTTAATGCTTTTAGAAGGAGTAAGACATCTCCTCTGCACTTTCCTTGTGCCAAGGCGGACAAAGACTGGAGAGTGGGAGAGGCCCAGATTCCCTTAGCAGTGCCAGGACTGGAAGATCAGAGAGCTGAGATTCACCGCACTTTGTTTCAGACCCATCCTGGGGAACCTGAAGGCACTAGCTAGGAATTACTGCTTGAGAAGTCCTTTTTCTTTCTTTTCTTTTCCTTTTTTTTTTTTTTTTTTTTTTGGGGGGGGGGGGAGTTTTTTAGGAAGGAAGAATGAATCAATTGTCATGGGAGATGGAAAACTTCATAAGGGAAATGGTTACACTGTGGACATGCACAAGAGAACTGGAATATTTTTTGAGGTTAATTTTTTTCAGTCATGATGATCTGGGCATTAGTGAGAAGTTCTGCACAGTTGTCTTTCTCCTTTTACCTTTTTGTGGTCACTCACAGGTTAGTCTATAAGCTGGGAGCCAACAGGCACGACAGTTCTGCTTGTCTCCTGCAATGTGAAAACAGTGTCAGTAACTCACTAAAGGAAGTTAACAAGGATGGAAAAGGATTACGGCAAAAAGCGGGAACTGTAGGCCAGCGAACAAAAAGAAAAGAGGCTGGGGCACACAGAATATGTAAGGTAACTTCAGGGAGAAATCATAGGGAGATAAAGTTTTGCAGGAGAGAAAGAATGAGGAAGAACTATAAAATAGTCCGATAAAGCAAGCTGAGAAAATGAGGAAAAAACCCAAAATAATATAAAAGAAATCATAAAAATATACAAGAGCTCCTCCCACCCCCACCCCCCGCAAAAAAAGGAAAGGACAGATAGAAGGAGAAATGAGACGTGGCTGTCCATATACAGATCAGTTAAAACCTAAATGCACTAATTCAAAGTTTTGGAGTGGAGAGCTGCAGAAATATTAACATTTCCTTTTATAACTGGGCTTTTCTGTATGTAGACAATAAATCTCAGATATTTGTTTCACCTTCCAGCTTTCACCTGCCAGCTTCCTTCTTAAAATTAAGTCAGCTAGGTTTTCATTGGCATTATCAGTAGATGGAGCACAGCCATTTTTAAGGTGATGTCATGGACTGTATTTACCAGTCTAAATCAGAAAAAATACACAATGCATTTCCTAAAAGGGGTTACCCATGAATGTCACTAAAATATTCTCCTGTTGTTTGCTTTCTTAGCATGCTCAGTATTTTATCTAGGAAATGTGATAGAAATTAATACAGAGAAAAATATTCATGTAATATCAGCAGTCTGAATTGGCCTAGAAGAACTTTTTGTTTGATCTCATGTAACAGAATGGCTACAAATCAAGGGCTGCAGACAAAAGTTCAACAGTATTATATTATATAGCTGAGAACGTTGTGCTGATCACTAGCCAGCAAAACAGAAGGTCAGGGAGTGTCCATGCTTTTGAGAAACACGCTTCCAAGGTGGCCTGAGCTAGCTCATGCTGACCTGGTGCTTTTTGTTAAGGAAAATCATAAAAGATCTTTCTAACCATTGAGGTTCCTTTACCTGTTGGTAGGGAGACAGAGGAGAAAGTAGGTTCACATATACTGAAAAAATATCAGAGAATTTAGCGATCAAACTCAGAGGATTTCTGAGATAGTTGTGATGCCTGGGATGTCCCAGAAGTGCAGGAATGTCTGCCCAGAGGCCCTGTCCTTCCCTGCCAGCAACACAAGGCTAGTTCTGCGAGAGCCATCAAAGGGTTTGAGTTACAAAGCATATTGTTTTCAGTCATTTGTTCCTGAATTTATTAAAATGCTCCTCCCTTTCCTTATTTTCTTCACATGAACTCAGCTCTGTGTATGTTCTAAGTAACTACTTGTTGTTATGATCTTAGTTTTTGAGCTGGCACACAATTTTACAGTGATTAATTATTGTTCTCATAAGTAGTCAGCATCCTTCCTCTGCTTCAGGAGGGAAAATAATAATTTAGAGCAAATCACAGATTTGTTTCTGATTGAACTTCCTCGTTGGGGCCATTTGTGGCCACCTGATGACATCTTTTCCCTTCCATGCTCAGTTAGATACTTAAAATCCCCTACCTCTGATCCATGACATTGCTGTGAATGACAGAGACAGACATGCATACTACCATTCCCATAACTCAATTACTAGTAGCATTACAATTATAAAAATGTGTGAATTTGTAGCACTGTCAAACAACAATAATAACGTTATTTCCTTGAGCTTTTTATTGTGATTATTATTATTTTCCTATCTCTAGCTAGCATTAAGCTGAACTGTTGTGATGAGGGACCTGCAGGTAATGTAACCTTGCAGCATATGGAGAACTACTGAATTCCTCTGGGATCCACAGAAACACAGAACTCAAACTCAGGGTCTCAGATCTGGGGAACACTGAAAGGCAGGGATTTGTTTTTTTATTGTGTCTTGTAGAGTGCCTAAATAATGTTGATGAAAAAGCCAAAATAAGAGCAATTGATATTTGTTCTTCTGTTATAAATTCTACTGTGATCTAAAACTGACCATAATATGTGCGCAACATTCTTAGATTTTTTTACAATTCATAATCTTTGCCCTATCATTTCTATAAGTAATTCTTGCATGTGAGTGCTTTATTGCATGTTCTCAGCTGTGCTGACTGGTTGTCCTGGAGTATATAGGTTGTTAAGTACACGTGCTCCCAATTATACTGATTGGGCATTTTAGTGATAATACTCATAATTTTCTATTATATTGCAATTGCTGCTTATATTACACTGTTATAATAAAATTTTCCTGCTAACAAATATATTTCTGAGAATATTTTCAGAATCCTAACTCAAAAAAGACGTGTACAACCAATATAAATTTCACAAGGATATTTTGATTCACCCAGCTCTACCAAACGTGGAGGTAGCTCTTTCATTTTTCATTCTTCACAGTGATTTATTTCAAAATAGGCAAAAAATAACAACAGCAACATTCTTCACATCTTTTATCTGAAAGTGCTTTACAAAATTAATTAAGCCTGAGAAGATCTCCGGGGGTTCTTATACTCATCATGTACTCACTTTACAGACCATTTTGAATTCTGACTTGTCTACTCCATGACAAAACTTCGATACATTTTTCCCATAATTAAATGTTATTTTACTGAATAGCTACAGAAGTAAATATGGGGAATATCTTATTGGTTGTTACCACCATCTCTTTATGACTGAACAGTGAATATTTTGTGAAGTCATTTACTTTTCCATTCCTGCAAAAAGTGTGCTGTCTATTGAGGCACAGTAGCATTTCAGGCTGGCACACATTTCCCCCATTTCTAACAGGGTTATTTAGTCAGCAGTTTGATTTTCACAAGATTAGCAAGATTCTTACTGAGAAGCCACACTCTTGCCATTTACATTTTAAGCCAAATAGTACAACAAATACTCTCTGTTTACTCTAATGCCTATTAATTTTATTAAGATGTCTCTATTCATCTTACATTATTAGTAGCAAATAGATATGCTGTAACACAAAAAGCAGCTCTATTTTTGGGGTGCTGATACTCAGTTTTGAAAGTGAAATGGACACTAACCACTAATTCCTCTTCGCGTGCTTCTTTGGTAGTGTGACTGCTGCTGGAGAATCCCCCCAAATCCTCAGCAGATAATTAGCTCACGGCCTGCTGACCCCCAGTGCATACCGTATGAACTACATTATATTGCCTCTGGTGCAGCACACTGTCCGTGATTTACAATACAGTATCATTTATTAGATCTTATAGTCTCAACTAACAAGAAATTTGGAAATAAAATAGCTTGGATTTAAAGCTGTTGGAAGGTTACAATTATGTGTGGTCTAAGCTGTTCCCTCAACAAATGAACAGAAGTCCAAATATGAATCTTTTAAATTCAACCTTGATTTGGACAATTGCTTGTTGACTTCTTTTGCCTTAAAAATTATTTTTAAAAGAGCTCCAAAGAATGTATCAGCTTTGTTCAAGAAAAATTGAACATGACATGAGTCGTTTTGTACTAGGATGGTATTTTGTAGCTGGCATCATAATGTAATGAAAGTTTGCTACTTGGCAGAGCCGTATGTGAACACATGAGCAATGCTTCCATGCGCTATAAATAGTGTCCCTTAATCCTCGCATTGATCTTCATGTGCTTGCTTAAGGTTCACCTATCTATATTTGTATAGATTAATGTCTATAGATTTGATTTAAAATAAAATCAGCTATGCCTCAGTATTCAATATAATGTTAAGCTCTACAATTTGTTACGATTTAACAGATAGATACAAAGGATAATTGCTGTCTCCAGGGCTAAAAGTAGACATGCCGTCCTAATGGCCTTCTATTTTGAAGCTGACTCTTAATAAATAAGCATTTTATGTCTTCAACTGTATGCTTTTACTGGCATACTTACAAATGCTTTCTTAGTGCTGACATCAAAACAGAACTGCTGCCATTTAGGAAACTGGAAAGAAGAGAAATATCTTTCCAGTAATAAATGCTGATTATTGACCTAGAAATGGTTTGATCAAAAAGCTGACAAACACGGGCCCAGGCATATTGCTTGTGAGCAGAGCATTGCCAGTCAAGTGGCCACATCCGTGCATCAGGTTTGTAGCTGAGGACAGGGTTCCCAGGACGGAATCTGTCATGTGGCATAAGGCTGATACCTGAGACTGGAGAAGGAGTTGGCCTACCTATTTAAAATGACCGTTTAGACATAAACGCCTTTTGTTTCTGACACAGGAATGTTATAGCATGGTGCAGGATCATTGTTTTGGACACTGTATTGCTGAAGAGCCTATCTTGCAGATGAAATCTAGGACTAGAACCCTAGGAATCACATATTGTCAATAAATATGACCCTGTTGCACTTCCTGTATGGGAGAGAGTCTTAATTTTCATGTTTTGGTAATTCTGTTTTGCTTTCCTAAACTTCTCTGCAGTTTATGTAGGATATACTGATTTTTCCGTCTTATACTGACATCTAAGATTGCTAAACCGTTAAATACTTGCAAGGCTTTCTAAAAGTGATAGCATCCATATGCCTCATGAAGATGTTACCATTTATAAAATGCAAGAAAAATGCTTTTACAACATTAAGCAATGGATCTAATTGAATATGTGACAGAAAGCTGAAAGATTACACTTATTCTGGTGACAGCAGCTTATAGACATTGCTTTCAGGTATCATTTCCATTAGTAATTATGTTGTTAAATACACTCTGTACCTACCTTAATCTTTGTATTGTTGGTCTGGTACATGTGAAGAGAGGGTGATGTTATGTACAGTTAAAGTCTAAGTTCTTCCTCCTTGCTCCCCCACAAGAACACTTAAGGCATGGAAAGAACACTTTTTTTTTGTTTGTTTGTTTTTTGAGGACTCTTCCTTTTGAACTTAGGTGCTGTTTTATCAGTAGAATGGTTTGCTGTTTGTCATTGTTTGATTTTGATATAAAGCCAAATTTTGATTTATTATGGTGTTGGGGAAGTTGGTCAGTGGTTTTAGGCCATGGCATTTGAACAAGTTTTCCCCATTTGTATTCTAGGATTGGTGTCTATTATTAAAAAAAAAAAAAAAAAAAAAAAGTCACACTACAATGTATTCAGTCTTACAGTCACAGATTTCTTCTCTGCTGAAAAGCTAATGTGCAAAGTCTCACACCTTTCTGCTTGACAGAGGAGTGATACTGTTTTTACAACACTGCTGCTGGAGGAAAAGGTCAGTTTGATGTCTTTGAGTTCCAGAAACAAGAATGCTGGGGATGTTATTTTCTCTACCAAGACCGAAACAGAAGCCAGGACATTTTGGCAGAGAGGCGAAGATGGAATTAGAAGGATCAGTAGCTAATAGAAATGAAGATTTCTGTAACAGAGTAGAATACCGAGATCCACATGTTCCTCATGATCATGAATGGATTTGGGCGCCTCCTTTGCAAGGACACGGAAGGAAACGATGGAGTTGGACAGCTCACTAATGCTTCTTTCACAAGGTGAGAGAAGAAAATGCATGGAAAATGCACATGCGTTTGCAAAAATATTTTTGACTGGCCTTGTGGCTCTTTGGGCTCTATAATTCCATTTCAGGGGTCTTTTCTGCTACTAAATGCTCATAATCCCCCCCCCTTTTTTTTAAGCAGAAGTGGATAGAACTCAATGCAATAGATTCAAGCAATGAAACACCCTACAGGTTAGTTATTATTTGTTTACCACATCATGTGCCTTAAGAAGTACGGTACAAATCAGTGCTGCAATGCTGGAAGAGTGGTTAGGAAGAAATCTTCCATACAGCAATTAACATTATGAACACAGGAACTAAGAGGCGAAGTTTGAGACATGAATCTTAAAACTGCCATTAGCTGTGGCAGCTGCACACAAACAAGCAGCCTATACATTTGAAAGCCTGAGAAGTAAACCGGCTGTGCATTGAAAGGTAAGCATTTGGAGGTGATAAATTTAGCCCTGACTCATCCAATGGCAATTTTGACACTTGGGTGGACTAAATTACTTTTAGGAGTTGCATCATGTTTTTACCAGATAGTTTGATTGAGCATAGTTTAACCAATTCACATACTGATGGCCAAATCTAGACCCTTCTCTCTCATTTGAAATAACTATACAAGAATTTATTTCTATAGGAACATAGACACATCTTGGATCATGAAATGCCTTTCTTCACAGGCAGTCACATCAACTAATCCATTTCTTAAACTGATCAAATGACATCTTAAAGCTGGACTGCATTTTTAATTCACTTCTCCTATTGGAAAAATAATGGGAAGACCTTTTACTGGTGAAACTTAAAAATCTGTTTCCAAAAACTAGTGAAACTTTCTTCATAGCTTTGTCCTTTAAACAGTTCTTTCCTCTTCCTGGTGTTAACTCCTCAAGTATTTATTAAGAGCAGTTGTATGCCAAGGTCTTCAGCCTCTTCTTGATGGACAGGTGCCCCTTTCCTCAGCCACCTTACTAGTCCTTCATGTCACTGCTGGGTGACTTCTGCTCGAGCGATCAGACCGGTGACATCTCTGCAGACATGCACTTTTCCAACGATATTAACACTTACCGATCTCTACCAGAAGTTCATCTAACACGAACTAGGTAGAACTGACGTGCTAGGAGTGCATTTGCTATTTTTTCCAGTGCAACACCAGATGGTGAAAGAAATCATTCTCGCTTGCAAAAGTCCTGAATTTACACATTCAATAAGTTCAGGGATAATGGCTTTCATCTCTGTTTGCCTTGCACACAGTGACTCACTGCATTTTTATTTGCCCACAGACAGCTCAGTGTTGATACTCGTATAAAAGCAGCGTATTAAGCCAGGAAATACGCTGACACACTAATTCAAACCTATTCCTGATTTTTGTTAATTTTTCCAGATGCAAACAGAAAGGATGAGTTTACCCTTAAAACACTTTTAAAATGCAGCTAAATTCTAATGCAAAAAGGAACCTGTAACCTTCTTCCTCGCAGATTTACCGCGGAGCTCCCGCCCTGCTCACACCAAGGGAACCTCTCCGTAGTTTTCCACCCAGAAGAGACCCCGCGGCGCTGCTCGTCAGCCACCGCGGCAGCTCGCTCGCCTTCCCCACCCGCCGCCGCCGCCGCCGCGGTTCCCGCTGCTCCTGTCAGTGGCCCGGGCGGGCGGCGCGGCGGGAACAACGGGCGGCTCCGCTCCCCGAGGCGCATTTAACCTCTGCGGCGCGGCGCTGCGCGGCGCTGCGCGGCGGGCAGGACGGAGGGAGGGCGGGCAGGACGGAGGGAAGGGGCGGCCCGCGCGGGCCATGAGGCGGCGGCGCGGCGCGGCGGGCAGAGCCCGGCGGCCGCCGGCGGGGCGCGGGCGCGGGCCCGGGCCCAGGCGGGGGCGCGTGTGCGTGTGGCGGCGAGGGGCGTGAAGCGCCCGGCCCCGGCCGCGGCGTCGCCCGCCTCGGACAATGCGCGGCGCGCGCTGAGCAGCGCAGGACGCGGCTGCCGCCTCTCGCCGCGGGCATGAGCGCCTCGGCGGCCACCGGCGTGTTCGTCCTCTCCCTCACCGCCATCCCCGTCACGTACCTCTTCAACTGCCTGGCGGCCGGCGGCAGGTGAGGCGGGCGGCGCCCTGCGCGCGGGCGGGCCGCGCCGCGCCGCGCCGCCTGAGGCGAGGCGAGCCGCGCCGCGCCGCGCCGCGCCGCCTGAGGCGAGGCGAGCCGAGCCGCGCCGCGCCGCGCCGCCTGAGGCGAGCCGAGCCGAGCCGAGCCGCGCCGCGCCGCCTGAGGCGAGGCGAGCCGAGCCGCGCCGCGCCGCGCCGCCTGAGGCGAGCCGAGCCGCGCCGCGCCGCGCCGCCTGAGGCGAGGCGAGCCGAGCCGAGCCGCGCCGCGCCGCGCGGGTATTTTTAGCGCAGCGAGGGGGCAGCGGCGGCGGCGGCGCGGCTGAGCGGGCCGGGGTCGCCTCAGCGGGAGGCGGAGCGGCGAGGCCGCGGAGCCCGCTCCGGGCTCCCGCCCTCCTCTGGCCCCCGAGGCAGCGGCGGGGGCCGCGCGGCCGCAGCGGGCTCCGGCTTGTGCCGCGTCGCATCGCGCGTCCCGGGGCCGCGGGCGCCGCGGGGCGCTGGCGCCTTCGGCCGGCGGCGGAGGAAGGAGCCGCCTCGGAGCGCTGCCCCGCGGCTCCTCTTCGCTCCGTGCTCTCAAGGCTTTGCCACATCTGTGCCCCCCTCGTTTCCCTCCTTCTGGCGGGTGGCTTAACTGGTGTGTGTGTGTGTTTCTCGCCGCTGGAGAAGTGTTGAATAACACTTGCTGGCTTACTTGATCCGTTGCCAGCATTTATTTCAAATTGATAAACCGCAGTGAAAAGGCACCGCGATTTTAGCAGCTGTACCGCTGTCGGCGAAATTCATCACTGGGAAAACGGGCTAGCAGAGGATTCAGATCGTCGAATAAATCAAGAAGCTAGCAGCGCTAATCGTGACTCGGAGTATGTGCGTCTGTATCCCGAAATACTTGATCTTGAAAGTTTTTATGACAGTTTAAAATCAAGTTTTACTGACTAAAAATGTCAAAACTAGTATTGTTTGTTTGTACCCAGTTCATTTTCATGAGGCATAGTGTGCTATGTATAAAATCATATGCCAAATAATTTTAGCTTATGGTTCTGGAGTTTACCCAATCCCTTCTCTCTTTCTCTCCTTTTTTTCCCCCCTTTTTTTTTCTTGAACCTAGGGACAAAAGCAAAGACTGAAACTCCATCTCGGTTTGTCTCAGTCTTAAAGAGAACAAATAGAATCTAGCCATTTAGAGAGAAAAATCAATTTCAAACACACTTTTTAAACTCAATTTTTGTTGAAAAAGGAGACAAGTTTACTTTTATGTCAGATGTTTTTGTACTTTCTTCCACAACGGCTTTACATGCACTAGCGCTAAGCCACCATCTTGAGAGGAAAGGCCTGTTGTGCGGGACCCATCAGTGTTACTGCTGAAGAGTCGATTACTGAGACACTCGGAGCAGTCCTTCCTGACGGGGCCTGAGAGACCTCTACTCCTCCAGCTCTTCTCAGTCCAAAACTGCGAATGAAGCCTAGATCCGTTATTGGTGCTCCACACTCCTGGTTCGAGAGAGTGACATACTTTTATTTGGAAATACGCAATTTCCTGAGTAGATGATAACTTACTGCCGAGGCTAAACTGAAAGTTCCTAATGACCCTTTCTGCTTTGAAATCTGTTTGTGACCTTCACCTCGCATTGGCCTTTAAGTTTTCCAGCATTTTCATTTCTTTTTGCTGATATCAGTATGAAAACTGTTTTTAATCAGACAAATCTAGATTTCTGGGCATGTTGTTTATCTAGCTATTTTAGTATTTTCTTTTTTTAGATGACCACATGTGAAAAGACAGGCACATAAATTCTGCAAAACTACAAAATGAATACTATGACAGACTCTGCAATAGACTTGAAAAGCAGCCTTTTTAATTACTAAAAATTACTTTAAGACTATATACATTTAAAAGTGATATCTTCATTTGAGGATAGCTAATAAGAAAGGCCAAAAAAGCCAAATTCTTTCAGTCTTTTCTTCTTTCTTTTAAATTCTCTTTATTTTTAATGTTGTTTCAGTTCCTGGGCAATTGTTGCAGCCGGACTACTGGTCATGGTTTTTATTGCTCTGTTGGCTCGTGTTCTTGTCAAGAGAAAACCACCAAAAGACCCACTGTTTTATGGTACGTGTTGGTAACAAGGTTCAAAATGTATCCATATACAAGCATAGTACACGACTGCTCTTATACATTGGACATTTCAAGTGTGGCTTCAGAACTCAGTCCTATGAGGTGCTAAGAAGCCAAGAAGGAAGTAAACACTAGGAGACAGAGAGGAGAAGTAATGCATCTCTTTGTGGCCAAAGATCCTCTTTGTGGCCAGGCTTAGACAACACAGGCCTCATATGCATATCTCATCCTGAGTGTACTCAGCTGGGATTTTTGGATCTTTTGGATCAGTGGGCTCCATGGCTCAGTTCCTCGTCTTATCATCAAATCCTTTATTCTCCCATTATCATTAGTTTTCTGTTTTAACATACCTTTGTGATACAAAGAAAGCTCATCTCTCTCCAGCTATTGCTTGATGCTGCCAGCAGACTCAGGCAAACATTTCTGTATTGATACTTTGCCGTAAAAGAATAGAGAAATGATTATTTTTTGAAAGGAAACCTTAGATTTAGGTTACATTATAGCAACAATTCAGAAGAAAAAACATTGCTTAACTGCTGTGCCTTGAACTAGCCTAAGTTTGCCCCTTAAACTGGAAATTTTGCAGTGTGGACCCATAGGAAATTTAGACTACAAACTACCTGCATTTGACCTCTATCATCTTTCTTGTTACGATTCCTAGGCGTCTGTCCTCCAGTGTTTTCAGGAATGCTGAGAAGTCTTAATTCACACTGAAGTCAAAGGAAATAAATACCATATATCTATCATAAATTTCTCATCTCAAGTGAGTGACTATCTAACTTGCCAGATAGGTATCATTTGTGCTTAAACGGCATACAGTTTTCATTGCTCACTTCCAAAAATGGCAAGTCACATTTCTCTCTCCTTTTTGTTGTCCTTCCTCTTTCCGACAGATGATTACAGTCAGGATTGTGTGACATACCTGGTGTGACAAAGCTCGCTCTGAAGGGCTGCATAGTCCCTTTCAGCAGATGTTGATTTTCCACTGAGACTAATGGGGAAATGTACAGATGTACAGGATTTCACATTCTTAAGAATAACTTCTTAATAAACTTGGTGGGCTAAAGACTACTTAAAAAGTACTCAGTTACGTGCAGAAGGTCGTGTTGCACATGAGATCTGTGACATCTAAAGTAGATGCATCTACTTTGATACATATTAATCTCTGCTTGGCCAAATATATCAATCAGCCTGTGAATTAACTGTGTGATTCCAAGACTTTTCACATTCAGTAATTTTTTTATTTTCATTTATAATTACAGTTTATGCTGTATTTGCCTTTACCAGTGTAGTCAATCTTATAATTGGATTGGAACAGGATGGAATTATTGATGGATTCATGACCCATTACTTGAGAGAGGTAAACAATCATTTCGCTTACAATTTTAAATAAAATCTTTACTAGTATTTGTCAGAGAAAAGTAGCCACTTGCACGTCCAAAGGATCTTCTTGAATTTGGTCATTAACATGTTTCGTTATTGTTACAGACAAAGTTTTCACTGATTCCTGTTGAAAAATCAGCACACCTTTCAAGCTCCAACTTTATTTCATTTAGTTCAAGTGGTATGGTTCAGTATTAACTTCTATGGCAATTACACAGACTGTATACAGGTTTGCACGATTTCACATGTGCTCAGCACAAGGGGTGGATGAGTATTGCAATACCTATGTGCTTTACCAAGAAGAAATGTAATTTATCCTTTACTTCTGCTTAGTCACTTTAATAAAAGGAATTTAAGTAGAGTTAAAAAAATGATAGTGCTAGATACTTTGTCAGCAGAATCTGTTGGCTGCTGAATATCAACATCCACCAAAAATAGCTCAGTAAGAGCTCGATATGAAAATCACTGAAGTCATTGAGAAGATTCCATGAAACTTTAATGGAGTGTAAAATGGGTTGGGCCCTACAAAGTTATGTATTGTCATCATTAAAACATTCAATCAATACCATTGTAGATCTCTAGGTTGCTAATTACATCTTTATTTGTTAAACTTCAGGATCTTACCTTTTATTACTGGAATGTAAAAAAGTAATATTTTGATTATGTAGCAGAATATTTGACAGTCATCTGTGGACGAGGAGTTTTCCCTTCTGTTTTGCACTCAGTTTTGTGGATATATAAGCAATTTCATTATTCCTCGTTCCTCCTAAGTGAGGTTTGTGCCCTGAAACATGTCTGCTGACAGTCAAAAGGTGTATCTCTGGGCTGAAAGAACATCAGTTACTTTCCTCAGATTGTTTCCTGCTGTTCTTTATTAATTGGTCATTTCTGACACTTTCATGAATCACTGTATACTTTTTTAAATAAATTTTCTCTAGGGTGAACCATATCTGAACACAGCATATGGCCATGTGATCTGCTATTGGGATGGCTCAGTTCATTATCTGATGTATCTCTTGATGGTGGCAGCTATTGCATGGGAGTAAGTCATTTTGATTTTGTGTGTTGTTGAATTTGCTTGCCTCCTCATACAACCTAGGAAAGGCTTTACTATGTAGTATTTATATTGTGTTTCTAGATTGTTTTGTGCCTTGTCCCAAAGCAATGCTATTAAAATTCCATTACTTTCAGGAACTGTACCCTCACCAAAGTTACCCTTTCTCTCCATTGAATAAAGTGCAACAAATACATTGTGTTCTCTCTGTTTCACTCTGCAGCAGAGTCCATTGCCTGACTGCACTCTTTAATTAGAAAAGGAAAGTTTAAAGAGGATGTACAGTAAAACCCTGTGATACCCTTTTTTTTTCCAAATAACATATTAATCGTAGGAAAACTGTATTTCTCAGCATGATGATGTTATCTCCTCTGTGTTAGAAAGCACCATGCAGTTTAAAAGGCAAAGATTATCTCTAGAGGCTCTTAATGTTCCTTGCAGTTACAGAAAGAGTATGGGAAAATAAGTACTTACATTAAAATTCCAGAGGATAATGCACCTTTTGGTAATAGAAGCACTACCAGAAAAAGAAATATATATATATATAAGTAGTTTGGCACAATAGGTGACTTGTGTAAAATCACACACTCAGCCTTCAGTGAGAGAAACATAATGGCAAATAGCTAAGTATGCACAAATCCTATGCTGCTCATGTGGTAATCTCCTCATACATGAATGTAGGATTTCTTTACGTCCACAGCTTGGAGGCAAGATTCCATAGCTGACTTGTGGTACAGATTTTAAAATGTTTACTTCCTAAGGTACAATTATGGCAATCGGTAGAATATTTGTGGATGATTTTGTGTAGTGGGATTTCAGGAACAGTGCAATAACTTTTTTTTTCTTTTTCTTTCTTTCTTTCTTTTTTTTTTTTCTTTTTTTCTTTTTTTTCTTTTTTTAAACAGACAGAGTTACAGAACCATAGGCCTCTACTGGTTAGGTTCTATTGTCATGAGCATCATTGTCTTTATGCCTGGAAACATTGTGGGTAAGGACGTAATTTACATAATTAATTTTCCCCTGTGAAACACTCAAAATTTAGCATTAAGCTCTTGGTATTTTACTGCAATATTAGTTCCTTTCTGTAATAATATGAAAGAGGAATTTTAGGAACATCAGTAAAAGAGATGCAAAGTATTTCAAAAATTAAATTTGAAACTTGGAAGATAGAGACTAGCCAAAAAATCCCCTTTGATTTCTATTGTTCTTAAGAAAAAAAAAAAGTACTAGATTTTGCTATAACCATATGGCTTTCATCTAAACAAGGTTTATTTTAAGCAATGAGACAATAACTGTCTCTTATTATCATTAAAAATTATAAATTTTATAATGCATAAAATTACTATTTTACTTAAGTCTGACTTTCAAGCATTATACAAAAGGCATCCAAATTACTTTTAAAAGTGAAATCTGAAATTTACTCTATTTTGAAAATAAATTTAATGTTCTTAGATTTCTAAGATAAATCAGTGCATACTTGTGCTGCTAGAGATTATGAATTGTAATTAAAAAAATTTACATCACATTTACTGGCAGGCGGTCCTTTAAGAGCTTTTTTTTTTTTTTTTTTTTACCCAGTAAGTTAGATTTTTTTATTAGCAAAGCTTAAGTTAATAATTAAGTTGATACCAAGTCAACAAGGATGGAACTGACATGAATGTTCATGTGTCCAAATCCTGTGGTCGGCTTTGAAAAAAACTCAGTGTAACCCAAGTTTTTAGGACAGAGGAAAAATATTCATGGTGCAGCCTGGAACCTGTCCAGCTCCCTCCTTTGTAGGTACACACTCCCACTGCGGAGATAGTCAGCAGATTTACTGTGAGAGTATCTCTGCCTCTTTTCTCTATGGAAAGCGAAGAAACTTGTTTTCTAGAGCATACCTTTTGTTTTCCATTTTGACACAGAGGAGCCAGCGTAAAAGGCCCCATTTTACCTGATTTACCCTGGCTGAGGATAGATCTCTGAATTTGTATTTTGTCCTTAAGTATTAGATCAGGCCTGTAGGAGAAATCAGGACTTTGGAAAACAAATGCAGTATCACATCTTTAAAAAATAGATCAGTTCATTTTTTCAAATTTTTAAATGATCCCTCTGTTTTGAAACACATTTCATTATGCAGTTTCAGAGCTCTTCCATCCTACAAAGCTATGTAGTATAGTGACTGAGGTAGTTTTCTGCTCCCTCCAAAACAATCTAATTTCTGAGAGGCTCTCTCTCACCTGTGGCTCTACCACTATTGGACGTATGATTTCAGCAAATTTGCATGTTGGTTTAATAGCCATTCCTAATGTTTTATATTTGTTACCATAACTGCTTCATGTTTTATGTTCCATAGGATGTATATATGTTTTTTAACTTCACAGGTCCTTCATATATCTTATGATTATTTTTTAACAGGAAAATATGGAACAAGAGTGTGTCCTGCCTTTTTCTTAAGTGTACCATACATTTGCCTTCCCATATGGGCCGGGTTCCGAATCTATAATCAACCTTCAGTGGCTCGTGATACTCCAGTCAAGGTAATATTATTGCATTTAAGTTTTGGCTAGTGTTATGAAGACTAAAATGTGCTTACTGTTCCTACTGAGTTTTACAGGTCTCTCAGTGAGAGTGGAATGTATTATAACTGTACACTGTTATGACAATGGCTGATAGGTTGTGTAGACACTGTAAAAGTATCCATACCAGAAGAAAATTCATTAAGGTTGGTTAAAGAAAAAGCAAAAGTATCATCTCAGCTATACAGTAAAGACTCAAATTTATAGATGTTATTGTCCTGCCCCTCTCTATTTATTTAGTTTGTGATATTTTCAATTTCTTAGCTATAAAATGGAAACAGTGGTACATCCCAGCTTCATAAAGCACCAGAAAAGCCTTATATAAGCTCTACAGAAAAGTATTCTTCTTCAGATGATTTACAGATTTCACACAATTTAGTAATTTCTTTTTGAAACATGGATTTCGCAATGTTAGATTTTAGAGCTAAGATATTCGTGTATTAATATGCAAATTGTTTACACACTTTCTACTTTTCCAAAAATATGTTTATCTGTAAAAATAATATTTACTTAAAAACTGCTTAGGCATTTGTCTTTGATTTTAATAGTTGGGCTGTACTGTGATTGCTAACTGAGCAATCAAAAAAGGTGGCAATAGTTCATGCACCCTTTTTTACCCCCCAAAAAAGTCCTGCAGTACAAAGTACAGAACAGATATTTAACTCTTCATTGCCATAAGCAAGCCAGTTTATTGCCACAGCACACCGTATCAGTTGCCAGTAATATAATCAGTTAATATTTTTGCATCACAAGAGCTCCTGAGTCTCAGTCAGGTCCATTCTATAACTGAAAATACAGACACAGATGGTAGGAGATAGCTCCTATTCTGTAATAGGCCAACAATGTGCAGGGACATATTCTGTCGCATAGAACAACAGCAGATGATGCACTTCCATACATTTCTGGGAAAACTTGTAAGATGCCATCCATCCAATATCCTTGAGTAGGAAAAAGGAGTATAGATAGATGCTTGTGCCTCCTGAGGTTTGAAAAACCACTACTGAATCATCATTTTGGGGGCAAATTCCTATGAAAGGCAAATCAGGGAACACTTCAGATGCCAAACCCTATGTACCCCCCTGTAGAGGCCTTTAGGAAACCACATGTCCCATTGCAAGGAAACTTGAGCTGATTTACATCAGGGAGTCCATAATTCTGGGCCAGAATATATATTAGGGGAGAGATGTTAACAGTAGTTACAGGTGGTGATGGCAACTGTTTGCCGTGTGTATTAGTGAGAACATCTTTGCATGGAGGATGGGTGGAGGTTTCAGTTTGCGCTCTTAGTATTGGGAACACTGCAAAAATTGCTGTTACAGGAAAATATGTTACGGACTGCTTATTTGCTGAAATATAGCCATGTCTCCTATGCTAATGAGGAGCTAAACCATTTACCTAGGTTCAGTATTTTACTGTGGTATATATTTTGGAGAAACTTACTTTTTAATTGTATTTTAAAAGACAGTGAAGAAAGCTGGCAGTCTGAAAATTTAATATTGCACTTCTTAGTGAATCCTTTTTTTGTAAACCTAAGCTTCCTTGCTCAGAAGGTCATAAAAGAGCCTTGATTCCTTTCACTGAGTCTTCCTACCCTCCTCCAGTTGTTTCTTCTTTAGGAAAGACGTATTTTTTGTTCACAGCTACTTTATGCTCCATAGCAGATGATTGGAGTTGGGAATTTATAGCTGGATTCAATAACCATACATCTGAACAGGCCTCTACATCTCAACAGGACTATTAATGATTCTTTAAAAATCTTTTTATGAGTGGAAATCCTAAATTATGTATTGTTTCCTGGAAGTAAGTGTGCATAATCCTACCTGTCAATATAACTGATTATTGTCAATCCTGAAAATATTTAGCTCTCTTTCAATAGATCATTTGCATTTAGCTATAAAATAAAAATTTTGAGCCATCATTCTTCAAAGTCAATATTAAAGGATTTAGCAGGAAAATGTAATAATGCTTTTAAATGTGATAGTGCAAATATATACAAAAATACTTACATGAAGACAAAACATGCTGGCTAAGCTATCCATTGCTGTGATTTTATTATAAACTAGTTAGTTAGAAAAAACACTGAAGGCAGAGGGAAGACATAGTCAAGTTTTGGCTGTTTTCTAGTGAAGGAGGGTGCATGGGAAAGGGAGGGAGTTATGCCCTCCTTTAGAATCAAACCAAACTGTGCTACAATATTCCACAATGCCTAGCAGACCTATCTGCAAGTGTGGTAGCTAAGGAAACAGTTTTGCAGTAATTTTAAATTCATTAACAAAATTAACACCATAAATTCCAATTTGCATCTGAATTTTGCAGGGACTGACCTCTATGAATAGCATACAAGATTATTCCTAATCCTTAAAACTGATCATGGAAGGAGCCTCTGAGAAGTTATGGAAAAGCTTTTCCCTGGGAAGTGAGAAAAAAATGCTAACTGTGCCTATACACTTCCTTGCTACACAAAAGCAACAGCAGGGTTGGCAAGATATGTGCAGAGTTCAATGTTGTTTTCAATAAATGAGAAACTAGTACCACGTTATCTCTGCTCTGCCAGTATACTTAACATGTAATTCATTTTAGCATGTATTGGCATGACTTTTGCTGTGTTAAAAGAAGGGAAATTGAAATTTACTCAGTAGCTGAGGTCTGACATTGAAATGCTGCTTTTGGGACATCTCGTCTTTCAAATTCTTGGTCCTTCTGCTTTGTTAAGCTTTGTGTTTTCATTTTGTTTGTCTAGGTGGACACACATGGAAAAAAGGTGTTAGTTTTCTGTACCCTGGCAACTTAACAGACTGACTCTAGCAAAGTTTGTTTCCACTATTGGCTTTGTCTCTAAGACCTCTAAGTACAAAGTTATGCTGTAGCTTGGTGGTCACATTAAATAGGTAGAGCCATATAATACACTCGTTGAAAGGAGGAGTGATAAACTTAATAATTAGACAGACTAGAGAGAAAATATTTCAACCTGTGAACTTGTCATTATTTTTGATAGTCCACATCTGAAAATTACTTGCAACTCAGCAGCCATATGAAGGCTTTGTCTTTCCTAGGAATAAATATTAGAATATAATTTTTTTGCAGGTAATACTATAAACATTCCTACAGTAGTATTTTAAATACTGTGAAGTAGCACAGGTTCACGTCATAATTACTGCCCAAATAGACTTATTGTTCTGGTATGAAAAACAGAAAGGATGTGGCATAGAACTTTTCCTGAAACATAACCTTTTCAAAATATAAATAGTTTGATTAAAGGGATGACCTATGTGTATAAAATGGCCTTGTTTTTGTTAAACTACAATTCATATCATGTAGTTCTTAGGAACTGTGCTTGCAAGATTTGTTCTCCATTTCAATAACTTTACTGTATCTTGATCGTGAGTGCTTCTAATTATGCTTCTACATCCTAATTTTTCTTCAGTGCTTTTGGAGACAATACCATAAGTATATAACAGGAAGGAAATAAGATTTTCGTTTTTGCTGTGTGCATGCCAAAACATGGCTAATAAAAAGGAAGAGGAAATGAGTAACACATATAAATGAGGAAGTTTTCCCCATAAACTGCAGAAAGACACTCTGATGTGCATGTAATTTTGGCCATGAATACACAGTGCTGAAAGCGTACCCAAAATGATTTCTGTGGTTCCTGTAAGTTTTACCATGTAGGCAAAGAGATTTCTTTTTATTGCTCTTCTATCTTAGATATCTATATGGCCTCTGTTACCGTAGAGTCTTAACACCTCTCATCTGCATGCACGGTGCTGGGGGAATCCTGTTTTATGGCTGGGGAAAGGAGGCACAGAACAGATCAGATCCAGTACTTTGGTACCCAACTCTGAGGAGTCCACGGACAGTAATAAAAGAACTAGAAGTGGGTTTTCCACATGCTAGGTACACATACACCTTTCATTATGTACTCATGTGTTACATATTATGATTTATTATTTGCTCACTGAACTCGGCAATCTTGAATGGCCATAGAAAAGCTGTTCTTTCATCCCTGTGCAAATGATATTCCATTAATTTCAGTATAGTGTTGCAGCCTGCTGAAGACAAGCCTGCTCACGGTCAAAAATGAGATGAAACTTCATTTCTCTGTCCTTCCCAACAGTTCTTGTAAAGTGTATTAGACCCTACTTCAAATGTATGAGACAAATAAACCTACACATCTAGAGGTTTTCTACAGAGGGACATTCAGGAACATGAAATTAATTCAAATTAATAATAAATGTGACTTTAAATGAAGTTAGTTATTCTCTAAGCATTGTGTGAACTCAGAGTTAAAACAGTGTTAATTTGATTTAGCCTGCTTTGAAAGTGAACTAATTATATTAAAATGGTTTTATTTGGACCCATCCATTTTTTAGACTTGATTCAGATTAATTTTCCTGATTGTGACATACAGAAAATTCTAAGCCACATTTTTAGATGTGGCTATCTTTGTCTCTTAAATCAGAGGAGAAATAGGGTAACATAACTGAGAACTACTTGCTTCTCTCATGTTTTACCGCTTGACCCTTCTTGTAGGGACTGACTTGGAGATAAATGCATGTCATTGGGGATGTGTTACTAAACAGATTCTATATTGCAGGTGGTTCAGGAAGTCCAGAGGAAAGGACTCTTAAGACGACCAGTAGATTTAATCTTAGCTGCATATCTCATTCTAGCAACGGGGTTTTGCATATTTAGGGGCATGGTAAGTTAAAGGTATTTTAATATTTTGGTCTCTGATTTTCACTTAAACTTTTGATTTCTTTTTCCTAAAAGGGTGCCTGTGTGAAAAAGTATGTACATTTCAGTCAAGGGAAATTCTTTGACTTTCAGGGTTGGAGTAGGCCTTAGACATCTAAAGGACAAACTGATTATTTATGATTACAATTACTGTTGCTTTGCTTCCCCATCTTATCTGTGTAAAGTATGTTTTTCAAAAGAAGCTATATACACAGTAACAAGAGTAAATAGCATCCGAAGTGTAGATCAACACAACCTAAAAGGTTTTTTGTTGGTATTTTACATTTATGCTCATGAACACAGAGGCAAGCCAACTAAATGAAGTCTATATTCATGTCTTTCTAAACAGAGAAATATAGCTAAACTCATATAGGAAAGCAAACCAAACCAATTTCCACCTGAAAAAAAAAAAACCCAAGTTTTGTCCAAGTTACCTGAATTTATACACATGCTGTTTCTACTTACCAACAGTTGATTTATTTTTGTGTTTTTTAAGCATAGCTGATAGATTCAAAATTTCTGAGGGAATGAAATGGTATTAAAAATGCTTGTTGAAGTAGGTAAATCCAGGAGTAGGTAAACCTAGTTTTTTGTCAGCTTTAAAGCATTGGCTGCCTTAAGCAAAATAGAAATTGTGTAACATTAAGTGAACAGTCCTCAAATGTTTCAGCATTTAGACAACTGCCTGCTTGCTTGATTTGTAGATCTGGTCTTGTCTAGAATAACTCAAGTAACAGGTGATGAAAGGTATCTGTAGCAACATTTTGTTTACCCAGTGCAGATAGTCCTTTTGTGGTTCTGCTGCTCACATTAGTGTTTATTTTATTGCTTTCTTTTTCTCTGAAAACTTGCCTCTCAAAAATACTTCACATTTTTTTGCTTCTAAAATTTTAGATTGCTTCATTTCTTATAGATCATGATATGCCAGAGCACTACAGCTGCAGGTTAATCACCTGTTTTTCTGTAATTTCACTGTAGGAAGAGATACCTCATGCTCTGCCATCTAACTTGATTCTGCAATCCCACTTCTCCATTCAGAACCTCTTTTTTTTTGGGGGGGGGGGGGGGGGAGCGGGAGAGGGGAGGTGTGCTAGTGGTCTTTTCCTTATGCATGTCCTCTACCAAAGCAGGAACTGCTTCACTGGCCTTACTCCTGCCTACAAGGATCAGCTGAACATCTCTGTGTAAGCTACAATAACCTTGACTTTGTGAAATAGTCAGTCAAGTGTAATACATTAAAAGCAGACCCAGACCTCCTCCTCCAATGGCTATGCTGGAAAAGAAAAAGGAGGAATACCCATTGTTTGTAAATCTTTCTGTTTTTCCTCAAAGCCACACAACAAATACACATGAATTTAAGTTGTGCAAAACATACTGTCCAGCCTTATTGCTAACTTCAGCATTAGTAATGCCTTGCTAGAAACATTACTGTGATAGCAATTGACACAGATTGCTAACTCATTTTAGAGCATACTTTTTGCAGTAAGATTTCTAAGGGCTACTATGTAAAGCACTATGCTTACAGAGGAACTAGGTACTGTTCATGCTTACTGGTAATTTTGTTCTCTGTATAGGAGTATAAAATCCAATAATCTCTCATTTGCCATCACCTTTAAACGTTTTTTTTTAAAAAAAAAACACTTGTCTTTGAAAGCTGCATTGCTCTCCACTGCTGCTTTGCTGCAGTGCAACTTTGGACTACATCTGTATCTTGCTACCCTGAAAATGGGTGCTTAACCTGAAGTTTACACTCTCTGAGCAGTTTTCCATTGGAAATCTCATTTGTTAGGATCAAAGCCAGATTGTCAGAACAAATCAATAATGATTATACTTCTACTACAGCAGAGTCAACTGACTGTATTCTCTTCCAGTGAAAAATCTTTGAAGTAGGCTGTTAGCATTTTCTATCAAGCCCTTTGAGCAGAAATGGAGAGGAGGCTGTGTTTCAGCCTTTATTGGTGATCAAATGGACCACCTTTCCAACAGATTTTGAGCAAGCCTCCTGGGTAGCAGTACTGCAGGCAACTACTGAATCTTTAGGGCTAATAACGGGTCTGGAAATTCTGTCTGAATATGAGGAAAAATTTCTTTATTGTGAGGGTGACAGAGCACTGGAACAGGTTGCCCAGAAAGGCTGTGGAGTCTCCTTCTCTAGAGATATTCAAAACTCACCTGAACATGATCCTGTGCAACATGCTCTAAGTGACCCTGCTTGAGCAGGGGGGTTGGACTAGATGATCACCAGAGGTCCCTTCCAACTTCACCATTCTGTGATTCTGGGTATCAGGTTAGCTCGTTTTAGAACAAATTCTTTGTTCACAGGAAGTTTTAAAAATTCTTCTTAGATTGCTCTGGATTGCCCTGCTGAACTCTGCCGGCTATATATCCAACTTCACGAGCCTTATATAAAAGATCCTGCTGCCTATCCTAAGCTTCAGGTAAAGCATTGACTGTAGAGCCTACAGTGTTATAAAGTGTTTTCTTAACTGGCACAAAGATGAAGTCATGGGTTTTTATAGCTGACACAATGTGTGAAGTATTTGTTCATGGCAAGTTAAACTGTAATTTGCCCTGTAAATGTAATTCACATATTCTACTAAACAACCATTGCAGGGCACTAGTTTTTCACTATGATAAACCCAACTTGGATCAAATCAGTTATCTAGAGTTATTCATCCTAAGTACTCAGGCCTCTTTTAATATAGTCTGTAAAATAAGTCTTTTTTTTTTTTTTTTTTTAATCATCATCACCCTTCTTTAAAAGGGCAATGCAGACTTTCAGTCTGGAATAATGAAGCAAAAATTAATGTAGTAGGACTAGAGTCCTTAAACTCACTTTATGCTTCTGTCTTCAGTGACACACTCCTTTAAAAATGATATTTTTTTTTTACAAAGCCTATTTACATGAACGTTGCAGAGGAGAGAGTAATTTCATTTAGGTTTCTTAGTATTTGCAAGGTTGTCTTTCTTTTGCAAACCTTGCGGTTGTATGGGGGCAGTGCCTGAAATGATAAAGTGCAGAACCCAAAAAGCTCTGGTGGACCTGTTCTTGGTAGGCTTGAATGCATCTCGCACTCCAGAGGTGGAAGTGCTATGGAGCTTGAGAATTGGGCACACACCTGTTGGACAGTGAGTTAGGTCAAGCCAGGTTTAGTGGCATGGCCTCAGAGACGGAAAGGGGGGTAGGAGGAAGCATGTCCCAGGATGAAGGGGATTTGGGTGGGACAAAAAGACAACAGACATCAGTATTAGTTGAGGCCATAGGGGAGCTGGATCCAGTTAACAGCATCCAGGTACAAAATTCTTCTCTCAAGAAAGTTATAGCTGCAAAAAGGCCTGGGAATCATTGCTCCAAGGAGTGTGATTCTTGAATAGTCTCAGTTCCGCAGTCAGCAGCTGTCTGATTTTTAAATGCATCTCCCTTGTACTGCAAAGCAACTAATGTTTCTGTTTAAAATGCAGATGCTGGCATACATGTTCTACTCTGTGCCATATTATGTGATTGCACTATATGGCCTACTGGTGCCTGGCTGTTCCTGGATGCCCGATTTAACCCTTATACATGCTGGAGGACTAGCTCAGGTATTTCTTGTAATATGTTCACTCTTGAGTTGCTGGTGAATACATAGAGAACTACAGAATGCATAAGGGGCCCAGTGCTTTACCACTATCATGCTGATTTTTGCCTTGTAGCTTAAGATAACTTTTTATATCTATAAAGAACTAATTTAAGGAAGTGTAGCATCCAGCTTATTACATGTCTCTAATGGCTGCATTCTTGCTTTGGTAGACTTTTCCTCTTTGACAAAATATTTTTATTGGACTCATTTAAACTTTATAAAGCATCATGTAGTCTTTAGCTGAAGCCATGAAGAAAGCCTGTTTCAAAGCTGTAACAGTGGACCATGTTAAAAAAAATCCATAGTATATGTTGACAAACTAGGTAGTTTGGAAAAACTAAATGAAAAGAGTACCTATGAGTCACCTAAATTAGACAACATTGGTTGAGGATCTTGGTACAGCAGTGGAAACATCCCAGGCAACACATTACAATAACACTAACACACGCTCACATTCCCAAAGGCTTACCAAAGATCATGCTTTCGTAACTCATTCTGCTTTGCTTCTCTTAAGTGATCATAGTTCATTACTAGTTGTTGCTGATGAGTATGAGAAGACTAAAAGAAGAAAGTCAACAAGAACTAGTGAATTGCCTCTCATATCATACAGATAAACATTTGACATTTGAGATGGTAACAACTAATTGATTTGTTCTGTATGTAGCAAATGAAATGTGCTCTGAAGATCCAGACAATGTAGAAAAAACACGTATATAATCCTGTAACAGTAATGAGAACATATGAACACAGCAGTAAGTGTAATTTGAGTACTGCTATTAGACAAACACGGACCAGCACTTTGTTCCCCATGCCAGAGATAACAATCACAGATACCAACTGCAATCCAGTTTAACTGTCCAGTAAGGACGGGGGAGTGACTGTTTATTTTCTGTTTGTGAGCAACTACCACAGAGAATGAGATGACTTTTTGTTTTTTAAATAGCTTATACAGAATCTTGAATCATCAAACTATCAGAATGGGATCTGGCAAATATATTAATGGAGAGTTTATGATACCTTTTGAGCATCTAAAACTTTATACTGTGTTTGGCCCAAATCTAATCTAAAAAAAGCACAAGACAACTAAAGTAGGCAACCCAGCATCAGGAACCTCTCTCTACTGACAGACTGCTTGGGTTTCATGAATTCCCCAGGCAGTCAGGAAAGAAACCACTCATTATAGATTATTTATCACAAGGGAAAGTCAAAACATGCTATCAAAACCTTGCAAAATTACAAAAATGCTCATTCTCAGACTGGATTTTTTTTTTTTTTAATGTTTCCCATAACACACACTTCTTTTAAATGGCATTTTGTTAATGGCATCTTGTATCTGTATGATTAAGCTATGCAACATTTTATTGCTGAAGCCTAAAAAGATATTCTCCATTGTCCTTTGTGGCTTGGTTTCGGGATAATGCTAATTTATAAGTTACACAAGGAGGGGAAAAGCTATTGGTAATCCAAAGCTAATGCTCATGTATTTCCGTTCTTACTGTTTGAAGCTTTTCTTGGGCACAAGCAAAAACTCTGTGGGTTGACAAGAACTAACCAACTAGAAGAACAGCATGTTGTTGCACTCCCCCAATATTTTCCTGATTCAAAAAACCCCATCTTTAAAGTGTTTTTTTCCCCCTGTTGAGTTTCTTTTTAAAAAAGTTGAGTTAAATACCACAAAAGCACTTCCCAATACTTAAATGCACTGCAGAATGAACTTCAGAAATTTCATAACTGAAAATGACTTAACTCATTTGACTTGTTCAATTGTGAGCAACTCAGAAAGAAGTGTGTGATGTATAATGAATTGAGGGCTCACTTTTAGATATTTTTTTAAGCCATTCTGAGTCACAAAACACTATTTCTACATTTGTCTACACTTGCAATTTTATTTAAAACATACATAGTTTTTGAAACATGTTTTGTCTTCTCTTATGAGCACAGGCCTGAAAAAGGTAGAACACTAAAGATGGAAACAGGAGGCATTGCCCCATGTGAACTAACACCGTTTAAAATTTTTTTAATTTAAAATGATTTTTTAAAATTATTTTTAAGAAATACATACTTTTTGCAGATAGTCTCAAAGTGCCATGTGATACATCTAAACAAAGAAAAGAGTGTGTGAAAGTGCCTAGCCTTTCATGGCATAAAGGGAAATACCCCTTTTAATACTTGGTGTTTTTTTCCAAATCACATACATCTCAGTTTGAATTATTCTGTTACTGATACTCAGACTCCAGAATAGGTTGGGACACTCTGGGCTTTCTGAAGCTGTAGAAACAGCTTTTTAAATGTCACAGGACTAAAGTACCAGGAGCTTTGATTACACAAAAGGGTTTGAATAGCCTCTGTGAACTTGATGAATTGGTGTTCACCTGTGCAAGTGAATTGTGTGAGAAGAGTTCCAACTTCTTGAGCCATACTGCTACACATCACTCTGCTTCAACTCCTCATAGCCCCCTTCCCTTCCCTGCTCTGAGATGTGGAAGGTTTTTCTCTCCTTCTCCAGCCAATTGTTTTACTTAATCCTTCAATCTCTGTTTTAGCTAGTTTCTGCAGTGCCTCTTGTCTACAAGGGAACTAAACCCAAGGAACAGATGTCACCAGGTTGCCTCCTCCCTGCTCTCTGTCGTGGCCTTTCTTAGGCTCATTAGACCTGGGCCAAACCCCTCTGAAATCTCTAAAAAATTTTATCTGATTTTAGTAGGTTTTAGAGAAGGAAGACTCCAAACCTTTTTTCAGGCCCTTCTCTTTCCCTAACTGGAGTGCTTTCTTGATTGCAGGCCAACTCCAAGTACTGCCTATGAGCAATCTACAGCCAGAATATGGTAAAATCTAATCCCAACTATTTCATACAGACAACAGCTAAATTAGTTCCAGGCATATGGAAATTGCAGTTGTTGAGTTGAACAGCACTAGACCTCTTACAGTTGTTGTGGAATGGCCTGATTGGCAGGCTGACCAGTGCTTCAAGATTTTAAAAAAGTTTGGACATTAGAGAGAGAAGGCTGTATCAGAAGTTTACCTGAAACAACTTATTTGCTTAATTTTTCATCCAGAGTTTGGGTTTCTGATCCTCATCATTCTTCACTGAAAGAGGTTTCAATAACAGAAAGCACCAAGGAGTAGCTTAAACTACTCATCTTTAATGCCAGCTCAGTGCAAATCAGGCATAGTGATCTGGAATGACTAACAGCCCTTACTGCTTAAAGCTATGGATTTGGTGGGAGTCTGGTATGTGAAACAAGAACTGGTTTAGGCTACTAGGGAATGATTTAATATACCCCCCCCCCACACTCTCCAAAAAAGAAAGAGATTGTAGACATTACACAGTTTCCATAGAGGTAAGTCAATTAAAGAAAAAAAAAATCAGTGTGGTGACTTGAACATACCTGAACATCCTCCCTGATAACAGAAGAAGAAAAGCAAGGTGTTAAGCTGACAAACAAGTCTAATAAACAGTAACTTCTCCATATGGTGCCTCATTAGCCAGTAAAACTCTATTTGGACTGCAAATAGAACAAAAGGTAACAGTCATTCCCCCCCCCCCCCCCCATGCTGGAAACTCACTAATGCTTCTTGGCTTTTGCTGTAAGAAAGAAACCACAAAATACAGCCTAGACCTTAAAGCCATCTAGGAGGCTTTGGGAATTCTGTGTCTGAGATGAGAGATTCTCCCAGAAGCAGAACTACTTACAGTACTTTCTGACAGGGCTTGTGACCTTTTCTCCAAAGTGCTGCTGGCCATGCTCAGAGCCAGCAGGACCTTGTAACCCAGTGGCACTTCCCTATAGAAAGTATCTTGTTCACCCCAGAAGAGGCCCTAAAGTACTACAGGGAGGCTGTTAGTACCTACATAAACATCAGATGGCCCCAGGCCTCCTACTCTAAGCCAGATGGTGGCCGTCTAACTCCTTGGGAAAGCGTTACCTCAAATACTGTAGGCTGCCTGCTCCGAGATGGCTCCCAAGGTGAGGAAAGGTAGCAGGTATCTGAGCAAGACCACACAGGCACCTAAAGCTCTGAACCAGGGGAGAACAAATAAGCTGCTATGGACAAGCTGACTTATTAGGCTGATACAAAAATGCTGCTGATAATGTGCCCCTGAACATCTGTTTACTGAGTAATAGGTATTTACAGAAACATGCTAAGTGGCACTCTGCTGAAGTGTGCTTGTGGTTGATTTCTTTGATTACTGTGTTTCCTAGCTCAGGTTTGCTAGATCAGCTCTCCCTCTTAAGTGGGAGTGGTTACAACCTCCTAAAGACCAATTTGCTTTTCTGTTTTAACATATGGTCTCAGCCTAACCACTTGCTTAAGGGGTGTTTATTAAGACACCTGCACTGTATTTCACTATTAACTTTGCTAACCATGAACTGAATTGTGTTTGTGAGTCCTAAATAACTCCTGCTGAAGTCAGAAGAGCAAACACGATTTGGCCAGAGTGCACTCCACTGTATTTCTAAAATCCTGGCATCCCTTTCTCCTGCTCTGCTTCAGATCAAATTGCTGTTTATCTTCTCAGAGTTCCCTCTCCACTGCTAACTAACTAACTAAATTTGGACACACAATAGTTAATGTGAATGAGCTGTTGCTTGAAATAGTAGGTAACAGATGGAGACAAAAGACAGCAACAATTCTGGTGCTTCTAGCTTTAAATATTTGTTTATGCTAAAAATATGCTTCAGCTCAGCAAGGTTCTCTGCATATAACCTTCACTGTAAACTTAACCTGCACTTCAGAACTGCCTGCTTCCAGCCCAAAGGCCAAATTTTGCAGAAGTTTTGTGAAACCATCAGGAGTTCTGGGATTAGTATCTGCAAAACTGAGTCTAAGATTTTTTTAACTTTTTTTCCAAGTTTTTATTTTCTACATGTATTTAGAGGGAGTGCCTGTTTGTTTCTTGTTGATGCCAAACAACTTCCAGATAGGTGGGTGCGAGTCCTACCCCACTGCTGTGCTGAGACGGAAGAAAGCAGGTCTCTGCACTGATGCATGCTTCCCGGGCCATTTCCCTGGGGAATAATCAGGGACCCTGTAGCACAAATTATCATCCATTAGCCAAGGACGGAATCCTACACATGGTGTTACATCAATGACTGAATGCCTGTAGCTCAGACTGTATTTTTATACTGCTGTGCAAAAGTATAATAGATAATTCAGGAATAAAAGGGTTGTCTTGGAAAATGTCACTGGAGATGCATACTTGCATGCAGATTATGCTGTCTTTCCAAAATATACATCAATTTTACCTTTTTTAATATATACATTATATACAACCACAGGCTCAGTTTTCCCATATTGGTGCTTCTCTTCATGCTCGAACTCCTTACATCTACAGAGTCCCTGAAGAGGCAAAACAGGTTTTTCTGATATTGAACGTAATGTATGGGATTCTTCCCCAGCTGTTGGCTTACAGGTGTGTCAACAAGCCAGAGTTTTTTATGAAACCAAAACAAGAAGAAAAAACGGAATAGCGCCACTGCTTTCAGTTCCTCTTTTTGGCTGTGTACATAACTGGCTTTGGATGTAACTGGACTAGTCAAGTGAAACCCAAATGAAGTGTGTAAGATGTGTAAAATTGCACAATTGTGTGAAGCTGCGCAGTCTGTTTATCCTACTCAGAAAAGGGAAAATAAAGACAACTGCCTTCAGTATCACTTCTCAACATTTTGAATTTACATCACAGTAAATAATAGTTCATATAGCTATTCTTAAGCTGTTTTGACATTTTTAGAAATATTGCATGGAGTTAAATAATAATGATGTCAGTGCTTTGCTTCCATACACTGAAGGATATCAGTGTTAGCAATTCACAAACAAAGCTACTGTAGAATTTTAAGATCAATGATTTTAAAGTGTCAAAAATTAACATACATAACTCTGTCACATGCACATGTTTTATTTGTCAAAAAGTATGTCTGGTGGGTCAGCCTTGTTAAAAATCCCAAGAAATCTTTTAAGAATCAGTCAACTCTCATGGTAAGATTCCATATATGATAAGCAAATCATATAGTTTTGTTAATACTTTTAAGGATTCAATTCTGCTTAAAAGACTACTCGTCTGTTTAAAGTTAAGCATGTGCTTATTAGCATTTCTGAACTGGGCATGTGCTCAGTACCGTTAACAACATCAGCCCTTACACAACAGCATGCATTTTCAGAGAGGAGGGGTTTTTGCTGTGTTTCTCTATGCAGCTACTTTTGCTAATGATGTTAGGTCATAAGCAAGTAGCAGCAGACACAAAGACCTTGGTTCATGTGGTTTATGTTTCCGTTTGCAATTTAGAACTATTTCTATGACTTCTGTGGGTGTTTATACTAAAAACAATACATTTAGTGCCTTTCTCACAGATGAAATTAGCTGATATATTTCAACCAGAAACACTTTATTTTGGGGTGTTTGATTTTGGATGTTTTTAGAGAATTTTAATTTTCTTTTTAAACCTATTCAATAACAAGAAAGTACCAGCTCATGCACATGCATGTTGCACCCTACACTGGGGGACTTTCAAAGCAGAAAGAAATTCATGCTTGAACACTCTCCAGCTGAACACTGAGTTCACAGAAGTGCTCAGCAGAGAGAATCCATGGTTTCATACCTCTAGCCAAAGGGGCAGGTCCAAAATAATGACAACATCTCTCAGTCAGTGTTCCTTGGCAAAAAGGAGCTGATGAAATCATTTCCTCCAGCACCCAACCTCCCTGGTGTGGACTCCCTCAGTATATGCTAGAATTCGGGACAGCTCCATGCCCAAATGTCTTCGCAAGAAAACAAACCCAGAGCTGTTGGGCATGCTGTCTCCCAAACAGATAATTGAGCCTCTGATGTTACTTCTAATGTTTTTAAAGAAACTTTGAATACATTCAAGGTGAATTTAATAACCTCCTGTTATCCAGAAAAGGCAAAGTACAGAAAAAAAAATAAAGATCTCACCTGCACTTGTATCTATTATGGTCAACTCATGTTAACAGAATGTTTTGCTTTAATACTTGACTTACATTAATACCTCACATTATTACACGTATGAAGCCAAATATGACGCTAACTTAGTTGCTTACAACCTCAAACCTTACTCCCAATACACATTCCAATAAATTTATTCTGTAAAAACAATACATTTTTTTTGATTTCTTTTTGTTTTCTTTTTTGTTTTTTTGTTGTGTTTTTAAAAGTTTTTTACAGTAAACTCGTCAACTACAAACCTTGAATACGCAAAAGATGTTCCAAGGACAAGCATAACAAGGATTGATAAAACCAGACTAAATATGTTTTCACAATAAAAGCTGGCATAAAAATAAATAAAAATCTCTATTATCACAATAGCAACAATAATGTACACAGAATAATGGATTTGGAATGCTTACTTACTAGTCTAGTTCTATTTCCAAAAGGAAAAAAAAAGCCAGAATGACAGCATCCTTTTTTAAGCCTTTCATTATTTAAAATTGATGTTTTCTTTTGGTTTCCCATAGGGTTCTATATCACAGTAAGCTTAAAAATGGAAAGCATCCAAATGAATGATCTCAAATTGTGTTGGCATTGGAAAAAATCCTTGTATTAATCTAAAGAAACACAAAAAGACTTTCACTAACTCCACATATAGGAACTAAGTCAGATAGTGTACATTACATCATGATTTTGAGAAGTATTAAGAGTATAACTAGCTAGGTACTTCTAATAAGGAAAGGTATTTTATTACATTATTGAACTTTGCAATGATCTCAAATGAAGAAGTTTTTCTTTCTTTCATGTTGTAAACTGATTAAAAAGTAAGAATGGATATAGGGCAAGTTAAAGTTATGTCTGTAGGTGGAAAATATTCTTGTAGCATTGCATGTAGGGGACTTGTTTCTATGATTTACTTATTTTTAAAAAATGCTGATTTAGAATGATTTAATTTGGAGTTATACCTTTTCTATTTAGAAAAGGAATGAATCTAAAACATGTTCAAGTATGCAGTATCTTCATAAACCTCAGCCACTGGTAAAGGGCAACTTCATGCAACCAAATAATATGAAAATCAAAAAATAACCCTTAGAAAAAAGGGTAAAATGTCATTTCTGCAAACACAACAGATAGGAATGTGAATAATGTGCATACAAACTGGGATGCTGTTGATGATACTAATGAACAGATGTGGTGACTCATATCAAATCCAAGAATATTAGACAACCAAACATGTAACCTTCTTGTGTTTTCCCTTAATATTCAGCAGTCATTATGTTGGTTAAGTCTGAAAGAGAGAAAAAAAGAGAACCATATTTAATGTAAGAAAAAGCAGGCTGCAGCAAACTTCATACACTTCAGACTCCCAGGTACAGTAACTACATGGTCTGTTTGAGCAGAAATATTTTTTCTAGAGAAAAATGCTTATGTTACATCAACTAAACATACCGCTACAAAATACAGAAGAAGAGAGTTTAAAAGTAAACATTTAGGGCTTTATTCAAATAAGCAGCTTTAGTCATGCACGTGGTTTTTGTTTTCCCCAATCATTTAATTAAGAATCTTGCAGTAGAGTTCCAACACCACCAAATTTGGAATTTTTGCATTACAGTACATCATCGATAAGCCTAATGCAAAGGGTCAGGAGGTCACTGCCATATCCTGGCACCCTGCGATGAGAAGAGCTTGTGCTGTTCGAACAAGCGCGCACTTAATAAGCATGAAGACACAAACACAGTTTTCACAGCTAACGTATCTGCATGTTACTTCCGGAGAGGACACGGTTCGGCTCGGTGTCCTCTGTGAGGGGATGACAGAAAAGGAAGGCACTCCCACTTTTTGACCGATTCAAGGTCAGCTCTTGCTTCCATTGACATTTATGGGAAGAGGATCAGACTGTCCTCATGATGTGGCAAGTGTCTCCAGGGCTCATTTTCTTCATATTAAATAGAGATAGCAAAACCCCCAGTGGGAGGAATACGTTATTTCTGCTGAACAACATGAAAACCTGGATTGCTACATGACTACCTAGCACTGGGCAAGACCTCTCCTCTCCTAAGGAAGGGCGAGTGTGAACGCTCATCCCCCGCAGCCTGACAGACGGAAAGAAACACAACACACAGCCAGTACGAAGGAGTTAATGTATTTGGTGTGATCATCCAGGAAGAAAAAAGACCCAACATCAAGGAGTAAGAGATGGGGGTACAGGGTAAATCCACTGGGGAAGGCGGGATTTTCATTCTAAACAGGATCTGGAAGAGAATATGAAAAAGGACATTTTAACATCCCTGCACTAGCGGTTTCCTGCCTAAACTCTCTCCCTCGCTGGGTCACCATTCCCGACTGCATCAGGTGCCACAGCTAGAAGGGACGACGCCTGTCTGTCCCCCAGGGCAACCACACACGGGCGCCCGCGCAGGGCTCTGGGCCCCCTGTCGAGGCGCCGCACCGCCGAGCGGCTCGGCTCGGCTCGGCTCGGCCCGGCCCTCCCCAGGGCTCTGCAAAGCGCTGCCACGCGAGCAGGCCCTAACGGGAACCCCTGCTTTCCGCCTGGGAGGTCCTGCTGCACCCTGCCCGACAACCCTTCATCGGGGGTGGTTACAAAATGCTCCTGCATGGAGTCGCAGCCCAGAGGAGCGTGCCCTGCGCCCTCGCCCCCCAGCCTCGCCGCGGCTCCCGCTGCCACTGCTCTCGCTCCTGCCCAAGAGTCACCGAGGTTGTACTTACAGACGCTTTGGAGACGAGGCTTGGAGGGGGTCGCTGCCTTTCCTCTTCCTCTCCGAGGGAGGTGCAGGCATCCATTAAAACAATCACAAAATGATTAGTCAGTCAAGTCGTGCCTCCCACAAAGGGTCTTAATGACAGCTGCTACCCAGCATTACGGAAGGACGGGTGCTGAAGCAGCCCTACAGCATCGCTCCCGGATCCAGTGAAGAAAGGTGTCCTCTCGGAGTGCTAACGCGCCTCGGGGCCAGGACTGGGCAGGCACCGCTCTCTGCGGGTGCTGCGAACGTCGGTAATTCCACTGCCCAGTGCGGCACCGGTGCGTCTGCGGGGCCCGGAGAGCACAGGCGCCGTGCGCAGGCCGTCTCCAGCGCTCACACAGCCTCCGGGACCATCTTCCGTCCCGACGCACGCGGCCCTCGAGCCCCCGCGCCGGGCAGCCACCGCCGAGCGGGGCCGCAGCGCGGCTGAGTGGCTCCCACGGCCTCCAGGACTTCACGTCTCCTCAGAAACAGATTAACTGGGACCATTTCTGTTTGAACAAGTCAGCTGTACTGTAAGATAGGCTGCAAAGCGTGCTGCGCTGACCAACGCCGCCGCGCACGGAAGAACCAGCAGAGTCTGGCTGATGTAAGGGAAAAATTTCAGTAATCAGTGCAACTGGACACGAAGCTACAACAGAAGGGCAGGGAATACAGGGAGCAGGGAACAAACCTAACCCCCCAAACTGCCTTGGCTTCTTCTGGCACTGAAAATTCTGTCCTCAAAAGTGTCCAGCAAGTGACTTTGCCATCCTGAGCTTTAACTCCTGTTGGATGGGCAGCAGGGTAATTACTTGCTCTGTACTCTTGTTACTCAGTGTTGGTTTGAGGTCACACTGGTTACCGGTTTCAATACAGACAGAGATGCAAAGGGTGTATGTCATTTATACCAGCCGCTTTCATCTCTGCTTGTATTCAGACATTTTCTTAGGTTATGTCCCACTGCCTTTTTCAGGAGGGCTGAGCTCCTGAGCTATTTGAAGATACCACGCAACACACCTCTTTAGAGCTGTGGTTGAGAGCATGCTCCTATTTGATTTTTAACATAGAAATTTACACTGTGTAACAGTTAAACACATGTTTACAAATGTTACCTGGTTTGGAAGGGTGTATTTTAAATAACTTCAAATTCCTGGAAAAAATTTCAGACAGAAATTTATATTCCATTTTACTTTTCTGGCAAAATGCCCACGCAACGCTTTTATATTGAAAAGAGCCCTAAATGCTATGCTTTTAACGCTGCTAAAATCCCAAACCTGCTACGCAGTTTAACCAGTGTTATTCTTGAGAAGGAAGGAAGAGCGAGAGCGCCAAACACCTCAGAGCCACAGCAGGGGAACACAGGGAACCTGTATTTCTCTGGCATGGTTTGGCCATTACCCGGTAGCGCAGGAGTGTTTTAGCAGTTACTGATGGGAGCAATGTCCTTCTCTTACAGCAGTCCTGGAATTGTTGCTACCCCACCAGAACATCACAACAAAAAATGTGTCTTGGACACAGGCTGTTTTAAATATGTTCTCTCAATTGCAATAGTATCAGATGGCAGTAATTTTGGACCAGATTTTGATCCCCTTATTCATGCTGGCAAGCAGTTGCCTCCACAAATAGCTCCACTGACTCCTATGTTAGTAACTGATTGTCAGTGTGAGTAAAAAGATCACAGTCCTTTACCCCACTTTAATGTTCTAGCTGTCCTCGGAGCAAAAACCCGTATTTCATTTCCCAGAAATCTATTATTTTTCAAAGACTCAGTAAAATCATTCGCCACCTGAAAGACAACTGCGTGCGCCCTTACACAGAGGAAAGGCAGGCTTACACGGACAGAGTGCCCAGCTCACCAAGACAAGTCTGGCCCGCAAAGAAAATAATGAATATTGAATGAAAACCTGGCCACACAGCCACACTGACCGTAACATTCAAATACTGCCTAACAGGCTGCAGACTACAGTCAGCTTTAAAATATCATTATATGGGTATCCAGAGCAGTAAAAAACAGTTTAGGTGTTCAGTTATAATGTTTCAGAGTTATGGCAGCCAAGAAGCAAACACACAAGTAACAGGAGATACATACGTGGAATGAAAATCTGATGCCATGGATTCACTGATTTATGAGCTAATTTTGTACCACACAAAGTAAACAACACAGAGACAGGAATACCTTTCCATGGGAATATTCTGTTTATGGGTACTTTGAGAAAGTCATAACACTTTAGTATCTAAGAACAGAGGACTCTTGTCACTGGGGCTGGGCCTCTTGATTTGAGCAATGTCAGGGATAGGCTGCCATAGCCAATATATGATTAATTAATCAATCTAATAAAACTGTGAGTTCAGGCTTTGCATCTTTCTGGAGAGAGAATCAGCCAAACAGCATAGGGGAAGGAGTCTGAGAAACAGGTAGTGCCAACATGGAATTATACATGGTGGCTGAGCCAGAGAAAACTGTCTCACCTGCTGAGACTGTCTGTAGTCCTCAGAAATGGGAGGGAAACTAAAGGATGGAGATGCAAAAAGAAAGCAGCTTTTTCAACCCCAGGGAGAAAGAAAATCATGAGTCAAGCGCTTGAACAAGAAATTGGCTAAAAACAATCATCATAGCTTTGGAAGTACTTTTATTTGCTCTGAGTTTTGAGTCTTCTTCTGGCTCCTACCACCTGGAGGTTAGAAATTTCATTAAAGAAAGGTGAAGATGCTCCTGCAATCAAATCATTTGACGCCAGCAGTTAACCCTCATAATGCTGAGGGTGAAAGTACAATTAAGTGGCAAAGTTCCCTCCTATCTGAAGATGAGAAATGCGTCTTCAGCCTGTAGTCCAGGCATTAGGATACATAATTATTATCTCATCATTATTAAGAGAAAAGCTGCCTGTGTCCTTTGGGTAACTGTTGCATGGTCAGAGACCTTGGAAGCACAGAGCAGAGGAGTTCCAGCTCTCCAGGACTCTCAGTCCTTGGGCAGTGCTGCAGCGAAGGTCAGCCGAGCGTGCCGGCCGCCTAACCATCCCTCCGGTCTCCGTGGCCTTTTATAGCTTCTGCTGTTAGACATCTTTTAAATGGCCATCATCATGGCAGGCCAGTGGAACAAAGCATGTCTACCCCTGAGATCAGGGCTCTGAACTGTTGTTCTTACTGACTCTTAACATTCATAGCACTTTTCTACAAGCTATTTTGAAACTACCACTTTTCTGGTTTCAGTCTCAAGCGGTTCCTGCTGACCTTTCGAGGACAGAGGGAGAGGGTGTGCACTCAAGTGCTCATTTTTGTGTGCTCTTGGCGCCATCTTATGGCCAGAGAAACCTCCTGAGCTCGGCTGTCCTCTCACAAGGACAGAGTAATCTAACTCTTCAACACTGTATGCAGTTCCTGTGCAGCCCACGGCTGCAGGAAGCCCGTTTTCTTCCAACTAGGTATTACCAGTCCAATGCTCTTCTCACAAGTTAAAAGACTCTAAAGAGACTGTAATTTCATCTATATTTTTTTTAACAGATCTGGATGTGGTTCTGAGTTCTTATGTGTGAATGTGAAGACCAAATCCCACTCTGCCAGGCATGTGCCAGCCTTTTCCTGTGTTCCTTTCTACAAGTTAGAAATCCAAGTGATTGGACTGGCAGGGGCTCAGCATGCTCTGCAGACCCTCAGAGAAAATATGGCCCCAGAACAGCCTGCGATTACCACAGAAAGTAAATCTAAATAGAACCTGTACGACTGGCTGTTTAACACAAAGCAAACAAACCAACACACACCAATAAAACCAGATTACCGCTTTCCTAAGTGTTTTGTCTCTGATAAAGGCTTACCTTCTGAAAAGGCATCTAATTTGGCTTTGAGGACACCAAGACATGGAGGGTCCCCTCCTGATCTGAAGAGTTAACTTTACTACTGAAAGAAACGCTGAAGATGATTTAAATGTGAACTGCTGGTTTTGCAGGAGAAATGGGCAAGTTAAAATATTTGTATCAGGATACAAATTTCTCCAAACCCGTCTGTGCTTTGATCTTAAGTTGCCCTGAAAACCATCTCTCTCTGTCCCTGTTACTAAAGCTTCGCTTTTTCTGTAATATTAAAAGCTTCCAAGATCTAGTTAAAGACTTGTCATTCATGTTTGAAGTCTGCTGAGGCTGAAGAAATCAGAGCAGAGCAGAGCCAGCTCCACAGGTGGGTATGGCAATGTTTACAATATTTCTGTGGAGTTGGTACTGCCAGGAAGGACACAGCAATTGTCGCCCGTATTCTAGCACAGAGGCTGAAATACTGGCAATCTTGAAAATGCTGCAGAGCAACATGAAGTTCCAGCATGCTGGATCTACTTCTCAATAGTTACAAGCATGTCATATACAGGAGGAAGAGCTGTATGAATGTCACCACCATACAGCCAACACAGTATGGGACTTCTCAGTCACTTAATCTGTGACTGTTCAAACTCAGTAAACATTTGGTCCTTAAACGGAGAACAGGCCGGAACTTCATAGACACATCCTCCTCACCGCTACAAACAAGGGAAGCAAAGCAGGCCCTCCTGAACTTCAGATGGACATCACAGTCAGGTTTCACACACTGATACCTATTTGAGGGCATGAAAATGTCTCAGCACTCACTAGCCCAGAACATGATCCACACACATACTATGCACCTGCAACAGTCATAAGCCCCAGACCCCTGAATTATGCAGGTGAGGTGCTGGGAAGGCACAGCTGGGTGCCTTGTATTGTTGAGTTAGCCTGTGGCTTAGGCCTGGTGCTTGTTCAGAGTGAATGCAAAAGGGTGAGGCTATGTTATCTTCCTGACCCCAGAAGCTACACATGGAAATCTTTACAAGGCTAAGAAGCATAAAATGTATACTCTGTATCTCAGAGACATGGAGAGAGGGAGCTCTGGGAGGAGTCTTTAAGTGGGAGACAACAGCAGCTCCCCAGAAGTTGTTTTGTGAGAAAGGGCTGAGGCTGAGCATACAACTGGGTGCTAAAGCCTCTCTGCAATGTTAGAGGAGAGCCAGTTTCAACCGTTTTGCTGGCTGGTTTCGTCCCACACCTGGGGATTTGTGTCACTCAGCAGCTCCTGCAACAGCCCAGCCCAGCTGCCCGTCATACGGCAGGACTGTGGCATGGGAACCCCGCCAGAACTGGTTCTGAGCCATGAGTAGAGTAAGAGCTGTAAGCACTGCAGCACTGAGGCTTCTTCTGCTCCAAAGGCACAAAAATAGTACCAGTTGTTAAAGGTGGCTGACGACTAACCAATTCCCCTGCCAATGACACAGCTTCGCAGCCTACCTTTTTGTTGTTGCAGTCACAATGAAATAATACTGACATGAACACACGACTGACACGAACATGGATGCAGGTTATTTTCTGTATCAAGCTGCTCTGGAGCAGACTGTATATACCCTCTCCTTGGAAGAGCACATCCCAAGGCAGGACCTGCCTTACAACCCACACTATGCAGATTCTGACTTTCCTGTAATGCACATTTACATGACTCCTCATGAACTCCAAACAAGTCAGTAGGATTGCACAGATTTAAAACAAGTGTGAAAGAATAAGCAGGCTCCCACTGTTTAGCAAGCCAAAACGCATTACGCAAATGGTCTGATTCTGCTCTCACATCAATTTTGCATCATTCCAGCTCATGGTTTTCAGTGGAGTTACTCTCAACTGACATCGATGCAAGCATCAGAACAAAAATAATGCTTATTATATCTGTTCTCATTCAGTCTCGAGAGCAAAATTTGTATCAGTACAGGGACCAGTCCCATGTTTCTGTTCCAGACACATCATTCTGAGCACTTAAATGGAATGTAAAAAGGTCTGTACATGGTATGTGCAGGTCACTGCAACGCAGTGCCTTTCACCCCTAAGTCCAAAGCCCTGTGGTAACAAACTGCACGTGAAGTGAATTATATTAACGGTAGATTACCCCTTCACTGGTTTTCTGCAAATCTGAAGAAGTGTTTCTTGTGTCATTGCCTGCGTCTCCAGCATCAGAGCTGCTCTTATTTTCTTCCTCTTTGCAGTCCTTATCATCTTCATCTCCAGGAGATTTCCGTGACTGCTTGGAGGATTTCTAAAAAGATCAACAATAAAGTTAGAAAGTAGAAACTGTGTTTCAAACACAGAACAACACTTTTGTAATGTATGTGCTCAGTTGTCTGATCATGTGGCTCCTTGTTAAAGGTAAATGCTGGGGAGGATATGTAGGGTGAAAAACATTTTTCAGGTGAAGTAGTTGGAGTTACTGCCATCAGTGAAGTGAAAGGAGAAATTCTGTGTTCGAGACAGGTTGGCGACATAGTCAACTGTAAGGCAGACACAGTAATAGGAGACAGGTATTAGTGTTGGGTCACCTGTAGGTTTTGTTAGTTAATGAAACAGATGGTGCCAGCTTGACAAAAGTTTTGATTAAACAGAGAGATGTAAAATGAGAACAACATTAACAGAGCTGCTTTTCATACTTTTTTTAGTACTGTCAGCTTTAATATATTAACATTAAAGCCATGTGTAACCAATACATCTTTTCTCTTCCCTTTATGTTACACAAGTCTACAATACAAAAGAATCTGTTGTGGCATTAAGCCACCATTTTCCTAATCCTTTGTTAGTCTAGAGTCTTCTGGAAAGAAGGTGGTAGATCAGCCCTGAATTTCTAATATAAAACATTCAAAGGGGGTGACATTATTTCATACATATTCTTCAGTGGATGTACCATGAGAACTCCCGTTCTCCCTCAAATTAAGCTCAGATCAAATTAGTTTATTTGTTTCTGTTTCATTTATTTTTCACTTTCAGTAGAATAACATGAACGTGGATGCGTGTGACTCTGCCATACCTTCCCGAATTTAACAAAGGGATGCAATGGAAGCAAAGGACAGACTTGGAGGCACACAAAACTGGAAGAAATGCCTATAACATTTTCTCTTTCACCTCAGTGACAAGAGAGCAGCGGATTTGAACCAACTGTTGTCACCATATAGGTAATTATACTGACCAGCTGTTATGAGGCAGTTTGAGGCACATTACTCTTAACTTTCTCATTTTTGCTGTTACTTAAATATTTACTGGCAGGTAGGCACTTTATCTCCTAATTGAGTATCCCACTCCTTGCTTACAGAATTAGTTCTTCTTCCCTTCCTCTCTAGATACAGTATTGAAGTATTTACATACAGCTACAACAGGAGTAATTAAGCACACATGACCCTCCCGTATCTTCTACCATGGTGCATGGGGCACTTACACTGGAGATGGGAGAGGAAAGCTAGAGTTCTCCCAGACAGGCAACAGACTTGAACTCATGTCTCCCAGAAGGCATGCTCCTAAAGCATTTTTCTTGCTTTTCAAGTGGAAATACCTATATAAAGTGATCAAACCTCTCAATGCTTTCCTCCAAAATATGAGCTCCTCTGGCGAACTTCGCAAAGATTTTCCTTCCAGACTCTCTGAACTGTTTCCTATACTTCTACCTCCTCAAAGTGTGGGCACCACAACTCGGCACAGTATTTCAACTGCTGTCTACCATAGCCAGATCACTTCCCTGGGCCTGTTTGAATGCCATCATTATGGTATTGGAATCAAAATGCTAGAGGAGAAAAGACAGATTGCTGTGAGCTGCACAGTGTCTTGATTATAAATGCACATGAGTAACAATGGAAAAGTTCAGAGATAACCTTTGAAGTGTAGGATTTTTTTCGTTTTGAGCCTGCTTTTTCATTCTTTCTTTTGCCTTTTCCATCCTCTTCTACCCGATCACCTTCCTCTTCACTGCTGGCATCTGCTGTATTTCCTCCTTCTCCCTCAGTTTCTGATGAGCTCTGTTGCTGAATTGCCTTTAAAATAAAACAACAACAATAACAACAGTATCATTATAATCTATTAATTAGTTTTTGTTCTGTAATGAACACAAAAATACTGATAACAGAGAGCTTACACTTTAATCTTTTTAGTCAGGAAGAGCTCAGGTTATTCTTACAATTATCAAGAAGGGCTGCACAGGCAATTTTTGCAGGCATCACTTGAAAGGAGTTATCAGATGCAGATTCTGGGATAGCATGTTCTTAAGGATTTGCACAAAAACACAAGATCTGATAACAAAAGTGTGCTTGCTGGAGAACTAAGGATTGTCCAGTGCAGAAACCTAGCATAGTCTAATTTGGGCAAAACTACGGAAACTCTAAGGCTCTAGCTGCATACAGGAGAGACTAACTCAGGAGAAAAAGATGGCTGCTACAAAACCCCCAAAAGGGCACAATCTCTGTGACAGCAAAAAGCAAATGCTGACCAGAAGACTGTCAGAGAACTTTCGACCTATCTCCCACAGTCTAGTCATTAGATTTTTTAAAAAAATTCCCAAGAGTACATAAAACATCTGCAAGGCTGAAAATATGAAACAGGAGCAGGGAGGAGCAGCAGCTTGTCTGCAGGTGGTCCATACCACTGGTTCGTAAGGTTTTGTGCTAATAATGTAATAGGTGTTCTTCATCTTTTGGAGGTGATTTCTGTGTTCAAAGGACCATATTTTTTTAATGAGAAAAGTTCTTTGGTTTCATGTGGCTCACTGACTACTTTTCTTCTCTCCAGCTTGACTGGCTTTTTATTCCTGATGTCCAACAGGGAGAGCTGTTGTACAGCAGCTACTATCGCTTAGCAGCAGCTTAAACCTCCACCTTCTCACCCCTCACAATTTCAGCAGTAGTGTCCTATGTGTTATACATTACCGATGTAAAAATCAAAAGTGCAGTGACCTTAAGGTCTGTGTAAAATACTCTGATTTTGATGTAAAAATAAACAACAGAAAGAAGAAGTCACAAATTATTCATGTTTATACTGGAGTAAATAAAACCTTCCATTTTTAATTCAGCTAAATCTGCTGCGGAATTTTCCACTTCACCACCCTAGAATATCACAGAAAGCAAAGGGCTCTGCAGTATGGTTGAAGTTCAATTTGTCACACAGTGCAAGACCACATTTTTCTTTATATTACACAATTATACTTCAATCACCAGCTGTGAAACTTTTCTAGCTAACTCTTCACCAAAACTAGGACCTTCTATCACCACTCATCCAACGTTTACATAGATAAGAAGTCTTATAAGAGGAAAATAAGAAAGATAAGGAGGAACAGAAGGGAAACTCATTTACCTGATATCCAGTAAACTTTACTCCAGGGTTGTTTTCTATTTCCCACAGGCCTTCATTAAATCCTTTTCGTTTGTTCGACTTCCCAAACTTATCTTTATATTCTTTATATGGGAAAAGGTCTTTGGGCCCCAGGAACGCACTGCATTTTAACAAAGGTAGCATTCAAAAAAGGACTTTAATTCCTTCTCTTCAAATTAAAAACATTAACAGTGCAAATGTTTTCCCTATTCTTCTGCTCATTCCATTAAAATTTTTTTACATGCTGGCTTTGAGTTACTGCTGTGAGTCTGATTTTATGGATTGGCTCACCATCCCAATGTTTGATGTTACAAAATCATGCTGAGTCTCTCTAGAAACAACTAAAACGAGTCTCATTTATTATATTAACTACTGCTGGGAACTGGCACTTGAACAGTTTATGAAAGGGATTATATGACGTAATTGCCTGCAATAGCAAGGGACCAAACTTCCAATCCTATGTGTTACAAATCCAGAAAGGCCTAAAAATAATACCATATGAAAAGTTTAAGCATGTAAGGAATGCCTAGAACCCATAAGCCAAAACTCATCCCTTATAATATTGCACAGAAAAAGCAGTGACATTTATTGTTATCTATATTGCCAGTAAGCCTGGGAGCTTCTTTCATGGAATAAGCCCCCCACATGTTAGATCCTGCGCGAACACAATGAAAATGTTCTATTTCCCAACATTATAATTTCATATAAGACAAGAAACAATGGGTGAATATAGGCAGATGAGTAATACAAGGAAACAATGAGACACACAGGGTGCTTGTGGCCAAACTGTTTTTTAGACAGCACAGCAAAGGAGGGATTTTGTACTCTGCTGCTGCAGAAGTCAGCTATGCGCTAAGCCAACTAATTTCAGACACAGGCATCTTAGTGCAAGGAAAAAGAAAAAAAAATAATGGTTTATCCTACTTTTCTACCTATTTTACTGTAAAAAGTTAACTTCATACATACAACCAAAGAAAGCATCATTTCACATTCATTGGCTATCTATATCCAGTATGTTTACCGTGCTCTGCATCATGGTACTGGGATGGTTAAATAAAATATACATTAAAAACAGTGAAGATGAAAAAATCGTTCATTCCCACATGGAAGATTCTATGTCACAAACATAAGAGCGTTGCTGAGCAAGGCGCAGCGTCCTTCATCATAATCACCGTCCTACTTTCCTGATGATCTTTGCAATTAGTGTTAACTCTGTGGTCTCTATTACCACGGGATCTTGGAGCTCCACCATTTATAATGCATTTATTCTCATAACATCTTCGTGAGGTAGGTGAGTTCTCCTTTTTTACAGATGGGCTTCTGAGGCACAGAGATTTGCCCAAGGTCAAACGCAAACCGACAGCAGAGTACAGAGGAAAACTCAGCTCCCTTGAGTCTCTAATACCTTATCTAATACTTTAATCACAAGATCATATTTCTTCCTTGCTGTAAACATAAATTCAGATTAATTTATGCTCTGATTCCTCCTAGCATTTATGAATGTGTAAAGTTTCATTCACTTAAACGATCCCATTGGCCAAGAAATTTGCCAGTACAGAGCCAACGGGTGGATAAAGGCCATAGCTGACAAATCTCTGGGGGAAAGAACTTTCTTCCTCTTAACTACGTTTGAGACAGAATGGAATCCAAACTCAGTTGTCCCATTGAGAAATACTTTAATTATAAAATGCAAGACCAAAAATGCATTTCTACTTCAAATCCAAACCATCACCTCCAAAAATACAGATGTCTTTTTAATACAAAAGGCCACCAGAGCAAAGGATCTGAAAATATTATTTTATCTACACTTTTGCTAATACTGAGAGATATTTCCTTATCACCAAAAATACATACAAGCATTTTAATACAAATAACAAAGGAAAACTTTGAAACTTAGAATGATCCACCTTAATTTAGCTGAACATTAACATATGGAAATATTTCTGCAGCCTTTTATGTAAATTGTATTATAAATTTTATTATAATTGTAAAATACTTTTTGAAACATTGTCACTGGAAGGGTACAACAGTTTTCACTGTTCTGCTATAAAACTAATGAGCTGCAAACCACAGTTCTTTTTTAATAGTTATGCTTTGTAAATTATTAAGGTAGTAGCTACAAAATGTTTTCTTGTTTCAGATGTTATAGTCAGATCGCAGGCTAATAAAATGCAGAACAAAAGAGATTAGCAGTTTGGGATTCATTTGTTTTAGAATAAACTTGGTCAGAATTTTTTTCTCAGAACATTTCTCAAAAGGTTTTCACTCAGAAAAAATAAAATTATATTTTGGTTTCTAATTTTGAAGTACCATAAGTTTATCTTAAGATCATCTTTATTCTTTTTAGATTATTTCATGACAGCAGTAGTAGATCACAACATACTGAAATACCAAATTGTTTCACTATAGCAATAGGGGGAAATATTTTAACTAGAAAAGAGACTAGTCTGATCTTTATTTTAAAAAACTGCCCTTAAAGCCTTTAGAAATGAAAAATGATTTATGAGCTCTGGGCCGTATTATGTTCTGGAATAATGTTAACGTTTGAAAACAAACAAATTTTGAATGAAACTTTGAAATTCTAAAGCTGAATTTAAAATATCATCAGAACTTCATTTTTTTGTTTCATTTTTCATGTTTCTACAAAGCATGTTCCCCACAATTGTGAAAATAAAGATTTTGAAAAGTAAATATTTAATAAAAAATGGAAATTATGGGTTTTTTAAACTAGCTCAGTGCACAGTTTAGAAAAGCCAGAGACCAGTTACATTATAATTCTGAACTTCTGTATTTCCTAGCAATTACTGTGAGACCTAACTTACCCTTTCTGTTCCAATCCTTTTCTTTCCCTATAGGGTCAGCTGGTTCAGTTCTTCCATCACTTCTGAGAGCTCCATGCTATCATATTCCCAGCACAAATCTCAGAAGAATACGTGTATTTAAAGCTATTTGAGGTCTATGTGAGACTCTGTGGTCAACTCTGCTCCCTTTCATTTTACCAACTATCAAACAGTTGTCACACAACAAGAACCCGAAGATGTCTGAATTCAACATGCTGGTGTCTGTTACCGTGTTGCTCCAAGTAAAATGTATTTTGTCTTAATATCTGAGTTCAGATAATTCTTTACTAAATTTATGCTAACACTTATATTTACAGGAAACATAGAAACTGATCATTATTTATGCTCAGACTACTGCATACCACCCTGGCAGCAGTATTCACACCTACTTGCAGGTTCCACTCCCATGTGTTAATATAAATGAGAGGCTACAACTCTAGTCTCCCAATGGTTTCAGTCAGGATCTGTTCCAATAAAGCCACTGGAGCTGACTTAAGCTGAAGTGAAAGAGGATATTTTCAAAGGAAAGATCATATTCATTCACTTACGTTTCATGGGTCCCAAAAAAGAAGATGGGGTATTTATTTGCTGGAGGCTTCACAGCTCCCTCAGGGAGTTCATCAATCTGTGAGACAGAAATGGACAAAGAATTGTCACCAAATGCCGGGTCCCTCGAGACCGCCAGGAGAACCGAGAACCATTAGTGAGCCCTGAAAACACCAGTGCAGACATCCTGCATCCTTGGGAGGTCCCGTTCTGAGCTGTTCATGGCTGCCTTCAATTTCAGCACGTGTTGGCACTTGCATGTATCTCAGTGAGCATGGACCTATGCTCAGAGAGAAGGGCCGGAGCACGCAAACAGCATGGCTGTAGCAACCTGTTGACAACCTCCCAGAGCAAACCAGTGCTGCTCTGGCACCAAGCAGGTACAACAGCAGACGTCACATGGCAAGTGTCCATCACATTGCACTGCCAGACTAGGTTACACCAGTAGCCCTGCTATTAGAGTACCCAAACCCAAAGCACATGTATCTCATACCCACAGTTGTACCAGGGAGGAACCTCGTGTTCATATAGACAACTTCAGTAGTATCTTTATGAAAAACACGAGTCATATGACTTCCTTTAATGTTTGCATTTGTGATATACAAAAGGGATTTGTACTTCCTCTGAGATGGGGCAAGGAAAACAGCTGTTGATTATTCAGTCAAGCAGGCATGTCAGCATACGACAGAAACTTCAGTGAGACAACAGGAAAAAAAATCAATGAGCAGACATGAAGTTTTAATGACTTCATGGGCATTATAATACATGAAGGCAATAAAATCAAGTCTGTTTAATTTTAGTGTTAAATTCAGATACTGCTTCATCAAAGGCATCCAAGCCCAGAGGGCAATCCTGTCTGTCTCACATGGCCACCTAAATAACTTATACAATAAATGGGGAACAGATGGCACCTCTGAGAATCTGCAGAGGGAAAACCAGCCAATCCCATGTTGGTGCTTCTTGGTGGTGATGGTGGTATCTAGTGTAAATGCGTAATGTACTGAAAGGAGCAAGGTCTGTGACTCTCCATCCCCTGGAATATCCTAACTACTGCCCTCTGGTCATCATTCCTCTTTGCACGCCATCCCTTCCTTCCTATTCTCTCTTGGCATCATATCTCTCAAGACAAGGCTGCACAGCAACTCAGGAGACGGATGGTTTGAGCGCTCTCCTGAGCTACAGAAGGGATTGGGACAAACCCCTCAGGAGGCACAGGACCTAGAATCCAGTCTCCCAGTTCCCGAGTGACAGTATTGATGATGAAGCACAAGGTCAGGCTCATGACTATTAGTCTTGTCTGTATCTAATTATTTAATCTTCTCCAGGGGAATAAACAGAGTCCAGGTGCCTACCTCACAAAAACCAGAAACATAGCACAGCTTTAAATAAGATCTAAGTGCCTGTCTTCCCAGAAATGGCACTTCTGAGCCTACGTAGGCACCTAAAATTAAATGCCCAGGGAGCTCGCAGGCTAAGCAGAGACAGCTTAACGAATCAAGATACCTATGGGGCAACATGAGAGAGCAGGTGAATGGCTTGCTGTCTGGGTCTTAGGCAACCCAGTCTCAGCATAAGCATACTGAATCCTGCCAAATGACACTGTAACTGAAAACAAAGTGCTGACATACCAGTGCTGCAAGGAATCTGCTCGTCACTGCAGAACGGAAAGGGAACCCTGCACGGTTTCTCTCAGGAGGCCAGGCCCACAGGTGTTCACCTTTTCCTTTACTGCCTAAGGACCCCAAACACTGAATTATTTTTGACTAATAAACACCAGATTGTTTTCAAATGATGTTCACTTTCTCTGTAAAGCATCTGCTGACTACACAGTTCTTGAAGGAGCACGAGCTCTGATAAGAATTCAAGTCCTTTTGGTCCTGTTGAAAGGCCACCAGCTGGTGACACTGAAACTAGAGCCACGCTTGGAGCTGTAGCTTCACAGGGTGCCCTTCTGCAAAAGAAATGGATGTGACTCTTTTAGGCCTAAGTGGAGTATTCTCTGAAGTTATGCCTAGACTAGGAGATGCAACCACGTGCTGGCTCCTTTCTGCAGCAAGACCCAGGAGCACAGAGTCTGCCACCCCGCTAGCGTGGCGTGTGGATGAAGAGTCCCTGGGACACTGGACCATACGCCTGCATGCACTCGCTGCACAGCCCAGGTGCTGTGTGGGAAATTCGTAATGGTCAGAGGTATCACACACTTTGTGAGTGTAGCAATTTATGCAACTGAAATTATTTACTAAAGCTAATTAATTGATAAATAAAAGGAGAATGTATTATTTAAATGCACATAAAAAAGAATATATATTGGCTGAAGATGGAAACTAGCATTCAGTTTTAGTTCAGTTGTGTGTAAATAGACACAGAAACAACATGACAGGCTGTTCTGGAGGTATTCTTCACCACCAAGAATATATAGAGGAGAGCTTGCCAAAGACGCTGCTCCAGGACTCATTATTTTCCAACATTCACTATTCTTTTTTTAAGTAAGTGCCCATAATCTAGTTATTTTCTCAATAATTCATTATTTTAATACAGATATTAGACTGAAACAGTGAGAAAAAGGCTGTGTAGGGGAAAATACCCTGCAATCCACTTTATAAATTGATTGCAAGTCAGGGAGATGATATGTTGCATTCCGCAACACATTTTACGCTTGCTTAAAGCTGCAAGCATCTAAGCTTTGAACCAACAACGACTATGCCAGCAGTTCACCAAGTACGTATGCAATACACCTCAACCGTCTGGATGAGAGAGGCTTCCTCCTCTTTATTATGATGTGGAAGGTGTCCAGAAAGACACTAGGCCACAGCAAAATGCAGATTCCAGCATGTGAGACGAGCAATGCCTGCTAGGACTCGAGTGGGACTCCTGGGCTGCACTACAGAGCAATGCAGTCCAGTTGCTGCTGCAGCCCTTTAAGAATTTCTCATGAAATAAAGCTAACAGCTGTAAATGATCAGTAACGCGGAGGAATGGAGACACGCTTAGTGGGGAATGCTGACCAGAAGGGAAATGGGGATCTTACATCACACAGTGTCTTATGCTCCAAGCAGCAAGGATCTCCTGCTCAGCACCACCCAAGCGCAGCGAAGCCTCACAGCGTATTCCCAGCACCTTACACCGTTAGCTAAGGGGCAGCACCCCACAGGGTAAAGCACAGCTCATGCATCTGTCAGGCAGCTCACCTGCTCCCCATTTTGTGGCATATGTCTTTACTCATCTGAGTATCCCCACCGACTATGTATCATCACAGGAAACCAGAAAAGAGCTTTTCATAGTTCTTGAAAGCTGGCATAAACATACAAACACATGTAGTATAAACCGGCACTAAACAGCTCAAGGATAGGCTATTAATGCTCCCACTCTAAAATTTCATTGTGCAGCTGAGGTCAAGACTCTCCCCGCCTTCGCTGATTTTGCTGAGCTCCCCCCTCTCAGGCTTATGCATCCAGTACTGTACAAAGTCAAATAAGAAGTGACAGTGATACCCTATTTCCATTTAACTCACTGGCAAAAATTCCAGGGAGTTTAGTCTTCACTAAAGGCCCTCTCTGCTGTTTGCAAAGTTCTCTCCCCTTTTAATCTGTTTCACCAGAATCCCTGCGTTAGAGCGCACGAGAAGAGCTTTGCACAGCCCATCCATTCACAGCAAAAACCCCTCAGCCCGCCGAATGCTAAGGCCCTTGCAGCTTGTTTAGCTGCAGACCAACCCCAGCACTCCTTGATGACTACTGCTGTTTTGCAGCAAGGGAAAGCAAGCACTACAGCAACCATACTGCAGCCCCCTGCTGCTACCCTCCACCGCAGCTTATTCCCATCCTACAAGATGTTTTGGTTAAATATGCTGAAGGTTTGAATCTGATTTTTTTCCCCATTTCAGCAAGATCAAAGTGAGAAAGAATGAGCGAGCGAGAGAGAGAGAGACAGAGAGAGAAAAAAATAAAAAATAAATAAATAAAAGAGCGAGAAAAGCATCAGTGCTTCAAACCAGGAACAAAAGAGATAAGTGCACCCATACTAGGACACAGTGTTGTAGTCACAGAAACCTCACTAATGACTAAAGCATCAGAGAGCCAGCCTGCTATTGCATTTTGCTCCTGGAAGGAAACAAACAGATTCTAAAATGGCCATTATAACCTGCAATCAAACAGGAGATTCATCCCCTCCTGAACCAGAGCAGACAGTGGACTGGAGCTTGCTGCCACAGAAATCAGTGAGAGCAGGGCATGGTGTGCAAATCTGGTATGTGCATCGGCAACATCATGGGCAGTCGCTTCAATTATGGCTAAAATTAAAGCAGGTGGTTTCAGATTTCCAGTTTTATCCCCTTTACTCCCATTACTGTCATCTGCTTAATGAATAACAATCACCTTCTTTTTGCACAACCTCAGCAGAGCTGCACTTCCCAGCATTTGTTTGCCAACCAAGCAGCCGAGCTTTACAGCTTTAAAGATGCGACTGTGCTTTTTTCTTTTTTGGTAAACAAATGCTGGGCTTCTAGGGTCAAGAACACTGAACAGAAAATTCAGCCTGGACCTCACAGACCAGAGCAGGGCTTTATCAAGTGGTGTTGCTAGGGACTACCGATGCGTGAGCAAAAAATCTTCCTCCTTACATTGTAGTTTACAGGCGAGGATGTATACGCAGCCAGAATATTTTGCTCTCAGTGGAACTGAGTAACTGCTGACTTCTCAGGTAGTATTTTTAACCAGTTCCCACAGCCCGCATTTGGCAGCATTCATTCACCACAACACCTTGCTCCCACAGGAGCTCCCCGAGGCTCCGGAGCCAGGCGAGAGGCACTGCCGGCGGGCCGCGCGGGGGCTGCAGGCCCACCGCCCCGCAGCAGAGCCACGGCTCGCCGCGGCGCCCACCACCGCGGTGCCCACCACCGCGGTGCCGCCTGCGAGGCGGCGGCGGGGCCCCCTGCGAGGGCTGCTGCGGCGCTGCGGGAAGCGGCGTGCCCCTCGCCGCTGCTCTGCTCTGCAGAGAGCTCGGCATTCCCTGCAAAATGGGAAGCACACACAGAGAGAGCAACTGCAAGTTTTGTCTCTCGGCTTGTCTATGTAAAGAAATTTTCCATGGAGGCTTAAATTATTGCAGCAGCCAAGCAAGGGACAGTTCTGCCCATCACAGCAGACCGGCACCCCGGGCACATCTCCTTCCACTGGGAGGGACGGCAGACACCATCGTGTATGGAAATCTTGGTGCTACACATATATTGCTGTTCAGAAACTGGAATCCTAGGTTTTCAAGATGGCTTTCTGACCAAACCAGAACCTGTTCCATTATGTTCCAACAGAATTTTACACTGCAAAAAAACACATTATGCCAAAATGCCTATCAGGGCCACATGAGCAGGCAAGAGAGCTTTACTTCAGTATGCAGAAATACATATGCAGGCACAGAAACCACAAGAACAAGTCGTTTTATTTTGCAAAAAGCGGGAATTAAAACTGCAGAGCAGTAATCACTGATTGTTTTGACATACTGTAAATGCCTTTGATTGGCAAAAGCACACAGAAACATTGTAAAGATCAGTATCTCCCACTGAAATCCCTGGAGTCACTGCACAGCAGTCAAGCAAAGGCCTATAGTATTTTTTCTGGGAAGTGGTTAAAGTTGCTCATTATTGCCCAGTGCAGGCAAGCAGCTTGATCTTTTGTAGTTAGCTTATAAATCAAACTCTAGATGGATAAAAGCAATACTCTTCAAAAGTCACTAATAAATAGGATATTACTGTTTTTTACATAAACCAGCATTTTTATTCAAGTGAATTTAGATGTTTTTAATAGCTAACGTTACAGGGAGTCAGCAGTATGACAGTATCTTTTCTCACCTATTATTTAAAAAACTGTTCTACAGAATGTAAAATATTTTTCCCAGAGGATCCTAAAATGTAAAAAAAAAAAACCCCAAAAACCAAAAAATAAAATAAAGATCAATCCCCAACAAACACAAAAACAGTGACTCAAATTCTGTGATACTTAAACTGAACAACATTCCCACTAAAGCTGACTGGAGACTGCCGAATTTGTCTCCCATTTATCAGGGTTATATGATATTTGAACAAGAGCACTACTCTTTTCCTAATGTACATTAGAACTGCTAGCATGGAATGCTGGCATATGCACTTTTTCACCTATTAAAACAGATAACCCTGTGAAGGATGACACTGGAAGCAGAATTCAGATTAATAAGGTAGAATTGCACAGCTACAAAAGTAAAAATTAAAAAAAGTCTCTGAGCATGAGAGAAGGCTACCAGCAAAAACAAAAAGCAAAACTAGATTAAAAACAGCAGAGCATACTTTTGAGCACTGCTGAAAATAGCTGAAGGGTACCCCGCAGACAGCCAGAAATGACAATATAAAGACATCAATCCCTCTTTTTCCTCAAGGAGCTAGAAAGAAGACAATGAAGGGTTAGTCGGGTCCCCACAATGCTGGCAGGCAATGCCTCACCAGGAAAGATTAGCAGTCTTGCAGCTGAGTTCAGTCCCTTTACACCCCTAATTAGCAGCACATTTGTAAAACAAAAACTTGAAATACACTTTCTGCAGAGCTGCTTTAATCTTCAACAGGAAAAGGAGGCCGAAGCCTAGTTCTGCATGACTAGTATCTATATGCATGGCTTTGTAGATAACAGATCAATTCACATGCTTAAAGTCCCCTACCAGCTTTAGTGGCTGGTGGAGAGAAGAAGGAGCAGCAGAGGAGACTCAGGAGATTCAGAGCCCAGTGCCAGCTCTGCCTCGGCCTCTGTGTATGACCTTGGCCACATCTCTGTATCTCCTTCACTTTCTTTTTTACAAATGGGGACAATGGTACTGTTCTCCCCATAAAGCACTTAAGGTCCACTGATGAAAAGCTAGGAATTATTAATAACAAAATACTTGCAGCTTTGTCAGAGGAGGATTTCAGGTTACCAAACTGTAATTCTCCAGATGGCCACATACCAAACTGACACTGCCGCAGAACTGCTCCATTTTCTCAAATGAAGTGCTTCCGTGCCACAGTCAGGCTCTCCCCTGTAATAATTCAGGCACACATCAGGCAATTTTGTTAAATCAGACAAAAGGAGGAAAGTGAAAGAGATGTTACGTTTCCATGTGCTTTGTGATAATAGGCTGTCTGCTACAAGGCTGACAATTAGCCTGTATGTTGAGAGAAAGCTTGCAGTATCAGCTCAACCACAACATCAGACAGCAGAGAAGGCACAGAAAGGCAAGCCAGAGAAAAATAAACCTCTTAGGTTTCACAGCTCACAAAACTACTTTTTATATGTGGATGGATGGGGAGAGATTGTTCAACAGATATTTCCAGCTCTGAGGCATTTTGTGTTTATTTTTTCTTTCAAGTGTAAGCATAGTAAAGCTTGATTGTCTTTTGCTGGAATAATTCCTTAGATATCAAAATACTGTTAACAAGGCAGATCCACCTGAGCAAACCAAGTGAGCTCACTAACACCAAATCTGGACAGTTTCTGATGACAAAATTTGATTATCCTAGTTTATCATCTTATTACAAATGTGTTTGGAAGACATACAGCAAGTAAAATGAAATTAAACAGTCAAGACATTAACAAACAAGGAATGTTTGGGTCTGTACAAACATCACACTTCTTTCTTGCCATTCTCTTCTTGTAAACGAGAACAACACTATAAATCATACTACCTTCTTGCCCAAAGTATGCACAGATAAATTCTACCACTTCGCGTATCGCACATCCTAGAAAGAGTGGATGAATGGTACAAGAACTCATGCGACTGAGGAATATTTACACTGAGAATTTATTATTTCATTGATTTTGTTTGTTTTTAAGATTTTAAGGAAAAATGTTGTATTTATGAGATAAGATGTTTCGGCCAGTCAATTTATCAAAACCATTTCATTCAGGCACAGCCTGCCTAGGGTGTTGACATTTGACCAAATACACTCAAGCAACTTTAATACTCGAGGCTCATCTATTTCACATATCCCAAATTCCACAATTCAAACTTTTATTAAAAGAGGCATTGCTAGTCCTTTCACCCATATCGGCACACTTAAAGCCAAGAGGAAGCAAATTTCTGGAAGACTGCTATCTCCCTGAGTTGGCTAGCTTATTTTACTATTTCTTTTCCAATGTAATTTACTTCCAAAAAAGAAGTCAATTAAAAACTGGAATGGCACAAAATTTCCAGGCTGAAGAGCACCAGGAGTCCTGGTGCAGTATTTGCTCCAGCTTCCCACACAGTACACAAACCCTGTTGACAGCACGGCTTGCGGCTCAGTTCATCTGGAGCAAGGAAACGTGACCAACAGCGACCGCAGGCCCCAGAACACGATCCTCCAGTTCACGCAAGGGTGGACACAAACATACTGGAGACAACGAAGGGAGCCATCTGCTTCTCCTGCTGCAGCCCTAAGGCTCCTGCTAGTGCAGGTCCACGTTTGACACTTGGGAGGTTTAACTAACACTTGGGCCTCTGGGTACAGAAAACCTTCCTGCTCGTGTCCTCCGTGGCCTGTTCTGTGCACATCAGGTCTGTAGCTAAGGAGTATATCAGGACTGAAACACTCCTTGTCACCAAACCAGTGCATGCAGTTAGAAAGATGCTTGCTGTTATCTGGAAAAGAACACAAAAACTTTGTCTGTTGAAACCACTGAACATTTTTAGTGTCCTGCAGCCCTTTGAGGCTGGGTTCAGCAGAATGGATGACAAAGAGTGACTACTGAGACATCTACGAGCACACTGGGTTTTACTATGTGGCTTTCTGTGGACCCATAGGCCCACACAGACTCACGATCTTAAATACCTGAGTGTAACCAGAACATCTATTTGCAGGATTTAAGCAACTGCTTCAAAACATAACCTTTTCTTCTACAGTCTCATAAACCAATTTACCTGCTCCCTACCTAAGCCCAGAGTGAACCTCCTTTTGCATGCCCAGCCTGTCTCCATCGGCTGAGCTGTGTAGACAGTGCAGAAGCCACCCAAGCAAGCATCTTTTTGCAGCCAGCGAGTATGATGGAGGTCCCTGAACAGACATTACATTCCTAGTGCCAAGGGCTGAGGAAGGTCAGGCACAGTCAGAGCACCAAATTGGAGCACTTACAGTGCTCATGTGAACATGGTGGACTGTGACTCTTCACGGAGAAGCCTGATCCCAGATTTTGGGGCTGTGTAATAGGTATCATCTCTCAAACACCATCTGAAGACAAACCAAATACTTTGTTGTGATGCAAGTAACATGGAGAACAACAACATAAACACAGTCTGAAGGAAGGGAAAAACAATGAATTCTGATTACAAAACCAGTGAAACAGTAGAGTGTTTTGCAGTAATTTTTCATTCAAACTAAGGTCTTCCTGTCTGGCCTGCTGATAAACTGCAAACTCGTACCTGCAGAGGAGCTCACTGTCTGCAGAAAGCCTAGGGTTGCTACACAGCAACTGTCGGTAAATAATTGTTTTCATTACTCCCCCAGCCTTAACCACCATCTACGGTACAAAACATCCAGCTAAACTGGCAGACTGGCGAATGTGGAGCTTCTGCCCATGTGGACTGGGGCCCTAAAACTGCTGAACAAAAAGAGATTCATGAAGCTGTAATGGCTTGTGCACAGCAGTGAGGCCCAGCTTTCATGTTTTTACTGGGTTTGCTTTCTCTCTCTGCGCTGATTTTCTGGAGCTGTCATTATGTTGTCAGATACTCTCTTAGCAAAAGCCCTCAGTCTAGGTTAAACTCTTAGGAATTTTAATCTGTCTGCCTAAAGAGAGTCAGGAGTGAGATTTTCCAAGCCACTTCATACACCTTCCCACCCGCCTATTTTTCTGCTTCCAAAATGACAGAATGACAGTTTTCATTTAGTCTTCATTTATTTTTGACCAAAAATGTCATTTTGCTTTATTTTACATAGACTCTCCCTAAGAGGTGCACAACATTATTTATCAAAATGAACATTTTCATCAAAAAAGAAAAAAAGTCTCAAGCAGCAGCTTACAGGAAGGAAACTATATAAAAACATTCAAAGCACTCCAGCATGTACACACATACCTAGGAATTTAAATCCTAATTACTAAATCATGTTGAAAAAAATTACTCAAGTGTAATAATAAAAATGTGACAGACAGAAAGATGTATTTTTTTTAGAGCTATAAGTGGCATTAAAGTCAGAGACAAGTTGAATACATCAATATGGTAGCGAGCAGACTAGCTAGGATGGCATTTCCATCATTCTAAAAAACATATAATTAAAAATTCTACATCACAAATACTAGTTTTCAGTATGTGAGTACTCTTTGACATTAATTTAAACAGATTTACCATGGACTTTAAGTTGCTTATATGTTTATAGATTTGCAGGATTAAAACTTACTTTTTAACTTCCCATCTTGAATTTGTGTTATGAGGTATGTTCAAGTATTTGTGTTATTTTTAAACAACCTATCAGAAATACAGTGCTTCCATGAACATAGACCCATGAGTTACCTAAAAAACATGTGATTCAGCCACAGTTATGTTACAGAAGTGAAAGTTCAGTGCAGAGTCTGTTTCTTTGAAAAGTCCCTGATTTTTAACTTTCTATCTTCCTCCAAACACCACCAAGACTTGTGACTATTCCACCATTCTTCTCTCTCATTTCTACACCTGACTTTGAGTGGCAGTCTGAGGACTTATTTTCAAGGAACAACAATTTTAAAGGGATATGGGCAAATTACATGTGCAGAACTGTAATTGCCGTTTTCCTACATACATGAACATTAATTTTTTAAAACATGGTTTTCCTCTAAATCAGGAATGGCATTCATACTAAGCAAGGGAGCTTAGCACTCTCCATTCTGCAACCATGGCAGCTCATGTTTTAAAACCTGTTTTAAATCAAGTTACCATTTTGTTTTGTAAAGCAGCTGTAAAGAAACAGCGTATTATTCTGACTCATGTTGTGCAAATGACTAGGAAAAGGCAATTACACAGAGAAGAGAACTTGTTTAATGAGATACACATCTAGAACTGGGAAAGACATTAGGGAACAATAAACGTACAAATTTATCCTGGGATCCAAATACAGTGTTTATGTACACCTCATACAAACCAGTTGAATACAACCGTAAGCCTTTCAGTCAGTGTTCAAGTTTTTCATTCTAGGTATCTTCTGCCTTTACTTTTTAACGCTCTGATGATGCCACACAACATGCATCCACACTGTGCCTCACAACTGAAGAGTTTTAGCACACACTGCTCGGTCTTTCAATGCTGAAGATCCCCAATTCAATCTCACACACAGCATTCGTAACAGCAGTCATTTTCATCATATCTATCTTGCAGACAACAAACTTTTGGCTACAGTGACTATCCCGATATTCTGTATTACACTAGGTCAACTATAATGCTGGCATTTGACAAACAACTAAACTAACACCATCTTTACCTAGCAGCAAATGTTTCAGGGAAGAAAAAAAAAAAAAAAAAAAAAAGCTTCTCATAAAAAAACTGCCAAGCCAGTATCATTCTGGAAGATAATATGCAAGTAAAACAGCTTTTGTCTCTCCTTGCTCCCCCATCTGCTAAAGAAGCTGGCATTTCATCTTAACATATTGTCACTAAAATCTTTATTATTCTGGGCTTCTAAAAACTTAACAGCTAAGGGCCTGATCCTGCAAGTGCAGCTGGGCATCCAGTTTGGTAGTATAAACAAAATCATCGTCTTTGCACAATCAGCTCCCAGCCAGTACAATAATGTGGCAATCATATACACAGGTTAAACCCGTTATTTGTGAGGCAGGAGACGGCACAAAAAAATTTGCAAAATATAAGGACAAAGCATTCATAGCATTTTAATGCTGGCTGAAGAGCCCTGTCTGACAAATGTGTCCTCTCTAATCTGCTTTCATCTCTTAACATAAGAATACCTGTCATTTTACCAGAAGCACCAATTCAAGAAACCTGCTCAGAAAACTGACCCGCTTCTTTAACAATAAAAAGATCCGAAGCAGAGTCGCTCAAACAAATGCAGAGAAAAAAATATTTTTAATATAAAGAAGAAACTTGTTACTGGTGATATATCATTGCAGACATTAAAATTCAAACCATAAGTTTTAATAACTTTATGCTACCTGCTTCCAAAAGCTGTGAGCATGTGGATAGAAACACTGACATTGACAAAGGAAAATAGTTTGCACAAGTGAAAGAGGAAGATCTCAGAAAATATCTCCTGATAAAAAGCTGCAGAAGTGCCTGAAAATGTGAACATATGCGAGTCACCTGATTCAGACACCATGCAAAAAGCATTACCTGCTGAGTTTGCTGCACCACTGATGTTTTTCAAAAGCCCTGGTATTTGGAAAGGCACTGCAGTAAGGAATGTCATCTTTTTTTTCTTCTTCTTCTTCTTTTTTAAGATGGATGTCTGCTCTCTCCCTCAGGCTCTAATGTTATTTTATGTTTCTACAGGCAGGGCATTACACCTACAAGCAATTGTATTGAAATCAAGAAATCCTGATGCAGTCAAACTGGTCTGCTTCCTTTGAGACATGGTCTTTAGAGAGTAAACTATTGGAATAGGCATCATCTTCCTTCCGCTACTCCTAACAACTAGGACAGTAAGCCTCCAACCTGCCACTGGATCTGCACAGGGCTTCTCATGAAGCACATCAAATGCCCTAGCGCATGCCTGCTGGAGGATAAGGAAACAGAGTGATAGCAGGATGATGCTAAAGACATGGGAACCTCAATTCTGCAAACAATTCCACAGGCAATTAATCCTGAACGAATGCTACCTAATTGGATTGCAGATATCAGTGTCTCAAGAAATCCTTACAGAAATACAAATTTACAGTGGCTCAAATGGAAGCAAGGACATCTGTGCTGAAAATCAACTAGCAATTAATTAGCTTAAGCAAATAACAATGACAAAAGATGCCATGACAGTAGGGTGCAGTGTCTGCAAGCAGAAACCTTGCTTAGGTGTTTTCCTTGCTAGGAGCCACCTCACTTAACACTTTCCATGTTCTGAAACAGGAACCACAGGACAATAAACTGGGAACATCTGCAAACACCAAGACAAAGATACTTTCTTATGCTCTACATATGTATGTAGAAATATGTAGTCACTCCACTAAAATCAGTCACGGTAAAGCTACTATGAGAAATGACTCAGAATCCTAGGTCAGCATGAAATACAAGCTGAAAGCAAACTGAAATTTAGCTTGCAAAAGAAAAAAGCTAACACATCTGGGGAAAAAGTATTGACAATATGAGAGAGAGAGAAGCTGGAAGCAGTAATACTACAAGAAGCCAATAGTGGACCACAAACTATACTGGAAGAGCCAATACGCTGCAAAGGTCAAGGCAATTTGGTCCCCATATGCAAACACACATCCTGCTAGAGTCGGAAGACAAGAGTCCCATGCTGTAACCACACCCAGGAAAATTATTTTGGTACTGTGCACAACACTGCCAAAAGGCTGGTAACACACACACATTTACGTGCACACATTCACAAAAGCAATCAATGGGCTGGAGGGACTGATTTACACGGAGTGATTAATAATAACTGACACCCCAGGAAGAAAGCCCATGCGCAGACAGCCTCATTTCTGCTACGAGGTGCAGTCTTGCCTCTGTCTTCCAGCTTTGGAGATCCCCTTAGCTGTTGTGCTTAGGTGGTCTCTGTACGAGCAGTAGAAAAACAGAAAGGCAGAACTTCTTAAGCAGGGAGGACGGAGACAACCTTCCTGAGCGGCGCAGTGCTCTGCTTCCTGGAATCAGCTTGTGCTGCTTTGTCAGGATGGCAAACCTATGGCACACAATAGTTTAAACCCAGCGTGAACACGGCCTTCCTTCCCTTCTCACACACCCCATGGCTGCCACAGTGGGAAGCTACCAATACACTCCAAAGAAAAGGTGAGCCGTTAAGTACCCTACGTGCAAAGTTTCCCGAAGGATACCTGGAGGAGGAGCTGGAGGAACTACTTCCTAGTTAATGAACAACAGGTTAGCAATTAGTGTAATTGCCAGGAACTGAAACCCAGATCCTTGGGTTTTTCAGACATAGGAGATTTAATCCTTCAGCAGAGGAAGACGGCCTGTTCTCTGAGAATTAATGTGGGTTCTCAGCATCCCTTTTATGGAGGCTTGAACAACATACAAGGTAAGATTCATGGAGCCAAAGAAAAACAAGAAAGAAAGAGCTGCTTCTATCCAATCACTTTCTACTGTAGAACACATAAACATATCAGAGAAAGGACTGTAACTCCAGAATTAGTCGTTGCAACTACAACATTAGCTCCTCCACCTGCACTTTCCTGCTTTCACACCTGGACTGCATCTCCAAACCGATGCTAGGTGTCTCTGCGTGGTGTCTCTTACCCATTGTCTCAGATTTTTTTTCTGCTGTAAAAGTGGCTTCACAGGTAGGTGTTTCCAAGTCCAAGGACTACAAAGTTAGTGACTTCTAAGGCTGGCACACTGTTTTCTAGCTGAATTAGTGACACTGCAGTGGTCCCAGTAAGGTCCCCACAATGTGGTATCTTTTCCCTCCTCCCCAGCCCCACTGACTACTCTTTCACTCTGCTGTATATAGGTTGCCTTTTTAACTGGAGGTCTTAAAGAACTCTTTGGTGTATGATACTCCTTGCTTTGTTTTTGCTCTGTTGTTACACGATGCTTTCAGTTCAACCAGCCAAAGTGGAGCTGGCAAATAGCCTCTCTCTAGGTTTTTACACACTGCTGCAAGGCAAAATAAACAGTTGTTTCCAGTTGGTATTTGCAGGGCTACAGATGTATGTTAATTATCATTCCAGTCTGCTAATGGAAAACCAAAAGAGATTTAAATGCTTTATTCTAAGGTAGAGACCACAGCCTTCTGGGCACCTGTGCCTTCTAACTTTAGGCTTTGTATTATCCAGAGCACAGCATAATCTCATCTCCTCCCTTTATGTTGACTGTGAAGGCATTTTCAGATTTCACCAGGGCTCTACAAAAGGCCAGGAGACATGGATTAAATCTTGCTGAAATCCAAGAACATTATGTGTCTTCTTGAAGCAGCAGTAATGCCAAAGATAATATTTGGGTTGACCTGAGACCATCTGAAAGATAGGGAACTTCAGAACAGGGAAGCAGGAACTACATCACAATGTGGGAAGTGTACTGTTTTTTTAAGTTTCTGGAGTACTTACTCAAATTGCTTTCCTTGTTTTTGTTTTCCAGAACAAAAAAAAAGTATATAAAACAAAACAAACAAAACAGATCTAGGTCTTATATATCCTTTAAGTAAAAATGAGTATTATCAAGACTGTCTTGTCAAACAATCTGAGTCGAACAAAGGAAATCTGAGCATAAATCTACAGTATATCTGCAATTTCTCTATCAGGCTTAGAACTGGCTGTTACACAAAAGAACAAAACAATCTCAGAAGTCCAAAGCCAGTAACGCAGGCTTTCTGAGAGCAGGACGCAAGGAGAGCCTGGATCCATTTCCTTCTTTAAGGTTTAGAAACTTTACCTCATGATACTCACTTGTCTGCCAAATATTTCTTGAATTCTTTTAAATAACTGTTTATTCTAGTTGTTCCTATTGTGCATTAGCCAAACTACTGGGGCCTTTTCTGTTGATGCTGCCTCTATTGGAGTTCAGAGTGAAGCGATACACTACCGTGGCAACATGTTACACCCATGTTTTAAGCTTTTATCTTTTGTTTTGGTATGTGTATACATATGCACAGAACATATGTATGTGTATAGACAGAACAGGTATGTGTATGTGTGCACATGCACAGCCACAGCATCTGCAGCTCAGAGATACACATGACACAGAGAACAGATTTTGAAAGTACTTAGGTACCTAAAGATATAGGTAGGCACTGATGTTCATCTAATTCCTAACACCTTTAAAAAACTGGCTCCACCACCTCTTCCTGCTTCTTCCACACAGGCTACTTTCCAGTGGCTGCTGCTATATTTATCATTTGAATTACAGCATTACTGAGAGGCCTCAGGCAGATTGGTCCTCCCTGATGCCTCTCAAAGCATACAGTGGGAAGGCCTCTACTGCTCAGACACCACCATTTCAAACAGTGAAAATGTCCAAGCTCTCTACATTGTCATCACTTCTCCAGCATTATCTGGAAATCCTTTCATCTATCCTCAAATGACAACCATATATCCTTACTGTCAGCAATCACTTGCCTACAAGACTTTTATTACCCTAGATGCAGGAAGACTATTGTTAATGCAATATTATGATGGGGAAATCAGGAAATGCAGAGCTAAGACTGAAAACTCAGCCTTCGTTTTGCCATCTATGCTTAAAACAATCTCTTTCCAATTGGGGTTCCTAACGGCTTTTTTTAATTCAAACAATAAAGGGTATCTGTCATTTAACATACTTAACACAAACTTAATATTTCTTAAATCCTCCTGCAGGGAACATAAAGATTGACTTGACAGACTACAGATTTCCGTGAAAAGGGCACCTTTCTTTCAGACAAAGCATATATCCAACAATTTCTGTGAGACTAGTTGATGAAAATTATTCAGTACTGTCAAAATTACACAGGGAAAAAAGCCTAAGAAAAAGCTTGTACTGTATGGCTATGAAAAACTTGTAGTGGTTTTTACTTCAAAACTTTTGAGGTAACTGTCTTCAATCCGGGTTAGCTTCCTTTAGACTTACAAAATATGGTACTGCAGGAAAACATATATTACTCTATAGTCACCTACATAAAAAAAGATCAGACTTGCATAATTGGCGGTGGTTATTAAAAAGAAAAGATATTTTAAAGAACTGAATTTTACAGAAGTGTTCCCATATCTCACAGCCTATGCTAACTTCAAACACTGAACATCTTGGCCTCTAAATGATTTGTTTGCCAAACAAGAGCCACTGGAAAGGTTTTACCATAAGTTATGTTTCAATCTTACATATAAAAATTATTCCATACATTTAAAGTGACAATCTTCTGATGAAATCTGTTGTATTTAAAGCAGAATGCAAGACTATGAAGAAAGAACATAAATTATTGAGGTTACCCGCCTTCCGAACACTAGGAGAATTCCCATTTCACTCCCTGTTATTTTAGTTTTAGGAAACAAAGGAAACAGTACTCAATGAGCTGATGAAGTCACTGAAAAGGCACTCACTCCTACTCTAAATATGACCAGGTATCTGCAAAGGAAAATTTAAACACATGTTATCTAAACAACACGTGTTCACCTGGCGCAAAAAGTTGAGAAAGCAAGAAACAGTTCTATAAAAGACTCACTGCCTTAAATATGACCTTTTTGGATGCATGACAACAGAAGCCATAGGAGTGCTGCCCAAAGTATCAAACTTCAAATTTAGTTCCTGAGTAAAGATAGACCTTTGCAGCTAATCAGAAAATCACATCTGATCTCAGAAAGGAAGAAACAGAGACCTCCTGCCATGAAAAATTGCTTGCAGAACTCCAAGGCGCGATATATGAGTAGGTGCATAATTAAAGAGGGGGAGAGCAGGAAGAAGCTAAGAATTGGTGAAGAAATCACAAGACACTCATATTTAGAAACAAAAGTGATGGCACAATATAGAGCAACCAAAAGGGGAAAAAAGAGAAAAGCACATGGAAAAGGACTGGACAGGTCCCAAATGGCCAAGGAGAAAAGCTCAAAAGATTGCAGACTGAGTTTTGGCAGAAAAACATAGAGAAAGATCTGTTGTCTATTTCTAATGGACCCTTTGAAGTTTTCTGGATCTAATCTGATTTTTGCCTGTCATTCTTTGCCAAAAAAGATAAACTTTGCCAGGGAAAACCTACCTTCCCTTATCCTTATCCTAATAAGAAAATAAATGGTCTGTTTTAAATATCAAACACTTAAAATGCAGAGTATTTTTCTATGGTGTGTTTTAGAGTTTGATATTTCCAAACAGTTATACTTGCAATTACAACTGACTGAAGTTGTTGTTAGTTAAATATCCTGTATTTTACCTGAGTCAGAACTTGGGCCTTGGTGCTACACTGACGGCTTCACACAATCAACCCACTGGCTCCATCCATCCTTCATAAAACTGGGAGATAGAGGTGTATTTTCTAAAATGATTATGTATGTGTACAAAATAGTTTTTCCTCACATTGTTTTTTTTTTACTGTTTTTTTACAGTCTTCTGTAATTGTGTCACTCTGTAGTAATAATTATTTTAATAATCTTTAATAATATACTATAACACTACAGTATTACACTATAACACTACAGTACTACTAGCTTATTGTTCTAGGCTACAGTCTAACAAAATATGTAAGTATATTTTACATATACTTACATTTAAGTCTTTATCTTTAAGTCTTTCTACGAGATTACTAGAGTTCTTACTTTAAGGTGCCTTACTTTCATGCCTTGCTGTACAGGGACATAGTCAATAATAATAAAAAAATGCACAGAGCTAAAAATTATTGCACAAACCTTGCATTTTATGAAAGTAGTCCATGATGCCAAGCCTGTCACAGACACTAGTTCCTATTAAAATGACAGCATTTATTTATATTACTACATGCAATACACTGAAAATTCCATATCCATTTGCCACCCTAATACATGAAAGTGCCCAAATGCCATTCTGTCATCACTACTGGCAGATGCTTTTTAATAGTGGTGTTTATATATAGCGGTTGACAGATAACTAACAAATCTGGAGTTCAAGTAAGTGTTAATTCAAAGCAGCAATAAAGGAACTGGATAAGAGAAGCACAAGAAAAGGAGTCCAGAAAACAGGAAATTCTGATTCCCAAGACAGTAAATACAACTGCATAATAGTTAGTGTGACACTATCACTTTAAAGGCTATGATCTCCCCATAACATGAAATGTTCTAAATAAGTCTAAACATTTGTGTGTTTTATGTTAAAATACATTATTTTACCTATTTGGGTTGCTTTTGTGCTGTCTCAAATCAGTTTAACCGTCCCTACACAAACAATCCAAGTTTACTCAAATCTAGTTCTTCCCTCCTCCGCTGTATCATCCCACATTTCTGTTTGATAACGGCATCAGCCGTTCACCTGGGCATGCTCTTATTTTATTGAGGTCATTCCAGATTTTTTCGTCCTCTCTCTCTTCAGTTGCATTAACAGCTTCCTTCCTATTTTTAAATCAGCAGCTAATTTCAGCAACTAAGTGCTTATTGTTTCTTCAGGGTCACTCATAAAACAAACACCACTATTGATCTTTCTGATCTACCACTAGTTTTCCCCTTTTATCTCATCTGAGTGACTACTGAAGGGACAATTTCTCAATAAACTAGAACATCTATCCTAGATAAACTGGGATATCTGAAGTAAGAGATTTCTACTTAGGTGCTAATACAACTCCTATCATGGTAATAGCCAAGCAACTCAAAAACGTTAGTGATTTATGTCTCTACAACACCCTTCTAACGATAAAACAGTGTTGTTAACCATCTTTTTACACATGGGGAACTAAGACACAGACGGATTTAGTGATTCAGAGGCAAAGGGCACTCACAAAAATGTAGAATGAATTGAATCCTTATTTCCTAACTGCCAATCCAATGCCTTAACCACAAGAGCACCTTTCCTCTACTTTCGCATATGCATCCTGGATACACAATTGCTTATTTACTGGATTACATCATCTGATAATCTGGCCATGTTTTTGATGTGCATCTTAGGACAACGGGTATCACAGGTTAACATTAAAAAAAATGCTATACCAATCTGCTGCCAGTGCTTTATCCACTCTTATTATTAAATTTAAATACTACTCTTGGGGCCAAAACTCAGCTATTCACTGTCCTCTAGTCAAGTCAAGGGAAGTTTTGGCTTTGCCCAAGAAAACATGACAACAAGACACAATGCAGACCTTCAAGGCAAGATTACCTAAGTGACATCTTTCATAAGACAAGTATGATTTACTGTCCACTCCTGTTCTGGCTAGGTGTGGTGAATTTGGTCCTTGTCAAATTAATTCTACAACAGCTCACAAACAAACTTTAAATGCCATCCATAATGCACCATCAATTTTTAAGCAGAATTTTCCAATGGTCCCTCTGCATCTAGTCACCATCTAGCTACTTTCTTCAAATAAGTTTTTGTCTTGTTCCTCACTGTGCTGGAAGTCAAATTTGCTAGTCTTGTTCTTGCTGATCATTAGATCCTAAATCCAAAGAGAAGAGGTGGAAAGCTAATGGGGTCTGGGATTAGAGATTGCTAACTATGCTAGGTATGTCTGCAGTGTAGTGCCACATGGAGCTGGCTTGGCCAATAAGCATTATACCTACTGAGAGGCAAGAGTAATTGAGGTAGGTGCAGTTCTGCCCTGATGCAGCTGTACTGCTTCTGGGATCTGAGTTAGATTTTCTGTATGACTCTACCCATGCACAAAAAATAGCACAGTTGATTCAGAGACAGGTCAGGTATGCCTGTGCAACACTTTGTTACAGGAGTAGACACAGCCCTGCTTTAACACTTTTCAGGTTTACTAAATACAATTTAAGAAGTTTGCTCTAGCATAGGAAATTCCTGCCAAAGGTCTCAGAGATGCAAAGCACTGTTTTTAAGGGACAATAACAACACTGATTTTTAAAAGTATTATTACTTCTATTATTAAGCTAGTATGTTGGAACAAAACATGTAGGTTTTCGCATGAGGACACAAAGATCAAACACACTGATTGTATAATGAATAAAAAGTTAGGTAACAACCATTCAAGGATTTGGAAACAAGTGAATCCGTTAGATAGAAGGCATTAAATTAATCAGAATATCTGACCTGCAGTCTCAACTAAAAATTAACTCCTTTCTTTGCCACATTTGTACACAGTAATATTTCCCAGGGAAAAAAATGAAGACTAGAGTCCTCACTGGGCTTTTCCTTCACTCGAAGAAGAGGCATTGCCAGTGCACATCCGATAAAATCTCACAAGCAAAATGGGGTAAAGTCCTAGTAAGGACCATATGAACTATATTTTTAATGAGTTACATGTCAAGTTCAGGAGCAGACATCACCCTGATGTAACATGAAGTTATATATAACTGCATCACATGGCACAGGAGCCCATTCTGTGCCTCTTGGCACTCATGTGTCCTAAAAACGAGTACTAATGCCCCCCTAGCCTGCCTACTGGATTCCTATCTGTTGGTAAACTCTGGGCAGCTCCACAGCTCCTACCTCAGCTTGCTAAGTCATGTTAAAACTAGAAACTGCTTTGTCTTTACTTGAACTTTACATCCTGTTAGTTCACACAAAGGAAGTTAGTTATGCACACCTATTTTTTTCCTAGTGAAGATGTACTCCATTCGACATTATTATCATTCAGCTACCTATCTAGATACCTCATCAAAGGCTATCACCATTTGCATAACTATATGATTTTTTTTTAAATGAGAGAAAAGGTCATTAAAACAAAAGACTCTGTTCTGCTTCTGGGTAAACAAATAGGAATTTTACAAAGACTTGAAAAGGAAAAGGATTAACATGTTTCAATGTGGTAATGGTCTCAACTGTTCACATTAAAATTTTCACAGCAAATTAAACCATGACAGAGGTAAGAAAGAAGTCAGTTTTCAGTGGATCCTGCTGTTCTGCTGACATAAATTGCCACTTTTTAGGTAGTACATCTGCCAACAGGTATAATGGTAAAATAACAAAAACACAGTTTTGATTAAGTTAGGTCTTTTGCATAACAATTTTAGTCTGCTCTGCCAAAATGATTGAATGCACCACCTTATTTACATGCTTCTAGACATTTAGCATCCTCTCACTATTCTTTCACAGATTACATCTGTGGCGTTGGCCTTCACTCCTTGTATAGTGCCTGCTGCTCACTGCCACTTCTGCTTTCTGTTATACTCACAATGTGTTTCAATTCACTTTTCACCACTTACACTCAAGCTTTTCCAGTGCTCACTTCTCAAAGGTAAGGCTAAATGTCACTATCTTGATCCTCCCCATTCTATTTTCCTGCATATTGTACACAATATTATTATTTTCATGCTCTTACAGGCTAGAAACATCAGTAACTTTCCTTGACTAGAAAACGAAGGCATAAAGCACCACCAGTTCATCCCACTAAGATTAGAAAAGACAACAAATAAATAGACTCTCACTGGCTGATGCCTGCTGATGAGTTCACACAACATGTGTTACACAATGAGTTTACACAACAGTGACCAAAAAGGAGGGAAGGGACAAGCCTTGTAAGTGTGCCATGCGTGGTACCATACCCCCCTGGAGAAAGCTCTGCTCTGCATTATTGTGGCTGCACCAAACATGGATGTTTGAATACAATGGGGCGCTTATCTGACTGCCAAATGGCCACGATGCTTTTCCACCTCGGTTATACCACAGCAGCTTAAAATAAAAAATAACAAAGGACTACAAAACAAATAAAGTCCACACAGTAAAACAAAGCCAGTGCCTAAGCTGGAGGCCCCAAACCCAAAAGCCACCATACAGCAGGGTAGGCAAGGAGATATATGCAAGGCAACACCCTGGATTAACGCACCGCACACCTCAGACCTAGATGCTGCTTCACCTCAGCCCAACCTCTTCACACCTAACCACGTTTCCCGCCGTCACCAGCATCCGGAACACGGTGCTTTCCTGTGCATCCGCCACCCAACAACAACCGCAGCCTGATTCCAGGGCTTCCTTCCACTTGTGCTGCCCGAGCCCTGTCCCCTCCTCCACACGTGTCCCCAGCCCTGTCCCCTTCTCCATGCAGCCCCGAGCCTTGTTCGCATCCCCACGCGTATCCCCCAGCACTAGCCTCGTCCTGTGTGACCCCAGGCCCTGTCCCCTTCTCCACACGTGTCCCCAGGCCCTGTCCCCGTCCTCACAGGTGTCCCCAGGCCTTGTCCCCTTCCCCCCACGTGCTCCCAGGCCCTGTCCCCTTTCCCACAGCTGTCGCCAAGACGTGCCCCCTTTCCCCCACGCATCCCCCAGGCCTTGTCCTCCTGCCCCACATGTGTCCCCAGGCCCTGACCCCTTCCCCACACGCCCCCAGGCCTCGTCCCCTCCCCAGGTGCCCGCAGCCTGGCCCCAGGCCTCGCCACCCCCCCCCCCCCCCCCCCCCCGCCTCGGCCCTCCCGGAGGCCGGCCCGGGCCCGGGCCCGGGCGGCGGCGCCCTGCCCCGCGGCCGGCGCCCGGCGGCGGTGGGGGGCAGCCGGGCAGCCCCCGGGAGCGCCGGGCCGCGGGAGGCCGCGCGGCGCCTCCCGCCCGCCATAGCAGCCCAGGTACGAGCCGCGCTCGTCCCCCTCCGCCTCCCTCCCCCTCCGCCTCCTCCTCCTCCTCCTCCCCCTCCTCCTCCCGGGGGGCCGGGGAGAAATCCGCACATCAAAGAAAAGATGCACAATAACCGCGGGGTGGGCGCGCACCCGCGCCCCGGCCTGCGGCGCCGCCGCCTCGCCGCGGCCCGCGCCCGGCCCGGCCCGTCCGCGGCCCCGGCGCCGTCCGCGGCGGGCCCCGCGGCAGGGCGCGGCGCGGCGCGGCGCTACTCACCCGGGCCGGCCAGTGCGGGTACCCCTTCATTTTGGCGAACACCAGGTCTCCAGCCTTGTATTCTCGGGGCCGCGGACGAGCCATCGGGAGCCGCCTCGGGAGCCGCCGTGTCCCCGCCGCCCGCCCGCCCGCCCCACACGCGCGGCCGCGGGGCAGCCGGGTCCGCCCCTGCGGGGTGCGACGCGCCGGGCGCGGGGCGCAGGCGGCGGCGGCAGCGCCGGGCCGCGGGCGATTGCCGCGCGCGGCGGCGGCGGCGGCGGCGGCGGCGGCGGGAGGAGAGACGGGGTGTGCGTGAGTGTGAGCGAGTGTGAGCGAGTGTGAACGCGCGGGAGGGGGAGGCCTCGGACACAACCCCAGCAGCCCCCGCTACCAGGGAGCCGGCTGCCGGGCGGGCGGGGGCGGCCGGGGAGCCCTCACCCGCGGGCGGGCGGGCGCGGCGCTGCCCGCGGCCCCCCCGTGCGAGCTGCCTGCGCCGCCCGCTCCATCCCCGCCGCGCCGCCGCGGCCCCGCGAAGATGGAGCCGTCTCCTCCGAATTACTCCTCGGGCAGCGACCGAAAACAGCATCCTCTCCGCCCCCCCCCGCTCCCCGCGCGCGCCTGCCCCCTCCCGCGCGCTCCCTTCCTGTTATTTTCTAGGTACACAGATCGCTTTCTGTGAAAACAGGAGAGCAGAGCGCGGCTCGCGGCCCTGCCTTCCCCGCCGAAGCGCGACGTGGTGCTTCAGCGCGCCCGACATGGAGGCGAGGGGCCGCAGCGGGCCGGGCCCCGCAGGCCCCGCCGCGCCTCCCCCCGGCCCCGGAGGCCGCGCCACAGAGGCCCAGCGCCGGGCGGGCGGGCTCGCCGCCGGGGCCTGCCCGCCCGCGGGGCCGCGGCCTGCACCGGGGACCGTGGTGGCCGCCCGCGAGGGGAGGCCTCGGCGCGGGCGGCTCGGCAGCCGGGGCCGCAGTGCCGCCGCTTCTAGCTCGCAGGTGTCGCCTGCGGCGCCCCGAAACCAGCCGTGTGCCGTAGCAGTGCCCGGAGGGGCAAAGGAGGCGGCGGGGAGGCCGGGAGGCCTGCGGCAGCGGCTGCCTTCGCGCGGCCGGCGCTGAGGCCGTGGCCCCGGGCCGCCGGCGGCTGCTGGAGGCCGGCGCTGGGCCGCGCGTTGGTGCCGTCTGCGCGAGGGGAAGCGTCTGTTCAGCCACCGACATCAGAGTAGCTGGGGGGAAAAACCGAACCACCCGTCCACCAGCGGAGTACAAATTCGGCGCGCGCTGGGCAACGCGTGGTTACGTGCCCCTGAGCTACCCAGAGCAGCGCCTGAGCTGCCCCTCGCCCGACACCTTCGCCACAGGCATGCGGCAGCCCGCTCGCTTTCACTTTCACGGCACGCAGGGTTTTGCGTCCTGTTAAATAGATACCTTGTTTCAGTTCAAATTCCCTTAAGAAAAATTTGATACAAATCTCCCAGCGTAGGGCTTGCGGTCACTGTTTTGAATCTGTTCAGGATAATTTTATTTGTTGTTTATTACCTCTCATACCTCTATTACCTCTCCAAACCGGTCTTACCTCGGCAATACTTAGCAGGGAGGTGGAGCTTTTCTGTGGAAAGTGTTTGCTTTCCATGTACAGGTATTAATACAGCTTTCTAGTAACGTACTGGGTGACCTTACATCAGGAAAGAGGAGGATGTATTCCAATTTCTCTCCAAAGGAAACTCTACAGATTATACACACATACATGCAAACATGTATTGCTAATGTCAAAATAGAAAAATTTGAACTGACTAGATCCTAAACACTAAAACATCTCAAAACACCCACATTTTTACTAGTGTTCCCGCAGTGGTGCCAGTGGAGGATGCAGTGAATGAACTAGGGTTCTACGCTTTAGCGAAGATAGTTATTAGAGCTCCAGAGGAAACTTGCCCCATGAACACGATGCAAGGTTGCAGCTCTGTTTTTCTCTTGTGTCTAGGCAGCAATGGGTAAATAAGCTGCCAAGTTAAGAATTCTGATCAGCTTTGCCCAGATCTTGAGAGTTTAAGACACAGTTCAGGAGTTCGAGAGTTTAAGGCAATTCTTAAACGCACTTCGTGAACAATTCCTCTGACAAGCCATAGTTAAGCTCCTGGGAAAGGATAAGAAGCAGCAAATTTTCCTGCTGACAAATGAAAAAGGAAATAAATACTTCACACATACTAACAACACAAAAAACCACCTTAGCAGAAACAGTTCTTTAATGTGCATAGTGCTGTCAGCCACCTATACCAGCATACAAACCCTGACACCTTCTGCTTAGAGTCAGTTCTGCTGTCACATATATTCTATTTCCTTCTCTTCTGCTATTACTAAAAGGATTTAACTTATACACAGAAAAAAAAGGGGGGGGGGGAAGTGAAGAGTGTTTCTTCCAAACAGTTTAGGAGCACTTTCAGATTGTAAGTTTGGTGGTGGTGGTGCAGGGCTTGCTAATACATGGGCTCTATAACGAGCCAGGTCCGAAGGCTACACAAGTTGCAGCTGGGCCTGCTTTAGGCGTAGACACCTCAGCTGCTCCCAGAAGCAAACCCACATCAGTGAGCAAGGGAGACCCGGGGCAGCGATGGAGCATGGCTTTCCCAGCTAATATCCACCTACACTGTCCAAAGGAATGCCACCAACTTCCCCCTCATTTCTCCTCCCATCAGTGGGAGGTGTTGTATTTCTAGGCAGGGTGGTATAGATGAGCACTAGCAGGGGAAGGGAGTCAAGGCAGAAGCCCAACGGGACCATGCAGAGAGGTGGCAGGGCCTGGAGTGTGGTCAGAAACGAAGCTGTGAGTCACACTGGACAGATGGTATCTGAGGTAACTGTTTTGAAGCCACCACCACACTACTGCATTTTGCTTTCCCAAGAATTCTCAGGAAATAGTATTCTTAAGCTACTGAGAAGCTTTAGGCCGGTCCTGATGATTTCCTCTCTTCCACCCGTGCCTTTAATATGAGCAGAAAATATGGCAACACACCTCGTTGAAAATTTTCAAAGCAAAAGAATTCAATTGATTCAACGGAGTGTAGCTCAATCCGTAAGAAAAGAGCATGTGGGCATAAAAGGCCTGATTTCAAAAGCACCTTCCAAAATCATGAATAAAATTTTAAACATACAGAAGTTTTGCATGAAATATTTGATGATCACATTTTTGCACATACAAGTTGGACATTTGTAAGTGGACTCTTATATGTGAACCCTATTTATCCTGCCATCTTGCACTTGCTATTTCGTGAGATGTGTCTATATTCCACATATACAAGTCACACAATTTATTACATTTGCCTCTGAAATTCTATCACGGGCTGCCTTACAATTTTTGCCCTCCCCACTTAAAATCCTTCTGAGATTGAGCTATACACACACCAGAGCACAACCACTTGAATAATCAACCTTAAGTTAAGAAGATACTTGCAATACTAATTTTACAAAGAAGTAGTTATTTTTAAATAACGTATCTATCTGTAGCTGATATAATTGTCTTTCCTTCTGCATTTCCTTTTCCTGTACAGAAAAATGTGTCAGAGATGATTAGGATGATTCGTATTTTGCTTATGTCCACAATAAGTTAGTGCTTGTCTGTTAAATATTTTACTAGGAAATTGTTCTGAGTCACAACTGAACCATTCCCCTGTGCAAGACATGTCTGAGAGCACTGCCTGCAATTACAGCACTACCTCACGTCAGGCAGAAAGAGTCCGTGATGTTATATGTCCACCTCAACATGAGCAGAAAGGCACTTACCATGCCCATTAGGATAGTCTTAATTAGCGGAGATAAGAAGCTCACCAGGGGATCTCAAACCTTCTCTGTAATAAGCTTAGGAGGGAGAAGGGTGTGAGTATCATAGCTGGAGCAAGTTATATATATACTTGGTTTCATGAATCTTCTTATGTTTTACACTAGAGCAATCTCCTTAACATATTAAATTAGACAATCTTTAAGGTGATTGCTTTGCATGTTGCAGAGGTGTGAGCGCATATCCTGGAGGCAGAAAAGATTGTAGCACTTCAGTTAAAATTAACTTCCCGTGTGGTTGGGAGCTTTCCTTTATTACCTGGGAAGATTTGTATGGGATGCAAACGGTATTAGCGAGTATGCGCTGCTATCAGCAGTTTCAGCTAACACTATGTGTCCTAGGCACCACAGCCAAAAGATGCCTACAGTTAATGCTGTTTAACAATTTCCAGTTCATACCTTTGTTTTCAGTTGCTTATATATTTGTCAAATTTTAACCATAAGAATTGAAAATTTCCATGATGACTGTGTGCCTAAAAATTAATTTTTCTGTAGAAATAAATAGGTTCCAGTCATTTCTGAGAATGAAAGTAGAAGAAGTAAATCTAAAACTATTAAACTGACAGGTGCCTTTCATTATCCTATGAAAATCCGTGTAAACATAGCCAAGCTGCAAGAGTCTGAAAAGCATTTGTACACAGGCAATAGAGATAAACAAGTCTCAGATGTTCTGTCTGGACTAAACATGCTCTAGGCTAAGGTGAATTTAATTCAGCTCATGACTAGAGATTACTGGGAAGCAATGCTCACGAGAGGGAGAAACTGTGGGCTGTTTCCCCACTAGCATCCAGACAGTACAGCAGAGTCAAGAGGCCAGACTGGAACGCAGGGAGAGAACAGGGAAAAGCTGGAAGGGAGATAAAAGCTGGAAAGGACATGAGAAAAGCAGAAAGGGATTAGGAAACAGAGGAAAAAGCAGCCACAACTGTAAGAGCACAAAGTCGTGAGACTACCTTGTAATACATCAAGGAAACCCACACTATCTAATAAAATTCACTGGCTAAATACATCTCATTCTCTGTTGGTAACTTCTGCATATAAAGCCTAATGGACTACTCCTATGCTGCCAGTTAACGTGGGCTCAAATCAAAGCCTGGACAATGCATTCAAGGGTATCAGTCTTCTCCAGGACCTATTAGAGTCTCCGAGTAATGACCAGCCCAAGCTTTGCTATGGGGGAAGAAAAACAAACCCATAAAGAGAATATTAAAGATTGTAAAAGAGATTAATAACGATTATATCACAAGCCTCCCCAAAAGACAGCAGACTTAAAGTTGCACTAGCAACCTTAATCCAAATATTTCCCAACTTTTGGCTACTTGACTTTGCAACTTCACTCTTCTTTGAATTTTTGGTTTTGGCCTGTAAGAGACTTTAGAAGTTGAGGAACATGCATCAAAATTTAGTACTTTCCACTACCATGCAGTAAACATAATTATCTATGGTCTTGTAGGATGGGAGATGTACAGTCTTCATTCACTTTGTTGTTCCCATTCTTTTATCTGTTTGATAGAGACATTGTTCCTTACAATAGAACTAATGACTTCTCATCTACATTTGATATACTAATCTATAAAATGCCTCTTAACACGACCAGGTGACAAACTCATCTCTAAAGTTATAAAGCCATAATGCCTAGGATAGAAAACCTGTAGCAGACATTTCTTTTCTGGAGAAATATTTAAAATGTGTCACCTAAAGCCTCAGAAATTTATTGGGTGAGAAATATTTTGAGAGTTGACAGGCACAATAAATTTAGTGCCAGATTCATGACACTTACCCCATCATAGTTTCCCCTCATAAATACTGGGGGAAAGGATTTCTCTCACATGCCCTCTGGTACATTCATCAAAGTGCCTTTTGGAACGTGACTTGGTGAATAATTACATCCCGACATGGACAGCAGAATGTATTTTTTTAAGGAGCTTTGTAACTTCACTTTTATGTCATCTGAATGACAGTGCCAGAAGATGGGAAACCAAGAAATAATGTGGTTAGCATGCAGAGATTGTGACTATTTTGTACCATAAAACTGAGGAACAGTGGTTTGATGTTTGATTTCACCTATTGCTCTAGAATTCACAACTCCAGAACCCATGTTCTGAATCTCATCTGTCATGATGCAGAGTGGTGCTTAGGTGTTTTTACAGTAAAAATACTGAATTAATAATAATCAGTAATCCAGTCAGGTGTTTCTTTCTGGATAACTTGCTATCAGCATGAATTTAACAGAATCTGAACTGAACTACCAGAATGTTATCATGACTCTGTTGAAGTCAGTAGAAAAGTTCTCCACAATTTTCCCATGATGTCACCTCTCAAACTTTTTCCGCACCCTCATTTTCTATTCCCATGGTCAACATCACCAACCTGTCCATGAATCAAATCTACAAAATGGGTCTTAATCCCTCCTCTTTTGCTTAGGCCGTATCCCAATACGGATCCCAATCTTTCTTTTCCAATTTTAAAGATGACTTCTTTTTTTTTTTTTTTTTTTTTTTTTTTTTTTTTAATGTAGGCACTTTTCTTTGAGTGTCAGAGTGTCACTACTATATATTCTTTCGTGGCCTCCCCCATCCTCACATCCTCTTTCTCCCATTCATGTGAGGCAATGCCTTGGAGTCCATGGCAATTCTCTATAATCACTTTGTCGTGCTCAGGAGTCACTCAGAGAAGTCTCCTTCCAGCCACATCCTTCCAGCCATATCAGCAGCTTCACTAGATCAAGCATCCTGCTGCTTCCTTCTCACCTTCCCTGTCTCATCCCCCTGGCCCCTGGAGACACCACTGCTCAGAGAAGCATGGAGGTAAGGATGGGAACAGGGATAATCCTCAGGGCTGTGTGATCCTGGTGATGCTGAGATTGAAAAGCATGGTGAGTACCAAGGTGGCAACAGGCATGGATGGGAAGGGTGGTGGGCAGGGATGAGACAGCCCAAGGAGCTGCAGGGGAAGGAAGCCACCACGGGCCAGGCAAAGATGGTAACAGGTGATTTTCTTTCCTCTGATTCCCAAAGAAGAGGGAGCAGCAGAAGTGCTGCAGGGGCTGTGGGTTTGTAGCCTGTGCGGCCACTCCTGCCCTTTTCAGGAAGTGAACGGAGGCCAGGAGAAACCGAAGCCACTGAGCCCACTGCTATGCATGGTCTGAACCGCTGCCGCCTGCTTGTGAGGTGGGCTTCCTGGGCAGATCCACAGACCACCCCACGCAATGCAGGAACTTGGTCCAGCTACCTCCCGTGAGAACGTCTCAAAAAGCACATTTCTTCACACATTCCTCATACCCACTACCTCCAGATCATGTTTCTGGCAACAGCCCATGAGGCTGCCCCTTCCCACTTACATCTTGTCATATGGCAGCCACATGTCGAATTTTTCTCCATCAGCCATGTCAGACCTAATATCCTACTCACCTATTTGTCTCTCAGAGATACACTGCCTACACTCCCTACTCGTGACATCTCCGTCATATGCTGCTTCTCAAGAATCACAACCTCATTATCTTTTGGATTCCTTCCCCAAAACTCCATCCTCCCGCCAGACACAAAGGACAGTGGATTAGGTAATCCCCTCCCTAAGGAGAGAGGGTTAACACAGGAATGTAGAGTCTGGAATAGAAGTGGTATATAGGGTGAGAACAAAAGGTCACAGATAGGTTGTGGGGGAGGAAAGGAAGCTAGTGTGCTCAATAACAATTAAAATTATAACTCATAATTAATACAACTTTGCCCAGCCTTTCATGGCCTTTATGCCAATTTATTTTCCCTGGATAAAAATGAAGTTGCTCCTGATTCGTATCACTGAGAAGCTCAGTTGTAAAAATGTAAAAGCTTGATAAGCTACAAAGATGATAGAAATACTACTGAACAATAAATACATATCCTAACAGATTTACAGAAAAATTATAAGCAGGAAATGTAGATAGTTCTAGAGAAGTGACAACAGTACTCTTTAATTAGAATGTAATCACCTGGTAAGGAAATGGCTTGCTTTTGGTCATTTCTTCATTTTTGTCTTTAAATTACAATTATGTGGACGCTATTTTATAGAGCATAAAGATTAGTTCAAACCTTTCCAGAGCAGTTCAGAGAACTACAGTGTTTCAGAATAAACAGAAAAATGATACCCATCTTCACTGCATAGCAGCAAGGGGCTTAGTATACTGCTAGAAGACGCACATAAAATATTTAGGCTGGTTAGTATTAGAAAAGTCAAAGAGAATATTATGAGATGAAGCATCCAAACAGAATTGGCAACGGCAGTCATATAACGGACAGGTATTTATGGGCTGCTTCTCCCGCTGGACTTGATGCTCCTGTCCTACCCTGGCAAACCTCCCACTGAAATTTTCAAAGGGCTTGTTGCCTCTCCAGACACGAGCAGGGGCTTGGGGACTGAACGCGATACCAGATCTTCTGCCCATTCACCTAACACCTGTATGGGTTGTATTGCACCCTCCCTCTGCACCTTCATGGGGTTGGAGAGCTTTCAGCCGTGGGCAGATGCTTGCCCAGTGAAGATAAGACAGTCTGCTGGAGCCAGCGTCCCATGCTGCCTGCAGAGGAGAGGAAGCTCTAACACTCCCACCAGCTTTTGGTCCTCTGGTGATCAGCAGTGGACCACTGAGTGACGGCTAAGACCACAGCAGCAGAAGGCAAGAAATGGCGCCTCTGTTCAGGCACCACAGACTCTGGTTAAACTGTGCCACCCTGCAAGCCTCGAATGGAGCGGAGAGCCGTGCCTGGTCTCTCTCTGCACCTACATGGCATTCTGGACCATGACGACAGGGGAAGATCCATTTTCCTTACACGTATGTGAAGGCCAAGTCTCAGGCAACAACTGCACATGGAGTTGCCTGCACATGGAATTGAAATGGGCTGCGACTTGCCTCCCGGTGCTGTGCCTGCCTCTGCCCACCACCAGCCACCCAGGACGCTTCTCACACCGCCCTGGGAACTCAGGGACCTGCGTGGAGACATCACATCCACCAGAGCAGAGCAGGATTCAACTCAATACAAACCATTTACCTTGATAATAGTAACATCCACGTAACAGAAAGTTAATGTTGTTAAGAAGGGATAGGAACACGCGTGATTCAGGCCAGTAACGTACACCAGGGAGAGCAGGCTATTCTGTCGCTGAAAACATGAACTGTTTTACATCCGGCCATTACACAGATTTGGTGCAATTTTTGTGGTTTTGTTTCAACAAAGGGACCCTGAATGAACAGGTGAAAGACAACTCCATTTTGTTGTCATTTTCCAAAGTTGTTAAAGTGACGATGAATACACAGGTTAAAGTAAGGAATTCGCTTCTCAGCAAACGTGTAGTTTACAATAATTGTAATTCAATAATTGGAGCTGTAACAAAGGTCAATGGACCAAGTGCTCTCGGTGCAGCTTCGCTGACACCAATGCAGGGAACAATTCGGTGCTGCGTACCCAATCCTTTACGGCACAGACCAATGAAAGGAAACACATTCATGCAAGTCTGCTGAGTGTGTAACTCCATTAATTTTGCCTGCCCACTTGCGAGACCAGCGAGAAGCTGTAATTGAGTTCTCCAGACAGAATTTCAGTCTTATAAACACTATTTACAGACTATTAATGAAAACCTGGAAGATTAAATGCTAAACTATATACACATATCATACAAAACCATATCAGTGAAGCATACACATATAAAGCAGATGTAAAATTTGAGACATCAGGAATATGTTACGTACCCATTCCTTTATTTCATTGAATTATAAACTCATTCTCTCTTGCATACACACACACACACACAGGATAACGAACCTACTGGTTCTTACTGATCCTGGAGATCCTTGAAGGGCTGGGCGGAGGTCCAGGTAGCTGTCTCATCAGTAGATCACTCTGCCATAGTTTGCCTTTTCTACACTAACATTTGCCGGGAAATCTATCATCGTCAATGCAGCACCATCATGTGACATGATAATAAAAATGTTTATGTGCAGTTGCTCATAGCAGTTTGCAGAGAGGGACATATTAGTAGGAGCACAGATATTGCTGCACTCTCTCTTTCAGTTACCTTGTTTTTTTGGCCACAGCACAGACGCACTCAGTGTTTTTCAGTCTGTTAGTAGTCCCTCCGGTCTGTGTTAAGGACAAATGCTCCATTTCTTTCTTGCCTTTTTAGGGAAGTCCCCCTGCAAGTTTCCTTTATTTGGTAGAAAAAGCAATTTGTAAAACACCAAGAGCCTGTGCTGTAAGCCCTTAAAAATGAGGGCTTTGAGCAGCTACACACTTGTCTCTAGGCTTGGGGAATGCACTTGGCTGCCAGGCATTTCGGAGGCTGCTGCCCCCTGATGCAGCGCGCTCAGCTCCGGCTCCGCCACGGAACGGGCAGTAGCACCGGGCGCTGCTGTACGGTAACGGGCAGGAGCCTGGCTAGCACGCGTCTCGGTGTTACTACTGCAGCGGATGGGAATCTGGCTTATGCTGGGTGGCTCCAACCACCCAGAGCTTGTTATTGTCTATCCATATACTGACTGAAGCACAGTACTGCCCCACATAAAAAACCTTGAAAATAAATGACTGGAAAAAAACGAATGGAGTAGTAGAGACACCTCCATATGCAAAACCCTACAGGTGCAAACTAGGTTCTTTCCTGAAAAGGCTGAAGGCGTTATCTCATGACATTGTGTCAGCGCACTATCCGAGCATGCCAACGCAATGTCAATAAGCTGAATCTGTACTGCGTCCAGTGGAGTCTCCCCTTTTGGGGCTAAAAGCTCTGTTGGGGGTGAATTTGCTTTAAAAATGTTAATTTATTTAAGGTTGGTTAGTCTCGGGGCTGGGCTTTTGTTTGTTGGTTTGCTTGATTTCTTCATCTAGAAGAAGGTGTCAATATGGTGACAAAATTGTGGTTTCACTTCTAGCCTGTAAAATCTACAGAAATCACAGAACTGCGTCCTGTATTAATGTACACAGATGTAGGCAGTCTTGACACACGGTTTCTTGCTATTTAGCTAGACAGCTTTTATTCTAAGTTTGGTGGGTTTTGCGCTAAAAGACAGAGAGGCCCATTTGGGGGCTCCTGTACTGTTCAAAAGGATCCCACTGGGCTGCTTCAGTGTAAAAGTAGAAACAGATGACACTATGAGGAAAGGGCTTCTCACTTGCTTGCCAAAACCTCTCTACTATTCCAAAATTCATCTATACATTTTTTTCTTATTCACTTTTGTGATTGCTTATAACTTAAAAATGCTTTTAACCTGGCCTCTAAAGCAGACTTTCAAAAAAACTCTTGCTCTCCTTTGTACTTCTAATCCTCTTATTTCTCAGTGTAAAAGGAAACTAACCTTGCCCTTCTCTAAAATCAGATGTTTGCAGAAATGCATGCACCGTAACTCCCGTCTTCCCTACCTGTCACGCAGTTTCATGTTTCATTCTAATAAGAACAACCAGGTATTTTAAAGCATTTGACAGGTCAGACTTTCCCTTCAGCTGTTATCTCAGTTACTTTGTCAGGACTGAGCACAGTAATGTAAGTAAACTTTTGCCCAGTGTTTGATTCTATGTGAAATAACAGAGTCAGTTTGCAGCTTTGTACCGATGACCCCAAGCCAGCCATATGTTTCTTTACGAACACTGCTTGTACGGCCAATTTCTATTGCAAACTCTACAAATTATTTTCAGTTTGGATCACTAGACCTTTTAGAGTATTTCTTGGGATGACACGGAAGCAAAGCACTCAGAATGCCTAATTTGTATACCCCTTTTCTCATTCTACATTAAAATGACTGCTAGAGCGCCTAAGTAGTCTAAAACATCAATGCAGACCGTCATGGGCCCCGCGATGAGCGATACAAAGCTAAGTGTGGGCACAGTGCTTGGAAATGCTCCAGCGGAGTGAGCAGAAGAATCAGAAGCCTCCTCTTTGTTCTGCATACGTCCAGCACCCAGCCCATGGAGCCCCCATCTGGGACAAACAGTTGTTGCAAAACTTGAAACATCCAAGTTATGAAAAAAAAGCCTGCATCTGGAAAAACTGATGGGCAATGCAGGTCCAATATGATAGCAAAGGTTATCACAATGCTAATTTCATTTATAATCAATAGTAATGCAAAATTTGATTTGTTTGGGCATATAAAGGAAACTAATATGTATAAATGGGGCTGTGTATTTTAATCTAAGTGTAATCTAAGGTCATATTTTATTTACCATAGAAAAACAACGCTGTTACTGTAGGCCAACAAAGAGTCAAACCATTCTTTTAGGAAGGAGTTTCTGAGATGGGTCTTCTACCTCATACTCATCATTGAAAGGGGTAGATCAATGGTAACTGGTGGGCTCTTTGTGTAAGACAAAGGTTGTAAAACAGTATCTTCCCTCCCACTCAAAAAAAAAAAAAAAAGGTCAAGGCCAAACAGCCCAGAAATTCCAAAGAAATATGTCTAGGTTTGATGTGAGAAGTGGTTTGTCTAAGGAAAGGAAGCATTCAAATAAGAAGAGGCAAAACATGGAAAAGAGACAGCTTCAAATAGGAAGAGGCAGAGCAAGAAAACTCACAGAAAAGGAATTTGTAACAAGCAGTTGCATATAGAGGCTGGGCTTTTGGGTGCAGTGTGGGTAAAAGAGCTTTAGGCCAAGATTATCTGATTTCTTTAATCAAAAAATCTGCAAGTATGGGAGTCGATATTCTTTCAAGCAAAGAGAAATTTGTGAACTGAACTAGTCCACTAGTGTTCAGCACTAGCTGTTTGGGTTGGCAGGAGCTGGAATATTTCTTAACTAAAAGAAACATTAGTAGACAGAACCATAAAATACTATAAAATAAGGACTTCTAAATTAAGCTTCAGCATAAACCAAAAGGTTTGGCAATTTCTTCCAAGAAAAATGTGAAGTTCACTAAAGGGTTTAGTTTAAAAGTTAACATCCCAACCCCTCCAAGCAGTTTGTCACACTGTCAATCGCACTGAAAACTTTTCTACCAGCCCTTGTGCACTTGGCCCCCAGCTACACTCCGCTTAGATTAACACAGGGAAAGCTGCTGCTGTAAAAGGACGGAGAGGCTGTGTCAAGAAGTCACCTACTACACACACTTATTAGGTAACTGATGGAGGTTCCCTGAGCACAATCAAAAACTTGAAGTCAGTAGGAATCTTTCCACTGACTAATGAACTTGAGGACCCTTCTACAGCATAATTCAGTCCAATATTGACTGCGCTGTTTGTAACTGGTACCGTGCTAGACCACCAGACTGACTGACTGATCAGCTTCAAAGAATTCAGATGCTTCTAGACACATTGACTTTAGTGTGCTGGCTTTTCATGGATTTGGGAGAAAATAATGCCTTTATATGAGCTGCAGTTTTTGTAAGAACTGTTTTTATTTTTGAGCTTGAATTCTGTCGTTAGGAGACAAACCTGGGACTCTTTAGGATTATGGTTGCTGGACCTTAAATGAATCTCAGGAGCTCTGGAGGTTGTAGCTACTGCTGCTGCCCCAAAGTAGAACTTGTTTTCTTTCTAGAAACAGGCAGCAATTTGAAAATTGATGTTCCTGACAGCTACTCCATTCTGCAATCTAATGGAAAAGTCATTGGGTCAAATCCTGCCTTAAATATATACAGCCTGCCCTAAGATGAGAAACTGGCAGTATGCTGCTAACTATACCAGTGCACCCAAAAGCACTGCAAATATTAGTAAAAGAAAATATCAATCAGGAAGCTTCTGCAAGACAGATGAGAACAGGGGTGGTGGCTGCAGTGTTCTGCTGGTCAGTTATTGATGCAGTTAATGGTTTTGAAGCCGCCTAGCGCACGCGCGCGCGCTGCTGCTCCTGCCTAGGTGTACTTGCCAGATGAACTTGTTCAACAGGACTTTCTCTTATCCCTGAACTTGCCCTTAGGGTCACCTGCATTAGCCAAACATTCATCTACTGCGTGCCTGCTAGGCAAAGCCGCGGACACGCTGCGGTGACACTGCTGCATCTGCCCGCTTTTGGCCAGAGAGAGTCCAAAAGCGTTGCCACTGCTGTACTTATCATAGAACATGATTTATCACAGAGTATCATAGAATTGGTAAGGTTGGAACAGACCTCTGGAGATCACCTAGTCCAACCCTCCAACGAGTGGCCCATACAGGGATCCAACCCACAACCTTGGCATTATGAGCACCATGCTCTAGCCAACTGAGCTAAACCTAACCCCATGCGTGGGCCAAGCTAGGTCACGTATTTTCTTTCAAGAGAGCCACTCGGCGCTCTCAGAAATGCCAGAAAGAAAGGCCACGCAGAGACCATCTCTGCTGCCGTTGCTGTAGCCCTTCCCTCAGCCTCTGACCCTTCTCACTGGGAGAATTTTCCAAGCTCTGTGCAGATTTTTAATAGAAACCTGTATTTTCTTGAAGTACCGAACAACTTCCAGCAGAGGTCTCTGCCTACTAATAATTGAGGCTTGGCTGCACGCTTATGCACAGCAGGGATCAAAAATCCTTATAAATCATTGTTATGCTTTGTCCCTTGACAGGGTCAAGAAGCAAAAATCAAGCTCTCATGAATGTGAGTGCCTATCTTAAAATCATCATCTGTTTTACAGAGCGATAATGCCCAGATATTACACACACAAGGAAACCTTTCTTGAGAATCTCTGTCTAAGATATTTTAAATAACTCTGTTGAGGTTTGCACAGCAGATGTAGCCTATCTATGAAAACCAACATGTTTTAAAGAATCTAAGAATTAAAAGCCCTTCACTTAGATACATCAGAGAACGATTAAACTGTAAAAATCACACTTCTGGATGCAAAACAGACAGGTTCATTTCAAGGGAAGAAAAACTTCTTTCTTCTTAAAATGTATTGTGATCCCTAACTTGAGATCTAACTGCAATCAAGGGCAACTTCTTCAAAAGGTATTTAGCTTTTGGGCTGCAATCTCTTTGCCTCTCATCTGGCTCTAACACAAGCTTACTGTCTGATTATGAGAAAATGATTTATTTTATGCCCACATTTCTCAGTCTTTAATTGTATTTACTCACCTACTTCATTCAGTGTGTGGGATGCACTCGTAAAATGCAAGGTGCTAAAAATAAGGATCAGATATTTCTTTCTTTATGTCTGGTCTCTAACTGCCCTGTGCAGCACCCCAATTTACCAGGAAACCTTAAGAGGTCTCAAAAAGTGGCTCTGTGGAAGCTCAGGCAGTATCACTGGGGTGGGGAACGTTCCCCTCCCGCACCTCAGGAAAGGGCTTCACCCTTCTCCGTGCCAAGCGTTTGCTGGCTACGTACATTCTGTTATGCCAAAAAAATGCTGTGACGTGAGCCTCTTGCAGCAGAATCACCATGATTTTCCCAGCAAGTAGTCGAATTGCAACACCTTCCCATGTGTTAACGTTAAGGTAATTGTGGCATGGTGACAAACTACAGTAAATGGTTGCTCACCTTGAACGCTTCTCAATAAACATTTCTTGGCATAGCCTTTAAACTGTGATGTGAAAGCTGTACATTCCCTTCATGCCCAGCTTGCCCAAAATCACAGTTCCATATTTCAAGTTATGAAAAGGCCAGAGACCAATCCAGCACATCTGTGTCACCACCAGCAGTCGCAGTGGCTGGACAAATACTACAGCAGAGCATATGCAAGGCCTGACCCTGCTGATCTCAATGGGGCAACTTATATCAGTAGGTTTTCTGGGGAATACCCAAAGAATCACAACCCAATTTATTAAGAGTTATTACTCAGATTGTAAAATCTAGCATTATTAGATAACAAATTTGCATGCATCTTGACTTATAGAAAGGAACTCAAATTCCTTCTTAAACACTGACTTCACTTCCACAGAGTATTACGAGTTGAGGCATTCAGATAGTAGTATAGTATTGGAAGCTGATTGTATAATACCCAGAGAGCAGTATTTTTTTTTTTTAAATCAACCTTAAAATGGAACAAACAGTTACAAAATGAGGAAAAGGGCTATGCTATTTCTAGCACGTAGCACAAGATATAACAACTTACTGCCAGCTACACCAGGCTAACCGTACTGGAGTTCAGGTAGTATATGTGATTACAGGCCAAATTCCAACAGCGCTGTAATTCTTTGTTCAACTTTGACTCAATTCTTCCTATTCGTACACATCCAGCACAAGGTGCAAGTATTAAAGTAATAGACTGATAACATGCTCACTTGCTCAGTGTCCTCATCTTAACTACAGCAAGCCCTTCGGGATAGGGCGAAGGGGAGGAACTGCTTGTGGTTCAGCACAAGGAATTTTAATCAAACAGTAAAAAGTTCCACTGTGTCTCAAAACTGAATGTTTTAGACAAATCAATGCCTGTACCTGACTTCTGCTTATAATTCACCACCAGACAGAAGTCCCTTGGTACTCTAGCAGATATTCTTGCAGTCCTTTGAAAAACTCGCTTGCAACTCAGTAGTTCTTTGATTTGCAAACCCTGGGTACAATTTGATTCATGATTCACTTGCTGTTTCCCAGCGAGTATCTGCATTCCAGCTAAGCTGATCTTTGTTCTGCTAGTATTGCCTCTGATTTAAGATGGTATGTTGACTTTCTGGGGAGCTCACCATAACCCAGTCTCTCCTGCTATCATGCATTTAAGTTGAAGAAATGCATACAGGGATTGTGATAAGAGGGAGACGAGGCACACCTGCTTAACCACTGGGTATCAGGTTTCATTTCCAATTCCTGTATTTCCTGGTTAGCTGCTTTCTTCACATATGGCTGCTGCAAGTGTGGATGACATTGTAGATAAAATTCCCTCCTGTTTCTACTCTGCCAGATAATCACTGAAACACTGAATAGTTCCAAAGAATCTTATAACTGAAAGAGACACTAGAAGAGGCTGCAAGAGAGGCAGGATTGTCTGGGAAAGATTTAACCTAGAATTGTGGACGTTCAGGATCTCTGAAAGTTACCTAAAAGTCGTAAAAACATCAGAGACTACTTCTGAAGAGATTATCCCTTCTTTTCTCTAAAATCAAGGACACCAATACTCTCCTTTATCCCAAGAATGACAAAGACTGTCATTAACACCTCCAAAAGCTCTGCAACTACCACACAAGTATCACTGTGATGTTGAACAGTAAGTACGACTCACAATATCCCTCCTTCCTACTATTTTTTCCTTATTTTTCCATAAATGTCCTATGTTGTCCCCAAATGTTTCTACAAGCCAAAATCTTGAGATCATGATCATTCAGAAAGTTTGCATTTGGAAGAAACCCAAGGAAGGGCAAGGCAAACGAACCTGGATTACAAGTTCAAAGGCATAGTTACCACGCTTTGCAACTGAAGAAACTCAAAGTCAAAGTCAGTCTGATTTAGAGGTCACCAGAATACAACAGATTAAAGGTCTGCCTTGCCCTCAACTACTATAGATTTTAATCCCATGGGGAATCAGGATGCAGTAGAAAAGTCTCTGAAAATGAAACAACAGAGAAAGGAGAAAAGCAAAACAGAAAGAGGGAGGTACAAGAACGCAAGAAGCAAAAAAAACCCCAAACCCAAGAACAACAAAACCTAAAACCGTCAAGCCTCTAAACATGTTGGCCCTGTTTTGTGTCAGAAAATGGGCTGGATGTTCACTCCATATAAAAGCAGCAGAAGGTTTAAGGAACTCGTTGTCCTGTTTAGGTCCTGAGTACAGTTTCTTTCTTTGTGCTCAGGAACTTAAGTGCTATCAGTAGCTCCAGCTACCTTCAAGGAATGAAAATGGGCAAGAATGGAGCCATGAACCCAGCAAAAGCTAAGGAATAGCCCAACCAGTAAAGAAGGGTTTGCATTTTTTTTGCATGTTTTCTTGCAGATACATCCTAGTAGAACTGCTCAGAACCATCCTACCACACATCTTCCCCCAACATCCAGCCCGCTGCTTTACATCTGCTGTACCAAAGCATTCAAAGCTGTCCTACTGAGAAAGCTTGCCACTGACCAGGAAAAAAAATGAATTAATTTCATGTAGTCAGCCTGTACACATTGACTTCAGCAGGCAGCAGAATCTGAGAACAAGAGAAGACAGAAGTGGAAGTGCAAAAATTATACAGAATCCTTACTTTTAAACTTGGATTGTGATCCAGTTTAAAATTGCACCATAAAAAAAAAGTTCACCAACGGAAAAAAACATTGCTGAGCAGTGTGGAGAAAGGGACAAGTTATAAAACAATATTTTTGTTCACAATTTTTGGTGCTCTGCACAGAATCTTTTACAATATTTCAGTACTTGCAAGAAAAGAGAACTTACATGTATTCCATCTGTCAAGAGATCCAGTGTAATCTTCTTATTACTTAGCTGTTTTACAGAACGGAGTGCAATTAATTCAGTTACCTGCAGGTGTGAATTTAAGGCTTTCAACAGATTAGATAGTATCACTCCAACAGCCACTGATGATTTCATGCATGATGAAGTTGCACGGATAATATACTTCTGCTGTATAGAGCGAGCTACTCAAAGTTAGCACTTTGAAAATGACAGTCACCTTTTCAGGGCAAAAGGCTTAAGGAAGTATGTAGGAAGGCATGATCTGATCACACAAGTAATCTTGCCTTGTATCACCATCTGCCTAGCAAGGATCATTACACAGTTCTTGAGTAAGGATCTCTGGCATCAAGAAGCGTTTGCAACAGCAGGCCTATTTGTCATACTGTAAACAACAGACAAAAACGAAACATTAACACCAGTTAAAATTATAACGTACTCTGTTTTCGGGGTGGAAGGATGGGGGAATCTAACACCAGATGTCTGAGTGTTCCCAAACCATGTTTACTGTAACATGCCAATGACCAACTCCTCTACACTTAGGTCCCTAAGTTGGCAAAGTAGGACAATCAGTCAATCATTTTGACGCTTAAGAAAAACAGAAAGCACAACCAGCTCAACATTTACGTTTTGACAGGTTTTGAGCAATGCAATCTGAATCTAAAATAACCCTGGGTGCATCTTAGGGTGCAAGTCCCTAAGATGAAGGTGGCTGGTTGAGTCTCACATCAGGATGGATGCTGGGTCATGCAACCAGATCCAGAAATTCAGAACATCATCCAGTTTAGACATAGCTTCCATAGAGCATATACTTCTCTTGAATATCCAAGCACCTGTAGTTATTTCTTCCATACAATAACCGTCTCCAGTTAAAATGGCAGCACAAAATTATTTCAGACAGGTAAACGGAGAACAAATAAAACATACAATTCTACTTGTGACCCCATCTCAGCCCTGTGATGTTAGAGAGAGTGGAAGGCCAAAACACTGGGGAGCTTTCTCATTCCAATGTATGTTTTACTTGAAGGTATTTTCTGTACACAGAATTAAACATTTTTATCTTTATTTGAAATGCCCTGAGACTCTCCTTTGATGTTAAGTCAGGAAAGGGATGTACTCCTCACTGCTCACAGAATTTGTATGATTTGGTTATTTCAAAGACACTGTATTAGTTTTCCACTTGCATCTGTGTTAAAGTCTTTTTTTTTTGCACAGGATAAATATATTTAGATAAGCACTGTGATTCTTTCAGTATGAAGATACAAACTGTAAAAAAAAAAAAAAAAAAAAAAAAAAAAAAAAAAAAAAAAAAAGGAAATATCTGAGATCAGAAAGACATTTTCTCCCCTTCTACAAAAGCAACACCATTTCATGAGGTATTCTATATTTCAGGAGAAGGATGCCAAGTAGGGTGATATTTCTGGTTAAATTATGTCCTGCAGAGATTTCTGGGATAGATTGTGCTCACTTTAGTTCGCAGGATCCTTTGTGGTATTTACATTAGACAATGCAAAAGTTGTTGATGTAATGTCACGATGGTGGTCTTCTACCCTTATCCAACATGTAATTAATGTGATGAAAAACACAGCTTTTCAAAGAAGCTTTGGCGTGCTCTTATAGAAGGCTATGCAGACTTCAAGTTTGCTGGACGTATCTGAATGCAAATACGCATGCTTGATTTCCCCTGAGCGCTGTGTGAACAGTTATTATTACTGACCTGGAAATTATTCTACCTTTGTTTGACTGTTGTTTTTGTCTGGGTTACATGCATCCCTGAAACCAGATGTGCAACACCAATCTATTTGCACTGCTTAACATTACCATGTGCATTTATTATTTTGAAGCTGTTCAGTTTGAAGTAGTAATAGATTGGTTTGTGCTGTACATCTCATGATCTTAGCTTCTTACAGTGACCAGATCCCATAATACAAAATACAGTGTATCGTAAGAGATCTATGTCCACCTAGGCACCAGCAGGAATATTACTGCTACAAACATCTTGAAACATGAGAAAAGAAAATTCAGATTTTACCCATCTGTAAGTATACCTGAACTGATTTTACACAGGCATCTACCACATGGTAAAAGCACGATCACCTCCAATCATTAGCAACGAATAGCCTGATCTGGCCAGTTTGAATTCCACCCAGAGGAATGCAGCAATATATACACATGCTCAACATTTCCTTAGAGGATACTAGACTCAAAGTGACCAAAAAAAAATCACCCACTCCCTGCAATAATAGCCTGACATGTAAAACAAAATAAATACCAGTTTAATAACAATTGATTTCTTTCAATCACAGCGCAGGGTAATAGAAAGGGGATGGGAGTGGACATGAAGCATTAGCTTTTGCTCTTTAATTTTGAGAACAATGTAATTTACTTTTTATTGCCTTTTTGCTTTAAACAAAGAGTAGTGATTTGGAAGTGAACGCTTATGAATACTGAAGATTAAAAAACCCCAGGAAATTAAAGACGGGAAAAAGTAGTCATCCAAAAAACTACCTTGGCAGTCATCTTCCATATGCACACAAAAAGGATTTTATAGCACTGGATTCTCCCACAGCCTGAGTTCTCATAGCTCACACCCAGCCTTTATTAGCTTAGTTACCCTCACAATTCACTTATGAGGCAGGAAACCAGAAATTCAGACTGAGGCATGAAGTGCCTTTGCAGATTTGGGCTGAATTGCTTAAAATCGAGCAGGAAGTTTGAGTTGTATTGGGAGTTTTCACGCAGGTGTCCCGACCCCAAGCCACCCCAGCCGCCTGCGGATCGCCCTTCCCCTCGTGGCTGGGAAGGACGCGCGGGCAGAGCGCGGAGCAGCTGAGGGCACTGGCAGGAGAGCAGAGCGAGCGCTGCCTGCAGCGCCTGCTCTCGCACCGGGCTGTTTTTCTCTATACAGCTGAATTGCATGCTCAGCGTGAGCAGAAAGCTCCCATTTTTTCACCACGAGGACTGTAGTGAAAAGACGTGGTGAGAGACTGAGGCTGCGTTCTGACTGTCCCCTTGCAATAATTATTCTTGTTGTATCATGACAGAGTGCAGGAAAAGGGAGGGAAAGTGCCTCATTCTCAAATGCAACAGGCAAAAGAGCAGGAGCAGAGAAAGCGCGCTGGAGAAGATGGATTTTTTTTTCCTTTCATCTTCAGCATCCAGATCTGATTTCATCCCTGCTTCACCTCTTGCTGCATCATCACCCGCTCCCGTTCATGCCCCGCGTACAGGTTCTCCTCCGCTCAGTTACTACTGTTTTCTTCAAGCTTCCCTGCCCTTGTGCCGCAAATACTCCTCCAGGAGGAATCCCTCACAAACGCTCCCCTCTCCGAATGCTGCGAACAGCGCTGTTGCCCACATCTCCCCCCAGCAGTTCCGCTGCGCCCCACGCGCTCCTTCACCCTCCTCACCGACCCCGGGCAAGGCTGGCAGCTCCGCACAGCCGCTTTCTGGAGGAGACAAGCGCTCGTTGCGCAGCTGGTCAGAAATACTGCGCTACCGCGCGAGCTGGTAGTGTGCAGCGGGCTTTATCCAAGCCGCTGCAGCCTGAGACGCCTGCTTCTGCCTCTCACTTGCACGCGGCCTCTCGGCACTCAGGAATCCAACGTAAGGTTTATATCATCCCACACAGAGGTGCAGATGTCTGCTTCCCAGAGCAGCAATAACGCGTCTCCCCTCGAGTAACTTATGTTGTTTTCCTAGCGTCTCCTCTGCAGTCGCTCCGTCTGCTCCCGATTCCTTCGCATCTCTCCGGGCCGTACACTCACGCGTTTTGCTCTCTTTGAGAATTTTTGGCTGGAGACTGTTTGAATGTGATAAGATATAACCGTCCAGGTTTTGATCTGGCCTAAATGGCAGAGCTCAGAGTTATTAACATCTGCGCAGGACCTGCCTCATGCTATCTTACTGCAGAGGATCACAAAACACTTTTCACAGGACTGTTGCTACAGTGATCATGTGGAAATATAACTTCAAACTAGTAGAAATTATTAAAACTTTCTTGCTCTTTCAAAAATCCTATGTTTTGACCAGCTTCAGTAAGCTAGCAATTACAAATCAGTACGAGCTGCCAACATGAGCCGACGTACTCACATGTCAGTAACTCACCGATCCTGACTCCAGCATTATATACTGTTTTACTGAAGTCATTGTAATCACTCCCAACTTACATTACCTTAAATGAGAGTTCAATTAGGTTTAACATCAATAGGCAGCCCTATGCGTATGCAGTTGTACTATGTATTGATCTATGTGCGCAAGTTATCTATGCAGAGTGAAAAAAAAATACTGTCATTCCTATAAAACAGCAGATTCAGATGCAATTGAAATATTTTTCCAGAGAAGGGCTTGTGTAATGACTATAATTAAAAACTAGTTATTTTGGAAAAGTCAGATTTAAATCTTTTGTCTAGTCAGTCTTCCTGCAATCTAAGCTGCTCTGTATAGACTTAGCAATAATACATCACTTAAAACTCAATAATCCTGCTTTTTTAAATTAGAAAGAGAATACTAGCCCATTCCAGTTTGTTACTGTGACTGAATGAATTTGTTAGGACTGGCAGTTTCTGAATCTTGTACAAGTACAAAAAGGAGGTAAAAAAACCCCAGAATGTTTCAATTTGTGCTCCATAGCTACCTTACTGGTAGCAGATACTATGGCTACTAAGAGTTTCCAGACAGGGAATGAGCAAGAAGTGTCTCACACATCTTAAGGAACTTACGGTTTAACTCATGGCCTACCAAGGTCAACAAAGAAGCTTCAAAAGTACTGAATTCATTCCACTCATATCGTCATATGACAGGGAAGGCTTGGGCCCTTTCTAGGACACGGTGCCTCTAGGTCCTCCTTTTCAAACCATACATCAACATGCAATGGCTTACCCACAGAGGTAACTAAACTCTCCAACTCCGACAGTTTCTTCAACTTGCTACTCTCAGTTAACAGTAGAGTCTTCAATGACTGCCTCGAAAGCTGCCTAAGTTTGTAAACTTCATGATAGCGGCATAGGTGGGAACCAAAAACAACCATAACAGGAGGACACATTACAGAAGTCACCACATTGTGTGAGCAGAAACTAAAAAAACCAGACAACTAGTAACTAAAGATCTAAAAAGATTGAAGCAAAGGACCAGCTCGTTCTTTAACGGGCATGGCTGGATTGGCCTTAATTTATTGCAAAGAAAAAGTTTAAAAAATTACAGAAGATTGCCAATATATACTACTACTTGGAATTTAAAGTAATAGGAGTTCTGCTACAGACTTTGAAAGGCACAAGTTTGACAAAGTCTTATTCTGCTGTATGCAAGAGTTAAAAGCAGCTCCTTTGCTTACTAAACATGTTGATCTGCAGAAAAAAATGGCACGTAATTCAGTCACTTTTACCAGCTTAGGATAGTAATAGCTATAGAAAAACAGTATAAAAGGCTAGAACTGCTTCTGTGAAAACCTCTAACCTACTGCAGAATTAGGCGCTCTCACCAGAGTGGGACTATCCCTTAGAGACATTACTTCACTATTACTCTTACCTGTTTACAACGCGCATGAGACCTCAAGGGGCTCACTGGGAACTGAGCTGACAAGGTTAGCGCGTAACAGGGCGACTTTTCAACAGTACATTTGCAAATTAGCAACTTTACTAACGCAAAAAGTGCTGAAAGACGTACAGGGTGGAGTGGTGTGGGGGCAAAGGAAATCAAAAGCTAGTCTACCATCAGAGCCGTGCTTGCTGAGGTTGCAGAGGAATCTCACTAACCAGCAGACTGTTAAAAGGAAGGCAAGTTTTTCAAAGTTTTCCAAATAATTCAAAACCGAACTGATCACACTGCATGTACTTAAACCAACTTTCAGCCTTACTTTTTTTGTAGATTGACTTGCCCTCCACTCCCCCCAAGTGGAAGAACCAGCAATAAACGCTGCTCTGAGCAAAACCTGTAGCTTGGCTTCCCCTACAAAACGCCTTTGATCCAGCCTAGCCTTCCCTCTCTTACTGCATTGCTGCCTCCTTCCCAATTCAGCTTCAAACTCGCATTTCAGTTTTGAAATGAATACTCATTTGCAGGCTGAATGGGATCCTCATGGGCTGCATCGCCAGCTCAAAAGGTGTTTTCAGTTTAGCTGCACTGCTCATACCTACGCTTGCTGATCAGTTCGAAGCTGTCTATGAACCCTTTTCAAGGTGAGTCTGGCACCCTATTTAAATCCCCGGACTAAGCTCTGCTAGTTGAGCTGTTTTTTAGGCTTCCCGTTTCAATGGATGGCATCGGACAGGTATTTTCAGAAGCGTTTCTCCACTCCACTGGTTTTGCAGCCTGTAACTTCACTAAAGATTCATCAGAAACAACTGCCTCTGGTTTTGCCGCAGTTCTTTTCATAGCACTTAGAAAAACGGAGCTATAAAACTAGATTCCTTACACTCAGTTCCAGATAGATTTTTGCAAATACTCCTTTAAGCACTGTGACGTTCATTCTCCCAGAGCTATATACACTTGCTAACAAGCAGTATTCAAAATACCTGTATTCTGGGAAACCAGGTGCTCAGATGGACAGACTGGCTACCCGCCGAGTGCATCTGTGCCTTCTCCTTTGGAGTCACAGAAAGGTGGCAGGATCTAGTTTTTGCAGCTGTTGTTTTCTAAGGAAAAAAGATACAAACAAACAAAGATGGAGCAACATACATGAGTAGTAAGGGTGGGCATGATCAGACCTAGTTCAAATCTCATGTAAGGATTTGATTCTCCTACTGTATATACTCACAGCATCACAGATATAAACATCTCTGGACTGAGCCTCAGCCAGTGGAAGCCTGTTCAGCTTTCTTAACTTCTAACGAAAAGCCTAAAAAATGGTACTATTATTCTGAAGTGAGGTTACTTCCTTCAACATCTGTAGTGAATATGTGATACAGGCTATTATAAGCACCACACATTTAAAACTAACAGGAGATGTTAAGGCTTGGTCCAGCCATGTTGTGGTCATTAGGAGCAGGGAGCTAGGCAAATGCTTCACGAGCTACATATGCTGTACCAGGGGTACTGAGGGCTTAGCTCGTTCCTCATAGATCTCTCATCTTGCTCAGATTTTTCAGAAATAAACAAATCTTTCTAAAATATGAAGTATAAATAGGATCCCAAATGCCTAACTTTTAAAGAAATTCCCAATAACCAGCTGTTTATCTCTGTTTACACTGATGATATTTATATTAATGCCTTCCATTGCCTACTGCATAAAGAAGAATCAATAAAATATCTGGTAGCATTTATTACATTATTTCTAAAGGCTCATTAAAATATATGCTTCCTTACTGTGGAATCACTTAGTACCATTGTCACAACACAGTGCCCTCTAAAGAGGGAATGTATTTGCATTCCAGAAGAATTTGAAACTGAAGAATAACTTTTTTTTTTTCAGTCACAAAAGCCTATTTTTTAAAATCAACTAGAGACATTATTAATTGTTTTTATTAACACATACAAAATTCTTAGGGTATACAAATTGTGTTGTCTTTTTGGACACAGTGAAAACTAAATTAATGGGTATTACAGCATTAGTTTACAGTACACTGTTTCAAAGAACACCATTTATAATTAAACAAATAGTTTTTATATATATATATGTGTGTATATATATACATATACATATATATATATAAAGCTTGAAATAGCTGGATAACAAATCATTGATTTACACTATCAAAAGGCAGGGAGTAATTGTATCTCCTATGATTGTGCTCTTAGCTTTCAAATCAAAATCTCCACTAATACAAGTTCCCACTTAAAAAAATCAACAACAACGCCCACAAAACCCAAACCCAAATCCCCAAAGCATTGGCACAGCTTTCCCCAAGCTAATAACTTTTCCTGACAGCTTCAAGCACAAGTGGATTATTTTAAATATCATGTAAACCTACTGTAAATTAAAAAAATAAGATTAATTTACACAATGCATGGAAACAATTTCTACTGAGCACCAACATTTACAACTGTGTCATGTTTTTTCCTTGCACAACCCATACTCGCACACAAACCAGTTTTCAAAAGAATTAGTGAAATATTCAGTCCACTTTTGTTTCCTTTATACAATATGAAATGGTTACAATACCATAGTATATTTTAGAATAAGTTAAACATCAAGACATATGCCAATAGCATTGTACTATTCTTCCTACATACACACTAAATCCAGAAAGTCAGTCTATTCTTACTCAGTCACAAAAAAATGAATAAAGACTAAGATCCAGTTATACTGGAAAGCTAGACTAGTTTAGAAACCACAAATACTGTAAGCGCTTTGGTATAGTATGTACAGATTGTGCCATCGATGTCATGCTTCCATACTACAACTCATAACTGGTTTCAACTGGTGAATTAAGAAAACAGCTACTGTAAAACTTGCTTTAGCATTTCTTTTTCCATTTGGAAATGATTTAGTCAAAGAAGATGCACCACAAGTACACACATAGCATTTGTATGACGTGACTACAAATTAAATATTAAAGTGTTTTTTAAATACAATGCAAGACCAGTCTTTTAAGTGCATAGAACATAATGCAGAATACTGTTAATTACAGGAACAAGTACAAGAATATTAAACATTTTAACAGATATTGAACAATGCTCTTATAAAAAAAAAAAAGTGTGAATCATAATAAACATACTGTTAAAGATCAACATGTTCCCCCCCCCACTAGTAAGAGAAACAATAACCGCTGAATTATGAAAGATACCTACTGCATCCATTTTATCTGTACCTCTCAAATGCTTTAGCTATTTGGGAATTTTTGGCTTTTTTCTATTAAAAAAACCCCTTTTCCTGAAAGTGGAACTCAAAGTGCATTTTAATTAAGGGTTCATTTCCCTCCTCCCCCACTCCCCTTTTCATGGATGCAGTTGCTGTGGTTCAGAAATCTTAGCTAAATCTCTTCTTCCTCTCTATCACTACAATCTATCAGAATACCTCGGATTTAAATCAAGCAACTATCTCAGAGAAAGAGACCCCTCCTTTTGCAAAACAAATGGTTCTCAGTTCTAATAAAGGCAAAATACTGCAATATTTACTCATGAGAAATGCCAACTTAAAGAATAAAGACTGCAGGTTTTTCAGAAAATTTGGACTATCTGCAAAATCTTCTCAAATTTGTGTTTTATCTTTAGGCTTTCAGGACACAGAAAGTGGCAAATATCACATTCACTTAATACTGCAAGTCACTTTTGTGCTGTGGCCTCAGGAATGAAATGGTAGCCCCAAGACTGTCAACCCAACCAGAGGTAACACACTCCAACCTTTACTCACTCCTTACCCAACTCTACTTATTTAACATGTAAACACAAGGGATGATGGTTCTCATTCAAATTTCCTGCTGTTGGCAAGTAACACTTTGCAGGTATCAGAAATACTTCAGTTAACGACATCATATTTTCTGCATTTCACAACTGTTTTCTTATCCTTACAGAAGCTTTGGCTATTTAAAGTCAAACCAAATAATTGCACAAAAACTATGGCACCAAGCTTTGCTAAGTGAAACTTCCAGGAAGCACACATGAGAGAAAAGATTTTGACCACGGCTGCTAAGTCAAGTGAATCTAAACAAAACTAATTTTAAGACATTTCTTAATTGAAATGATTGATAGTTAGCAGAAATAAATTCAGATCAGCATGATCTCACTGTAAGCTAGTTGGTGACCCAGCCAGACTTTTATGCAGGTTAGGGTTTTGACTGTGCCTGTTCCGACTGCGAACAGATGAAAACATTGTGTTGCAACCTGGGACTTTACATTTGTGGAGCTGGCGGAGATGCACAGTTTTGTAATGAGCCCTGAAAGTTCCTTTATTACTGTAAGTTTTTTGGCATATGTGACAAGTTATTGGCAAACTGGAAGGCAAATTTGTAAAGTTTTGATTGGTTTTCTCAATTAAAGTACAGTCTTGGTAGAGTTCGTCATTGGGCATTAGGCTGGGTCCTTCACAGCTTTCATCACTATCTTCCAAGGGCATGGTGCACACTTCACTTCCTCCATCAGAGTCCCAGGAAGAATGAGCACTGCTCTCAGACTTAATGCTGGAAGTAGTGCTTAGATCCAGAACAGCTCCATCATTCAATGGATCGTAACCATAACTCTCAGAACAGGGTTCTTTGCTCACTGGAAAAACCAAGCTGCCTGCTCTGCTTGTTCCTTTGAAGATTACAGAAGTATGTCCAACATGTTGTTTTAAAGAGACATCTTGACAAAACTCCTTAGCCATGTCTTTCAAGAGGTATGTTGCATTGAAATGGTTGTTGAATTCCAGTGTATCTTTAGTCAGAAGCTTATGATGAAGATTTAGGTTTGAACTATGTCTAGAAGAACAAAGACAAGCTTAGCAAGAAAATGTTTTGCCTCACTGAAAAGTTGTTTCATAATGATCATTAACAAGAAAAAAAAATCAATATTTAGTAGCATGCATGAACTGTGTATTTCTGATTTGACCAACTGCCAGAGTGGGAGTGCACACAGATGATTTATACATGCGACTGGGTATCTGAATTTGCTTTTGCTGGCAAATATTAGAAACAACTACACAGAAATCAATGTCTCATTCTCCTGCATTTTGGATAGCTGTCTGTTCCACTAGACCTAGTGCTGGACCTAAGAGCTGGGGAATGGATTAAAAATACTCTGTATGCTGAAGCGAGATCCAAGAATGGACTGGAGATGGCAGAAAATGAGAACCTTCTCCAACGGACAAAGCAGGAAAGGACTGTCACCTAAGCCTGCAAAAAAATACTGATGACTTCTTAAGTACTCTAACTATGTACCAGGATGTAGCTGTGCACATCAGTATGTAGCTTTTTCTTGAAAGGAATTTCCTTGAAGAAGGAATGTTGCATTTTACAGAACTTGCAGTTTTCCAGTGGACATCCCTGGGTTAAATTTAAACCTACCAAAAGATGGGAAATCACTGCTATTCATTCAATACTATCAATCATCTCACTGTGAACTTCCAGACTCTGGCTAGAAGATTCAGTTCATTGCAGGACAGGGAAAACATTCTTTTCCCCCCTTACCATCACCTAACTGTTTCACCCAAACTACGGACTATTCAAAATGGCACAGAAATATTTTGCACCTGTAGTCGCAGCACTCAGACTCTAGAAGTTTCTGCAAAGTTGTTCTAAATACCTACTGTTCTGCTCAGACCTTTGGAGGAATGTTCTTGTGCAACGGCTTTTATGCCCCTCTTTTACTTGAAAAAAAAATCACCTCCCAAAAGCACTTATGTTAGAACTTAACTAAATATATTGGTGGGAAGGAATCTGTGGCATGTGAAGGCAAATCTCCGCGCAGGCCTTCTCTTCTGTGGCTCAGATCACAATTACAGGGGAGAGGAATTCACATCTGGGAAGACGCAGGCCGCAGCTCAGGGTATGAAGCCCCGCCAGCCGCAGATGAATCTGCGCATCTCAGATGCGGCGGCCAGTCCTCAGAGACCGGCTTATCCCCCCTCTGGACTGCATCAGCTGGCTCCAGTACTCCTAGCAGATTACAGACAATCTAAACCTTGTGTCACTCTGAACTACTATCCAGGCCTGCGTTGTGCAGCCAGGCTCTGCTGTAACCCTGTTACAGGAGTTTTAGCAAACTTACAAGACCTTTACACACTTCAACAGGTCTGCTTATCAATTAATATACTTATCAATTAATATACATAACTGGTGTCTCAAAGCCACAGTTCTTATTTCTCAACCTGCCTGCATAATAGGCTGAAATCAATTGATTTACAGCAACACAAGACTGGATTAACAGTAAAATGAGTCAAGCTTATGATGCAATTTAGGAATTAGTATGCACTCTCATTATTAAAGCACTACCAAGGTGAATATACAGATAGCATTAGGTCAACTAGCACTGTGCTATGTTAATTTCGTACTGACACAGGGTAATCTTACTTTTCTTACAGGCTTTTGCTCATCAGTCCGTTCAAAATCCTTGAGTAAAGCAAGGACAAAGGTGAGTAAAGATTTCCTGAACTGATCTAATTGCTTTTTCATTAAAGAAAACTGCATACATTAAAATACACATGGAAGTACATATTAAACATGTAAGTCCCCACATGCATCTGCTGGAAAATTGCTGAATTCATACCCTTGTGGCTTCCCCTTTATGTTCTAAAGTATTCTTTCAACTATTGCAGTCTTTATCAGTTATGAAATTTTCATGGCTTTATTTAATACCTTGTAGTCTAGTGGAAAGGAAATGTTTCTTTCAATGGATTTTCATTTCACGAATGTTCTGATAAGTTATCGTACCTGTTATATGAGGATACACAGAAAATCTTTCAGGCTCCATTCCTCAAACACTCACTTTAATTTCAAATTAGGCTCCATTGTGATGGTAAAATAAATACAATTTTGTTTATAATTTTCTTACCTGTCTCGACTTCTACGAGAAGGGAAAGCAGCATTACAGCCCTCAACCGTGCAAATATGCATTTCTTTCAGATGTACATTTTTAAAATGCATTTTTACACTGTAAGGGTTTTTAAAAGTCTTCTTACAGATGTCACAATGAAAGCGGCTTTCTTCCTTCTGAATCCCTAGTGCATGTTGACTGACATGATCCATATCTTTAGAGTCTTCAAAACAAGGAATGGCAGCACCCCTGTTTGACAAAGTGCTGAAAAAGCCCCCGGTCAGCAAGTGGTGTTGCAATTCAGGGCAGTCGGTTTTAGGCATCCTGCGCTTTGACTGCTCTTTAATATACAGAGGGGGTTCAGTCATTGGTTTTACAACATCATTGTGGTGGTGTTTTGGATCTTCATATATAATTTCATGGGAAACTATTTGTAATGGTTGGTTTTCTTCTGGTTTAACCTCTTTCTCACAGTGATGCAATTCATTCTCAGAGACATCCTTGATGTATTTGTTATCTGGCGCAAAGACAGATTCAAAATACTTTGGGCCCTCTACCCCAGATAGAGATTTCCATGAATTACCTGAATGGGGGTGCTTTTCCACCCTGTCGGTCACCCGCTTCTCTATCTTATGCTCACAGGTCTCAAGCTCTCCATCGCTTACCACTTGCAGACGTGTATCATCTTCGGAGCTGGCGACATCACTATTTTCATTAGGTGTCTCAACAGCTTCTTTCTCTATTTTAATAGGCATACTGGATTTACGAGATTTCTTCTTGGGTAGCATGTCAAACGGCAATTCATTTGAAACAAGCTGCTCTGGTATTGAGGAAGAAACAAGAGGCAGAGAAGGAAGAGTACCTGGAGTATTAGCAAGCTCAGCTGGTGTGACTGGACTGCGGTAAAAAGGAAGAACAGGCTGTACTGTCTTTAAGTTTGGAAAGAGAACACCATTCTGTCCAATACTGGGGAAACTGGCTTGACCCTTTGAATCTGTACAAGCGCTGGCATAGCTGGTAATAGTTCTGCTATCTGGAGTTAAAATTGTAAATTCTGTCCTTTTACTATCTCCCGGTCCAGCAATGGTCAAACCATTTCTTAGATCTTTATCCCTGTTATTTCTGTTCATTGGCATATGGAGTCTGGGGTTAGGATTTGCACTGTGACGATTTCGACTACGCAGAGAACTAAATACCATATTGCAGCCCTCAATTGTGCATTTGTGCTTTATCTTCAGATGAACAGCATTATAATGTATTTTCAAAGTACCTTTATCATAAAATGTCTTTTCACATGCTGTGCAGAAAACACGCCCTTTCCTTGGCCCAGCGCCATTTTTTTCAACACATTTCATTTTGTTTTCTGGAGATAATGCTGTCATTTCAAGCTTTGCTGCTGTATTATGTGAACTGGAATCACTTAAAAGGGCATCATCTTCTGTTTTAGTGGTGACATCTGGACCATTTATGCTTCTCTCATCTTCAACTTGAAATGGTGCAGAACTAGAAGTTAAGAAGCTGCTTTCAGAAAATGGTATCTGAACATCTTGTTTAGTTTCACTGCTATGGTCTTGACCTTGCTCAATCAAATGTCTTTCTGGTGGTGAACCTATCAAAGGTGGAGGCACTGGACTGAAGAACTGAAACGGCAGCATGAAAGCCATATTATTTACAATATTCTCAAAGGGATGTATGTTGGTGGGACTCATTTTGTCCAAGGAAGCAGAAAGATTAGGACTATGTTGATTGCAGCTTTCTATGAATGCCCTAATATCCAAACTAGTTGTTGGTGGTATTATAATTGATTGTCCTTCTTTCTCCTGAATTGCCATTAACTCTACAATGGACTTAGTTTCTCCAAAACGAAGAAATTGCTGCAAAGTAGCCAGTTCTTCTTCATTGGTCATTATGCTCCAGTGATCCAGCACCTTTCCTGAAGCATCCTAAAGCAAAAATATTTAAATGAGAGAGACATTAGTGAAGGCAAACAAACAAAAGCCACTCCCCTCCAAACCCACTTTTTCCCAGAGACTAGGAATTCTTCTCTAGGTAAATTATAAAATTTTTCTATTTAATGATAGATTAATGGCCATTCTGTGGTATATTCTTCCAAATTTTACTGTATTGGTAAAACTATCACTAATACTTTCCAATAAACTATTTTTTCCACAGAAATTAAGACACGTGTCATTTGAACAACAGTTACTATCATGTAAGTACAGGCAGCAGAGATGGAGCAATCAGACCAAGATTTAGCTCCTCATTTAAGTCAAGTATTCTTTCATTGCAAGTTTAATAATCTTCCAAGCAACTAAGATCAGAGAACAAATGAACCTGTATTGATCTATTGCCAGTGTTCATAGAGCACAGCTGTAATTACACTAGAGTGTTGGAGTTCTTTCAAACTCTAGCTATGCCTAACTTTTCCCAATAACTACAATAAATATTTTATCACAGAACATGTATTTGATGGCCTACTGAGATTTTTCACAGTGCATGTAAGAGTTTCTAAGATGATGAAGAACGTAACATTATAAATTTTTCATGTAGTAGAGGTTCAAGGTAATTGATTCCATATTTTTAATCCTAACACTAAAAAGCAAGATTATCAAGACCATTAAATATTGATTTGTGTCATAATGCAAGATCATAATGTTACTTTACATAAAAGGTAACTTCCACTGTAGCAAGAATTAGCATCAGTGTAAGCACATGGGGCCAAATTCATCCTTGATGCAGCTCCAGAAAGGTCAGTAGCACTGCACCAGAGATATATTGTCCCCGGTGTTTAAGATGATGGCAAGTTTTTTTGTCAATGTATTACTCTGTTGTATAACGGAAAGCTCACTGTTTAAATAATACTTTGAGCAAATTCTGATGCCTTTACTCAGATATAGTCCCAGTAACTTTTTCTTTTCATCTTGGTTTACCTATGCTCTTAGATTTGAGCAAAGTAGTAAGATCTCAGTGAGGGTTGAATGAAAAGACAGCAATGATCAAAAATCCACCCTTTCTTTTCTGGTGCTATACCTGTACAAGTCTATCACCAACTTACAGTTGTAACACCACTGTTAATTCTTTCAGAATTCCCTGTTCAATTCCATTGTGATATGATACAATTAAAACTAGAAAACATTCCGAGATACTACAGAACTACCATTTTTCTATAAAAAAAATCCCTTAATTCAATACCTGTAGCACATATCCACGTATATAATCCTGTAGTGTCCAATCCAAAGCATGGAGAATCTGTATCACCTCTTCCTGCTTCAGGACACTGAAGAGCCGATCCAGCAGGATCTTAAGGCGCACAGGAATGGCTTGGGTTCCATACAGCATGAGGCTACTGATATCGAAGACAACATTGGATTGAACTATTTCTACCTGGCTCGTTGGGTAGAGGTTGGGAATCCTTAATTTGCTCAGGGCTGAAAATAAAATTACAAAGCAAAAATAAGCATGAGTAATGAGAGTTTTATAAAACAATGTAAAGTATACTGTTGGGGGTGGGGGGGAAGGTGCTACAGTGAGAAAGATCCTTAAAGGTCTTAAATAGACTGTAAGAATAATTATTACCATGTGCTACCCATCCATGCCGGCATTGGTCACATTGTCGCTGATTTATTTTCCCAGGTCTGAAACACTGACAACTACAGCTCACTAGAGTGCATCGGATAGCCTGAAAATCAATAGAAAAGATGATAGGCAACGTGTAAGCACCATTTAGAGTGTGCAGATTATATGTATACAATATAAATATGAAATGCACATGAAGATGATCAAGATAAAGCAACACGTAGTGATCACTGTGCAATGGAAGTAATCTGGCCAAAACCCGAGCTATACAAGCCAGCAAGACTACCTCTGCTCTAAACACAACCTAGTCACCAGCTGGAGTCCCACAATACTGTGGAAGCAAAATATTTAATGACATGCTTAGCAACACTTCCGTGGATATATTTAGGTGGAAGCACCTTTATACCAGTAACAAACTGTTCTTGCGCATTCACCTAAGCTATGATCCTCATGTAAGCATCATTTTTTTCCAGGAAGGGGTACGAACATGTACAGAGAGAAGTTCCATTGTCCGAAGTTTTGCTGGAACTATTTACTGCAATATAGGGCGTTCTGATGAGCAACGTATTAGCTCCACACTGATTAAAGTCATCCCTTACACACAGCAGTATCCGCACAGAACGCAAGTGCCTATTAAAGGTACAGAATTTCATCAACTCTTCACACTAAAATTTAAAGTTCATCAAAAAGTACTCCAATTCCTCAGAGGCTACGGTAGTCACATTTTGTAAGGGAAATGCCTGGAAGATTATAGGCAGAACAGAACACGAGCCAGACTAGCAACCAGTTGCACAGTTCAATTTGTGCATCACTTTACTTTCACCAAGGTCATCTATAATGCAAATCAAATTAGTATTCAGATACTCCTAATCAAGAGAGTAATACAAACTTGCTTCCTGGAATACAAGCTTTCCTCTGTATGTGCCCATCTGCTGCAGAAGGCAGACAGACAACTTTGAGGTCCTAGTTAAAGCTCCGGAGGGATTTCTATAGAGCAAAGTGTTTGTATGATTCTGTACCACTTATATCTGATACTGAGAATAGTTTTTACATAAACAGAGTATTTATTAAGGATAGGGAAAGTGAAGAAACTGCACTGGAATACAAGTAGAATTAGATTATGTGATTATAACATAAGCCTGCATTTTTCTGTTTTTAAAAGAAAATGGTTTATATATTAAAGTACACAGAAGCAAGTATGAATGCAAAGCTGGAAGCAGAGAACTACTGGTGTGATGGGCTCCCAAAATCAAGAATTCAGAACTACAACCTGAGAAAAACAGCAAAGCAAACAGTTTAAAAACCTACTTTAGCTCTTGTTAGGAATAGACTGATTTTTATTTTCATTCTAAATCAGAAAACAAATTGACCTCTTATAAAACTAGGAAAACAATTTTATACACAAAGAGTTGAAATATATAGATACAGATACATCACCTTGTTCTCCATCTCAAACTCCAGACCCAGCTATATAATGGCACTGGACTGAGTTTCTGTTTTAGCCCCTGTCAGAATGACATTCTAGGGAGCTATAAGCTGCCCAGTATGTACAGCTGAAAATTGCAAAGATTTAAGATATTTTTGGGCCCCTCTAAGCGTACCTTTGAAAGAGCAAGTGAAACAGTCTTCAGTGTGCAAAAATTCAAATAAAACTGGACTTGAACTTAAACACACCTCCTTCTTCAATTTTTCATGAGTCCTACACTTGAGCAAACACCTAAAGACAAGTGTCAGCCATTTGCATGGAGCTTTTTGTTTCACACTTGACATCTCTTTTCTTGAAACCTGATCCTGCAGAACCCAAAAATCTCAGTTATTCAAGTTAGGAATGTTCAAAATCTTTGCAGTGGAGCACAGGATGGTTCAAAGAGGACGGTCTCCATCAGCCAGTTACACGCACTGCTGTCCACTCCTCCTAGGAGCTTTGGCAAAGCAGGCACTTCCGCTACTTCCTAATTCCTAGAGGAATGCAAGGCAAGAGTTGAAGAGAAGAGTAACATCTTTTCAATGCTGCTGCCCTCACGCTGGTACTTTTGGAAGGCAAACAAAGGATCAAGCCTTTGGGCAATCAGGCTAACAAGGTGGAGATGTGAAATGTTCAAAATGTATAGGAGGTGAGATAAAGGTCGTTTTACTGCTTTTTGCCAAGGACACTTCTTTAGGCTTGAAGAACTAGACTGACTTAGGGTAGAAGAGTATACTATATGTACACATCTATTATAACCAAGCAGGTACGGGGGACTTTCATGTCTAGTGCTTTGCATGGCTGGATTTGGAATTTTAAAGTCTCAGCTGCTGGCTTATCAAGGAGTTAGTTTACGTGCACCTCTCCAAACTGCACCGACTAGATGCAGAGATCCATCTTTATTTGAAGGAATAGAGCAAGTGACGACAAGGCTATTGAAATCACTGAATCACTTTGCCTTTAAGTCTTTCAAGGGAGCCATTGCAAAACGCTGAATTCTTGAGAAAAGCTTTGTGCTCCCCATAAAGTCATAACACACACTGGAACACTATGCAGCGTGAATTGCTTCACTTTAATGAAGGATATACTTTCCCTTGCATGCTAAAATCTGTTAATATAACAGTAAAAAACCATACATTTATTATGGAAAGATTAAAAAAAGTGTATGTGGCTGATGATTCATTTATATCACAGGATATCAAACTATAATGCAGTTCAATTCTTTTAGCTCTGTATAACATGTTATTCTGTGACTTGCACAGACTGAACTTCTTCCATATGCTATTCTGCTAGGTCCTGTAAGCTACAGCTGCACTCCATGAACACATCCCTTGCGATCTCTCTGCAGACAACACTACAAAAGACTACTTTTTCTGCAAGAAGTAACAGAAATGCATACAATAAAAAAAGCTGTCATTATGACAAGTTAATTGAGATTTCAGAAATTTTTCATTCCTTTTCCTCTGGACATCTTCCATAAACCACTGGCTTTTAAAACTGTTTCTTAATTTTGCATTTCATAGCTTTGTGCATACCTCTTCTGTATGATATATGTATTTATTTTGTCTTCCTGTATGCTTGGAATGTATGTATGCTACATGTAAAAAAAATACAAAAAGCAGAAGGAGTGCATTTTGTTTGACATGTATGAAAGTGGCGATTAGAAAGGGAGTATAGTTCCACTTCTATTCTAAATATGGAATTAAAAAAACCCAAATCAACACATCATTGCTTGTGGAAACCAGTCTTAGATGTGGTTAGCTTGTATACAGCTGACGTATCAAAAGCATACCCTTAAATCAGGTATCCATCAATGACTTTTGAAAAAAACTAATTGTAAGAATCCCTGAGAAGAAACAAATGTGATTTTCAAGTTGGTAGGACTTCCCTTCGTTTGTGATTATCAGATTTTATGTTCCCTAAAATGTTCCAGCAACACTTGCATTGCTATAGTAACAGAACATATATAAATGGCAAACTGACTTAAAATAATTGGCAAGTCACAATTTAAAGTCTTCATTCATTGTTCAATCTAAAAAGGAACCTGTGAAAGATACATTTTGTCTCCCAAATTAACATACATCAGAGTTTAATGACCAGAAATCTAGTAAAAAATCATGACAATAATAAGCTTATCAATTGCATATTAAATCTGCTATCCTTACATGCCTTTTCCAGGGCACTGTAACTATACCAAGTTTTCTAATGTTTTTACTCCCCCCCAAAGTAGCAAGTACACATGATTTCATTGTGCAGAACAAAGGTATAACTTTCTATATGTCATGTATGTAAAACTTCAAAAAACCTAATTAAATAGTTGGAAATGAGAATGGAAATTAGAGTGGAAAAATTTTTAAGTGCAATCCTTTCACTCAGGTCTAATATTTTTTTTCATTTTCCAGAAACATTAAGCAGATGTTAAAAAAAATCCTATGCTATCATCAAGGGTCTTGTTATTGCTTCCCAGTCACTCTCTCCCCCACAGATGGGTCCTTCCAAATCCATTATCAGGAACATTTTCTTCTTCTTTTTTAAATAGAATTGAAAATTCTGATCAAAATTTGCTGTGGTTTTACCAGCGTGACTGTGAGTACCTGAACCTCGGATTTTTAATAAAGAGGATGCTTCATTACAAGGAGGATAGAGATTAACCATTAAACCGACCACTGAAAAACCTCCATCACTAATCTCTGAAAAAGAAATCTTAACATCTGTTGCCTAGAACTCATGACTGCTGAATTGTTTTTTGCACCAGAGATTGATGTGGTTTTGATTACACTTCAGAAGTCACTGAACATTTCTTTTCAATGAACTCTCAACTTTCACAGCTAAAGAAAGTGCCAACTAATGGGACAAGTTCATTCAGATTCTCGGTGCATAATTAGGCTTCGTTTCATAACTTAAGTTTGAGACCGTCTATCCATTTCCGAAGCCTTGAGGGACCTACGCTCACCTTGCAACAGACCAAGAGGTTTAAAACATTACAGCAGCAGAGGTGTGCATACAGTCTACGGACAACAGGAGTGTTTGTGATTACGTCAAGATGTGGAGGAGTAACTGTATCAAATCTCAAAGTTAAGTGGAATCTAGTTTGACAGCACTTCAGCTCATGAAACAGAATTTAAAAAGTAAATAAACACTAAAGATCCCATCAGGGCTGAGAAAGAGATCTCTGCTCAGACCAGAAAGCAAGTCTGCTTTTCTGCACGCTGCAAGCGCCCCAAGTGCAGACACAAGGGAAAGGGAAGAGCAGGTTACCCTGGTACCATTCAGCATCCGTAACGCACAGGTTGGCACCTGGACTTGTCTCCCTCATCTAGGAAAGGGCCTTTTTTAAAGCCTACTGTCATTACATGAAGAGCCTCAGAGCCTTACTATTTTGCTATGCAGCTTACTAACAAAACAGTGTTATTGATGAAGCATTACAGCTCTCTTGCAGCCAGGAATGAGAAATTTGTATCAGTTTAAAATACAAGTTTGGAAGGAGTGGAAAGAGGAGTTATATGAACAAAAATACCTAAGAAAAGCTTTCATTACATGAGATGTAGTAGGCACTGCTTTTCATGCTCTCTGTTGAGGGTTTCCAGCCACTAGCCGTAGGTGCATCTCACCTTCATTCCCCACCAAAATTAATCCCACCAGATACACATGATCCTCCAAGATATGAGCACAGGGGTACATATTCTACAGGAAAGAACTAAGACTTCTGATTTCTGCAGAAGAGACTTTCAGTGGCTCCACTGTAAGAACCTCATGGAGGAAGAGGCAAGATTCAACTGTGGAAAGAACAGATCATTCTGCAAAGCTTGCTTTTGCCCACCAATCAGCTAAAACATGAAAGCTTTTTTTTGTTGTTTTAAACTTTCCTACAGTACAGGAAATAATTTTTAATCATATATTTTAAAAAGTCCTTAGAAATTAACCTCTTATTTAGTTTCTAGAAAAAAACTAAACATAGGAGATACATCTGGTTATTAGGAAATATTTTCTTGCACACACCTTGTAAAAGATTTGCAGCATTAAGGAAAAGATATATTCACCAATAAATAGGTCTGTCTCACTGTTATTTTGTTATGATTTAAAACAAGTTCTCAATCCACATTTTGAACATCTTGCTTTCACTGTATTAGAACCTAGCTATGCCTATCTGTATCATACCAGTAATAACAATTCCTTCCACACAGCTCATATGCATTCATAGAGCTCTGCCCTCTCCACTCTGCAGTACATGCTTAGCCCTTGCGATCAGTCCCCCTAAGCGCTTGCTTCAACTTTTGCTATTTCACTGAGCTCCCTGCAGTTTATTAGAACTATAACACACTTCACTATATTCCAGCTATAACCACAAAAGATGAGGGACTACTAATGCAACATATCATATAAGCTCACGAAATCAGAGTCAGCTTGTACTTGTTGAAGACTTAGCCCCATAGTTAAGCCTGATAATATCTGTTAGAGTTTAGATTAAGCATCTCACGTCTCTACTGTTCCTTGGATGTTTTCGGTCACCTGTTTCGGTGTTCTGAGTTCAGGCCACCTACAAACCCTTCTGCCTTTAATGTGACATTAGGAGGGTCCCTGCAGCATCTCCAAGGAAGGTCTCTGGGCCATTTTCTGCTTCTTCGAGACCACTGCAAAGAGCAAATAGGATGGCTGGTGGATGGGCAGCAAACAGGAACCTGTAACTGCAAGTAAGTGGATCTGGGAGGGGGGCACACAAGGAAAGGGGCAAAGGGTGATGCTCATCAAGTGCACTTAAACACACTTGGTATTCCTGCAGAAACAAACTCAGCCAGACTGCCAGGAAGCCACCCACAACACCTCGAGACAAGTACGTGTGCAGGCACGGGCTAGCAGCCTGGCGTCGAGGCCGGTTTGGAGTCACCCTGTACAAAGCAGGCTGGGCCTGAGATGCAGTCTGCACCCGTCCACCAACTGTGGTGTCAATTCTCCATCACGTGCTGATGGTTCTCAGCAGGGGTTCAGATCAGAGCTGTACAGGTACCCTCTATGTTGATAAACAGACATACCACTGATATTATAAACCCACTGCCTTAAATCCTTGAAATAAAAGATTTTCCATTTATAGTATATTTATGCAAGTAGGTTTGGCTGTTGCAAGTTCTGTTGTTTTTATACCAAAGCTTAAAAATACTTAAGACTAAAAGAAATAAATCCATAAATTATTACTAATGAAGGAGAGGTCCTTATAGGATTTCTAATTATAACAGACTGAATGATGCACACACTATTTCTGCAGTCTAATCTCACAAAAATATTCCTTATAAAGTAACAGCTGCCATTAACATAGATATTTAATGAATAAATAGCAACAAACATTTATCATGAGAAGCAAACAAACTTTGCATTTGGTTGTAACTAGAAAACACAGTTTGATATTTTGCATATCTGTAGCTTTCAGTTACATAGAGAAAAAATCTATATGGATGCTACAGAGTCAACAGCACTGACCAACCAGCTCCAAGCCTCTCCATTAACAAGCATGTTTATATACTAGTTTTAGATGATTCACTTGGCAAACTGCTTATTAGTAAAATAAACTAGCAAAATTCTTGTCTCCTGTGTAAGAGACTAACCATGACAGAGATGGGACAGGTGGAGATGGGCCACAACTTGCCTCCCTGACTTAACTACACACGAAGTTACACTCATAATTGAGTTCCTAAATCCATGAGCATGTTCCTCTGCTGGTTTTCATAAGTGCTGAAGCTGCACCAAGCTCAGGGGTACAAGAACCTTTGAAAAATCCAGACAAAAACTTTTGTTTCAGAGGCCAAACATGAATTTAGAGTTGAACTTAATGCCTGTTGTGATGAAATTTTGGCTAGTGCTGATACCACTAAACTCCCATTTAAATGTTCTCTATGGGGAGGTTATGACTTCCAGGAGTAAAAGAATACGAAGGCCACAAGTTTGAATACATTTTCTAGATAAGACCACAGAACATATTCCATTAATTACCTGGATCCTTTGTATATATATCCAAATAAATATCATATTGTTTATTTGGTACCAGACACCAAAACCTGACCTCCTTTTAAACAGTCACAGTTACCTTCTCCGTTGTGGGGCTGAACAAAGCAAGTTTTGGTCTGGAATTTGAGCAAGTCTCTCTTGGGGGTAGCAGCCAAGCACCCTGAGCTGAGAATAACTGTCCTTGTAGTAACTGGCTAAAACATGGCCAAGCATGCCCCAAAAGTGAGCGCAGAGGGGTGAGTGAAGAAGCCCAGTAAGATGGGCTTGACCTGAGCTAATATTTTCATACGGCGGCACCACCCAGTCAAACCAGCCCCGTCTGTGGGCTCTGCAGGCAGTTAGAGCTGGCTGCTCCATCACGGGCCAACAGTCCGCACGTCGTCACTTGGTTACGCAGCTTTACGAACGGCGAACCGTCCCGCACGCGAGCGAGGAGCCCGGCCTGCGGGAGGGCTTCCCGGGCGCCGCGGCCGGGCGGCAGCTCGCCGAGAGCGGCTCGGGGCACTCGCAGGCGGCGCGGCCGGGCGGGCGAGCGCAGCGGAGGCGTTTCGGAGGGAGGCGGCACGCTGCGAGGCCCAAGGCTCTCATCACGGCAAAACCCGTGGGATGAAAATCTCTCCTCCTGCATGTCACTTACCCTAAAGGGCCCCTTAGGGCAGCTCTTGTTAACGGCACTGTCAAATAATTGTAAAGAGACGAGAAAGTGCGTGTGCACGCGCGTGCGTGCACGCACACGCACTCTGCCGCTCTTTAAACAAAAAGCACCGGTCAGTAAAACCTAACTTTGCTGTTCAACAACATGCTTGTAGATACATTAGCTTACACGGCAATTAATCTCCCTTGTTAACCACAGGTGTGCGTTGACAGACAGCCTGGTCAAACTAGAAAACGCGTTCAGATCCTCTTTTCTTTTAGTGTTCAATGAGGAAAGGAAAACAAATAGAAATTCAGGAATGAGAGATGCCACACATTATCTTACAGTTATTTACATTTGATCCCGAAATAAACTACAGACTTGGCATGGCAAAGCTACCCTGTTCTGTGTAGCTCAAACTCTTACATTTTGCTGAGTATTACCAATCCCAAGAATTGAAAGAGCTTCCTTTTTAATACATTTGCAGGGAAAATAGTTCCTTTTAGTGCATTTCCAAAATGAGTGAGATTGCTCAAGCTTTGGGAGTAAGAACAAGTCACTAAATGACAGTAGTGTGAAAATTTTTAGGATAAAACATTATATGTTACTTTATGTAACAAATAAATTGCATACATGCTATTTACCATGCTGACATGTTACGCATATCGTATCAAATGTTGGATCTACAGATCTATCTATGAACTGAAATTTAATCAAAATATTTCACTCCAAGCCCTACATTAATATAAAATAAATGTTACAAACACAAATGCACAGGTATCAGCGCAATGAAAAATATTAGCATGAAGAATTCATGAACTGCAAGCCCTGTAAACTGCAAGCCTGTAAACCCTTTAAAGTATGCCTTTAACTATTTACCTAGTTTACAAAATGTTATGAATGTGCAATGTGGGTGAGTTAATGTTTCAAAGGTAGTTCTAACTTTTTGTAGTTCCTCACATCACTGTTTAAATCTTAAAGCCATAAAATGTGCATGCTAAAGTTTTTCATTTTTGCTGTTACAGACAAAAGATAGATTAAAGAATAAAAGAAAAATAACAGCAATCTGAAATATTTAGAGTTGCACAATTTTGTTTAATGCAATTTCATAAATATCAAACCCAAACAGTATTTGCACATATGCATATGATACTATCTATGGTGCTACAGAGTTATGCAATATTTTATGCAATAGTGTAGCTCCATTGGTAATTTCACAATTTAAGTTAGTGCTCCTTTTCATTGAAGACAGGTGAGGAAATTTTAAGTGGCCTTCTGACATCAGTTTAAATAGCTACTTTCAAATGAACAAAATAACCCTTAAACTTTTGACTTCAAATTTCAAATATAGCTAATTACCAGTGAGAAATTAATTTCTTTTTTTAAGCTACCTGTTTAAAGAAAACATCTTCCCATGATATTAGAGTGTAGAATGAAAATATAGTTGTTGTTTACTCTAAAACAACAAAAGTCTATTAGAAATTTTCTCTTCTGCACATTCCTCCAATAATACTTTATTCTAGACTGAGTCTGAATATGGAAATTTCAGTCCCTAAAACGATTTTTTAGATAGTTATTATCAATAAAATAATAACTAAAAATCCCCAAACCAAAAAAATTAGAAGAAATGCAATGACACTTGCTTTAAAACTTTAGCTGCAAGGGCAAAAACTGCTGGCTGCAGAGCGCATAACCTGCGAGTTCCTGCACGACCGTGGCCAAGCAGGGCAAGAGATGACCCAGTGGGCCAAAACAGTTTCTTCCCCGCATTTGGTGGATGTTTGCTGGAATAATGACTTCAAGATCCAGTCCTAAATCTTAGTTCAAACCTGCATGGCAATGTTTACCACATGCCAGATCATACAAAAAGTAGGTATGTGTAGCAAAAACCATAATCTAAAATAGAAAACAGTTCAGTTCTTGTCAGAGACATTTTTAATGTCATAGCAATGAAGTCCTTTTAACTGAAAACAAACTAAATCACTGGATTATAGGATTGGAAATAGAATGACATGCTCAACATTGTATCAACAGATTTTCTAATGTTATAAACAGGCACGGAAGCGGGAAATCAGGACATTTAGCATCAAATGGCCAAATCCTGTTGTAACCAAAGTTGGCAGAATTTCACCTCAGCTATAGTAAGCCCATAAGATGGCCCAAAATTTGGGCTAATTTTTCCTCTTTCTGTGCAGCTTTAGATCTCCGGTAGGTTTGGGTAGTTTTGCAGATATCACTCTTTCAGGGTTTTAAATAGGTCGTAGATGGTTCACTAGCATAAAGAATTAAGAGAACTATTACTTTTTAAAACCAAGCAAGCAACAAGCCTTACACTAAGTATAACAAATAAGTATTTTCCAATACGTGAGATTACTTTTTACCTCTGTTTACCTATTGCTAAAATAAAAATCTGTGTAAGCTGCAACTGCTAAAACTCCAGAGATTAGTTCAAATAGAAATGCCTAATTAGATCCATTATGAGGAACACTTACTAGCATTATATATCTAAATGATAAATAGACCTAATGTAATACTACATGATATGTTCTTTCAAAGTCAGTATTTTTATTTCATTTCAGTAAAAGGAAAAAAATAGAAAGGTATTCTTCAATGTATATTGTTCTCATCACTAGAACAAAGAAAAAACACCACACACATTGTTACTAGTTTTTAAAAATAATGCTATTCGTACTTTCCACCGTGACCTGAAGTAAAGCAAGGCTCTGCACCTCACATTCCTTGAGCTTTAGGAGCTGAGCCACAATTTCAGTATTTTAAAACCAACGTACAGACACTCTTGTCTAACATAACACATTTTTCAGCAAACTGCAGTAAACAGAACTGTACTTTCAAAAAGGATGTTAAAAATAGAAATATATGATCTTTTCCCACCTAGAATTATATCCTTACAATTAAAGACTATTAGCTGGCATCCCTTTTAACCGTCAAACTCAGACAGTGGCAGTTCTATAGCCACAAAGAGAAGCAGTAAATGAGAAGAACATGTTACTACACTGCATTTGAGAAAGTTTGGCTCCAAGCTATGCACTGATTAATATCAGATCTCCTTCTTTACTTGCCTCTTGACAATCTTGTCACATCTGGCTGACAAATCCTTACAAGCTTATCCAAACTAAGGCAGCCCAGATCATGCTCCGGGAGTAGCTCGAAGGAAGCGGCAACACCAGCCATGCACTGATGTGCCATCATGAAACTAATGAAGCTGACTTCACTTGCAGACTGCGGGAACACGAAGAAACACAACATGCCTCCAGGTTTTGCAACACAGCACAGAGTTAGCTCACCAAAAGATAAGACAAACAATCAGCTCCCGAGGTTCAAGAAGCCAAGTAGTTACATGTATTAGAAAAAAAAAATATATATATATACACACACACACACACATATGTGTAAATAAAATATACAAAATTACTTGAACAGTAATCTCAACTAAATGAGCACACTAAAGTAACTTCAGATCGGATGGGGAAAATTGACTGCTAAATGCCTTTCAAACAGTGGTTTGTTGTAAAAGAAAAACAACAACAGTTCGTTACACGTCTCTCCCACATCCCCAAAACATCACACTGTTGCCTGGCTCCCCCAATTACTCAGACCTGAAAACACAAAAAAGGAAAAAAAGATGAGGGGAAAAGAGAGTAGTGTCACTTATTAGCTGTAGGATTTTACAGAAGGGTAAACCACAGTCTGTATCATCAGCCCTCCCCTCGGGTTAGTGATCTGCCGTCTCCTCATTTTTAAACCTAGTATTCGTTACAGAGGACTAGGAGTATTTGGCCAATTAATAAACAAGAAAGTAAAATACTGTACCTTAAACACTTCTAACAAAAACCTCGTTATGTGTAAGCTGACAATTAAACCATGTTTTTTTTCTTTATGATGGAAAAAAAAATCAAATCAACTAACAGTCTTAAATTCTGATGCATCTCAACTCTTAATTAGCTCAATTAAAAAACAAGTAGAGGAAAACCCATACACACACACTCATTCTCCCCTTAAACTCAAATACAGGCAGACTGATCCCAAGGAAAGGATTACTGGCTTTATTTTCTGGATGCTAAATAGCCAACAATAAATTGTATATAAAGGGCATACATTAGACTCCACTTTCGTGGTAATTTCTAAAGAACTTTGCAGCGAAATTGTGCTGTTGTCTGCTCTCCAGTGCATTTATACGTCATAATAATGATAATGTGTCTGCTCGGAGCACTTGACTCGGAGCACATCCGAGCCACAAATCACAGATTTTACTGCTCTTAATGTATATTCGGGACTTGTGCAATTAAATATTGCCAAGTATTTATGATTTGCATGGTGCTGCTTCGATGCGAAAACAATTATACAAGTGATGCCTTATTACAATCAGCTTGCAGTTCTGCATTACTTACTGTGCAACAGTCCTGCAGTTGTTTACAGCGCGCAGCAGAGAGAAAAGCAGCGTTTTGCCTATAAACTCGTCTCCCACTTCCACGCTGCCGCTGAGCGAGCGCGCGTCCCTCCAGCCCGCATCTCCATTGTTCGGGACCGAGCAGCACCGCTCCGAGAATTTTCGTATCTCCCCGGCACGCAACCGCGAGGAAAAGTTGCCCAGTAAAAACACACGTTCATACAGAAGCGCAAGGAACTTCTCCTTACCTCAGACATGCTTACTGTGCTTGCGTTTCCAGAGCTATCGAACAGTTTCCCATCCCCTCAGCGAGTTGTACAAAGAAGTACTGGGAACCCTCCTGCCTGAGCAAGCGCTACGGCAGAGCCATCACACGCCTCTCCGCTCCTGCCTGACTCGAGCACCTCAAGGTCTGATGCAGCTCGGGCTGTGCACAGGGGAGGGAAGCAGGATCCTCCCCCTCGGCGCTCTCCAGCCCCGCGGTGCGAAGTTGGGCCGGCGCTCGCTCGGCTCGGCTCAGCTCGGCTCGGCTCGGCGGCCGGGCGCCCGCCTGGCCCGGCCGCCGCGGCGCGGGGCGGCGCGGGGCCGGGCAGCCCCCTCGCGGGGGGCTCGCGGGGGGCTCGACGCTCATCTTTCACGGGGAGCTGATCAAAAGGAGCGCGGAGGCTGAGGCGCCCCGCGCGCAGCGCCCACCGCGGCCCCGGCGGCCGAGCTCGGCGCTAAATCAGTGCGGCTGACCTAAGGCCCGCTACAACCGCCTGCCTTTTTTTTTTTTTTTTAATTCCTAAGAATGTACAACCATCTGCAAATAAGTTCTGAGGTAATTACGATTAAAATTAGGTATTTTAGCACCTGAACGTTGTTTTTCAGATTGCAGCTGCTGTTTTTTTTTTCTTTTTCTTTTTTTTTTTTTTTTTAAAAAAAAGAAAACATTCACAGGCCTTAAAGGTTCATTGAGTGAGGTGTGGTTTAAAAAAATCTGTTTTTTTAATTTTTTTTTTAAGTTAATACACTTCCCCTATCAACTTCATTTTGAGTTAGGGCTGAATGTTATTTCTTTTTATGAAGTTGAAGCTTCCTATTAACAAAAGGACAGGTCATAAAGACAGGCGAGGAATTACTTTCCAGTAATTGGGCCAAAATCTGTTTTCAGTTACTCAGGTGTTAGGTTGCATTCACGAGCTACAGCAGGATTTTTGTTGTAATCATCTCTCACCTATTTGAAAAACCAAACCAAACGGTGATGGAAACGGTTCGCCCCTCCTCTCCCCTCCGGTTTTGCCTCGTACACTGTTTCTTACATTACTTCCCGCACAGGAAAACACACACTACGCCCAGAGATACACGTGAACAGGTGACATCGAAGCCGGCGGGAAGCCTTTTAGGCGCTCGCCAGGACAGTACTTGACCAGGGTACCCGTAACCCACAGGAAGGGCAGCAGGCAGTCAGATGGCTGTAGGGAGAAGACACCTAACGCAACTAATTATCGTTGGGTAATTTGTCTTCTAATCCTATTTGCTATTTGCTAGATACACGCACAGTGCTTAAAGAGGGAACCTAATTACTTCTTACTAACTGCTAGGGTAAAGTAGACGTTAACTCCACGGCAGTAAATGGGATTACATTTGGGCAAACCCAAGGCGACATCAGGCTCCGGTCCCGCAGAGCACACCACGAAGCGTACGCTGTCCCCGAATCCCAGAGGTTCTCCACCTTGCACCTTATTTCTCCCACTGAGCTATTTAACAAGACTGACAAATCTGATGGGGATTTAGTTTCATCCCGCTGTCTGCCAGGCACTTCTGCCCAAACACGGTGGGTGGGGGAGGACCCCTGCTCCTCCCCCAGCCGAGCTCGTGGCTCCACGGCCAGGGAACCTGGGACAGTTTTGGGCAGATTATGAGCAGCTTTGTGAACTGCGGGAACTGGCTTTCTTAACCAGCAGGGAAAAGTGCCTGGCAAGTCATGGCCGGGATCACGCTATTTGACTTGATTCTTAGGAGCAGCATTTTAGGAGGATTCATTTTGCACTGAGGACAAAACCTAACTGTACTCTGGTGGTGATAACTCAGAGGCAAAGGCAATCCTTATTACTAAAAATCACATTTCCTTCTTAAAGATATAAACAGCAATGGAGAATGCTATAACCAAGAATGTGTCTACCTGATTGAGAATTCTGCAAAAGTGGCTTAAGGTTATATAAACTGCCAGAAGGTCTGAATTTACTTCAAAATGATAAGTGACTAAAACTTAGATGTGTGGAGAGCTGTTTTTCCCTCTGGCCAGTTCCCAGGAAGAAGCTATTCACTAGCTATCTCCCATTTGCCTGGAAGATGCTTAATTCTCATTTAATGGGCTAACTATCCAGAGCAAACAATTTAAGACCAATTTACTTTTTTCTTAATTAATTATCTACAAACAGTCTTTCATTTTAAGCCTTATTTTCATTATTCAAGCTTTTTAAATGAATATTTTATAGGAACATACTTCAGTCTTGTTAAACTATTCATTATTACTGATTAGTGATTTTTCAGCTTTTTACTGTCTTATAGTAAAGTCCGATGGAATTTCTCCCCTGTGAGAGTGACGGAGCACTGGCACAGGTTGCCCAGAGAGGTTGTGGAGTCTCCTTCTCCAGAGGTCTTCAAGGCCTGCCTGGACGCAACCCTGTCTAACATGCTCTAGGTGACCCTGCTGAGCAGGGGGGTTGGACTAGATGATCTCCAGAGGTCCCTTCCAACCTTACCGATTCTGTGATTCTGTGATGATCTCTGGCACAAAGTGACATGTGCTAGACAACTGATATCTATAGATTAATTTTTAAAGAAGTACTAGCACACAGAATTTTCCAGTAGTTTCCACTGATTCTTGGGTCAAGCTTGTTTTTGCAGAACAGTTGAAAAATGTGTCTTGAAGAATGACCAAAAAGAAAAATCAGAGAGTGACTCCCATATCTCCCCTTCTAGCAGTAAAATCTAGTGGAAAAGCAGCTCCTCAGGGAGTGAAATGGGCTTCAGGATGGAGCACCTGGCTCAGGTTAGAGGCCTTGGGTGCTGTTCGGGTCTTTGCCACCGAATTGCTACTTGACCTTAGGCAAGTTATTTCAACTCTGAATCCCATTTCCCTACCTTTCCTATTGTTGTAAGCTCTTTGAGGAACCAATGCCATCTTACTGTGTTCTCAGGACAACACTGAGGGGGCAAAGGAAAGGGCTTCCGAGGCCCAAACTCCACCCAAGTCATGTAATACCGAGACCTAGAATCAGGGTATAACAACAAGGCCAAGGAAAGCTGCTTTCTTGTCATGTCGGCCCCAGCCTGTTTCCTATCCTCCCATGCCTCAGCCTGTGTTCAGAGCAGCATGAACGTAAGAGGATGTAGGGCAGATTGTGCACTTCTTAAACTACTTACTAAATACAGAAGTATTCAGTTTTGAGAACAGCTCCAACACACGGAATTGGCTAAAGGCAAAAAGCTGCTGCTCTTATCCAGTTTCATTATCTAGGATTTAAAAAACCCCAAATATATATTAATCATAAAGAATCACTACAACGAGACTATGTGATACTGCACAAAAATGCAATACAACCCCCAAGAAAAAGATTTCTCCTAACATTTACCTTTCAATTTTCATCTAAAATCTGGTGGTTGATCCCAGAAAGAAAAATATATTTTAAAAAATAATTCTAAAAAGTGCTGTCTAAATATTAGGAAAAAGCTTGTTTTTTGCTACTGCCACTTTCTGTATGCAAACAGACAATTTCCCCAACTACACACCACCTGCCTCAGATTCTTGCTGCTAGAATTAGCTGCAAAATGATGTTAACCTCTGTGTCCTGCCTGCTTGGCCTGAATTCCAAACGTAATACACTATGTCCCTCTTAAATCAGTGCTGGCAAAGATCTTGGCACTAATTTAATGGTCTGCTCACTTACCGTCTTGGAGGCATGTGTGGATTAAACATTTCACCTCACAAAAGACATGTGAGCTAATGGTCAGCCCCAAGATCACGCAGATGAACAGTGGGTCACCTTTCAGTGAAAAAGTCCAACAGGAGTAGGAATTACACCGTCCAGAACCGAAGGGACCCAGAATATGGGGAGGTAGGCGAAGAAAGAGGGAACGGACATTGTAAATGAAAGACGACTGAGGTTCTGCCAGCAGGACAAGCCTATCCGTGGGTCTTGGACTCAAAAGTTTGGCTGTCACAGTGGTTTTAAAAACCTAATGAATCTTTGCACATGAAGATGAAAATAGTTTTGAAATGAGTGTGCTAGAACACAGGTTTTAAGCACTAGTCAAATTACAAATAGGCCTGCTTGAGCTGTAAACCCCATAAGAAATTTTCTGAAGATCTGTGGAAGGTTCAACTATGGCACTCCACCTCTGTTTTCTCACCTAAGCAATAGAGACATCCAAATCTCTTGTTCAGTAGTTCCATGCAGGCTGATTTTGTAATGTGGCCCAAGCAGATATACTGAGCTATGGCACACAAACTGTATAAACATTATGCATAGAATACATAAACATTTTAATCAGTGTTTAAATGTTGAACCCTAACTTACTATTTACATCCTCGTTTAGTGTAATTCAGCAAAAAGAACTCATGAAAATATGAAATCTCCATCTGAACTACTGCTTCAGCATTATTTTTCAAACTGATCACTATTACTTAAGTTCACTGCTATTTTGAGCTAAAGAGGAAAAATGACTACCGGCTGTTATAAAACAAAAGCATTTAAAGTGGTGCTTACTGCAGACCCAGAAAGGAATTGCCAGTACCAAATCATACCACAGATCCCTCCCAGTTATTCCACCTCTCCATTGAAACAGGCACTAGAATCATGAAATCCTGTGATTAACAACTATAAAACAACAGATCTGAATAGGAAATTTCTTTTTAACGTTTTTCAGTTACTGGTTTATGCCACAACATATTTGTCTTTGAAAAATTTGTTTCTATAAAAGTTTGCCATCTAATATAGTTTTTTTTAAAAGTTATATTTACATATTGCTGATCCTTTTTCAAACTCAAGTTCTCAGCATGAATGGTACCATATTTATACTCCATAGCTTAATTACACATTGTGCAGAAAGAACATTTCACTACCCTTTTAAACATGCTGCTTTAAAATGTGAAAGAACTAACTAAGGACTTGATTTCTCTGTGCTAATCACTACTTGTTCATGTCATATCTTTTAGTAATTGAGGTGGTCCTGTTAATGTTCCTACCAGAGTCTTCCCCTTCTTTCAATGATTTTTATAATTGTATATTTTTATTTTCATTCTTTATTCTTTGCTTACATCTTCTTGGAGATAGCATAGGATCACCAGAACATACCTCTTCAGGTAGGCTTATTAGATCCTTTTGGAGTGCCTTATAATTCTGTCTTAATGAGTCTGAAAAATGCATCTTCTCTGCAAACAGCATTCCTTCTGTACTCACTCCAACCTCTCCGGGTTTTTAATAAACACCATCTGACCCAACGTGGAGCCTGGAGCATCCAACTTAACTACTAGCCATTTGCAAACTCACGGGTTGTTCCTATTCTTTGTTCTCTGTCTTTCTGCCAGTTTATAATGTAAAGCTAAATACTTTACCTTTCACCTTCTTGCTTAATGGTTGCTTTCGATGCTTGGATTTCAATGTTATATCCAAAGAGCACAAGAAAAGAAATTATGAAGAGATTACCTAGTGACATTATCTTCTTTATAACATTTTGTAAAGCAGATCAACCTCCTCCAAATTAGTACTTCAAGGCGAGGGTTTCACAGTCTAAATCTGTGTTTAGAACTAATGCTTTTGCAAAAGGCCAAAAACGAAAGCCAACTTTGAAGGTACCTAGAAATATATCCTTTTAAAAACACAGAAATAAAAGCATTGTGTACCTATATGCAGCAAATACAAGAACTGAAAAAACTGTTATAAACATATGATGAGAAACACAGTGCTATTCAAGGCAGGCATATTTAAGAGACCTCCCTGAATAGGAACAGTTTTAGACATACACTTAAACACCTTTCTGTCCCCCCTGCCCCAAGCCTGTGGGAAAGGGGCCTGGCTTACACACTAATTCTTTCCCCACCTTTTTTTTTTTCTTTTTTTTTCCCCTGCATATTACTATATAGCTTCTATCTAAATGGATGGCAAAAGGCTGCATCATTTTGCCATACAGTAATTATTAATGATAGGGCTTTGCAGTTGGGTGGGATATCTACAGCAAGGAAGAAGTTAGGGACAATCAATCAGATAGGGACATATAGTCAACTATTTAGTTAATCAGCAGTATACTATATAGAGACATACATGCCTATATATCCAACTAGAGGTATCACTCTGAAGAGTGGGAGTGGAAGGCTACAGCAAAGATGAAATACCACTCTTGGCCATGTTTCTTCATGTGCTCAGTCTGGTTTGGGGTGGACAAGCACAAAGCTGCTAGCACAGGATATGAACCTGGAAACTTTTGGGCTCAAACAAAAGTGAAATGCTGTTGTCAGATCTTATCTAATAGCCATACATTAATGGGAACTGAGGTTTTTCATTGTCAGAGATTAAGGTGGGAGCTGTATTTGCTACGCATTTCCCTTCCTGCAGTTTTACAGACTGCCCTCTCACCTTGTAAGTCTTGTAAGCGTGGAGTTCAAAACATTTAATTGCTAACTGTATTATGAAGGAATCTACTTTGTCAAACTGCGGCTCCTAACAACGCAAGTCTCTTACAGCAAATCAGTTTTGATACTGATGTTTCTCAGAGATGCAGCATTTAATCCTCAAATTACCACACAAGTTTTAACAGGTAGATTGTCTGTCACTCAGATTTAGTAATTAACAACAACAACAAAAATTCAACCCTCTTCCTAGCACTAACAGTTTCAAAGAAAAAAAAACACCAGTAATTTCAGGTAAGAGGCAGTGATGCCCCAAGCAGCAGTAGGACGGGGAGAACGACGTGTTTGTGCTATCTGATCGAAAGCGCCTAGAGAGAATCGCAGAGACACCCACACTGTCAAAAAAAAAAAAAAAAAAAAAAAAAAAAAAAGCCAGAGTCAGTAACCGGGTTTGTGCCCCCAGGCCGAAGGGTGTGAGACGGGGCCAAAGGTGTGGCAAAGCCGGAATAAAACGTTTGCCATAAAACTGGTAGCAATTCATATTCTCATGGTTAAAGAAAACGAGAGTCGGCAGGATGATACCTGAAATATTAATACTGTTGGGTTTCTTTTCCACCAAAGATGATCGAGTCCTCCCAATATAGGAGACACTTTACCTACAGTAACAAGCTTTGTGTTTATTTTCACAGCCTCCGGCACTTTCCTTGCATTTTTTTTTTTGTTCTTTAATACAAAGTAGTGGTTTTCAACTGTTTAAACCGTGGCATATAATAACTGATGAGTAATACAGCAGTAATAGCAGTGATGGCAATTTTGCTTTGTTCCATGGGAGTGTTAGAGTATTACACAGATGACTAGGACATGTCTCAGTGGCAGACTGATAAAATGAAAGAGATGAATTTTCCCTGCCTACAAGTGTTTCTGTTTTAATCATAAAAATCACAGAAGTTATAGGACATATTTATCTTCCAGGTAATGAAATGAAAGCAAAAATTCTACATTTTAAAAATGAATTTTTGCATGAAGAACTGCTGCTATAACAATTACAAAAGCCAATGTGCAGAAGATTTCCTCAAGCTCGTGAGCTACCCAGGTCTGGTTTGCCACAGCTGAGCACTAACCACCATGCCTCAAGTACGGCACTGTTGGGAGGATCCACGTTCATTATGGATGGACACAAACCAGCTCTCCCACTTGGCTGAAGATTAATCTTACAACTTATGCTTTAGCCAGAACTTCTATTCTCACTTACCTTTTTTTCATTTACATTTCCTTCTTGTTGAATGGGAAGGAGGAATTTTAGTTCCTATTTTACAATGACATTCCAAGAAATTTCCTTAAAATGGTTCCTCATCTTTCACTTAGCAGGTTCCTTTAAATCTCCTTCATTAGCCCACTCCAAACATATGCAAGTTCTTTTTATGTCTAAAATGCGTGTTGAACTTTAAAAGCTTACCCAGCAGGGAAAGCAGCAGGTATAGCAATGTCCTGGAGTAGCATCTGATTACCCCCTTCAAGTTGGCTACCACATCAATACCAGGATGGTTTTCAGTGAGCTGTTTTTAATGGACAGCTCCCAGGTGACACCAGACACTGCTGCTGCAGCCGCTGCAATATCATACATCCTTGATTGAACTTTGATTAATTTTCCAGACTTTCAGAGCCTGTGGCAAAAGGATCCACAGTGGTAGCTGCAGCCATTAACTCCATCTTTTGCGATTTCTCCTTCTTCATTATGTTTGGGTCTTGATTGAACTTTGTTCCAAGTTAGTAGCTTTTGGCTATGGGCATGGGAGATAAGACTTCAGCAATGTAGTGCAGCAGGATAATAAGTGAGAAATCTCTCAGTGATAAAGCTGCATGGCTACGTGGTGGTAGCTTTGGATATACTGTGCTGTGAGTGGTGTTAACAAAAGCCTGGAGTTTGGGCCAAACCCAGTCTAAACCACAGAAACAATCACTTCACGCAACCATATGCCAAATGTTTTCTAACGTTTGATTGTGTGCACTGGAGACTATTTCGTTATACCAGACAAATTCAAAGTTACTGCATTCCAAATGAATAAAAATACCATTTCTGTGCAAAGCCAGAACATTGCAGAAGCATTTGTTTAAAATACATGAACAGTCCCAGTGGCTTCAAAAGATTATTTGGAGAGTATGCTGCTAAATGGTGCGAGCAACTAGCCCACTATTTGTCTACTCAATATGACAACTTTATACTGTATAGTCAACCCGATGTTTGTTATATTATCTTATCCAAAAAAGCTCTTTATCAGCAGCAAGAACAGACCTTCAAGTTCTTAGGGAAAATTAAAAACAACAATACAATATTGAAAATAATGTTAGGCTGAACTTTTCCAAAGGATCCTTCAATGTTTTCATTACCTTACTCTCTCCCTCATTTGGGGGCACAAAAAAAAAAAAAAAAAATCTGAATACTTTGCTAGAAAATGACATTTCAACCCCCCCAAAAGCTCCTCCTCTTTTTAAAATTATTTTTTCAATCTGCTGTTGTGATACATTCTTAAAATCACTTATCTCTAGCTAGTTTTATTGCCTGCTGTTGGTATCTGTCTGTGGTGCTACACAGAAGTGGTATATAGAGCAGCAACCTGTAGAAACTTTTGTCAAAACTTAAAAATGGTGTATGAAAGCTTGTTTTGGAGTCTGCAAATCGAAATTAACTGATGGGAAAAATATTAAGCTATTCAGGTTGATTTAAATCCACTATGAATCAAAAATATGCATGATGTTCCCATAACATCCGACACAAAGGGGCTTTGTCCCTAGAAGAGGCCTCTGGGCATTTCTACGCTATGAGCAATAGTAGATTTGTCTCTGTGAAGCTTTGAGTTATTGTTGTGGCACCTCCAATATAGGCAACCTTTGAAATTATTGAAAATCTGGAAGTAAAAGCAACCTTTCAAAAGGTTTTAAAACCATTATATATACATATACATACATACATATATACATACATATACATATATATATATATATATATATATATATATAAATATATAAAATCTTCCTTGCTTTAACTGTTTTATTCATTGCCAGGAATAGCTGGCAGAGGAATCAGCATCTGCCACGAGCTCTCATTTATCTCCCGACACCGCCTTGCCCCACCGCCCGGGCAGCCTCCGCAGCCGCCCTTCCCGCACACGCAGCCTTCCTCTGAACCCCAGGACGCACAAGAGCCTTCCTTCCCGCTAAAGCCTTTCTCAGCTTACAGACGCCCACATTTTCCAGCCCGTTTCCTGCTCCTGCCAATCCCTTTCTCGCTGTTCATTCTGACAGCGGACTGCTTATACAGAAAAACAGACTATCTGCTACCTGGAACCTTCTCATGCAGCATTAGTAACACACATTTATACTGGAAATCATTAGCTTAAATGTGTTCCGATTGGAGCCAAACTCCTCGGCAGCTCAAGAGGTGGGTAGCTGGACAATCTGGACGCCGGGCTCATGTGAAGTGGCCAGGATGCTAATTTGGACTGATAGCAAGCTTGGGAACTAAATAACTCGTGGAAATATTTGAATGTTACAAAAAGTAGGTGGCATTTCAAGAAACCTGAAGTTGGTACGAATAAATGTTGTGTTAGCCGCTGAATCCCTGAAATTTTTGTGCTCAAAATGCACTTGAACAAGCAAAAGCCTATTTTAGGGTGGGACTGGAGCTGCTCTGTTAATAAATTAGAACATTGGACTGGTTACAGGGGCTTTCCCTCCATTAATACACTGGGTTAAAATAATAGGGGAGTATGCATAGCATGAAAAGGAAAAGAGGAAAAGCGCTACAAGACCAACCACTTTTTAGTGGACACTTGGGATTTTCTTGGAGGAACACCAGGCCTAGAACGAGGTGGGAAAACATTTAATTAAAAGAACTAGAGCAGGTGTAAAACAGAAGTCGCTTATGAAGCAGTGGTTTTAGGCATAATATGTGCAGGAAACTGACTTTCAGACAGCCACAGAAATGATTGAAGACGTAGGTCTGGCAGCATTACCCCGCGGAGGTAATGAGCCTTAAGGTGTACTAAACACACATGTAGTTTGTGTGATTTTTCACAAGCCACCTTCTCTTTTATATTATCCTAATGTTAAAATAAACCATGCCCTGGTGGTAGGTAGGATGGTATGTTACTTACCGCCACCGGCCCCAGGCTCCCAAGGAGAAGAGCTGAGCGGCCACTGCCCTGTAGGGCGTACAGAAGACTACCCTTCAGCAGAGCCTGCTGGAGCCGCATGGGGTTAATGGGGGCTCAAGATTACTTTTGATGCCTTTTCAATGGCTCGGACAGGTGGCCCCTCCTGCTGAGGGGCTCCGCAAGCTAAAGGACTTGATCCTGCCTTTGCACAGCCCAACATCACTTGTGTGTCACCGGCTTCAAGGGAAGCAGGATCAAGGCTTCCAGCAGCAACCGCGAGACTTTTTTTTTTATTAGTCTGGCCACATGTCTGGTTCTAAAGCCCTTGGCTTGTCAGAAATTTCTCTGCATTAACTCTTCACCCAGATATGGCTCTATCATGCTCAGCTTACCCAGATTATTAAGAAAACAGTCTTTTCAACATCTCTCTGCTACAAGCAGAAGGTGCAGCATAGCACCCAGTTTGGGTAACCCAGGAGTAAAGGAGCACTAAATCTCTACAGCAGTTGGACAAAAATCTGAATAGGGTAAAAACATTAAGCTCATTGTAAGCATTTAATGGTGTCTTCTTTTGAAATCACCTATGCTAAAGTGAGGCAAGGATACTGCCAGAACAGTCTTTACTAGAAAATTGTGGTAAATTATAACTAGAAATTGAGTAGTTAGTCTGATCTGTAATTTTCTCCATAGTAAACAATGACTACTAAGAAGGAAGTATCCTTCTGAACTTTGTATATATTCAAATCCTTATTAGTATAAAACAGTTTACTTCCAAGAAATGGAATTTATACCAGATCTGTAATAAATTCCATATAACCTCTGGGGCCATCTTTTTCAAGTGTTCTCAAAATAGTTTTTTTAATAAACACCAGTAAACCATCACAACCCTCACTGTAATCCTGGCATTATCTCCCTTTTGCAAACTGGCAAATTTGATTTACCCAAAGTTATACAATATGCCTGTGACAGAGCCAGCCTGTCATTCAGTCAGTACTGTGGCTTCATCATCTTCCTAAGAATAGCACTTTCTGATGACTACCAATTTAGCAAGACAGTGACTATTGCTATTTATAAAAATAGGAGAGTATAGGCACAATCTTGGTCTTTACAAACTCTTCCTCTATTGACTTAGAAAAAGACATCTTTGGGCAGAACTATATTATACTGGGCAGTGGGGGAGGGGGGAACCAAAACAGTAGAGCCTTTGCAATACATCTATTTAAAAAATTGGCTTCTTTAGAAAGCTCTAAAAACTCATTTCCAGCCTTAAAAATTGTGTATGCTGTTTATCAAGATGTTTTCTCCATACTCCAGACTACGTTATTTGGATGACATTCATTTTGAAGCATCATCCTTCCAGAATATGAGATTTGTGTTTACAAAGAGGGATGCAAGCTACCTTTATATACAGTTTTTGTGATGTAAATAGGCCATCTGAGAGCCTGTTTGTGAAAAAGCTGGTATTTGGTGCTTCCTTAGTCTAATTAAGGAGTGCTTTGCAAAATCCAGCCATTAGCAATGGGACACGCTGCTCATTTTGCTTACCAATTAAAATGTTGCATCACGACTAGCTAGTCACAATTAGAAAAAACTGGCACAATGAGCGTAGGTAAACATGCTTGGTAATCAGGAGTATATCAGATATCTACTTTATTGCGCCACTAGTAAATAAGCACAGCGTGAAACAACGTTCATCAACATCTTGCACTTCACAAACCCCAAGGCAACTAACAACTGCACCCAGGACTTCAAGTTACCAGCTGGCCTCTCGCCATCTACTGCAAGCTCTGAACACTCAGCTAACTTTGAAATGTGGCTGAAAAACATGAGCCGATAAAGTAACAGTATTTTGGAGAAAAGACAGACATTCGTATTAAAAAGCAATTGCTCATTCCTTCTGAAATCACAAGGTTTCTTTACCAAGTGCAAGTATCGCCGAAACACAGGCACAAGAACACAGAAGGCAGGGAGGGACCCGGGTCCGGCATCCCGCTGCAAGGCTTTAGGGGAAAATACACCCAAATGCCAATGTCAGTCCTCTTACCAAGCAGTTAGTGCCACACTATGAATGGCATTGCACTGATCTCCATTAACTTAGTTACAAGTATTTATGTTCTTAATTTATAATCACTGCATTAAAAATAAACTTCATTTTCACTTAATAGTAAAAGATTATCAAGTTATTTTCCAAGTACAGTTAGAATGATTTATTTGCACAGGTCTTGATAATTTAATTTTGGGTCAGACTGTTTAATCTGTCTCAAAAAGGTTTTATATCATATTTAGATGGCTTCTTTAAAGTTGAACAAGTTAAAGCTGAATAAGTTCATGAATGTTTTTTAAAAATATGAAGTTACAATGTCACTTTTTAAAATTTTCCCCTACAGACGTAACTGGCACCAATGATCCAGATGTTTGATGTCACAGAACTTGCAGTTAAAAATAAATGAGAAAACCTCAATCCATCAGAGAAAGGTTTTCTCTACTTTTTCTGAAAATATTTGATTCCTTGGCTCCTAAGACAACAAAACCCAGAGACCCCACCATAGGGGAATCATATTTTTAAGATTATGCTGACCTTAAGCATTAAGGAGAGACATCAAATGGACGCTCCAAGGATCAGCAGACAGCCACTAGGTACATGCACTGCCCCCTGCTATCCTAAATAGCACCCAGATTCCTGAGCAGCTCAGGAAAAACATACTCTTTTCATGGCTCACCCAAATTGGGTGATCCTGCTGAGTATGATTGTACGTCCCCAAAAAACAAAACAAAACAAAAAAACAAGAGACAGAGATGGCAGTTGCATGATGTGTACACCTTTCCACGCGAGTACGAAACCAAATCTGTGTGGGAACTAAACGGAGACCTATCAACCCTCACTTCTGCATGGAGAAACAGTTTCCAGTCATTACTGCTAAAGTAACAGCAAGATACAGAAACCCTTCTTGTTTTAAAATTCTCTGTATTGTGATTTTTGAAATTTATTCTGATGTATGATGATCTGTAGAAGATTAATGAGCCACAGATTAAGCTTGAATTGCCAAAATGTTCTCTCTGCGGAACGATGATGGGTTTTGTTTGCAAAAGGCTTATTGCATCTCTGGGTGCAGCCCTACCAACACAACGGTGGAACAGATGTCGCATGCTCCTACGTCCTTTACACGGCCATGCAAGCTATTTTAAACACTTCTTTCAATTACACCTGGAGGCACCAATGATCAATTTAGAAAAGGTAAGAACAACACGAGGTGGACTTCTAAGTGAAGCTAGGAAGGTTTTGGTGAACCACTAAATATTCCTGTGCTTATAGACTCTTATTTTAGCACCTGTAGAGAAACCCAAGGCCCTCTGTTCTCTGTAATCACTTTGCCATCAGTAAGGCTAGGACACCAGCTTACGTTTGGAGACAGTAACATCCGACACCGCCTACAAAGGCACCTGGAAAAAGGAATCAAGGCAAGATTTTCTTCCTGTAACTCCACTGAAGAAAAGCAAGACTATTTTATTATTAACTTTTGTAAGTTCACTTCTTAAACTGTATGCCACTCTGCCAAAGCTTTTTTCTTACGTGCTAACACACATACATGCGCACACACCCTGTAAACTGAACAGATCCGTTCCAGAGGAGACCCCTGGGCAACTGTTTGCGCCCCAGAGAAAGCCGCTTTCTTCCGTCCTCACTGCTGAGTTTGCAAAGCCAGCTGGAAAGCCTGGATACATATTTTGATCAGCAGTATCACATTAACAGCAGGTAACATTCATTTGTACATTCATTTTCCCGTGCCTGACAAAGACAAGGGACTTGATGAAAAATCTGATCATGACTCATTTCAGATTAGTTAGAAGAGATTGGTTTTTGGCCACAGAAGTGCACAGAGGACTGAGTGGAGCAGTGCCTGCTCTGCATTTGTACTGACTGTTCTTGGCTTTCGGATTTATACATAACAGCGCTCTCCTAGCAAGCTGGGTGAGCTGCTTGTTTATGGCTGGGGAGGAGACCACGCAGATTCACCTTGCTTTGGTCACCTCTGTACAAGATTGATGCAGTGCATTCCTCTTAGCTGTGCTGAAAGCAGAGCAGGTGCAGAAAAGCATCTGTTTTCTCCCTGAGCAGAGAACACCGATGTGAGCATGTAACACCTGCATTCAGGCCATTTGCTGGTTTTCCTGTTACTTCTTGGAGCGATTAATTGTGCTAGAGAAGTTTTCGCTAGGTCCTGCGCAGTTCTAGATTCAGTCCTCAGCGCTGCCCTCCCACTGCTCGTACTGTCACAGCTATTAGGATCTGCCAGGAAGCTCTTGCTGTAAGACTCTGAGGTAAGATCTCGTGGGACTGGCGGGCTCTCAACTAATAGTCTCAGCCTTTGAAATTCATTCCCTTTGGCAGCTTCCCAAAGCCAGAGCTAATGACCTTAGGCATGATGCAAGACCTTATTGGTGTGATTTTTTTTTCCTGAGGTAGCGATGCTGGACATTTCTCATCTTTGGAAAAAGTGTCCATTTTAGCATTGTAAATAACCGCTGAACTGTTACATGTGAGATTGAGTCAGACAATATTTCTGTAAAGTAGTCATTCACTTAGTAGCATTCAACAACAACAGTTTTTGAATGGTTCTTTACATAGCAAAGCAAGATCTTCGGATACAAGCTGAGGCTCAGACACCTTTGGGCTTGTTTACTTACTGCGCTTCTCCAAGAGAGTTTGGCCTAACGGGCTAAATGCTGAATCTGGACTGGGGAGCCCTTTGCTGTATTCCCAGCCTTGCTGCCAGGCTGCTCTGTCACTGTGAGCAGATGAATTCCTCCTCGCCTCCCTGCCTGGGTTGCCCTGGCTTAGCTGCTTGCTTGCCGCCTTCGCGGCGGCGAGCACGTACCTGGGCTCCCACCAGCAAGCGCTCCTTTGAGGCTAAGGAGCCCAGTGCTATCGTCCTGTTAGTTAACCTTATGTAAACTTTTAAAAAACATACTTGCAACAGAGCTTCTAGCTTCTCTGTCTGATAATTTAATAAGCATCAGCAGAGGCTACGCCTAACGGTTACCGTCTGCGGGCTTCCTCTGGCTGCGCGCAGCGGAGAGCCGCGGCGGAGTCCTCGGGAGGACCGCGGGCGGCGGGGCCAGGAGCATCAGCCTCGCCAGGCCTCCCCTCTCCTCTCCTCCCTTTTCTCCGGCCTCCAAGCACACTGAAGGAAATGCTACCAAATCACGGTAATGTCATGGAATTACAGATTTCTCAGTCTGAATTCCTTTTGAAGCATATTTAAATTTAGATTGCAGTAATTTACCTGGGAGAAAAGCGGCAGCAATAGGGACAATATTCCTTTACAAAGATGCAATACATATCCCATGTGAAAAAAAATATTAACCAGATAGTGATGTTCCATGGTAAATTAATTTTAGTTTCAGATTTAAAGTCTTGACTAGTTTTTGGATGGACATTTTGCAACAAATCCACAAATGCTGCCTACAAACTTTCTTAAAAATGAGGCTTTGCTCAATGTTTCATTGTGAACATAAAAGAAACCTGGCTGTGACTCACTTGTAAAAGAAAATAAGAGCAATAAATGGGTTTGCTTTGTTTAGTTTTCAGTCACCATTGTACAAATCCTCAGTGGCAGCATTAAAGATGCTGCAGCATTAACTAGGAGAGTGCAGAATGAAGCGGAGTTTCTCACCACCCATACAAGCAGGAAAAAGGAAATGATCACTTTCAAGACCAGTAAGAGGAAGCAAAATGTGTTTTAAAAAGCCCCATCCCTAGAGATTTTCACCTGCTGACAAAAATCCATCTTTTCTTTTCTTTTTTTCTTTTCTTTTTTTCTTTTCTTTTTTGAAAGGCCAAGTAATTCTTTCAGCTACCTCTTTCTAAAATTCAGTGGGCTAACTGCATTTGCTCATTTGCTTAAGGAACCTACGCAAGTATCAACGTCGGTGACGGTTTGGAAATCAGCTAATGCGACAGCCATTTTCTGGAAACGGAAGAAGAACACGAGCTCTAGAAACGGAGCTGCAGGAGCGAGACTCGCGCTGCGTTCCAGTAGCGGACTCCTGCTCCCGGTGCATCAGCAAAGGCAGCCTCTGCTCAGCAGCGAGGCTGGACCGGGCTGCCTGTGCCCGGCTCGGCAGCAGAGCCGGCGGCTGGCCTCGCTGCCGCCGTTTAAGCTCTTCGTGTCCCCAAAGACACGGCTGGGGACCGGTCCTGCTCCGCTTTCACGTTGGCTGGAGGAGCTGGCGGAGCGCAGGCAAGGCTGCACGCCGGCAAACAGCTTTCTCCGAGAGGCACCGCCACGGCCCTCGGTAGCGTTCAGATCACTCGCATCACTTTTACAGTTCAATTGTAGACACTTTCAGAGTATTTCTAATGATCTATTATTAATTGCTAAGAATTGCATTCTAGTCTGACTTAAATTCAGAAGGGAGTGAAACTGTACAGCTTTCAGCTGTCAAGGGCTGTAATTCAGTACTTAAATCATATGAGTCAGAAGTTGTAAGTGGACTGATTTATACTAATTTGCACAACCTTATTCATCCAAGGGAAATCTGTAAATAATGAAAGAAAAACAGAGAAAGGACATTTGAGTAAGCTGGTATCACTAAACCAGCATACAAATTATTAAATCAATGAAATAAAGATACACTAGTGTTACTATTTTAGGGAGGCGTTAGGTTATAAGCTCACTGCAGATTGTGAAGAAACTGTATTTGGAAAAGGTCAAATAAGTGGAAAATTTGGATTTGTGAGCCAGATCCCCTGTATGTGAGTGGTGCAAGTCCACTGAGGTCAGTCAAGCCACGCTAATTCCCACTGACCGAGGGCTTTGCGCCACAGTTAGGCAAAAGAGAGGGATATTGTTAACTCTTTATGCAAAAAAGAGACCTGGCTGATCTGCAGAAGAGTCTGCTGCTCAACTCTTAGGTTAAGGTATGCATTCCATAGCGGGGTAAAGAAAGAAAGGGGGAGAGAGGGGGGAAAGAAAAAAAGGAGAAAAAAAGGAGGAAAAAAAAAAAAGAGAAAGGGAGGGAGGACTGGAAACTCCACCTGGATGCTATCAGTCTTGCCCGAGTAAACAGTCCTGACATTAGTGCTAGCCTGCTGAGTGGTACAGGTTAGGAAGGGTCACAGAGGCAAAACGGTGACCAAACTTGCCTCGAGGTAGAGATGCTCTGGAATCTGTCACACAAGGAGAGAGCTGAAAGCTCGTTTTATCTGCAAGTCATTTCATTTTAGAGTTCAAAACAATTAAAGACATTGAAAGAATTGTACAAACAGGGATTATGGCAAGACAGAAACAATCCCCTTTTTTCATATAAACATACACTCGACTACACGCTTAGGGTGATGTGTATTGTTCTTGAGATAACAGTGTAGCACACCTAGAAAGCAGCAAGAGAATTTATGAGAGGTATAGCAAAAAATTCACTAAAAATCCACAAAGGAAGTTTTCTTCATAATATCAAGTGAAAACTCCCCTCCAAGTAATGTGACTAAGTTTTTGGAAAAAAAAAAAAAAAAAAAAAAAAAAAGGCATTTAGGAGGCAAATGCGATAAAAGATGTAAAATTAAATAACTATTCTACAATTTCGAACAAGAGTAAAAAAAATTATATTGTGCTATATAAAAACACAAGTAAAAAAAATACGTGACACTAAATAAACTGTTCATGTAGATCTGCAAAAAAAAAAAAAAAAAAAATCAAGCAAAGGAGTCTAATCACTTCTTTCAATTATCCCCGTTGCAGTGTTAAAGTCTGATGCTTTCATTGCCATGTCCCTACAGCTACATGAAGTTATTGCAGAAGCCCCTTGGGATAAACTTTCTTTTCACACTCAACTTGTTAAGTTGCACCCAAAACTGCAAACCAGAAGAATATCTATTTGTACGCATTAATCACTGGGCTGCAACAACTGTTTCATGAGGAATTCCTTTAGATGGCTTTAAATCCATTTGAAAACCATAAGGAAAGCAGCCTAAAATAATTACTCCTTGCATTTATTAGTGTAAGTTTTCTTTCTCTTCCATTTACAAAAACAACCCTCAAAGTACAACTGGAACCCCCAATTTGTAAAAGATAATTTTTTTACCAATAATATATATATATATATATATTTTTGCAAAAAAGCTACATAAAATAAAGCTTTTTCCCAATACAAAGTCTGAGTCCCTCCCAGTACTTTACCCTGCACCAAGGAAACAGAACAAAGGATGAGTGATATTTGCATTAAACAGCAAGACCCAGAGTGTCCACATGTTTAGACAATTGCCCACATCTACAACTAGGGGAGAAGGTTATGACTAACTTGGAAATGAAATGGTTAATAAATCTTAAACTGATCCTTTTCCAAGCATGATCAAATAACACAGGAAAAAAAAAAAAGAAAAAAAAAAAGACTTCACTGTAAAGTGAAGTTTTGAACTAATTTTACTTCTCATACTGCATGCCAGGAAGTGTATTACATGCCATTGGCGAGATACCAAACCTGTGACTCTAGGGGGATGACTGAAGGAATCCTCACAATTCTTCCACATCTTGGAAATAAATTCTATGCTAGAAGGAAAAGCTCTGTAACACATGCCATCTGGTACCCTTTGCCTTCTTTTTATGAAAAGGGAGAAAGAGAGACCGCTTCCTCATACAGACCAAGGCACAGTGGGCCAAAAACAACTCTTGGTGACAGCAGCAGAAACAGAGCAACTCTGCTGGGGCTTTCCTCACACCTGCAGCTCTGTCACAAGCAGTTCCTTAAGCCTTAGGATCAATCTGAGTTATCCAAGCTTTACATCAGGAAGCCTGTTGGAATAACCGGGAGCGCCATTTGGCCCATTAATTGCAAGAGAACAACATCTAAGTGCACTGCAAAAGGAAGGGGTTACACTGAAGCAATTGTACCTCAATTACTCTCAACCATTGCATGATTTTTCCTTTAAAATATCATTTGCACCATCTTAAGCAAAAATTGAAACTACATCCCAAATGAAAGCTAATTATTTTACTTTCCCCTAAAATCAGTAAACAAGAGTTTAATTGCAATGCATATTATATTGTGTGCAGAAAATCCAGATGAGAAACAACTAGTACTTCAGTGAAAGGGTGTTTCAGTAATTCCTCAAGAACCACCACTTCTTTAAAGAAGATGAGGGAAAAAAAAAAAATCGAACAAAATTAAAATGCTCATCCAGACAGGCAGAGAACCATCTCCCAAACACTCATTCGCACTGCCTTGGCAAGCTGCCCTACGTACTCTTACCTTGCTGTGAGTTACAGCACACGTGGCTATGAGCAGTGCGAGGCAGCCCCAAGGACGCTCCCTCAGAGGGGCGAGAGGCGCGTCAGGGACGCGGGCGGCTCGAGCACGGCCGCCGGCCCGCTCTCCCGCGGCCGCCAGCAGCCACCCTCCAAGCTGGCGACCCCCAGCCTGCTCCAAGTCGAGACCAAAGCGTCTCACCCGGTTGAGATACCGATACCGAAGTGATATAAAGCCGCTTTCCTCGTATATGAAGTATGTTGTGCGTATAGTGATTTATTCGGGTCATCCATTAAATTGTTAAAGCACTCGGCCCATATAAACTGATGTTAGAGCTCAAATCCCATAAGATAAAAAACACCTCATTTCACATTTACAATGATAGGAAATCACTAGCATAGTAATAATAATAATAAAAAAATCAATAATTAATATCATAAGGCCTTGTAATACTAGTGTTTGTTCCACAGTGAGTAAAAGGTATTAAGCAAACAATGTTTATTTATATTACATAATATAACCACAGTTTGTAACACGACTGGGGCCTATTTTCCTCTAAGTGCAAATATTTAACTCCCATTAATGTTAACAAGGGGTTACCTAGCATGTACTTTGGCAAGAGAATAAAACCTGAATTTTAACATTAATCTTAAGTAAGCTTTCAACTTGAAAGCAACTTGAAAGTACCTTATATTAACACTATTTTAATTGCTTCAAAATCTGGATTTTTCTATGAATATACATATACACAGATAAAACCAATTCATTTTAACTCTAAGATGCACATTTTAGGACGATGGGAAATAACTTTCTGGCACCTTTCTACAAACTGCACCGTTCGCCCTGTGAAGCCACAGTTAGCAACGGCAGCGATAAAAATCTCTGAAGAACTCTACTTTTCCAAGAACAGGTTTTTTCCTTTACTTCGCTTCATAGAAGCAAATGAAATCACAACGTTTTCACAGTGAAAGTGGCGGAGCAAATTGATACCATGTTTGAAAAAACAAACAATTTTTTTTTTTTTTTTTGGCATCCTGTATTTGCAACTTGGGGAATCTCCTCGTTCGCGCAAGCGCCCTCGCTGAGGCCGGCGAGGCAGCACAGACACCTAGCGCGGGTAGGAGCTGGCCCTTCTCATTTTGCGAAGCTGCTTTGATCACGACTCTCTCCAGACATCATTTTAAACTCGAATGCAATTGACCGCTGTTGCACCATATGTTCCTGATGTGTGAGCTCTGTCTTGTTCATTAATTTTTATGCCACTACTGTTGGAATTCAGCCAGTGTAATGTGGAGGCAATTAGCAATGTCAGAGCGTTCAAGCCAGCATGTAACGAGAGAGAGAAGGAGAGAGAGCGAGAGGAAGGAGTGAGAAAGAGAGAGAGAGATTACACTTCCTGCTACAGGCAAGGGTCCTCTTCAGAGGGCTTTTTTTTTTAATGTTATTTGAAAACTGAAAGATCTAATAAAAACAGACAGGTGACAAGAAATAAAAGTCTTGTTACAGAAGTCAGATTTACTCACTTATAAAATCTCTCCTGTAGCTTTCTAATATGTTCGCCTATTTTCAGAGGATGAAACTGAAGCCCTGTGGCCTGATGACCTCGTCTTCTAATCTTACAGACACTGCAGTCTGCTTTAGCTCATATCAAAATGCTCAATTTTAGGTCGCAAAAAGAGATGCATGCGTATTCTAGAACGCAAATGTACATTAAATAATGCACATTCTTATGGCATAGCACTTACTGATCACATCTGCAAGTCTTAACTTCTTTTGCAAATCCTGCCCTGAGAGCCCTAAGACATTTGCTATTTTTTGTTGCTATTTGTGTTCTTCATATCTGCAAGGTAAGTATAAGAAGTATGCCCGAAGTTGAGGAGCACTGGAGACCCCACCAAAGCATCCCCCTCCTCCCATCCCCTGCACACACCCCTGCCTGCCTTCCTCCTCCCGAGAGGAAACGCACCACTGGCACCTCGCAGTTTCCACCTTATCACGGGACTAACGGGTACTTAGCAAAAGTTCTGCAATGTTAGAAGCCACTACAGCTCCACGAGAATTATGCCTCTCACATCTTCCTGTTGAGCTCCTTATTCTAGTATTCTCCCATGAGATACAAAACTGAAATAAAACACCATATACTTATAAACCCTTTCACAGTGTGAAAAACTTGATAGAATGTTTTTTCCTGGTTCCATCTACCTGGAGTAGCTATCTGCATGTTTACAAAGTAGATAACTCAGCAAATTTGACCAATTAGGAGGATGGCTCAAGCAGCAAAATTCAAATCCAGATTCTGCTTTGCTTCTTTCCACTTCAAATCATAAGAGATTCAGACTCAAGCTCTGGTTTCAGAGTCCATTAAGGAGACAGACAACTTTGAAGTTCACTGAGGACACAATTTTCAGTTCTACAGCGTTTAATAGTTTAATTATCTATTTGCCTCTGAAGCCATTAAGCAACTTTGCACTAGTAATAAAGTTATTAGGAGACACCTCCCACTGCCGTCATTTAAATACTGGTTACAGTAGCACAGTGCTGCTTGTGGAGGGGTCCTGGGGCTTAGTGGCAGCCTTTCACTTTTGAAAGCTTGGCTAATATATGAAGGTAGTTTGACTAATCTACCTTAATTCTTAATGGATATTTACCCTCCTCACAAAAAGCCATAGGACCTGGACAGCTTCAGAACAAGCGATGTTCTTTAAAGAAAACCGTAGCTTAGCAAGGGCATTGCTTCACTGAATTAACACACATTAACAGCCTGATCCAGAGTATGTAGTTTGGCAGTATTTTCTTCCCAGGATGTAGCTACTGTCATTTGTTCAAACTATTCATAGGCAATGAAATTCAAATTTCCAGTAGTTCAGTGAAATGTTTAAAATTTTTTAAATCAGAGTTCAGTTAAAACTGAACATTTTGGTTCTGTGACATAAAAAACAAAATTCATTGACAAGTTTGAATGAATCACAGTTTGACTCAAATGATGAAATATTTTGCTTTGAGAAGTAGATGTGTTTTATCCATTTCATTTGGACATATATATTACATATCATACTTAGTATTGAGAAATAAAAGTGCAAAAAAGTTTGGGATTTCCAAAAGGACAGATTTCCACATCTTAGCAGCTTCTATATCTCAATTTGTGTCTTCTTCATTAGATACAGTAAGAGACCTGAACTGCTGTTTAAATCAAGAGCAAAATCCATATTTACATCAGAGATGAACAAAATCAAATTTAGTCATTACTGAACATTTACTTATTTTACTAGTAAGAGGCCAAATTATATGCTGGCACAAATTCAATGAAGTCAACTAAATTATCAGAGCAATATAATTTAACTCGTAAGAGCAAGCAAAGCACTGAACTTGTAAAGCATGTGCCTCCACTGCAAACCAATCCAGTGACTTCAGTTTCCTCTGTTAATCTAGTGTTAAAAAAAATTTATATATTGCACGTGTCATGCAAAACCTATCCAGAATAGTCTTCTACAGTTTTACAGACATCTCATACCAGCGACTAGATTTTGTTCATAGACCGTATTAGCAAACAGCATCTCTCAGGCATTTACACCACGTTTTCTACGTAACGCCCTCCATCTCCCCCGACCAGCTGAGCGCAGCCGATGCCTCTGCTCACTGAGTTTGTGCAGTCGTCTGCCCTGTGGCTCTCCTCCTTCGCTATTCACTTCGGAGGCCCTCCTCCCCGCGGCGCACCTAATGCGTTCAGACACCAGGGATGCAGGGAGAGGCTGTGCATTCGGCATAAGGCATGACAGAAATGCCAGTTACGATCACAAACTTGCCCTAACCAATTCTGCTTCCGATACAAATTATGTCAGGCACAGAGTTGGCAGCAAGCTGTTTCATAGCCATATGGCAAGCAGGGCAGTAAAAATTTCTTTCTGAAGCAAGTATCTCTACTGCTTCCTTCTGTCCTTGCTTAGAGCGCTCTCCAAGGCCAAGGTATTTACACAGCCTGAGAAGAGTACCCATTTTTCTGCCTCAAAATCTCAAAGAATACACTGCATACTGCAGAACTGCCACTGACCAGAAATGGCCTAAGGAGTCCTCAGCTCCAAGAAGACCTGGACACAGGTTGTGTTCAGCTGCAGGAAAAGATAACTCCTAAAACATATGTCAGATGGAAGCCTTCCAAATGCTATGACATGTACACAATGTGACCCTGTCACCTAGTTGGGGCAACATGAGCCTCTTCCAGCTTAAACTTCAGGATACGCGAATGTAGATTCCCTTCTAACTGCAGAGCTGACAACAGGGCTTGCTGCTTCTTCAAGGACAAGGGGGCTAATCGAGCCCTGAGCAGTCCATATCCCCACAGATGCCACATACCTATTTTGATACACTGGCTGGACTCTGATTGCTTCTTGCCAGTACAGGATCTGGTAGGTCAGAGTCTCAGTGCTGCAGGTATGTTCTCAGAGCTGTGGTGTAGATGTTGCTGCTCTGGAGGAGAGTGCACATTCCAAGTCTATACTCAGGCCACATGTTCAAGTTTTTTGTTTCCCCACAAAAACAAAGACCAAAAAGACACACTCACTTTAAAGGAAGAGCTGAAATTCTGGGGTAAGCAGTTTCAAGAGATGTTCAAAACACAAACTGATCCAGCTGCATCTTAATGAGATCCACAGCAGTCACTGGCAGAAGAAGTCCTGGCTACAGAGATAACCTTTTTGTCCACAGCATTCAGAGCAAGGAACCATGATATTTAGGTTCTATTCCTAGTTCAGACCTGGATCTGCCATGCACCTTTCAGCAGGTCACCTAAGATTTCTATATCATCCTTCTCATATACAAGATAAACAGCAACTTTATGTTTCTGCTGGGCCACTGGTGAGGCTGAATTTACTGCTTGCAAAGGACTTCAAGATCCTTCAGGAAAGGGTGCTGTACGTCTGAAAACTGCTATTACTTCATTCCTGTCATAACTCCAGAACATCCCAGGGAGCCCAACAGTAAAGCTCTCACTCAACATGAAAATAGTTTAATAAAAATAAGAATTAAAATCATAAAAAAAAATTAATCCTGAACATTTGGGAGAATTAAATAAGAGACTGGCTTGTAGTTTTCATGTGCAGTCATCTGAGTCAGCTCTCCACAGAATGCCAAGGGCTAAATTCATCCTTGAGCTATGCTAGCTTCTGCCAACGTAAACCAGGACACGCGGCCTCTGCCAGCGGAGCAGGGAGAGGCTGCAGCAGTGGGAAGCCCCCACAGCCTTCCTCTTTGATGGGGGTCTAAATAGGGCAACAGCGGGTCTGAGAGAGCAGCCCTGGTCAGGGAAGGTTCATAGCTATGGCAGCCCAAGGTGCCATGGCAGAGGCATCTCTAATACTATTGCCTGTATTAACAGCATTCAAGCAGATTTTAAAGCAGCCTTCGGCAGAGCCTGCTGCAGCGAAGGATAACAGTGACAAACCCCCTCGCAAACCAAGGGAGGGTTAGCTTATAAGGGAAGCGTTATTGGCACAAAAGGGAAGTAAATCCAGCTCTAGGGATTCTGTCCACCTTAAGATTTTTTTTCGCCCAGTTTGTAGCATTAGCTGAGTTTGTCAGTCTGGGTTGCATAACTCTGCTTAATGTACAATCAGACCGAGCCTCCGATCCCACAGGGGAACAGCTGTGTGACTCAGATGTTTTACGGGGAGGGCAGAATCCCGCATACAGAAAACTGTCCTCATTCCACCACGAACAGAGTGGCAGAAACACTGGCATCTCCACTGTGCCAGCTGCATTGCTGCAGTGTGGCAGTCCTCAACTGGCAAGGTATGAAAAAGGTGATTAGCAAGTATAACAGCACTTTACAGTGCTCTTTAGAGTGAAAAATCATTTGTGTATTACCACCATTGATGGTCCAAATCCACAATGCTAAATGCAACCTAAACCCCTTCAAATTGCAAGGGAATTCAGATTTCAACCTTCATCCAAACCCCGCCCTTTACGTTCTGTTCTTTCTTAGATCCAAGACTGGAAGGTACCTATTTTTTTGTCTTCTGGAGACTGGCATTCTGTAAACCCTCATCAAATTCCTACCATTCACACCTGAAAATTTTGGGAGGAGAATCTCAATTTTTATTGCCACAAACTAGACACCCCAAACTAAATGCCAACCCCAAAACTAAGTCTAAACCAGAAGCACACACTGCTGCCCAGTCTCTCGCAAGGCAGAGCTCTGCCAGCAGAAGCAGCCAGAAGCTGCCCAGGTGTAGCTTCATTACCTTATGAGGACGGCTCCAGGTTTAATCCGGAGGAATACACAAAGAGCTGGCTTTATGTAAAGGGTAAGTTGTGACTGAGTGTCTCATCTTGGTCCCCACTGGAGCAGATCCCAAAACCACCACACACTTTGGCACCATTTGTTACACTTGGCAATCTTTGCTCAAGCTAGGTGGGTGCATTGGCAGAACTTGTGAGGAACCCCTCCTCTTTAATTGGTGGGAATGTACCTGCGAGGCTGAGCCGCGTTTGGTGAGGCTGAGCGTTCCCGCGAGGGAGAACGACCTGAGACAATGCGGTTGGTGTTTGGAGTAACAAGACGGAGAATGACTGAGGCACTCTTTCGCGTTACCTGGAGGGCCCTGCTAAGCTCTCCTACTGCTTTCTGCTGTTTCGCCATGAAACCCTGTCCCTTGCTGCAGTTAAAGCAAAGGCTGATGAAACAAGAAGAGTGCCCAAAACCGCTTCTCCCAGTAACCAAGAGAAACCTAGACCGTATCGTGCTCCAGTCGCTATTTTATTCTATGTCAGAGTTTAAAAACAAAAGCAATACAAAGTTTTCCATAAATAGTCCAAAGCAGTGAAACTCAAAGCTACAATTGCCACTATTTTAAGATAACTTATTACAGACAGAAAGATTACATGAAAATTAAACTTTGTTCTACTTAAGGACTGCCTAATGCTTTTTTTTCCTTTTCTTCTTTTTCTTAAGTGACAGGAGTTTGTGATGACTATGTATTTCCTAAAGCTAAGTGTACATTTCATGCATTGACTTGAGAGCTATTAAATATAGAAGCGTGGAACACAAGGGGTTTAAAACATGTTGTGATTTTAAGATTAGTGGGAGTGTTCTCTTTAAGCACCATCCCTTTGCACTAGATGACAGAAGACACTATATCACTTCCCGCACAAAATTAAAGATGTTCAGAGTTATGTGACCTCTACTGTCTGAGCTAACAGAGCCTTAGATATCTAAGGACTACAATTATTACAAACAAACAGCTAAACTATCATATCTCATATTCTATTCAGTAGAGGGCAGTGGTAGATAAAAGCCACACACGCCTATCAACCAGTTTCGAGTCCTGTCTCCAAACTGGTTGACTGTAATGAATCTAATGGCACTAACCACACTGGAGAGATAGAAAAAAGAATGATGGATTGCAGGCTTTTGGTCATGTTCCTCTGCTTTTTCTCTCTCACCTCCCTTCCCCCTCTCCGGGTGTTCGCTTTTTTTTTTTTTTTTTCCCATGCAATGCATGGGATGATCAAGGCCAAATGCCTTATACAAGGTGTTCCCCTCCCCAAAAAGCCATCAGGAAACAAAAATGCTCTGAACCTTGCGGAATCAAGTTTTTAATGGCTCTAAATGAAAGTAAAGTAAACACACGCACATGTGCATGCATGTATACACACACCCAGCATCTATTTGTCAGACCTTTCTACCAGAGGAGAGCACAAGCTAGCTGCTGCCTAGTGGCAAGGGCACTCGGAGGCATGTGAGAGGGGGGAGGAAGAGCAAGTTTGAGTGTGGTCCCTGCACTCAGCAAATTAAATGAATTGATTCATTATATAGTGTTACGGTTACAATTAAATGCAAGTGCCAAGAAATACAGCAAGAATGTTACATTTTGCTACATTGGCTCAGCCACACTGAAAATCACAATTAGACATGCAGTGCCACTTAAAAAACAGTGATTTCTCAAACTATACAACTGGGTAGGAAAAAAAAGACCAGATACCTAGACTGTTAAAGTACATAGAATGGTGCATTTATATTTATCTACATAAATATACAACTGTACATATCCCAACTTTTTGTGACCTAAAATATTTTCTCATTGCAATATATAAAGCATGTAAGAGAAGAAGGAAAACTCTACTCAACACTGAAGATTGAGTGGGAGCATAAAACTAAACAAATTGGGCTGGGTCAGGAATACTAAAACACAGAAATGCTGAAGAAACTGGTACTGCATCTATTTTCAGGAAAGAAAACTTGCAATGACACTTCTTTTATTATGTTTAAGTGATAATTCTGTTACAGAGAAGTATACGTTTATGCCTTTTTACAGATATCTTCAAAGGGAATTACTTTTGAATGATGGAAGCATGGTGTGCCTACATCTCTAGGTACTTCTGCAAGCTGCTAAATGGCGAATGACAAGAAATACTGATTCATTAAAAAAAAATCCCCTATACTCTAACAGGTTGGGGGGGGGGGAAGGAAGTTGGTTGCTACATACACTGCTTTCCATGAATATAAGTTACTGTAACATTTCTAATTTCAGATAGTTTTACCTGCCTGACTGGAGAATAGACAGAACATGCCGGCTCAATCCTGGCCTGACCGATGAGGACTTAGGTGTAGGAGCACTTAAGCAAGGCCTTAAACTAGTGACCCCTCCTCAGCTCTGCAGGCTTCAAGCTCAGTTCAGTCTGCAGCCTCTTCAGGGACCTACTGACAACTGACGGGCTTTATAGCTGGGGAATGACAGTTCCTATCAGCAGCTGCTTAATGAAAAGGGCTTTCCAAGAGGAGCATCGAATGTCAATCTACCTTACCCTTTTCCTGTTCTTCTGGGAAAAAAGGATAGGTCTAAATCAAAGACAGTTTAGCTGCCAGCTCACACGATACTATGGCAGCTATTTAAACATGGCCCAGTTTCACCGCTATGTCGTTATCTCCTCTACCAGAATGGACTTGCTTGGGGAGCCTTTGCTCTCATCCCTAAGCAGCGCCGAAGGTGCTGCTGAACGTGGGGCAGCAGCAGCGGGGCAGCTGTGCCAGGCCTCATCGGCAGGGGAGCTGCGCCTAGCCCGGCTCTTCGGAGCCTCATGCACTGCCTGCACCCAGGCCAACACACTTCTCAGATCCGGAAATGTGCCTGGGAAAGATCCCAAATGTGTGATGACTTTTTTTTTTTTTAATGCAGATTATGCTCAGTGGTGAAGTATAGCTTTATTCTGCCCTCATTTAAAGTAGTCAATGTTTTGAGCTAAACTTAGCCAAAGAACTTTGCACTGAGCAGCAAAGCCCAGAGTTCCTATGCCAGATGATGCCATTCTGCTTAGATACATCTTCACATGTAAGGAATAGTATGTCATTCATACGTAATTCAGTTTTATCTCCAATAGATTTCAAATGAAAAAGAAAAAAATCACAAAATGCACAAGTGCACACTGGTGCAATCTACTGAATTACGGTCAACTAAGGTACCTTTCAAATGCCATTTAAGATAAAAAGGCATAAAAAGGAAGCTGAAGAGGTAGAATTAAATATTTGGTTCTTAGTAAAATGTAACTGCTCTCTTAGCCAGAGCACCAGAGAAGCTGCTTGATAGCAAGCTGGCAGCGTTAGAGGTAGTCTTTCCTGATTAAGGTGAGAGCTGGTATTCACTGCAATCGCTTGAGGATATCTTAGTGTCCTGTGCAATTTTAACTCCTCCATAAAAATACCTGGAAGGAAGCCTTGCAGGCTATCTAACACTGACTCAGCCGCTCGGCGCCCAGCCGCCTCGCTGCGGTAGCACTGAACCGCAAAGTCCCGTACCTACAGGACACCAAAGGCCAAACCTTTGCAGGCGCCGAAACAACACGCTCGAAACCACGCAGCTGCGGCCTCGCCTCTCTGGGAAAAGCCTTGCTCGGTTCTCACGAGAGCCCTGCACCGACTTCTTCCTCCAGGACACGTGGGAACCTCCTGCTTCCCGAGGAAGAGCCGTAACCGGCTCCCTCTGCCCTCACGCCGGCAGCCACCGGGCAGCGGTCAGTGCGCAGAGCGCTCCCCCGCCGCCGCCAGCCTCGGCGGGAAGATTCAGAGCGCCCACCCCGCGCGGGCAGAGCGGCTCTCCGCGGCCAGCCGGCCGTCGCGGACTCGGTCTTCATCTTTCCAAAGACCCCGCCCGCGTGTCACTGGAATACAGGCGTCCGTGCGGAAGCGCCTCGCAGCTCCTGACGGAGCGCAGCGCACACCAAACCGGGCGGGTCAGACGCTGCCCTCGCTAGACGCATTGACTCCGAATAACCAAAATGAAATGAACAGAATTATTCTTCATTAACACTACAGTACCCAAGAATGAAACTTGTACTGTTTGCTTTTCACAGTAACTTACGCAGATGTGCTACTTTTTGTACTTCAAAGTATCCATATGCTTTATGGCCCAACTATTTTTTCATTTTCCTTTGGAAAACCAAATGCATCTTCTAAGGAAAACAAAGTAGCAGAAGATGCAAGAGAATGAGAGGCAATACTCTTCTATCAGACCCTTTTGTCACTGGCATTACTGAAATGCCAGCAAATGCAAGAGATCTGCAACACATCTCAGGGTGCAAAGGGTTAATCTCATTTCTTACAGATCATCTGTATCAGTCCAGATGCTTGGCTGGGAGGAAATACAACCCAAGTGCCTGGGCTAGTGCAGCAGGCTGAAGAATAAAAATATTTGTATGTACTGTGCTTATAAAATATTCTATTTGCTGTGCAGTACCAGTTATGTTTAGAATCCTCCTTCAAGGATTTTCTTTTCATATTGAAAATAGATCCATACACCCCTTGTTAAAAAACACCCTGCCTAAATGTCTAATCTCCTTTGTGAAAACTGATCCTTTGCTGTTGGTCTGCATCTTTATTGCACTTTCAAACTTGTATGTTAAAATAAAACCAAGACAATGGAAATCAAAGTAAAGTGCCACTTAAAGTCAATGTAAAGTTTATAATCCTTTGCAGTCCACTCTTCTGTTACTCTGATGACAAGTTAATTTGGGCGATAAAATGGAAACAAAAAGCAGGGAAGTAATCCCATTTTACAGAATATTATTAAAGCAATAATAGTTTCCTTTGCATAACACTTATTTCATCCCATCATTACTACTACTATTATTACTACTATCTTAAGCTATGACAGATTGTGAAGGGTCAAAGATAATTTTTATCAATCAGCCTCCTTTTGTCTTTGGCAGGTTTAATCATGTCACTTGGAATGTAGCATGAGGGGCCTGATGAAATTGGAAAAGCATGTGAAGATAAAAATCACTCTCAGATGAATTCAGACACTTCCTGCCACTCTGCAGATGCCACAGTGCTGCAAGCCACCCTCCCAGGAGAGATGATTCACCTGGAAGGAGGGCCAGGCTCTGCCAGATGTGTAGGAGGCTGCCTGAGACCCACATGCTAACACTGTCTCAATTGTATGAAGCATATGCTTTCAGTCAAGGGTGAAAAATGCAGGCACCAGCACATGCCAAAAGTCTTTCAAGCATGGCCCACCAGTCAGCCTGAAGCTTAATGCACTGATCCATCGAGTCAGCAGATGTGTGTCACCACAGTACAAGTTGAAGCTGGTAAAAGCTATAAAAGAGTGAAGTGACCTAATCCAGACATTCAGATCTCACAAAGAAAACCATATTGTTGTCACTTTGGGGGGCTTAACGTGGGACTTTAAGCACAAACACTGAAAGCCTTCTTGGAGTAAAAAGATATGTTGCTGCAAAAGCATAAATCCCAACCCTGAGCTACAGTTGTACTGATTTCAAGTTGATCTGATAAAAGCATAACATGGCTTTCCTTCTTAGCACTGCACATACAAAAAAAGAACATCTGCAGAATTTTATTGCTAGAGCCATAAATGCTCCTTATCCACTTGGTTTGAGGCAGAAGTCCAAAAATACCTGGACAGAAAGTTTATTTGCAGAGTACCACTGCGTACTTGGTAGAGCCAGTGAGTTACACAACATATTCTTTCACTCCTGGCAGCGCTGCTGGTGTCAGCTCCAAGTCCAGCAGCAGAAGCTGGCTCCATAGTGCCTGGGAACTCCTCCCTCCTTTTCATTTAATAATCATTTAGTGGATACAGTATTTCCTGACACGCTCAAAGTCAAAGCACACTTGACAGCTAAAATATCCACCTTGTCCACCTGGAGAGCAATTTGTTTAAAGAAACCAGATCTCCTAGGCACTCAAAGATCAACCCAGCACAGTGCACGTGTGCAAAACCACTTCACTGTCAACAACAGTTGTTTCAAATAGCTTGTTCAGGCTTAGGTGATAAGATATAGTTCTCACTGGGCAAACACAATTAGGCAGATATAAAGATGTTTCTTAAAGTCTTTTCTGTCTACCACCTGGACTCCAGTTCACAGAGCCTTCTTAAGTATTTCTGTCTAATAGCCAGGTCCACGGAAGAAGACTGATGTTGCACAATGATTTCATTGTGCTTCGACAGAGCTTACCCAAGCCGTGGCCTGTGGCAAACACACACCTGTCCCATTTATGCCCAAGAGGCCAAAAAAAAATTACTTCAAATAATATTCAAGTTCAAACAGCAAGCAGGGCTCTTCTGCCTTAAGAATAGTCTGCCGTGCAAGCCGTTTTGCAAAAGAGAACGTCCAGTCATTTAAACGTTAACTCCTTTACTAAGCAGCATGTGTCAGATTTAAGCAAGCAGATGCCAGCTTCAGGAGGGGGGCACCCCCGTGCACGTGAAGACACCCCCCCCCCCGCCGCCCCATTTCTCCAGTTAAGAGCCTTCCATATTATTATTGCTTAATAACTGAGACTCCCCAGGCCCTAAAATCAGGACTAAGCTGGCAACTGTGCCAGGAATCATACATACATATTATGAAAAGAAGGTTACAAGACCAAGGTGTATATAAGCTAAGTACAGGATGAGAGGCAACAGAATGATAGCAATACCATCTGTGTCTTGTTAAGAGCAGAAGTAGAGTTAAAAAAAGCATATATAGACACACATGTGTACACACCTGTATACATACATACACATGTCTCATGGTGTTACTCCTATCCAGATTGTGAAGGATAGTTTAAGTTATGTTGATCACGAAGGTTTTAATCAAAGAATTAATTGGGTTGGCAGGTTTTTTTTGTTTGTTTGTTTACTTTTACTTCTGTGATTTTTTTTTTTTAATAGTGCTGCCCATCTGCAAATTTACAGTGGGCCAAAAAAGATTTCAGGAAACTGCCCTTGTCTCAAATGCCTTTTGCATGTCAGGTGTATGATACTTTACACCATCCACAGCCTCCATCAGCAAATTTACCCTTTCACCCCAACAGCACCCATGTGCCATTTCACAGCTTCAGAGGCTTGGAGGCTTTGCCTTCACCAGAGCACATAAGGGGCTGGTTTCAGTGCACACTCAATTCTGGTGCAGCAGCATCAGTAAGAAGAGGGAATAAAAGCAGCAAGTGTTTTACAGAGGGGAATCGTTAAGTGAAAGAACAGAGCCCCTCTGAACTACGAGTTGCCACACTTCCTTCTCTCTCCTGTCTTTTTTGGAAGAGTTGCTGAACGCTATCTCACCTACCCAAAAAGGGCTTGTTCCTGTGAGGAGAGAAGGATGTGTTGCGACTCCTATGGAAGGATGACTGGAGGCTGGTGGGGGAACAGGAGTGATAAGCAGTCAGAAAGGGTCCTCAAGACAGCCCGTGCTGCTTGAAGGCTGCGTCTTTGACCATCCTGGCGAGACTGGATTCAGCAGGAGCCAAAATAATAGTACCAACATACTTGTGCAGGACACTGAACAGATGGGAAGGAAAAGGTAACAGTGGAACAACAGTACACAACCCCCCCCCCAGCAGATATCAAGTTGGGTTTTCTCAGACTAACATAAAACAGGGCTCTGTGCTATGTAAATAGGGTAGAAACCTCACAGGACAGCATTTGTTTTCATTGTTTTTATGTATGTTGCCTTAATATTAGCTAAGGTAAAATTATATTGTTCTTCATAAGATATCCATCAATTCTCTGCACTATGTACTGCAGTAGCCAGATTAGCTTCATGTATTTTGGGGGACTAATACAGAGAGAATAATTTGAGCGCTTTACAATTTACAATTTGCCTTTACCACTTTTTCTCCTAGTGTGTGGACACAATTGAGCCTAACACTGGCACTGCTGTGATAAAGCGATCAGTTCATGCTCCTAAAGATTTTAAGGAAATAAGAAATTTTGCAGGAAAACAGAAATGTATTGAGATGTTTCTTTTTTTTCAAAAATAAATTGTTATTAAAGAGTTAAACCACTGTATGTGTGGGCAAACTACTTTCTGTAATTGCTATCTGCATCCAGATCTAAAGAGAGATGATCTTCTGAAATGAAGGGTGCAGAGGCAAGACTTTTTAAAACAATAAAAATACCAACATTTAAGTGAGTTTTTTTGCCATAGATCCTTTGTATGCAAATCACTCAAGTCAGAAAGAAAATTAAAGACTTCTCCTTAGACAGAACATTGTCATTGGAACATAGGAAAATATATGGCTGCCTACAGAATTCAGATTTATACTTGTTAAAGTGCCCTACTTTCCAATCAGAGTATCTGATCTTATGATTTATATTACACATATCCATATTCAAAAATAATTATTAGTCACTACAGTCCTTTTCCTGCTTCTCTGGAGTAAACATATATAGTTATACAGAATGGCCATATATACCCCCCAAATCCTCCAGCCTTGCATTCAGAAAAATCTCTCTCCAGCTACAATGATAAAAATACATTTAAAACTTTGAAAACCTTTTCTCCAATCAAAACATGTCAAGATGTGTACAAAAGTTCAGAATTATTTCAGATGGCCTTGAAATATCCTAAATGAGTAACTTTTTAAAGAGCCTATCCTATGTATTAGATACTAAGCCATATTCCTACCTTGCAGTAAAACAACCGTGTAGAAAGAAGTTAAAGACAGAACTAGACCAGGCTGCTTCTAGTGTCAGAATCCCCTTTTTGCTCTGCTCTCCGGAGCTTTCCCTGTGTACCATCTTATTCAATTCAATTTCAATAGGATATATATATATAGGCACTATATCTCATAGCTGAGGTGAGTGGACATATTCCTTTCTTTGGCTTGATTCTACAAAACTTTTACTTCTGTGAGTAACCATCTCTCACAAAAGGTGTATCATGGATGTCTGTCCCAAGTAGGACAAACCCTTTTCTGAAGATGGAATTATACTATAAGTGCCAAACAAACAGCTGGTGGGCTTATCCAGCCTGCAAAACATCTCCTGGCCATGGACTTCCCGTGAGCGTTGGATCACGTCTAAACTGCATAGCAGCTAAACTGCATGGGGCAGAGTGCTGACTCACGCCGTAAGACTTCACGAAGCCCTGCAGACTTGTCTGGAGGTACCAGTTCAGGCCTCGAAGCAGTACACTTGCATTTGCATTGCATTTTCCTGGTAGGGGATTTAGCTTGGAAGAAACATTATACAAGGGTAGCTATGCCACTTCCCTAAAGCCAATTAGCACCAAACTGGTTCGGATAGTGCCAAGTATCAGGGAGCAGTATATTGGTATTCATATTTAGATTTTATCTGTACATTAGTGTGCTGAATTTAGTAACTTTGCTGTACACGGCCTTTCTACATGCCAAAATATAAAATAGATTTGGCATCTTTGGCTAGAGTGGTGCCTGCAGTTTGCAATTCCAGGGTGTACTTTGAAGCTTCAGCTTTTTTTCTCCTTGCAGTGATTTGACAATGGTCATGAATCAGCATATCCAGCAATCCAGCATGCTCAGATCCAGACTGCTTTTCCTTTGGCATTTGGAACTGAAGCAAAACAACAGGGACTTTTTCTAATCCTTTATGTCACAACATTAACGGACAAGTTAAATTTATGGCCTTCATGCTCTTCAGGAGACAAAGTAATTCCTTCCTTCTACCCCAAGAGGACTGTTATGATCAAAGTTTTATTTTTCATCCTACCTCAACTACAAAAGTTGAGACATGGGATGGAGCAACATTTCTGCCCCCCAGGAATGCCAGCTAGTATTCAAACAACACTCAGCAGAGCCACCCTGAGGTGTATTTGCTTAATACTGTGCCCAGTACAAGGCGAGCCCATCAAATTCATCTGACTGAGATGCAATATTAGGGTAGTGGAAGGGAATCACCCTTCTTGCATTTGCAGAAGGAAGTATCTCCTTTTCTTTAACATTTTTCTTTTTTTTTTTTTTTTTTTTTTCCTGTAGACTTAACATTTGTTACTGGTTCAGTCAATTAATTTCCCCTAAAACCTTTACTGATTCACTCATTTGACTCACTTTCCAAATACTTTAGCTGTTACATTTTTTTGTGTACACATATTTATCTAGCTGTGCTTTTTATAGTTCTGTAAAAACAATTACACCAAAAAAGGGCAGCCCTTCTCAAGCATGATTATGACTTTGTGTAGCTAGTCTTCTAATACAGCCTATTGCATTCTTTTACTCTGGACAGTAAACCTCTTTATTGAAGATGAAAATGCTGTACGTTTTGCAAAGAACCATCTATAGCATAGCTCATACTATGTGAAAATACTGAAAATACTATAATGTATTTCACAGGGTGATTTTAGGGGAATCCTCTGTACTAATGAACGATAGAGCTGCAATTAGGCCTTGTACACATTCTAATGTTTCTATGAAATTCTTTGCCTCCTTGTACACATATTGCTCCTACTCACACAAATAATCTGATCGCTGGAGTGGTGACGGTTTTGTGGGTTTTGCAATGGTTTTAGGAAACAGTGTTTCACTTAAACCTTTGCAATCTCCTTCATAACCAACTGCAGACTGAGTCGTCAGAGCTATGCTACTGCAGCCACACAAACTATCCCAGCATTAATAGAAATGTTATTTTTTGCCCCCCATATACTCTAATGAGGTGCAGATTTTAAGGAGCAATTATTATTAAAGAGATGCCAAAATTGACTTGGTTCAGTGCTGATTGACCCTTCAGGTATGTTCAGTGACTAATACAACTTAATGCAACTGGCCATAGTTGGCATGTCCTGCTACATTTGTTTGAACAGATACTCCATACAGACTGATGCCAGAACACATGCATGTTCCACCAACAGTGAAGCCTGTGAAACATCAGGTCATGACAGCTGGGTTTAAAATAAAAAGTGTCCAAAAATATATGAAAACAAACAACAGGACTCTTGTTAGCCACAGGGATTCAGTCATCTTCTCAATACTATTTTTCACTTCTTTGTTATGTTTATCAAGTTTATACCTCTAATGCATATATAGTTCTGCTTACTTATAAAGCGCACAACTCAGGACAGATTAAAAAGTATCTTTTTGTGCAGAGAAATAAAAGATAACATAGTGAGGCTTATTCATTGCTTTAATCACTAACTTGCAAAAAGCAAATAACGGGGGTTATCAGAGCTATCAAAGCACTGTGGCAGTGCTCCTTGTTCACATCGTGAGCCCAGAATCAGGAGGGTCAAGTTCACAGTATTTCCATGCCTCTACTTTTTGCATAGATACTCACTTTCGGAAACAAGAAATAGAAGAAGATACACAGTCATCTGCAGCTTTAAAGCTACAAGAGAGTAAGGAATTTCATGGTGAAGGGCTGCAGTTTCTAGGACACTTCACCTGCAGCCCACCTCCAGCAGAGGCTGGATGGCTCGGAGCACACGGGCGCTGCGACCGTGCCAGATGTGCCACTCGGCCTGACGCGCAGCGCTCCAGGACTGCCCCCAAGGCCGGCTGTTTTCACCCTTTTCCACACCAGAAATCTGTGGTATTTACTGAGCAGGAAAAGGCAGGCCAGTTGAAAGCTGACTACGAGCTAACGATGACTAGAGCTGGGAATCCTACAACACCCTTGCAGGCCTCTTCGTGGAAAACAGATACAGTTTGCTAAGAGAATTCAGCCAGGTCTTCAGTTTTCCAAAGATCTCTCATTTTAGCCTGGGACATGAATCACGTCTTTCCAGGAATACCTGCACAGTTTCACCAGTTTGCAGCCTTTTCGCTTCTAGCTCTATTTAATAATTCAATATCATTTTGAAAATAAGGCTCTAATTTCTATTATATGCCAGAATTACCTTTACATTGAAAGAGCAATATTTTCCTATTAATCTTTTCTGTGCATCTTATAAACCACTTAGAGCTACAAAAATCCCCAAAGCAGCTCTTCCCCCAGGGCATAAAAGACCAAAGGAAATAAAGAAAAACAAAACCCAAACCATATCCTTACCTCTTCGAGTGAATAATTATTGCAATAGGACACTCTTAGGCTTATGGAGAACAGTAGTTTCAAAGGATAAAATTATATAAATTAGTCTTTCAGTGATCGTTTATGTCTAAAGGTGGAACTCTTCTAGGAAGGAGGGCGATCATTAAAGGTGGAATTGAGACAACTCTGCCAAATTATTTTCCCCTGTCCTATAGGCCCCTTTATCACACATTTTTCCAGTCATGAAATGATTTTCCCAACCATTATTTTATTAGCTTTCAAGTTTTGTTCTGCATAAATTAAAGCACAAACATCCAAGGATTTTATACCTGTGTCCTACAGATACCGCCAGAGGCTACTGGAAAGTTGTAGGCCCTGTTAGAAGAGAGCAGAAGGCATCCCTGGAGGTGGCAGCAGGGCGTACCCCCTCCCCGAGGCGCCCCAGGGCCAGGGAGGTGACAGAGCTCTCTCCAGAGCCCCCCTTTCCGCGCACACGAGATACAGTCCTTGTACGGAAATAAGGAGTGCGGGACGTGACACATGGCAGCTCTCGGTTTGCACGGCTACACAGCCGGTGGAGTTACCTTGGCTTCAGAACTGAGCAGTTTGACAGAAGACCTCAGCTACCAGCAAAAAGACATTTTATGCGCTATGCTGTTACTATGCAGCGCGTTCACTAACAGTGCATCTTACAAAGCCTATTCCAAGAGTGATTTTTGATTTTGAAATATCACCAATTATGCTTTAAAGCTGCACACTAAAGCAAATATTAGAGAATTCCACTGCTGCAGATTGTCTTTTTCCTTTTATATAATGTTCATTAATACATATTTTATAATAATCAGCAATAGCATTATATTTATATAAATACTTTAAATCAAATCAAACATGAGTATAGTCCTTAGATTTTATGCTTTGAACTACACAGCCACAGCATGGTGTGGTCATTGTTACCAGCAGACTGAGTCTGGTATTTCAGATCAAACACAGTATGTAGTCCAGATGTGTTAGCTGTCACTCTGAGTAAACAGTTCTGATGGACAGTGTGTTAACAACATATTATTACTCATGATATTGCATGATGGTTACAAAATGTTAGGCAATATGTCAGAGATAACACCGGTGAGAACTGCTGGTGGAAGTGATGCAGACTGATATGCTTACAGAAATTTTTGTCACCCTCCAAATTTACTCTTAAAGGGAGAATCAAATACGATAGGTTTGTAAGCATGGGTGATTTCCACAGGGACCACAGCGGGAGTATGGTGTTATTCAATTTGGGAGGCAGGACTTGCACTGCAGCAAAAACTATCAGAGAATCTTAAGCAATGCAATATTAAATTAGTGTCTGTGTAATTGAAGTATCAAATACATGCAATTTTGCCTCAAGTACCAAGCATGCTAATTTACTTTCATCTATGTGCATTTTTATGGGAATACTTGTGACGTGTCCTAAATTAACAGCGTTAAAAATAAAAAGTTTATGAATCTATATGGAAGAGATAGAAAAAGCATTAGGAATTGCAGTGCAGGTTTGTCTCTGCACTGGCTGACCTGAGCCTGGAGCACAGGCCCTCCTAAGGCAGAACTGCTGCTAGCGCTCAGCCTTTGCTTTGCCTCCCGACACAGCCAGGAAGGGCTGTAACTGCTCACAACGTCCTGGGAGCGCATCTTTAGAAACCAGGATGGAGGAACAGGCCATGCCCTGCAGACCAGTGAGGCCCAATAAGCATCCAGGGGCACCAGAGCTCCTGCACAGCCCACACGAGCCCTGCAAGACCTATGCTGGCTCCACAAGGGTCCAGCCCAGGGGCACCTGCACCTTGCTCCTGGAATTGGAAGGAGTGACAAGACAAGCTTTCCTGCTGGCAGAGAAGATGCACAGCAAGCGATACAAGCCCTGCGGCAAAGGTTAGTAGTCCTGGTAAGGTATAAAGGATTGCCAATTTATTCTAGCCCTGTTTGACTGTAGACTAATTGAGAACTATTAGCATAGACCCCTAAACTGCCTTCAGTGGCAATGACTGCTGAAAGTTGAGCTGGACAGGAGTAATTTCTAAGTCCTTTTGTTTTTTCTCTTGTTAGAATATGACTGTTGCGATACTCTGTTCCATCTGTCAGTCTTGAAAACTGACAACAAGAAGGAGTACCTACTATGCACTTACGTTCCTGCCAAGGACCTGACAACACCATAGAATTCTGTTACACCATAGAAAATTACAGGTGGTTCTATAGAGAGTTATATATTCATAATGCTACCAAGTATTATGAGATAGCACTAGAGCACACCTCTGCACAGAAGGAGAAACGGGAAGATGGCACAGTCTATTTTTCTTCCCCATACCTTTCATGATAGGATGTAAATTCTGACCGGAAGACGACAGCATCCTGGGCAACACTCAACAGCGTAGTACCATTAATGCAAGATCATGATCCAAATTCTTAAAGAGAAACTGTTTTTCTTGAATTCAAAAACTCACAGAAAAGATAGGGTTTTGCATAAAGTGTGATTCTAGAAGCTGCCCCATTTTACTACTTGAAGTTTCCTAGCATACAGAAGACATTCCCAGTGTTTAAGCAGTACTTGTGTTTAAGTTCAATTCTGAAAATGGGACTTGGAGGTTTCAGCCACTGTCAGTATTATTATCACAAAGTCTAATCAAATTTACACACCTACATCATCTGAGAAAACAAACTCCCTACATATTACAGATTCACACTTCTAAAATTTATTATGCCACCTTATCATCTGAGGCTAATCTGCACAATATCACTGCCTTCAGTTGAATCATACTGATTTATGCTAGATGCAGAGATAGCTAGCCCACCCTCAAAACCCCAAATTCAGATTTTTATGAGAAAAACACCAAGTTTAGAAACCAGCAAGAAAAAGAGTTCACTGCTTAGCACACTAGGGATTAACTTTAGTTTAAAAATTGCAGCCATAATGCTTCCATTATGAAGGTGTGCCAGTAGTGCTACAAACAGGGTTGTGCTGCCACTTCAAATATAAACTCAATTTTTTGAGGGTTTACTAAAACTTAAAAAGAAGAGCTTGCTGGAGGCTGAAATGGTTTGTACAAGAGCTCAGCCAGAGGATACTTGCTTTCCAAGATTCTGAAAGAAAAATTAATCAGGTGTTTCAAATGTTTAAAAAAACCAAAACATTCAAGAAAAGAAGAAAGTTTAGTTATAACTTCCCTGTGCAAAGCAAGTTTATTCCTGGTTTCTATCAGAAAGACTATAGATAAGCATGACTGCAGAATATGTGAGTGGAGAAGAAGGAGGAAAGCATAAAATCATATTTTTTCTTTTTTTGGGGGTGGGGGGTGGGGGGGACAACAACACGTCAAGCAATTTTATAACTAGGTCTGAATAGACTAAAAAGAGACAGTGACCCATACCATTTTAAGGAGGGAGGAATAAAACATCTATTTTTATAGTGAAGAAGAGGGCAATATTCTCTGGACAGGCTCACCTCACTTAAGCCACAGATGAGCCAGAGGTGTGAGAGGTTAGAAATGTGCTGCAAAATTCAAGCGAGCAGGCAGGTTTATAATCAGATGATTAACCTGCCATGAGCTCTGCGCTGAAAACAGTAAGTAAGTCGGCTTCTTTAAAACCATCCCAGTTAAATCTGCATTCACATCTCCGACTGCAGTGTGGGCACTCTAGAAGGCTGAAGACCTTAGACCATTAGTTAAGCAGAGAAATGGGACTGCATGTTGGGTAGTAGTGGTTTCCTCATGCTGCCTCTACCCTCTTCAGCAAACACTGTTCTTAAAGTGGAGGGAGTATCTTTTGCCCTGAAAATTTATTCCTTGATCTCTCATGCTGGCAGTCTGGTGACACCGACACCTCTTTGCTATTGAGACTACTATAAAACATGGTCATGCAATACAAACAGACCCTTGTTTCTGCTTCTCTTGCAGCTTAAAAAGTTCCAGGTCCCACACATTCATTTTTGCCAAATTGGCAGTTGCTAGGAAGCAAAAGAAAAATGCTGGCAATGATTCTGTGGAATCAGGGAACATGTAGGCAGTTTTCCTGTAGTACAGGAAACAGGCAGCAATTTTCAAATGACTTTCCAGGCCAGAGACATCCAGAGATGTCTACTAATAAGGAAAGAGAAAGCATGGCTAAACAATATGGACGCAGCATTTGTAATGAATTTAGAGTGGACACCTTCGTATACTTACCTACTCTAGCTGAAGTTTCTATAGAGGCAGTAAAGCTAGTTAAAACAGTGGATTGCAGTGTGTGTCACTACAACAGAAGTGAGCTTCAAAGGGCAAGCAGCCAGCCTGAGCTGAAATACAGAGATATATGGCAACCGATAACTTCAGTTAAGGATTCTCTTAATACATCAGAAATGGTTCAAAAGCTATTCAGAAAATAGTCCAACACTGCATTACTGCCATAGCTCAGCAGCAGTGTTAAAAAGTTCTTATACAGAGAAAAACAGCACCAGGCAAGACAACTGCCAGAAGTCTGCAAGGTTAAATGTGTATCAATAAACAGAAAGGTTGTGACTGTTATCATTATAAAGTAGTCACATAATTGCTACTCACTGTATGTCAAAAACCTATTTTTATAGAGCATTGAGCCTAGCTGTTTATTGCTTTGTACTTTTAGGAGCAGGGTAGTGGTAAAAAGATCCAGTACCAACACACAAGATTAAGCACAGCTAGAATATACTTTTCTGAAATATTCTTTTCATACAATAATGCAAAACCACAGACAACTGCACCTGGTAGCAAATGAAATGCAATTGCTGCTGGATTGGTAATATATCACAATGGTAAATTCTTGCCATTTAAAACACTTGAATTTAAATACGTAAGAAATGGATTTAAAATGTATGTAATGTACATACTCTGTACATTACAATGTACTTTAATAACACCGCTGTACAGTAATCTGTTATACCCACTACAAGCAGGAGCCTTCTGCACTGCAGCTCCCTCTGTTTCTTGATCAAAGGACGCTCGATGCTTTCAGGGGTGACCATAACTTGCACACTCAACCACAGCAGAGTTTTGGCTCAGAACCTTTAATGATCTGCAGGATTTTTTTTCCCCTCTCCACTTCCTCCATGGTGCTCATTTATAGTAAAATAGGGAAAATGCTTTTGGCAAGAAGATACAGGAATGCTTTCCTTCTCTTGCTACTTTGATGATTCCCCTTCAGGGATGCAGAAAAAAGAAAAATCAACACTGGAGGTAGCAGGGAAGATCCAAAAATCTCTTTTAGGGCAAAGGACATGAGTTGTAAAGCAGCTCTCTTCTGAATCTACTCAATACAATTCAGTTGTGAACTCCTCATACCTGACTGCAACTTCACATGTTCTTACTGAGGCTGATGCCTCATGCAACAGTGCACGCATGACCTTTACTTTTGGAAGACAACACAGAATAAAATTTTTAAAAAATACACACAAAAAAAAAAAAAAACATCCACAGAAAAGGAGAGTTACTACAGAAGGGAAGAAAGGGAAATTTTGTGCTTAAAGAAATACTGGTATGTGTCTCAAATACAGGGATATATGTTCAAAGATGCTCAAATCCCACTGATTTCATTGAGAATTGCTGCCTTCAGTGAAACTTAACCAGTTTAACACTATAACCATTAAATACCTTCTCTAATCCAGGCTTAACCTCACAAAATGTAGACAAGCAATATAGGAAATTTTGCAAAAAGTGGCAAATTCTGAACTAAACATTGTTTTCTTGTTAGTCCTTGAGGAGAGGTCACTCACTGTCAAATACGTTGCACACGGAAAGCTAATTCAGGAAGGCTAAAGTCTGAAGTTTGGAAAGACTGCTTGCTGTACTTTCAGCTCTGTGACCTGTATGTAGAAATACTGTACCACATTTGACTTTTAATATAATTGATTAAGATAAAACTGAAAGCCTGAATAGCATTAATGGCTTTATCTTTAATTAATACTGTATTTGTACCTCACTGTGTTAGGCACAGAAAACATTATCCAAGGCAAAACCCCCTGAATAATTAACTAGACTTAAGGAGATTCTGTTACATTTAAAACCTACAAGTATTTACTAGGCACAGTGTACAGCTACAAGCCTCTTCCAAAAAATATACGAATTGGTTTAGAAAATCCATCAGCTCTTCAGCTTAGAGCACCAACATCACCAACACATACTTCTCAGTCAGCTACAAAACCACCAACACATACTTAAGCACCACAAAAAGTATAGGCTGAAGCAGACCATGTTACACCCTTCCCAACTCTTGGTCCTGGGTGAGACCCACTGACACAGCTTAAGAGACTCCTGTAAATTCAGTCAATGGATAACATTTTTTTCTTCTTCTTTTTTTTTTTTTTTTATATTTTTAAACCAGTTTTCAAATGCAAAGATACCTTATCCAAAACTCTTCACACGTTAGATGAACCAAAGCTAACTAAAAGGTTGATTGATACAGAAGTGTTGAGTCAGAAACCTCACTCAATTTACAGTGGCAGCAATTCAGAGTGGATGCTCAGAGTGGAGCTCATCTCCTCACGTCCATGTGCACGTGTACACATATACGCAAGCATGCTTAAACACACACACACAAAAGGAGTCCAAGACACAGAGCTACTTGGAAAAAAAAAATAATGCTCATGTTTTGAGAAAACACTGTTTTGCTTTTACTGGCATGTGAAACCAGGCTGCATTAGGCATATTTTAGCAATAATGATCAAAGCACAGGCTTTCCCTCAAGATTAATGACTGGCTAAGAGGATAGTTTGAGGTCTGTTTACCCCAGCTGGTCCTTAATTCCCAGGAAAAGCATCTGCAAAGCTTATTATTGCTATAAACTGAAGACAGAGGGAGGGGTTACAGGTTACGCTGTTTCAAATGATATGTACAACGACTTTTTAGAGACTTAATGTCTTGTGTATTAGCCAGACTGTTTAAACCATCTCTTAAAGAACTACTCATCTTCTAAGTAAATAACTTCATACTTCTGTAGCAGTGCACTTCATGTAAGCACTGCAAACTCCTTTACAACCGGCTGGTTAACTCCCCCCCTCCTGCTGCCTGCCTGTATGAGTGAGGAAAGAGATACACAAGGATCATTTCACTCTATATTGAAATACAGCTACATCTGGATGGAGAATGAAAGCTATTTAACAGACAGAACTCCTACATAATATTTAGGGTAGGAAGCAGAGAATATTTTACCTTAAACTGCAGAAGATTTAGCTACCCAGAAAGCAATTGCTTGACCTAACAGAAGCTAATCTGCAACACTGGAAACATGCATGTGTTTTTCAGGCTGATTGTGAATCTCTTACCCACGCTGCTGAACAGCTACTCAAAGGACTGATTTCACTGATTTAATAGAGGAATAGTTTGAGTAAGTAGCTTCCAGTCTGAATCTTATTTATCACAGCGCTCAAGAATGTATTGGTTTACAGACGCTTCCAAAAGCCTGCACTCAAGATAGAAACACTAATTCCTTAAAAGATTCAGAATTCTCAGTTATGAACTTCCAACTTTAAATAAACAGCAAATATTTTACTAGGTTTAAGCTCACATCAGATGCTAGATTATTAATAGTAACAAGCTCACACAGGGGCTATGGATTTTAAGCTATTGTAATATGGCAAGTGACTGACAGGTTAGATTCAAATCTTGAAGGTGTTTCACTTAACCATCTATACATTAGCAATCATGTTTAGACTTGAAGCAGGCTATATACTATATTTTCCTGTATATTTTCCCACAGACATATTGTAAACAACAACAAAACATGTTTTTAGCATCATTAGGAAAAAAATAATTGGATATTCCTAATTAAGCATGTGATTCAAACAGTCTCTTCAGACATGATGAATAAACCAAACTCAATTTATTAACACTCCAATGATCCAAAGCCCATTCAGGGTTAATAAAAAAAAAATCTATGACCTTGAATGGGATTTGCGTAAGAAACTGATGTTCCAAAAGAAGTTTTTACCTTTTCTTGCACAAATAAAGCTGCATGGCTGTACAGAACAAGTTTCAGAAAAGCATGTAATAGCTTTGCCACCAAAACCCTCTTTTCTGCTTGCAGCCTACTGAATTTTCCAGACCTATCAGTCATTGTTTCTAAAACAGGAGGTATTGCCTCTCTTTTTAGCTGTGCATATAATTAACATACCTTCAATTTAGATCTCTCGATACTTTATTGCCAGTTGGTCAGGTAGAGGGTAGTCTACATCAATAAAAATAATGCAGCAAAGATGGTGTAGAACTCTGCTTCTAATTATTTGCCTCATTATAAAGCTTTGCAAAAGTGTAAATATTTTTTTTTTTTTTTTTTTTTTACAGTTCAGTATGCTGTCTAGGTATAAACTACTGTGATTGTCCTCAAATCATCTTCAAATGCTTTAACGATGCATTACATTCAAATCTGTTCTGTGATTACCCAAACATCAAAATTGGAAATCACAGAAAAAAGTCTCATTGGAAATTTAACTTCTGTCTTAACTTCAGTGAGTTCTCTTCCCAATAGCTTCATATCTACTAACATATCTTTCTGTTCAAAGCTTTATTCACCGAGGAAAAGCCAGAATGCCTCCAATAACATCCTATCTACATCTATGTAAGTTAATCTCTCCCCACACACACTTAGTTTCTCTGAGTTTTTAAACTTTAGGAAAAAAATAACAGGTTAATTGAAACAGTAGATTGCCTACGATGCCACAGACTCCCGCTTCTAACGTACACGTGACAATAACATTGAAGATTGCAACAGGCTGGATACTGTTAATATTATTCCAAGTCAGTACTTCAGATCTCCTTATTTGTCACTGTACTATTCAAAATTCTATCCATGAAAAATGGCAAAAGCCAAAGCAGAAATATTATCAATACCCTTCTACTTTTTTTTTTTAATAAGAAAAAACAGATTGCTGTATTTTACCAAACCATGAGCCTTATCTATCTTAAAATAACTGTTTCTTCTGCCCCAGTTGAGTTCAGTGCTGTTGGATCTAGCTTCCAGGACTCAGTTCCACGATTCTCTCTCTAATAAATGGAAAGGGAAAGATTTTGGAAAACCAGCTTCTAACATGTTGGAATTTAGGTGTGTGCCTTGATCCTTTCCTATAATTAAAAGGCCTTTCAAACCACAAGCCCATGGGCTTTCTACAGCTAGCAGGAACGATCCCTCTGCTCTAGGACAACTTTTAGCTTGTCCCAACATATCTCCTAAATGAAGGCATCCACAAATGGAGAAGAAGCTGATCTCATTTTTGCAGGCAGGTGTGATGCAGAACAGCAAAGAGTAGACTGCATTTTGGACACCCCGACCAATGCTTACTGGGGAAGCACTCTTTAGCCATTAAAAGGGTCACTGCCTGATCATGGCAAAACATGAGTAATGTAATTCATACGTATAACGATGCACGGCATTTCCAGTCCCACGCGCCCCGGGCAGGTACCAGAAGAGGCAGGGAGCACTCTGCAGCTACATGCTTTCTCAAACTTCCCGCTTTCACACACACAGAGGGGCAGCAGGATAACCAAAGTAAAGCTTCCATTTACGGAAAATGCTGGCTTTGTGTGTATAAAACATACCACGTTTACAAAAGATGCTGGGTAGTCTGATACTATTTATTAGCACATCCTTGGGTGATCTTACACTTTATCACTTTGTTCATTTCCTGTTTTATACATATATAATGAATTCATGGGTTTTTTTCATTATTTATTTTAATTTAGACTTGTATAGCTGAGCCATTTTCTCTGGCTTCAGGCTCCCTCCAGATGTCCTGACGAGTCCAAACCTACGTGGTTTGGGGAGAGAATACCTACAATGTTGTGATTTTCTTTTTTCAAAACTGGGATGTTGTTTCAATAAAGTCTTATTGGTGCCATATTCTGCTATTCCAGAGTATTCCAGACACTTAGAGTGTATGAGCTCAGATGCTGCTATATGAAAACACAAAGAGACATAGATTAGATTGTACTGGGATCCCAGCAAATGTAACTGAAATCAAATGACTTGGTAGTCCAAACAAGAGTCAGACAGCAAAGATGATCAAAAAGATAATCCACTGAATAATACATATTTGACACCTAGCTCTTCCTTCTCTTCCCCTTCTATTGCATCAGGTACATCACCTATACCTGTGCAGCTACATATATAAAATGATGCCAAGCTGGATTTTTGTGTACAAAGAGAGATATCAGAAAAACAGCTACTTAACTGCTTTGAAACAGGTTCATAAGGAATGCTAGAGCACTAAATGCAGAGTATCTTAAAAACCATAATGTCAGCAATGTTTCAAAACACAGTCCTACCCTAAATCTCAGTAATGACTGTGCAAATCCCAAAACACATTTGACAAAGCATCTCTAAAAACAGTACTTTTGCAGATGGTGCTGAGGTTATAAACCAATTTGTAACATTTTTACCATACATCCTGATGCATAAGAGGAAAAGAACTACTCAGCTGTCAGTGTGAGTAACTGTCTGACAAAAATAAAGAAAAAATGTAATAATAATAAGCCTTAATGGAAGGCCAACACTACTTTTCTTTCTGTAATAATCAAAAACTTAAATTTGATCATAAAAAAGAAAAAGACAAAGTAATTTAAAATTTGATTTAAACGTTGTATTTTAAAAGTGTAGTTAAATTTTTTCCTAAATAAGGATTTAGCAGTGCTGCTGCTCCACAGTCAATATTAGTTTTACTGTAAAGGTAAGAGAAGTAGGAATTGGTTCTTCAGGTCCTATTACAGCATTTTTCCTAATACAAATTAAAATAGCAACTCTGACTTCAGGGCAAATATCCTTTACTTCAAGAAACGTCATTTGTATCTGAATATACCAAAACACATATTCCAATTTGGAACTTATTTACTATGCATCAGACTCCAGTTTCAGCAGTAATTGAATAAGTTAGAGCTTATTCAAGCATAACTAGAAAACTGAGTTCTTAGTTTCTGTAATATTTATAAAACAAGCAATATTTTAGAAAACTGAACTCCAGATAGCAGTATTCATTTATTCACTTTGATTAAAATACATGATTTAGAGAATAATGGAAGTATGTCCAAAAGAGCATAACTTTATCTATAAAACATAATATACATTTTATGTTATATCAGAAAAATTTTAGATCCTGGATATTACATTACACACTTAAGCATCAACAGCTTCTAAAACTATACCTTTATTCTTCCACCATGAAAGCACAATCATATTTACCATTGTGCTTTAAGAAAGTGAAGCAGTAAAATCAATTTTGTGCTACAGAGCAACAGCACAGGCATTACCACTGCTTTTTTATTCAATTTTTGCTAGCTGAGAGTTATGCCTACATAATTTTTTGTTCCTGAGAGACAGTTAAGAATACTGGGAAAAAATCAACACTGTTCAATGAGCTGCTTCCAATAATAATAATAAATATTGTTTCAAGAAATAAAAATAATTTAATCTATCCTGTCAAAGAAACAGTCAAACTTATTTCACCTAGCTACTAGGGAACTTCTTATATGGGGATATTTTGACAAAAATCGATGAGACTAATTTTGTTCCAGCTACTGTAATTATTGAATGTTTCATTGCATCAGAAGAGAAGGAAAATGAAGTAAATTTAGTATAGGCTGATAAAACATGTTTTTTCTTAACAGAAACTTAACCTCTCATGAATTTCAGATTCAAAGGAGGATCAAGGAGATACTGAATTATGAATATAATATGCTTACATCTCAGCTCTGTTAAAGGATCAGTTAATTACCCAAACCGTCTTTAGTAACATTAATTCTCTACAGTCTTCGTCTACTGTATCCGTTATGCTTATCTGCAAATTCAGGACCACAAAGTACATTTAAGTAAATGTTATTTACAAGTGTCTTCCGTCTATTTCTTCAGTGCCTCCAATGCAATATATCACCAACACAGACTTTGATTTAATTGTTGCCGTCACTCCGTTTTGTGCGCTAACACATGTACGGGTTCCAAAACACTCCTGCCTTTTTTGTGCTACATACCAGATTTTGTAACCTGTGTCAAGCTACCTCCAATGCTTACAACTTGTGAACAGAGGCCAACAATGAGCCTCCCCAGACACTAAATCATAATCTTCATGTTTTTCGTATTTCACATTCTAGCCACAGTTTCAACATCCATGCCCCGTGACATTAGGGAAGGATAAATCACGGGGCATGACAGCTCCCTTGTAGAGACTGGTACGGCCCTGGGATCTGCCACACCCAACACCCACAGCTCCTGCCAGATGTCTCCGCGAGTTTTGCCGTGTTAACCCCTTCCGGAGACGCTACCGCTCTCCCGCTGAACCTGTACGGAGCAATTGCTCTTTCTTTTTTTGCATAAAGAGGACAAAACCTGCTTTGGCCCAGATTAGTAAAACTTCAGCTAACTAGAAGGCAGACTGCAGGCTGTTGGTCCTAAGTAGCAACTCACTCCTTGTAGTTCCATTGTCTATATGCTTAGATTTTTCCTTAAAAACAGGAATTATAACTTAAGAGTTAGCATTATACAGCATTCCTTCTTTCATATCATGCTGTGGTCCAACAAGTTGATCAAAAATACAGTAAAAATCTCAAAATTGTTTTTACATGCACATTTTCACATCTAGAACACAGCTTATCCTTTATGGAACCAAAATGCTCATTAACTGCCCTTCAGCCAAACAGGCCCTTCAGGCCTTAAAGCAACAAGATTTCTAATCAAAGATCTGTACAGTAAAATCCACAAATGTTTCACTGGGGTTTGATCTGGCCCCAGGATGTAAATTTGCATGCAGCTCAACTTTGAGTAGTCCCTTGGCTAAAAGTTGCACATGTGCTCAAGTACTTTGTTCAGTCAGGGTCTAAGACAGCTACTTTAAAATGAAAATAGAGGCCATGTAAAGAATAGCCTTGTTAAAAACAATTTTCCTCCCAAAACGTTGTACCAAAGAAAAAAGAAAAAAAGCGATATAATAAACACTAGGAAATGGTATTCCTAAAAGCACATAGGATCAGTAGGAAACAGAAGCTAAAAAGCCATCAGCCAATACTAACATATGTTACTTGACATAAAAGAGCAGAATAAATTTTACAAAAATAAACAAACTTGAACTGTGTCCAAAATTCTTTGTACAGTATTACCAGTAAAAACATACATGGATACAAACAGCATGGAAGAAGTCACTACTCTTAATCTGAGAGTGGCCCCTATTTTTCACTTAATCAATATTGTGGATTTGAAAGCAGTTACCTGGGCAGTTTCATTTGTGTCTCCTGCATAAAATGAGTTCATCTCTCCACTTTGTATGTGGCTTTTTCATAAAAAAAACAAAACAACTCTATAGGAAGTACTGCAAAGCTAACATTATTGGCAAACATGAATATTGTACTTCCTGAAACTACTTCTGATTTGCTTTCACATGGGCTAGGATTCCAGTTGAGTGTGAGGGTTCCTTTAAACAGTTATAGAAGAAAGCATTTCAGTCTGCTGCCATCTGTGGAAGAAATTACACTGAAAATAACAGTTATTACTGCACAAGTGATATGCTATTGAAAACAAATGTAATAATCAGTGTTGGGCTTGGTCTGAAAAAATTAACTTCACTGCAGCTAAGTTGAGGAACATGCCACCAAATGCTAAAAACTCTTATGGCATCTACCTTCACTGCACAAAAAACAAACTTGGATTCAGGTTTTATTATTTCAATTAATTCTTATATTAAAGGACTAAAGACTGGTTGTCATTAAGAGACATTTCAAGATGAAGAATTTATATTTTATTACATGGTCTACATCAATTATCTTGAGAACAAATTTATTATAAGTTTGCTCTTTATATATGTGCTGTATGAGTTAAAGGGTTAAGTAACTATTTTATTCTAAAGAGCAAACTGTTTGCCTTAGGGCCATCTCCTCCTTACTCCTGATGAATTGCCTGACACTTCATGTATCATACATTACTTTTCACTAGGAAGTAACATTTGCTTCCAGTCATAGTGCAAGACCTAACTCTGACTGTATGAAGCAATATGTAATAGACCAAAAAAATTAAAATACATCTTCATCTGCTAAACAGTCTATACTTAAATTTTAATATACTAATTCATAAATATTTATATTTGTACTTAACAAATTAGCATAAAAGTACATGAACAGAAATAAGGTGGAATATTGATTCTTTTCCATGTGTTTTGCAAAGGAAGAGAGGTAGAACACCTGCTTTTAACAGCAGCAAAAAACAAAAGCAAAAATGGAAGCATCACCTCCTAATGTGGATTTTTTGTCACAAAACTTTTAGATACTCATTTAAGATACAGCCCTAAATGCATCTTCACTCGTGTGTCAGGACTTGCTCTGGAAGTACGGAGGCCAAGAACATCTACTTGACAGTCAATTTTTCCAGGCTTTTCAAAAGCCAAATTCATGACTTCCATGGGGATCTGTATAAAACCATACTATCCAAAGATATTAATATATTAATTTGGTGAACTAGAATATTTAAACAGATACTTCAGAGCAGTTTATGAAGCTGTTTGAATATTGCAAGAGACAGTAAAACAACTTTTTAATAAAAAAAAAATTTAAAATATTGTTATTAGGAGAGAAAGTTTAAGAGTTAATGTTCTATTTAGTTTTCTCTTAAATGTATTTTCTCTTGCTGTCATGCAGCACTGCCTACAGTTTTTGTATATTTATATAATCCCATATAATCATCACATTACTTAAAGTTGTGTGTTTCAGGATATAAATGTCCCCTCATAAGATGATGCAAGTTACAGAGACTAAATTCAGGTGAACAGGTCTTGAATTGCGTGCTTTGCAGAGGGCAGTTCCTTGCATTAACTGTAGGTCTCTCCAAGACTGAGTGCACTCTAAGACTGGAAAGGAAAGAATGTGTTAAAGATACTCAGAAGTCAAGTTTTTGCCACTGAGGAAGAAGAAACAGATGGTGAAAGCACAGGGCTTGGGTGCTTAGCACCTCTAAATCATCAGCGCATCTTCCTCTTTCTCTTCTGTGGATGGGAAAGTGAATGCTTCCTTACTGCAAAGGTACTGCAAGAGTTAATTCATCAATATTTATAAAGTGCTTGAGACTGCAAAATCTCTGGACTGCAGGGTATACAAGACTGAAGAAGAATTTTAATCAAAATACCTCTATTAGATGAAGGAAGTGGCCAGTGTAACAACAGGTATCAGAACTGAGAGGAGAAAGGATGCCTTTTTTGAGCATATTGCATTCAAAACGCTCAGTGCAGAAGGAAAAAAAAAAAAAAATCCCTCCTGCAGTGGGGAGCAGAGGGCAAGAAGCATACTTAGATGATGGAGTTTGGGGGAGACAGAAGGGGTAGGAATAGACAGGCCCATGCAGAAGGCTGCAGAGCTCAGCACTGCAGATTTCCCAAACAGCTGGCAGCAACAGCTATGAAATCCATTCACCAAACAGAAGCCTGATCTCTCCCCAGTTAACTTATTTAACAGCCTGTTTATTGTTACCAATAATCCCAGCAAGGTGAAGATCTGAAGTGTGAAGTTCCTGCTACAGGCTCTGCCCTTTATGTCTTATTGTATGACAAACGAGTATGATCTATGGGATTGAGATGCTGAATTTTAGAGTTTTTATTTAAGTAAAATACAATATTAAAATACATGTTGAAAAAACATCCAGGTAGCAAAGATGAAACTTCCGTAGTTAAGAAATGCTGAAAGGTTTGCCTATACCTGTGCCACCACAATTCAGCTTTCTTTGCTTATGTCTTACAATACGCTCACCTGATTATTATATTAAAATGAACAAAAGAAATACCAAAGATCTCCAGCAAGTTAGCACTGTCCTTTATGTGTACTGAATGAATCACATCCCATGGAAGACATATGAACAATAATCAAGTCGGTAACATAATGCAGAAGTAGGGACAGATTAAGATCGCCCAGGCAAACACCAACCCTCATGTGGCAGCCTGGCTTCGCAGTCTCACTATTTCTCCCCCCACTCCACCTCCTAAACAATACTTTTTTCTTTCTTTTTTTTTTTTTTTTTTTTTTATGAGCAAAATGCTCACATATTTGCAATCATTGGTGGCCTTTGTAAAATGCTCAAAAAACTTACAACGTGTATCAGGAAACCTCAATCCGTTTCTCACCTGAGAGTAGGAATTCACTTCTTTGAAGACTTCAAAAGCTGTCTTTGGCATCTGCCTTTGAACAATGGCGTTTCGTGATTTATCTGTCAGAGGTTCTTGTCCTTGGGTGTTTCCACATACAGCTGACAGATTGCTATGTTGGCTAAGATCATTAAAACCTGTGTATGTTTGTATTTTTGGTTTGCCATCAGAATGCCAGCCAGAATTAAGATTAGCTCTCTTTGTTAAAATGGTTCAAAAATAGAGGGAGAAAAAAGCCTGAAAGTTGACAGCCTACATAAACACCAATAGCTGAGGAACTATCTTTTTTTTTTATTCACTGTTGTATTCACATGAGACCGTAACAGAGCCAGAGGACTAAAGGTTTTTATTTTTATTTTTTTTAAATATGAGCATCCCCAAAAGATTAAAAAACCTTGCTAATTCAAAACTGCCCTTCAAAGTGGTTACAGAGCAACTGAAAAAGTGACCAACTGAAGCACACATCAAATGAAATGCTGCAATTAAGCCAATCTATTTCACAGATAAGCAGTTCAAGCTTTTGAAGCTAACACACGTGCTGATTTGGCTGTAAGAGGAATTGCAAAAAAGGGCTCCAGGAGAAAATATATCAGGATGTAAAGGGGGGATGGAATAAAAACATTTTTCCTTAGAGTTGCCTTACACATTTTTGGTTTGTAGAGACCTTTGTACGTGAAAAAGTCGTACTCACCTATGAATAATAAACATAATCAGAAAGTTCGCTCACGAGAGAACACGACCAAGTTTCAGTTTCTCCGTAACTGAGGAAAAAGGGCGCTCCCAAAACACCACATGCAAAGTTTAAACAGCAGCCGGCAGAAAGCAGCCTTGAACACCAACATGCAACACAGAATCACCACGTTTCCTCCGTGCCACTCACTAACACTCGAGCGTCAAGAGCCAAATCGGAGGATTTAACTTAAATAAGAGAGCAAGTAAAACAGAACTCGAGGGTCAACCAGATTATTCCTAATGGCACGCCTATGACATTGCTATTAAAATTTTCAGTACTTCCGTGCACGTATTAATATTTCAGTAACTTCCTGCCACCACGGAAACATCCCCTTTACTGCCACCAGTCTTCACGAGTTAACAACTAGCCAACATCTAAACGCACAGCTCCTAAGTGCGCTAATACACGGCGCAAAAATACCAGCCGCTTAAAAAAAAAAAAAAAAGAAAAAGAAAAAAAGAAAGAGGGGGGCAACAACAAGAAAAAAACCACAATTGAGGCAGAAGCAAACTTGTATTTTCTAGGGGCTCAAAGGCTGGGGCTGGCCCCTCCAAGACGCCGCCACTGCTGAGGGGAAACACTCCGCCCGCCGCGCCGCGCCGCGCTTCCCTCCGGGCCAGCAGGTGCGAGGAGGCGGCGGGGAAGGGCGGCGGGGAAGGGCGGCGGGCGGCCCCGGGGCGCCGGGCAGAGCGGGGCCGGGCGGCGGCGGGGAGAGCGGGAGAGCGGGAGGCGCCGCCGCCGCCGCCGCCGCGGCCCCTCCCCCCGCCCCGCGAAGCCGTTGGAGCGTCGCGGGCGCCGCCACGTGCGAGGCCGCCGTGAGGTAACCGCGAGGCGCCGCCGCCCGCCGAGGGCGCCGCCGCAGCCCCGCGCTCCGCTTTAACGCCCTGCGCGGGGCCTCGCCGAAGCCCCGACCCCGGCTCCGGCCCCGGCCGGGCGCCGCCGCGCTGCCCCTTCCCCGGGCCGGCTCGGCAGCCCGGGCGCCACGCCGCGTAACGCCGGAGCCGCTGGGCGCCGCCCGCCCCAGCCCGCCCGGAGGGCGCTTACCGTGTCCATGTCCCGCGGGGCCGCGAGGGGAGCCCCGCCGGCGGCGGCTGCTGAGGCGCCCCGAGCGCGGCCGCAGCGCCCGCTCCCTCCGAGGAGAGGCGGCCGCGTCCCCCCCGCGCGATTTATGGCCTGAGGAGCGGCGAGGGTGACAGCGCGGCGGCCACCCCCGCAGGGCGCCGCGCCTCCCCGCCCCGCCGCACCTGGGAGCGCCTCGCTGCCGCGGCCGGGGGCTGCGCGGCGGCGGCGGCGGGACCCTCGCTGGGGAGTGCCCGGGCCGCGGCTCAGGCCCGCTCGGAGCGGGGCCCTGGCTCCGGGAGGCCCCTGCAGGCCTCGGCTGCCCGCCGGGCACAGTGCTCCGCGCCTTTGGCAGGGGGTGGCCTGAAGCACTCGTCTGCCTGCGCTCATCGGTGTGTCCTCGTCAACAGCTGTTCATTAAAAGTCTGATTTCAGCTTCTGTATTGGTGCAAATTTGGGGCAATCCTGTTTTTACGTGTGAAGTTACATCAGTTGTAAAACTTGGCCAGATTACAGGAGAATAAACCTTTTCCTCCTCCTCTTTCAGAGGCTTCCACAGCTCCCAGTGTGCTCAGGACTGAAAAGCAAATAGTTGGCTGATCTCCTTTTATCTTCCCAAGAGCATATACCTGCTGGCTCCAAGGTATGGATCATATGGGTCATAATATTTGTAAAAAAAGAGATTATATCACGTATTCTTTGTGTCATACATGCCATATACATGTTACATTTGTGCATAACGTATGTGTAGAACATAGGGAAAGAGATTATATCTTCTCACAAAAATACCTGGTGTTTTTTTGACCATAGTAAAAAGTCACCGTACACTTACATCTTTACAATTGTATTTGTTAAATAATCTGTACTTAACAATCATCACTGCATATTATTTTATGTAGCGGCAGACAAGTATAGTTTTTGCTTCTTACTATATGCAAAATTTCAACCCTTTAATCACGAGTAAGGTTTTGCCCTTTGTAGCCTCACTGAATCTTAGTGAAAATGGTAACTAAAGTTAACCAGAAGTTGTTAATCACACGAGAAAGTGTTTACAGGATCAACTTACTAATCATACAAAAATACTAAATGAACCATATTACAGCAGATAAACTGAGGAGGTGGTACGAGACTGTTGCCTAAATCTGGTTTAGATTTTTTAAAAGTATTTTAACAAGTAAGATATTTATATTACTTGTACTGAAAACTTTTTATGCCATGTGTTGTTCTAACTGTTGAGAGAATAAGCAGCTTTGGGGGAAAAAAGTCACATTGATTTAATGCTGCAAATGGAGTTACTACTACGCTGTATTTAGTCTTGCAAAAAAAATGTGGGAATTACAAATCTTTTTAAATGAATCTTTTATAAGTGTTTATCATATCATTATCAAAATAGTGGAGTTAACTAAGCCAAAATGTTTCTTCTTTGAGTATATTGTGTTCTCAAAATCAGAAGGCTTAAAATACAAATGAATAATAGAGATCTTATAGACAATATGTTCTACTGTAAATAAAACACACAACACTCCTGTTTTATGTCATGATCATCATCACTCTGAAATAGAATCAAAGAATCTTTGATTCTATAAACAAGAGTTTAAAGACTCATTATTTTCTTTTCTGAAATGAGTTGATGCTCTAAAAGCCTTGTGCTGAAAGACTGCCAAACTAATAGTCCAATGAGCACTAGGAAGAGATTAATTTTATATGTGGAATAAGTATATACAGCTTCCATTCCATTTGATAAAAAGGATTGGAATGTGGACTAGTGTTTCCTTTATGGTAGAGTACTATGTTAAACCCCCAGCTAAAGAGCCCCTCTTGTACAGCAAGAATTTGAATTCAGGACTGTGACGAGCTATGGAAGTTCCTCCACAAAAAGTAAATCAAATGGGATAGTTAAGATGCTTACTTGCAGTTTTTGCCCATTTTTGTATTTGTTTTTTAAATACTGTTTTCTAGGATTCTGAAATCAATGGGAATATTTGGGAATGCAAATATGTTGTGAGCCCTTCTGTTTTATGTTGAAACATGCGTATGTTAAAACTGAGAGGTGTATGCTAGCAAACATTTTCCTCACCAGAGAGCTCTGCCTGAGGTATAGTCAAGAGTTGTAATCCCCAAGTGTGTTCTTTCTACTTTTCAAAGGATATGTGATCAATAAAAAGAGGTAGAATGAAGGCAAGCAATGGATCTACTTACACAAACTGGCTAGCCAGCAAAAACTAGCAGAGGAGAGTCTGAGCTCCAGCCTGTTTTTGGAAACTATGCTTTTAAGAGGCTTTCAGGGAAGTTGTATTGAATTGTCTTTGTATTGTTGTTGCTAACTACTGATTGTTCAGAATCCCAGTGGAGTGGATTTCTGTAGAATTAGGTGAATCCCATAAGGATTCACTGCAATATATTGGGTCATCCTACCAGGATTATTCATATTCTGTCTTTCAGTGTGAAGAAATGTAGAAAGACTGAGGCATTGACATCTCCTCCACACTAATTTTACAGCAGCTGGGAAAGGAGGCAAACACTTCTTGGTTGGAAGAGTTCAGTCTGGGCTACTGCATGGGCTAAGCAGTGCTGAAGCAGAGTTTTTTTTCTCAAACAAAACTGTGAGTTAATTATATTCTTGAAGGACAGTAAGTTCCCAGTTAGTTCTTGATGAAAAGTAGATAGCATAGGAACCAGATATTCTGGATATCTATATGCAGAAACAGGTCCAGCAAAACAAAAAATTCATTTTGAGCTCATGAAAACTCTTCACTTTTCTGAAAATGACATTGTGAATATTTAGGATGTTAAAGAATGACCAGAAAGAGCCACAACATCACAAAACAAGTTCTTTTATCCTCTCAGACATCATGTGAGAGAGTGTTATTCCAAGCGGAAACATACAGGTGATCGCAACTCCAAATTTTGTGCCAGGAAGGAAGGAAGTACCATTTTGCCCAAGAAAGCTGAGGCAACAGTCACAGCTGGTTCATAGAGCAGACTCCGAGACCTAGAGACTTACATGAATAAATAGATTAACTACTATCGGATAATCAGGATCTTGATGACCCAGGGAAGGCCCATTTAAAAGTATTTGAGAGAGTAACTGGACCTAATAGTGTATTTAACATAACATTAAATTTCAAATAGATCTTTAAAGTTGAGGATTAATTTTTATATTTGGCTTGAGAAAATTATGGGGAGCTGTACCTCTAGAACATTCTCTCAAGAATCACATGGAACCTTTTTTTAATTGTGTAGAGATTCATATTACATGATGAATGTAGCATTCTTTTTCAGGCTCCTTGACTCTGAATTATGACTAAATACATTTCTGAAGCAAAAACATCAGATTCATAGAACTTAAGGTCAGTGACATCACTAGCCTGTATTGTCCAACTTCTTATATATCAGAGATCCTTTCTTTTTATTGTCACTCCTGTGTTTAGTTCATTAATTCATTCCCATGGCAAACTTCAGCAGTCAAGAAGACATTCTGGACCCCAGATCAAATTATCTGCTGATTCCCTTCACCCTCTGTGTTTATGCTTTAGAACCTTCAGTTCTTAAGCTGTGATAATTTCGCTCAGTTGTAGCCTCTCAGATACTACTACATACTAAATGTGAGAGAAGCAACATTTGCCCATAATTCATTTAGAACTGTATTAAAAAAGAAAAGTTATTCTTATCAGGTTGATTGAGTGTACAGTAGTAGTACTCTGTGCTGAATCTGTTAACCTTGTTGCAGAATAATTGCTATATTGTAACTTCACAATAATCATTAATGATAACATTTGGTAAACAAAGGTTATAAATTATTTACATTGTATGTATTTTGGAAGATGTACCTAAGAGTAATCACAATTCTGACTTCTGGGAAGAAAGTCATGTGATCCATGCCAGCTGCACATCATTACTGAGCCACTGTTACCACAAAGAGTCTTGCTGCGTGAATCTTTGGTAGCAGAATCTTCATAATTTTTTTAACATTGATCAGTATATAAATTCAACAGAGTAAACAGTATCTCAAAGTAAGATACTTTTGAATAGAAAATGTAACTAATGCTGTGGCGACCTCATGCTGCTATGTATTGTGCTTTTGGCATTTTAGCTCAGTGCAGCTGGCAGAAAGGAAGAATGTGTGTCCAGTCATAAGGGAGTAAACAGTCTAATCATATTGCCGAAAATGTTACGCCTATTTCACTTCTGCTTTATTTTGTTTCCTCTTGTCCCTTTACTATGAGGCAGAATGTGCAAGGTTGTGCTGTTCTTCAGCTGAACAACTGGTTAGTGATGCCACCCCGGCTACAAGCTTTCTGTCTTCCACCAGCCGAGAAGTTTTTTAGGCTGTAAGGCCATAAATGTGAGTAAGAATGGTCAAATTGGGTATTTCACAACAGATTCTTGGTTCGTCATTCTGTGGTTGGCTGTTGAGTTGCCATAGCATACAATGGACCACATAAAATACAGAAAAAAGGTGGCATAACAAAGAAGGCATTAATTAGTGCTACTTTTTGTTAAGGTGGCATTACAAAGAAGGCAGTAATTAGTGCTATTTTTTGTTAAGGTGTATGAATAAGCTGGATCAATGTAGAGGAAAGAGCAAAAGACGTTTTATATGTCCACTGCTGTGTACACATGACTATCCTGATCAGTTTTGAGGAGACCAGGTCCATGGCTCTGTTCCTTTCCTGGCACTCTTTTTCACTAAAATAGCAAGAAAAGAGTACTCTGGAATTCTGCTTTCTTCAGGCTGTACAAAATGAGAATCAGACTTCTTCCAGTCTGCTCTGTGCCCATGCTCAGAAGGCCCAGGCGGTGGGAGGGTTCTGTCAGAACAGGCCAGTGGTCAGTGTAATTCCAATGTTGAAAAACAAGAAGGTTTTGAGGCACTGTGGCATACTGACTTCTAACATTTTCTGAGGTAAACCGGGACTTTTCTCACTCTTTTACAGCTGCACTAGCAGCATATTATGTCAAGCCTTCACAAATTAAATGCTCTTCTGTATCATTACTTTCTTTCACTTTGTGCTTTCTTTAACAAAGACTTTAGCATGTGAAATTACAGACTGGTTAGGTTAATTTCGTCTGTAGGGAAGATATTTGAAAGAATTTTAACAGATTAGGAGAAGGAGTATCTAGTAAAAGCATCCTTCAGCCTGATTAGGTGTATATACACGGTCTAGGAAAAAAGAAGTCATGCTTCACTAGCCTTCTGGAACTCTTTGAAGATAACACTGCCAAGATAGGGTATACTGTGGACATTATATTTTTAGATTTTCAGGAGTCATTTGACAATGTTTTGCCCAAGAGACTAATGTTTAAAGAGAGGGGAGTGAAGGGGCAGAAGAAAAGTTGGCTCATTAAATTGAGAAGTAGTTCTAAGCAAGAACAATTAGGAGCTAAAAATGTCATTTTTACAGGCTAGGAGAAACAGAATTTGTAAGGCTGCAGCATTTCTGAATATGAGGTTAGCTTGTTTACATAAATGGCTTGGATGGATGTAGTCTTTTGAAACTAAAATAGGCTCATTATCATTCATTTGTAGTGCTAAGAAGCCTTAACAGAGTTTGTAACAGCTTGCTGAGCACTGTATAGGTTAAGAGACTGTCCCTGCGTGAAGTAGACACTACAGAACAGGCGTAGAGGAAAAGAAGTGTTATTTCCCTGAATTTTATAGAGGAGGTTCTGAACTCTGAATGGTATGGTCCCAGTCGCAGAGTAAGATCAGTAGATGTGATGCGTTAACATATCATAAGACCAGCTTTCTGAATTGGAGATGATACTTCACAAGAAACAGCAGTATATTCCAAAGAAAAGTCATGTTCTGAAAAGCAAGTATTGCCAGCGCAACAAGTGTCAAATGCGTTTCCATGCAAATATGTGTTCTAAGCAGAAAAGAGATTTAAGCTTATTGTAAAATGATACCTTGTAGTTTAACTTTGATATACAGATGCAAGAGATGTTATTCATATATATATAAATGATTTGGAAATGCATATTTAGAACATTTAACTGTCTGTGGTCTAAACAATCTTGCCAAAAATGGTGCAACATTGCTAATTAAGACTTGCTTGGATCACATAGGACTAACTCCTAATATAAAGCAATGTCTTAAATACTTCTTTATGTTACAATAAAGGAGCTAAGCTGCATAGTGCACTCATTTTGGCCCATAGCATTAGATAATGGTACAGCAGTGACGAATTGAGTGAGTGTAAGAACCACTATGTCTGCAGCTCGGGTTTGAAATATTAAACTTTGCAAAATGTGAACATGACCACACACATCAAAAGGATGTCCAAGATACTGGCTGCCTTTTTCTGTACATCTACTTCCCAGCATATGAAGCTTAAAATCTTAAGTGATAGATGATATTTTCAAAGGAAGTGCCTATATAGTAAAAAAGAATATATATATATATATATATTTAGACTATGGATCTATCTTGCATTCCTACATGCCTTTTACTATATACCTGGTTTAAATACCCACTTCTGAAAAATGAGACTCTACCCTTTTTCTTTGTTTTTGAGTACCTAAGAATCCTGCTTGACTACACTTCTGATAGAGGATCAGAATTTACTCTTGCAAAGGAGACTTCATAAGACTTCAGCATAGATAATCCTGATTTACTGTGCTGTAAAACAGATCAGATTCAGATCTGTCACTTTGAAAAATATTACCCCACTCTTCCCATTCTGCTTATCTTCCCCACACATTACTGAGAGTTTTGGGAACTACTCCATGCTCTTCTCTGCCTGTTAGTAATCCCTTTGCTTTGTACGTGTAGACATACAACTGGCACATAACTATGGGAACAAATTCCTGTGAAGCAAGTTATGGTGGTGATTTTGTAGGGTATTTGATATTCCATGGTAACTATTAGAGTGCATACTCTTGCATCCTGGTAAACATAAGGCAATTTTAGGTAGCTTACTGCTCAAAGAGAGTGAGTTAAGCAACCTTGTACCCACCACAGTGTGCATGTGACTAGCCATGGATTAGCTAATGCACTATAAATTCTTACCTTTGCTTACTTCATGGTTAATGCCTGGAAATAAGTTGATCCAGTGGCTATGTCTAATTTGTGAATAACTGAGCGATTGTAGGAATTAATATATTCATTACCGAAAAGAGCTCTTCTGTGCTTGAGTTGTAAAGGCTAGAGATGTTGATCTGAAAGACAGGTTCTATCCCAGTTCTTTATTATTGCGATTAATGTAATTAGTATGTGTGCTTGAGACCATCATAGTCTCCATGCAAGATGACTGTAAAAGGATCTTCTAATAAGACTCAGATATACACCTTAGCCATGTTTGGGTTAGAAGTGCCACACCTCTTCTGTGGCATAAATAGATATCCAGGTTAGAAAAGCTGCTCAGTGTGCTGTTATTGCTTGTGTTATGTCCTAAAGGAACATGAGTCAATCAATAATTAAGCCACAAAGTACTGCTTGTTGACATGGCAACATGTTCACAGATGTGACGTGAACTTAATGTCCTTCTTTCATGTCTCCTGTGCAAGTAAAAGTCTCCTAAGCTTAGTAACAAAAAAAAAAAAAAAAAAAAAGGCAGGCATTGCCAGAAGAAAAGGAGAAAATACAGAAAAAGAGTGATTTCTTTTATAAAAATTGATGACCCCCCTCCACCTTTAAACCTACTGTGTTAAAGGTCTTTTTTTAACAATAGGATCTTTCCCTAATCAGAAAACCCCCAATCTCATATTGCCAAATTCTTTTAGAAGCATGAAACGAACTTCCTTATGGATCATTTTCATGATTGCTTCTTTCCCATGTACTTCACCCCACCCACATTTCTTAATGGAGCTGAAGTGAACACAGCTCTTATAGGTTACTTCTGTTTAGGCAATAATCTACCTAACTCCAAGAATAACATTAGCTGCTGCAGCACAGATTAAGAGTTGGCATGAAAGTCCAAATGTGAAATTGTCACTGTCAGTTGATGCATGTTCTGAAGACAAAAGAAGAAGCAGGAGTTTCTGTGACATCAGCTTTCATATGTTGGGATCATCTTTGCTGGTTGTTTTTGCAGCTTCTATGCACGTGCTCCCACTTTCGCATTCTCTATGCTTGCCAGTTACCCTTTTCTCTTCTTGGCTTGCATGTCTTTCTTCCAAGCTTTCTGCAGCAGATGTTAATGGGCCTCGCCAACATGTTTTGTTTGCCACTGCAACTTCACATGTGTTGCTACCTGTGTCACAATGGGTGAGGTTCTTTTTTCTTTTTTTCCAGGGCATCTTTTAACTCCTGCCTCAGTCAGTCTCTTGATCTTTCACACATTAAAAGTTTAATACACATTTTTTCCTTTGGGAGCTTGATGTCCTCCTTGCAGAGGACATGTCCAGTCCAGCAAAACTGTGCTTTTGTAAGATTGCTTCAACACTGTTTGTGCAACCATTTGCAGAGCTTTGTTATTCATGATTTTATCTTGCCACTTGATATGCATAATAGCTTGAAGGTGCCGTTGATTAAATTTTTCCAATGCTTTGATGTACCAGTACTAGCATTTCCATGTTTCTCGGCTATAGAGTGAGGTAAAAATTAGCACGCTACAGAAAAGTTAGTGTTTGGTGTTATGTCTAATAGTGTGCTAGTTACAGATTTAGTGGACCTAATTCTCTCTCTCTTTCTATGTAAATATACAAAAGCTAATTGATGTATAAAAGTCAATTATTTTGAAACTCAGAGAGAAATTTAGATGCAGGGTTTAAAGCTCCCATGTGTAATCATTGCCTTTTCAGAAATCAGGTAACAGTTTTGAGAGCTTTAATTTTGTAAAAGCAAGAATTCTACCAAATCTCAGCTGCAGGCTGCTGCACAGCTGGCCAATCTTGAATGTTTTGAGGGCCATATACCCTTCAGCCGGTATTAATCCTACCTTTCTAGACACAAGGTATGTGGAAAACTAATACACAAGTTCAGTGACACAAAGAGACGGACAAGATTGCTAAGACAGCAGGATGACCTCATACTTCAGCACGTATGTCCCTTCTTTTCTCCTTCACCTTTCTATTTTCTTGTCCTAGCAGTTTCAAATCTCTGGACAGATGAACTTTTCCTTTAAACGACAAGAAATATCTTTCCCTTTTACTATTTTTCAGATCAACTTTGGCAACAAAACTGTACTCCAGCAATGTATTTTGGGTAGGGTCAGGAGCAATTCAGGTACTTCAGGTCCTTAACAGCATTTTTGGGTTGAGGTCTGGGCAAAATGTGCAGCTGGATGACATGTGCCCTTAATTAATAAATTGCTCACTGGCTGTGTTGCTTTCAGACTGACAGCCTTTGGGCAATGCTCACTTGTCCTTTGTAATACTTGAAAGACAGAATTGGTTTAGCTGGAGAAAAGGATCCAAATCTCCAGTTTAAAATACCCCAATGGCTGCTACTTCTATTATTTCTATTTACTGAAAAATAATATTCCACTGGACCTTAGTCTTTAGTTAGAATTCTTCTGTAAATTTTTAACACATAAATCAGTTCATAAACTTTACAATACATATAATTTACAAACAAAAGCTAGACATTTAATGGGATTTCTGCAGGCACATTATAATTATACCTGAACAGTAGTCAACAGGGAAGGGAGTGATGGTAGCACCATTAGGAAAGGAGAAGCATGACTGCTATCTATGCAAGACATAACTTGATGGAAACTCAGCTGTTCCCATGGTAATTCAAAACACTGAAATTATACTGATTTAGTATGCAGTGTCCAATCATGATACCTTTACTCTTGTAGCTCTTACTTGAATAAGTAACACACTGACATAAGTGGGACTCACTGTCTGGGAGAGATTTGTCCCAGGAAATAAAATTAGAAAGATCAGCCCCTTATAAAACAAGTGAATGTATGTAATACTTTTAGTTAACTCTACAAGAATGCACAGTTTTAAAAAATATAATAAATTATTGTACTGTAGACTGCATCCAAATCTGTTCTGAGCTATAAAGTATATTTTATTCTGTCCTTTATTATTTGGAGGGTTTCATTAATTTTGAAATTACAGTGTTTCTGTGTTTCATTCATGTGACTTTAATAGCCCCATCTGCTGGCTAAGCACCAGGTACGAGAATTAGCACGTAACCTTTGAACGTCTGTCTCTGTTTTAATAAGGCTTCAATAAACATGATACTGAAAGAGCTCCTTTTTTTCCCTGAGTGAGACAAAAGACAAAAAAAATTGTTAAACTGTAGTTTATGGACACATACTATCTCAGAACACTGGAATTTAATTTGTGTTTACAAAGCACTTAATTTCTGCCGATCTGCTTTGTTAATGGTAAGGATACATTTTATTATTGTAGGTTCTTAACTTCTTAGTTAAAACATAGTGAAAAGGCATGAAACTGTAGAAACTGGAAAAAAAGTCAGATTAAATGTAAATGGCAGTGAGAGAAAGAAACTAAGCAAAGATTAGCTTTCAGATTCAGTGTATTAGCAGCACCGAGACTGTACTGTGTACTGCAGAACTTGTTCTATTTGTACTCTTCCCTAGGCAGCTATTTATGTTGAAGATAGGCTACTATGCAGGATGGACTTTTACCACGGCTCAGTAGGCTCATTTTCATGATATAATGTCATTTTCATGGAAGTAGATTCCACAAATCTCCCAGAAACAATGAGAGAGAATTGATTCATCCCTTCATTCTTTCACTGGAACTACACTGAACTCTTTTTTGAGGGAGAGCTCCTACTGCTACCTGTACAGCCATGGTGCTACCTGTACAGCCATGGTACCACCTGTTTTACATGGATGAAAAGGAGCAGCTTATAGGATAGCTGAGGAGTAAGAGCATGTGTCTTGTACGCTGGTCAAAATGAATGCAAATTGGTTATTGCACCTGCATATGTTCCTGAATAAGTATTTCTAAGACAAATGTGCATTAGTATAGAAAACGCACATGCAGAGACTTTAATGTGTTACACAACTGAAAAATATCTTACATATAAAAATATTTTCTCTACATTCCATTAAAAGCAAAATGGACCAAGAAATTAAATGGAAAACGCTGAAAAAACCCACAATATTTTGAGAATATTTGCTTGAGGAGTATGCCAGGCTGTAGGCACTTGATCCAAGTCACTCAAGAAACAGGTACTTGGTGGGGAGGAATTAATGAATGTACTTTTGCTGCAGTCAATAACAGAACTCTAAACAACTATCATTTCTGATACTGTTTGATGCTGTGCATTGCAGTAACAATCACTTAAGTTTTTTTGCAATGTGCAACATTGGTCAGAGCAGGTCAGAAGTCACCTGTGATGTGATGGGCTCACCAATACAGGAATTCGTATTTTCTTAACTTGCATGGACGTTGAGCCAATTTTTGCAAAGAACTTCCACTGAAGCTTTTACTGCATTAATAAGTTAATGTTTTTAAAGCCTAGTGAACTCAAATTGGTAAGTAAATGTTATCCTTGTTTATAGACTAGTTCACAGTTACAAAGGGAATGAATATTAAAAAGAATTTTTTTTTCAAAAATCCTGAAATACAGATTTTTACTCATGCTGTTTCAAAAGTTCTTTGAAATCTGCTGATTTGGTTGCTGGAATTTTTGAAACACCTAAATATTTTGGGTGAGTTTTACTAAAAGTCAATAGGGCTTGTGGTCCCCATTCACCTAATTGCTTGTGAAAATAACAATTCCTATTCTGGTTTTATAATAAATAGCACATGACTTACAGAACCAAATGATAGCTTCCTGCTGAAGATCATCCACAAGTTCTAGCATACCATGGAAAATTCTCTGCTGATGTCAGTGTAGAAGATACAACACAGGATGCCCTTAACTGTAGTAAAACACAGATGATTTTAAAAGGAAACCTGGGAAATACATTAATCATATGTACAAGATCAGAATTTTCCAGTTAGTAGGAGTGTTCATGTAATATCTTGGTGTGCAAGAAGCTGCTCTTTATCTTTCCAAATGCATTTAACATAGTGACCCAAGTAAATCCACCCCAATGCAACTTTACCAGCTGCTCCATTATTTCCCTCCTGCAGAGGTGTTCTTTAATGAACACATGTTTCTTGGTCACAGGTAGTCCTTTTTATGCCTGACTGCATTTCTTTGCAGACTCTGAAATCCAAAGCCTTAAGGCACAGATGCCACATGTATATTGGATAAAAGTCTAATCCTTCAGTGGACAGCTCAAGTAATTATGAATTACTCACATATCTTAGAATTGTTATCATGAAATACTGAAATAATATAATAAAAAGGACTTTTTTCATTAAAAATATGGATTTCTTTTTTAAAAACAGTTTGTTCAATTTAATCAGAGAGTTTTAAAGTTAACTACAAGATTCACAGCAAATTTTCCTGTTCGGCTTTGGGATGTAGATACCTATAAAAAGATTTTACATAAATAGTTGTTACTCTTTAAATATGACAAAAACACATGTAGAGAGGTAACCATCAAAGAAGCTGTTATGCAAAGTGAGCCTTTCATTTTATTTTGGTAGGACTGACACTGACCGCTGACCATTGCTTCTGTGTAAAGGTCTGGATATCTCTTTTTCCCAAGACTAGCTAATCCTTGCTCTCTTCTTCAGGAACGATATTCACATCTTTTGCATTCATTTGAACAGGTGGCTCAGATCAGCAAAACCTTAATCCTAGCAGTGCTTGAACTTACTGCAAGACTATTGCTTTCTCAGTGAGCTTAGAAGTTTTCTTTCTTTTTTCCTGCCATTACTATGATTAATAATACATGCTAATAAACACAATTAGAAAACATAATGGGCAAAGATACTAGAACCTGAAATTAGCCAGAAAGGCAGAAAACAGATTTTTTTTTAATATAGTAAGGCAAACAATCTTATTTTTTACTGTACAAAGGCAGAGTTAGTGTTTTGGATAATCTTACAAGTCAGGAAGAAATGCTCTTCATTATCCATTGATTAAAGGAAAGACAGTTTCCTAATCTAGATTCATTTACTGAACAGCTGGACAAATCCCAATACTTTCAGAGAAATTATTACCAAATGTTTTTATATATACTATGCTTTGCCTGTCCTGAGCATTCTATCTGAATGGTATACAGTATGATTATGTGAGATAACCAATTTGTAGCTGGAGTAACCCAGAGCCTATGAAAACACATCTTTTGTGACTATCCATACTTAGTAACTGTTTCTAAAATCCTAAACTGCCCACCATGAGTTTTTAATGCTGAGACCACTTACAGACACTTTTCCAAATTATGACTTATTACATTAAGCCTTCTTTTCATGAAACTCTGCTTAACTGTGCATGTGCTGATTGTTTTCTTCGTCATCTGACTTTCAGACTGGTTACTGATCTCCTTTGATATACTGTACATGACATCCTAACAAAACCAAGTCTTTAATCAAAATGATGAGGATTCAAATGCGTGCCACTGTCAGACAGCGGGGTAAGGCTAACATGCAGCAGATGTGTACTTGCAGGTCAGATGGAATGAATGGATTTAAGACATACAGTTGGTACAATCTTTAGTTTAACCCTCGATATGATTTTAAAACCCAGGCAGGACATTTACACAGTGACCTGTGCTGGTTTTATCTGTCAACTGGCAAAAGACCCATACCAGCATAACATTGAGCTTCAAGGGTCGCAGTCTAGAAAGCAACAGAAGTTTATTCCAGGAAGAGGGACAAATGGCTCTGTGTGTGTCTTGCTTTATGACAAAAACCACCTGCATGAGTAGTTCTGTATAAATATTTTCTCTTACATGCTGCTCGGCTACAAGATACAGAAAAGCAAAAGACACAGCCACAGATGATTGCTTCTAACAGATTTCATTAATGCAAGCACAAAACACTGAGACTGCATAAATGAAATCTGCAGCTGTGATTCAAAAATAATGCTCCCTAGTTAGTCAATTAAGGATCAGGAAGCACCAAAAGCAAATATGTCAGAATATGACCTGCTTTAGTATAGTTTAGAACAGAGCTTGCAATCTTAAACATTTTCTCAAGAAAACTTGAACTTTTCTCAAGAAAACACCTATAAAGTAAGATGGAAGATGCATATTTTCCTACTTCGCATGTGTAGAAGTCATCTTAAAGCATAGTGTCAGTCTCATTGAGCTGAATGGAGTTGTGATCCTGCCCTTCCAGGAGGCGCTTTGTCTATTGCAGTCGTTGTCTATTGCAGATCAGTTCCTAAGTGACTGATACCAGTTTGTTTAAGCTACTGCATGATTAATTTTCTTAAATTCATTACAGACATTATGGTTGTAGTAGTGAAGACTGTTCAGAGCACTGCTATTCATTAGGGAAAGTGTTACAAGATACTATTTTTGCTTTATTTTGGGGAGATACAGTAGATACAATTTAATGGACTGTGAAAAGGAGCAGGATATGCTTTATGTACTGCTATGGGAAAATGGAGATTTGTATGCAGTTTAATGATACTTAATGCTATTGATTGTGAGTTGAAGAGTCCCGTCCCCCCATTGCTATTGGCAGATGCCAAGAATTTGTGCATTCAAGCTGTGCACTGGTTAATTGTAAATTCACTGTAATATCCATAAAAGATGCTGGTGGCAATAATAATGCTCAACTGAATAAGCAATTAAGCACCTCCTAACAAGGATAAGGATAAATTCATCAGGGTCTAATTCCTGAGTCCTGTTCAAGAGTGCAACATTTGGGGGAATACAAGGAGACCAGAAAGCTGGGAGATATCTTCAGATGTTGATTCCTCTTCAATAAGAACTTTCATACAGACACTTCCAGTGGTGTCATTAGTGCGTATGTCCATTGATCACCAGCTGAGGCATCAGACCTTTAGTGCATATAGGTAGAGAGGCATAATTTACAGAAACTCTAGGATACTCCACTGTATATGAGACAATAAAATGGCATTTGTCAGTAACCAGCTTAGGAAAGTGTTACTACTTGCAGCTTAATCTTTCATTTAGAATAGTTTTCACTTTTGGAGAGAGGTGAATGAGTACAGCAAGGTTAATGAATTCGGGAACATGAGTCAGAGATGCAGATCAAAACTCGTGTCTTTATTCTTTTCTCATATACTGTAGCATTTGTACAGTCATAGTTTTCCTTTTATTTAGAGAGAATAACGTAATGATAGCTTTCATCTAAGGCATCGGAAGAAAAGTGTCCCTATTGTTTAGTCAGATAGTCTCATGGGTCTGCCAAAACATGAAGCTTGTATCAGAAATGTCTGCCAAGGTAATTCAAAGACTACAGGGCCCAGTTTTGTTCTCAGTTGCCCCACTCAAAATCAGGAGAATTAGTCTCAGAAGAAACCCAATGCGAGACCAGTACCACATTTGTGATACTCCATGCACTACAATTTGTCTGCATCCTGGGATTTTTGGGCAAAGCAAAGAATCTGGTTTTACATTTTTGCATATTCTATTAGAAAGTGCTTTATAGAAGTTAGTATCAAAAAGGATAAATAGTGAAAATGGTAATTTTGCATTTGTAATTCTAGTGCATTTTCTGTGGTTTGGTCAGCACTGTGCAAACTAATGACCGGAGGTCACAGTGAGATTATGCACCATCATCAGAGAGTAAAGCATAACATGCAAATATACAGTGTTGTCGTTACTGAAGATGTGAAATTTATTTCCATCTTTATGACCACTGTAGATAGGTTATACAACATATGCCTGAATAGGTCAATATATTCACATATTTACTGGAGAGCTGTTAAATTCTGTAGTATTTGTATCACAGAACATCATGGCATGTCATCAGGTAGGCCCTATTTTATTCTACTAATATACTCTGATATGTGATATACTGTCACTAATAGCATCTGTATAGCTTGGAAGGTAACTTATGCCTCTTACGTACATGATGTCCACAAGCAGTGAATGCCAGTGGGAAATACTGTAGTTTGCTATTGAAAAATATTCTGGACCCAGATCTTAGTCTTGGGGGCATACATGCAATGATCCAGTTGATAGCAGGGTTGGCATAGTGTGGTCACTGCAGGACTTGCCTCTAATGTGCATTGTAGAGAATTCCTATTTTAGACCATAATTGTTCTGCACCAAACAATATTGTCTTAGCTTTCACTGTCTTCCTATTTGATTTGTATGATTAAGCACAGACCACTGACTTCTGACTGAAGATCTACCATAGATATCAGGCTCTCAAAGATATATTCTTCTCTTAAAAATCAAAGAGGAGTTATACATTATTATAAAACCACCAAATAGATACCTTTCCTGTGACAAAGACTCTGTCATGCTTGTAACAGTCAACACCTACTCTTCTACTTCTTAGACTTATGTCTCTGTACAGCTCCATGATAATAATCTTACCTCCTTCCTCTCATGTACCTCAGGATTCCTCCATATGGGACCTCTGTGCCTTCTTGTCCTCTCTTGCTGTCCATACAGTGTATCTTGAGGTCTCTTTGCTATTCTTAATTACCAGCTGGGCAAGAGGCAGCATGTCCTGTGGCTGGTTCGTAGCTGTATGTATGTTGACTGTCCAGCTGGTAAGCCAGACAAAACAGAACTTTTGAGTTCATGTTGCTGTTTTTCTCTTAATGCAGCCAGTCAACTATCTAGTCATCAATTTTCATGTAGCTGGACAGATCTCAGTATCTTTGAGATCGTTACTCCTCTATCAAATTTGTTTGAGATTGGCCAATATGTTCAAAAGTTAGTGGGAAAGACAGAAAACATAATTGCATAAGACTGGAATGATCAGGTTAGAAACACAGCAATGTTTTCTGAATACTAGACTAGGCTAGTGTACTACTTAGGTGTGTACTCACTAGACAAACAGATTCAGAAACCAGATAGTTCCCTAAACACTGTAAATAATGCTATCCCAGGAATGGGTCCAAGGAGACTTGCCCATGTCAGCATACTCATATTGCCTCTCCTTCCACATTTTGTATCATGGAAATAGCTTTGAAACTAGGACAGTCTCTAAGGCTAACAATCCTAACATCTAAAGGAAAGGTTTGGCATTGTGGAAATGTGCAGCAGAATTCTCATATACTGCATCAGGAATGGATTTTTGGAGAAGCTAGCTTGCGATAGATTCAGTTGTTTCATTTAGTTTTTGTTAAATGAGCACAAGGTATGGAGTCTGATTTTTCAAGTGAAGTAATACATATTTATCCTTGAAGTAGGCAGAAAATATAACTGCGTTTTATTTGAGATCCAGATGCTCCTATCCATTTGCTCCACAGAAGATCAACATCTCAGAATGACCTCTCTTGTGCCAGAGGGAACTGGCTGATCTATCTGAAAAAGTGGCTCGTACAGATTCTTGCTATATATTCATGTAATCGATGGAGTTACCAATGGTTATACATTTGACTCACAAAGTTCAGGCTTTTTTTTTTTAGCATGTGCGTTCTTTAAACTATATTCTGAAAGTGCACATTAAACTTTTCTTCAGTGTCAACACAGTAATGTAATCCCATGCTTGAATTTACTCTGCTATGTAAATCAGTTCATATAAGATTCCATCTGTGAATTCCCTTGTACAACAAGTATTTGATGCCTTGATTCACCAATGTAGGTATCAACAGTCAATATCTCAGTGTTCTTGAGAGCTTTGTGTTTTCATATCTGATATTCAGGCCTAAAAATAATACTATTTCTCACTAAATTACAGTATTTTCTAGACCTATATGTGTATGTGTGTGTATATATATCTATGTATGTGCATATATGTGTGCATACATAGGAGTACATATATGTATTTATTTTTAACTGGCATACCCATATGCCTCAGTTAACAGCGGTATCAAATCTTTATTTAATTTTGAGGATAGCATTTCATGTGTGCCAGCTGTAAAGAGACCATAGTGTAAAGCTGCTTGATATAAAATTTGTAATATCTCTGTATTCTTTATGGCTGTATGTATGTAATTTCTCATTAAGAAAGCATAATCTTCACTTCAAAAGAAGGGCTCTTGCCAAAGATTGGCCTTGTATGCTCAAAAAATTGTGAGATGCATATTACGTAGAGCAGAATTATGAAAGCCTGCTTGCCGTAATGAGGTTAATTCAGTTACTTTGAATTCGGTGTGATTGAGCTGTTTCTCTCCAGTCTCCAGTCTCAGTGATTTGTATTATATGATTTACAACAGTATGAGTACACAGACACTTTATAGGACCGCTTCTGTATCAGCAGACAACTATGGTTAGTTTACTTGGAATCACTGTCTTTAATACACTGTTTTTAAATACATTAACTTATACTCTTCCTAAAACTCAAGGTAGAACTTGTTGGTAAATTCAATTTAGAACATTCATCTTTTTGATCATACACATTTTTTAATTTAGGATTTATAAAGGGATAGTTGCTTTTATGGAAGTAGTAGACTTCTGTTTACATCACACAGTAATTAATTAGCCTGGTTATAAATAGAAAACATTTCTGAAGTCTTCTGCTATGATCAAGAAGTTTGCAAAGTTAGCATTATATAGTGCAAAATTGTCAGGTAGAAATCCAAATGTTATTTTAATAAATTCAGTGCTGATTCACCTGGCCATCATTTTACCTTATATCTGCCTTTATTCCTTTGTGTCTTAGACTTTCCGGCTCTCCAGGTATATCTGTTTCTCTGTTTTCCTTTGGAAAAAAAAGAATTTGTGATGTTGTTCTTGTGCTAGAGAATTTTGTTGTTCAATACACTTTTTAATTAAAAGATAATCATAGGCAGATCACAAGCATGAAGGTGCATATATTGGGCTCACAAAATGCCTCTGAGGCAAAAGGCATCTATTTCTTCTGCTTAGTTTATATAGAGGCAAAATAATTCAAATGCCTCAAATTTAGATTGAGATTTCATAGATTGCCCTTGATAGAATAAATCAAATGAAAGCTCTCTGGATGACCCAAATAATCTCACTTTTTTTGGTGGTGTCCTGAATTCAATTGAAAAAGTTAACAGTTTGTGTCAGGATCTGGTTTGTATTAATGCAGATAGGAGGCCACCATCCTAGTAATGTCTTCCTGTATCAACAGCAGGATTTGTTTGGGTAACCTGTGTTACACTGTGAGCCTTTACAGTAACTGAATAGTGAGATCAACTCCATGAATGCATCCACTGCAGTTTCATTTTATAGAATTAGACCTTTAGTGTGCCATTCCTCTTGAAGAACTAAGAGAAAAAATATCTTTCATTGAAAATGAAAAACGTTTTAGAGACATGAGTGACACTTCTCTTAGAGCAGTTTCCAGAGGGAAGTTGAGCAATGTTTATAAATCACCATGATATTTCTAAGATGCAGGAAGATGTGTTTCTGTTTAGTGCAACTAAGAATTGGAGGTGATATTGCTACTGGCTTCCAGTGCAGGACCAGATTCACTGGTCCATTAAGTTTGCTTTGCATCACTTCATCAACACAAAGCAGACTTAATGCTACATTAACTGGCAGCCCAGTGGTTCACAGTGTGTTGGAGAATCCAGGTGGTGCAGGCCTGGTAAAATAGCTTGTATAGTCCCTTCCTCCCAGTTTCAGTGTAGAAGATGTTACTGAGAAACAGAGAGTGGGTAAAAGCAGAGGCAGACAAAATTTGCAATATTTTTTTTCTTAAACTCACAGCTTCCAAAATTTTGTGGTTAAGTAAAAATCTCAGCTTTCATTTAAAAATTAAGTCTTAGAAGTCATAAAGTAAATCAAAAGAAAAAACAAATAGATGTTAATCTTATGATATTCAACCTTATTTTGTGTTTTGGTGAACTGCCTTCTGATTTTTGAATGCCTGGGATTGGTGAGGCTCCTCTCATGCCCTGGAATAACATGTCCAAAGAGCTTTCTTACTATCACTGTTTCCCCTCTTACCCCTTTTCAGGCAAGCCAACTTACTGGGACACAATATTTCAACAGGCTTTTTGCATTAGAAGTGGCTAATAACCTTCCATAAACACACAGAAAAGCCATAAGGGATCAAATAAACAGTTGAATAATATACTCTTTGCAGATTGAATAATCCAAATCTATTGTAGAACATAATCTTCAACATTAATTTCTCCTTCGCTTACCTGCCTAGGCCAAAGTTTGGGATTCAGTGTTTCAACAGATATGACTAATGGCATAACTGTTGTTCTAGAGACCATCAGTTCTCATAGTTTCATGAGAGTTCATGAGTGCTTTGATGACATTGAGACTGTTAGAAATGTTTTACAGACAGTGTAGGAAAGAATCTACAGTTCAAGATTCTATACTGTGAATCAACTAAGCAGAGTAAAAAGCAGATTGTATACGTCTATTTTACTTCTAGTACAATTCAGATTAGTTACACTCTTAAAGACTCCAAACTCTCAAACCTATTAAGACTAAACCCTGAAGTGTTTGGAGTTCTGGCAATCAACAGTCTCACTGAAGTCAAGCATGCATTTATGTTTTTTTTACTGGCTGAGTATCACAGTACAGGTATCCTGCAGGATTGAGTTCTTCATGTCTAAATGTCTTTAAATTGTGCCACAGTTAGTTATAATCCCAAAACAAAAGATAAAACTACTGCTTAAGAACTAGAAATGGAGCAAAAGATTTAAAATCCTGAGTTTTTTAAATAATTGGATTCTGTTTTGATATTTGCAAATGCACTTTATCTGTGACTTAGGATTTTTAAAAAATTAAATTTTCCTAAAGCTTTTTGATTTATCTTCTTATGAATTTAGGAACATCATGAAATACCTGTTCTTGTGTTAAAATGCACTCTGGGGGCTTCCGTGAGCCTTACTATGTACTGAACAGACTATAGTGATTCACTCAGGAAAGTTAAGGGCTATCAAATAAAAAAGTAATTAGTGATTTCTTGAAATGTCTGTTATTTACTCAACAGACTAACTACTTCTCTAGCATTTTAATACCTAGAGACTTCTGTACATAGGTCATTCAGCTGTTGTATGTAAGATATCCATATGCTAAGAATGTATTACGAGATTATGAGTGGAAAAATTTCATGCACACTGAATGGCTTTTAATTTTGTAATTACACATGCATGTCTTTTAATGAAATACCTAGTTTAGTTCCCTGAATTTTATTTATGACTTACACTCGAACGCATAAATTCAGTGTGCAGTAGGACTGGAAAGTTCAGAATGTTAGTAATGAGATATGGAGGCCTTTCCTTCTAGGTCACTGGCATGAATTTGACCCTGGTTAGTAGTAACGGAGAGTCATTATCAGCTGGTGGCTGTTTGGTGGCCTACGACATACAAGCTGGTGGTTTCACTTTGTGTAATGACCCATGGCTGCATACACATACGCACAGTCTTCAGTTAAAACATGTGCAGGTAGCTTGGAAAATACCACATATCTCATGACTGAACTTCAAAACTCAGGCTGAAAGGTCATCTGTGCTGGCAATTAAGAGTGACAGGCTTTATATCCTGCCAGCCACAGAGAACACGGCAGTCACCGGCATTCAAGCAGGGCATTTAGTTCTGCTTGGGCAGTGATAGATGTACATACAAGGCAGAATACTACATAATAATATGTAAGCACTAAACCTATTCTATACAAGACAGAGTCTTTGGAGGATTGGAATCTATGAGCGAAAAGGAAGAAAGCAGAAGATAAAGGGGAAGATAACCTGGAAAGAAAAGTAGTTCAAAAGTGGAGCAATGGAATGGTAACACAGACAATATAGGGAAATTTAAGTAAGGGAGTAAACATGCTGCTGGCCCATGCTTCCAAAAACATGCTGAAAACATCCTGACCCTACTCAGGATCAATCTACACACGAAGAAGGTGGCTTGTTACATAAGGAGACAAACTCAGTAAAGCATGTGAGCATGTTTTTCACTTTCAGCATATGGACCATCCGGCCTCTTTCAGCAGAATGACTGTCGTCTGTCATGTTAAGTGTATGCTTAGCTACCTTATGAAGTTTCGTAAATACGCTATATGGACTGACTAAGCTAAAGGGCTTGATGTTCGATGACTTCACTACATCATCAACAAGCAGCGCGACATCCAGGAAATGAACAAGGAGTAAGAAGGGAATGAAACTCCGGCTGATGCGGGAAGAACTTTTCAGAAGGTTGGAGGGCGTCCGGAACAAACACGTGCTGGGTCAGGGTTTTCCACAAAGTGGTTCACCCATCTCTACAGCTACTGTTAAATATCTGTGACATACGTGAGTTGGTTCAATGGTGAAAGGCTTAAGAATCAGGCCAGGCTGACATTTTTCTTGCAAGGCTCAATATCATGAAAACATTCGAGGTATAAAGAGCTGTAGAACTGGCTAGTTTCACATGTCATACTGATGCTGTGTGGCTTTGTAAAAGAACTGATACACTTTGACGCTCTAGGCCTGAAGCAAATACAAAGCAGAGGACTTCTGAGCATGGCAAGAGACCGTGAAGCAGCCGCATGGAACACCAGGTAAGATCCGATTCCTGGCTGTCTTCCATTTCCCTGTCACACTGCATGTGCTTAATAAACTGTTTTTACAATAGTGATAGGATATGACTGCCACCTGCATGCTATGTAATATGTATACTCTATGCAGTAAGAGCATTTAGCAGCTGCAAGATAAAACTAGTTGAGCCGAGACTGCCTGGATGTTCTTAGGTGAGGTCACCACTTTCTGAGCTGTAAAAATGCTTAATCTGTGTGTCACTTTATATTATTTTGTACTTGATATTGTCAGTGGGTTGACAGAGGGCATACACAGGGGCAGAATCTGGCCTATTATATTTAGTAAGATACGATTCCTCGGCTAGAGACACTACAACTCATTATGGGCATGTACTCTGCTGTGTTTTCACATTTGATATGTAAGAGTATATCTTACTCCTTGCAGAGCTGTAATTGTCAGCTCTGCTACAAACAAATGTGAGCTCAGTGCGATACATGATAACCCACAGATACTAAGAACATACTTTGGTTTCTTAAGAACTTTAAACAAAATAACTGACTGTTATGTTAGCAATATATTCTTGTCTGACTGATACTTCTGATTGACAGATGGATGGAGCTCGCTGAGAGCTCGCTGGAGCAAGAAATCATCTTTTATTTGATAATTATATGAGGCCATGTTCCTGACTAATTCTAAAACTTCTTGTATAATTGTATATATACATTGTATATACATGTACGTGTATATACATACAATATATATTGTATAATGAGTTTTTAAACTTAGGGTGGTACAAACACCTTAAGTCACTTGTATTAAGTTCTGAGACTTACTAACACTTGTGATACCCCTCTCTAATTCTCTTCCTCTGTCCCATTTTGTGTCTGTAGTCACTTTTCTTTAAGCTTCAGTTTTGTCACCTCATTTAATTTTTCTTGTTCTGCAGAAGCAGTAGGTTCTGCTCTGCTCAAAGGCAAATCTTTATGCTGTAGTTAGCAGGGGACTGTTTGTATGTAGATCTTCAGTCTCTGCTCATTTTATCTTCTGGTACTTCTCACAGTAAGCTTGGCAAAGTTGAGGCTCGTTACATTGTAACTGTATTTTTGTCCTTTAGAGTCATCTATTGCTAAGCAAGAAATCCAAGCTTCTTTCAGAAATAGAGGAAGTATCTCGCTGCTTTCCAATAGGTAGCACAGATACTTCATATGTAACCATTGATTTTCTATCCAGGGATATGTAGGAAATCTTACAAAGAGCATGAGTAAGGACACATCTAATAACATGTCAGACTTTTCCTGTTTCCACACTTGAATGCTCAGGCCAGAATACTGATCCCCGCACCAGAGAACAACCACAGTTTACAAAGTCAATATATACTGTATGAAGCAGCTGTACAGTTATGATAGTTACCACAGGGAATGAAACCTAAAATTTTCAGATGCAAGCAGAGGGCATAGGCAGGATCTGACTTTTCTCTGAAGTAAGCTCAGCTAGAGGAAAAATATTGATTTTCACCACAGCCAACCTTCCTTCAAAAGTTATTTCATGTTTGAAAGGAATGTATGAGGCTATAGAGGAAAAGAAAAAGAGTGATATTTTATCTTAATTAATAATTTTATTTCACTTACAGGATTCAGTTATTTTATTCTTATATTAAAGTTCTTCCTTAAATAAAAGCAAATAAAATAGAAGGTTAGCTTCAACTGCAGCATCTGATGCATTCTGCATCAGAAGTTAGTAATTAGTATCAGGAGTCTATCATTGTAGCCCTGCTTTCTTCCAAAGAGGTGTTGCTGACATCAGACCGAAGAAAGTAACAATAAATAAAACTTGAAAGGTTTGGTTCTACTTGCATAAAGGACTGAAATATTAAGAAATTTCTCTAATCTTAAGTCTGCAAAATCTGAAGCGTGCTTTCTAAGGCTGCATACCAACTGCAAACTTCAGTTCATGAGGTCTTCACAGACTGAAATCAAGTTGTGTGGTTTCAAAACCCTTTAGTTGATACTGGCTTTTATTGGGAGAAAGGCTACTGGGGTTGGTGGACCACTGGTCAGACCCAGAATGAGATTCCTTTTGGGGCTGAGTGTTTTTTGGCAGGACACATTTTTGCAGAAGTGCAGTTGCTCTGCTTTCACATGGGGCAAATGAAAAATGGAGGAGCATGTTGGGGACATCTGTGTACAGATTACATTCTCTAAGCCCCTGGAAAATCTGGTTTTGCCTGTGTTCCTGCACTTGTCTTTTCAATAGGAGCAATTGACAGCTTGATATTCAAGTGCATTATTAAAAATGAAATAATCAGCTCATAAAGAGCATACTCTATAATTTTCATGTTATGGCACTAACCTGAGATAATTACCTAGTTTAGAAATACAGCTAGAGAGTGTAATTGTCTTTAAAAATATAAAAACAAAAGTAAACATCATACCCAAATTAAGATACAACTGCATTATATTATATTTTCACCATATGAATTCTAGTATTATTCCTGTCCCCTTTGAAAAAATGTAACCCTGTTTCTTTTTTTAATTTAAACAGTTCCACTTGGTGTTCTCTTTGCTCATTCTTCTGAAGAATTTCTGCCTGAAGCACAGCTACGGTACATTCATACAACATATCAAGATATCAGCATTCTCCAGTACTCTAAACACTCCAAACACTGCTGTGCGAATAGCTGAGAGTGCATTTTTTTAAAAAGAGAGACTTTAATATCCTTAACTAAAAATACTTCAGCACAATTCTACAAACCTTTCTTGGCCGGGACATCTACCAGAAGTTCCCTAGAAATTCTATACCTAGTAAGACTGCAGATTCAAAATCAAAATCTCAGGGAAAAAATAACAATAAATGAACAATGAGAAAAAAAATCTTCCTAGAAAGCAAAAAAAACCATAGTAACAAAGAGTTCTTAAAAATACTGACTATAACAAAAGAACTTGGAATTTTGAAAGAGTAAGTTAGTTACAGTGCAGGAAATACCAGCCTAATTAACATACTGTAAAGCAAAAGCCCAGTCCTGCGTGTTTTGCCCATTCCAAATTTCCACTGTCTTCATACAACCGTAAGTGCCTTAAAAAACTTACTTAATAAATGTGGAATTTAAAACAAGATAAGGAAGCATGAACCTTAGCAATATAACACCTATAAAAAGTTGCTAGTAGTCATGCAAGTATGAATAGCATGAAATGTCCAGCAAAGGTCATGGATGTTAATGGAAATCTAAATGCAATTTAAGTGATGGACTTTGGCAGATTCTGCTAAGGAGTAACAGGCTGCAGATGCAGTGAGCCCAGCAGAGCGTATTAGGTCAACTATATGCAGGATAGTTCATTGCTCTGTTGACGCTGACGTAAAACAATTCTGCATGAACTAAATATACCCATCTTTTCAGCCATTGACACTGAATTCTTTAGAGTGTTAAATATTTGAATATTATGGAGTAAGTGAATAGTTTTTTGCTTGTTCAGCTGTTAATAGTAATTACTGATCTTCAGAAGCAAACATGCCAAACATAACAATACATACTATATATGCTATATGTGCTGAGACTGCCTTACGGAGTACTGTCACAGTAAGAGGTGCACAAACACTGCTTCAGTATTTTAAGAGTTCTTTTAGGCATGGCAATTTGTCAGTTCTAAGATAAAGTGAAAATGAATGAAAGAGGAAAAAATCTTTATATTTAATTATCTTGTAACTTGAAGTGCCTTTTGTTGTTACTTTTTCAATTTATTAGAAGACCATGTTTAAATGAGATGGTTTTATGTGTGTAATTCATATGTAGTTGCTGTATCTACTATCCAGCAGAAGAGAGATTTTTAAAAGATAATGGGAAGAAATTTTACTTCATTGTTCTGAGCTAATTTTCTTTTGTGCTTGTCTTTGCAATCTCATTCAAACTGAAGATGCGTATGTTGTAAGGAGTGATACAGAGAATAAGATTTTGTATGTTCTACATCAGCCAGCAGCCGATTTAAGCACTAAATCAACTTGTAAAAACATTCTGTTACTCTTCCCAGGTACACAGAGTAAAAGAATTGGTCCAAAAGTTTTAGACCTGTTTTTTGTACTCTGAGACCAATTAATCTGACCAGATGAAACAATGACAGGGAAACAAACCTTCAGATTGAACTGTTAAGTCTTCAGAGTGAAGTTATCCCTGGAACAGTGCTGCTGTAAGCAGCGAAAGGACCTTAGCGTACATAAAGGTCTTATCTGCTCAGTTGTTCATTCCCAACAAACCCACCTCACATCACTTGCTTTGGTAGCTCCTGTATTTCTTTTTAAGACAAACCACAATGTATAGATAGTCAGAGGTTTACAGGTCCTTCTTAACATGGCCCACAGAACACCTATGACTGCATCTTATCCATCAAATAGTCATTAATGAAAATCCATGAAATGAAATGTAGCTTTGTGGAGTTTCTCTGTGGACATAAAGAGCTGAAATAGGAGGGAAAAATAACAGTTTCATCATTGAAGAAGCTGGAGTAACTCCTAATCTTAAGATAGTGTTTCCATTCCAACATAAAATGCAAAAAGCTTCCACTTTCCTAGGTGCAAAGCTGTTTCAGATTCAGACAGCAAGAAACATTGTGTTTGGTCGTACAGGAGGTATTCTGATCCATAGTAATTTCAATGCCATAAGGAGCATGGAGTAGGTAGTACAACCTGCCTAATTCATATCAGTCGTTCAAAGCACCAATGTTTAATGCTAACATTTGTAAATGAGTAAGTTGCCAAGCAGTGTGGCCCATTTTTACAATTTTCCCGTGGACCTTAATGATATTTAATGTTTTCCTAAAGTCTATTCCTGCAGGCTAGTGAGCAGATGCAAACTTTATTTTCCATCAAAAAAAAAGTTCTAACCTATATGATTGGAGATAAAACATAAAAACATGAGCCAACTGAACCCTACAGTATCAAAAAACAGAAGGCAAATAAGTGGAGCCCCAAATTTATGTATTTATTTTTTAAGATCTGGCAAGTATCAAGCTAATCTTTTGATATTTGATGGACCACTTTATGCTTTTTAAACACCTGTAGTTAGCAATATTGAACTGGCACAGTATGAAAGCACAGAAGAGCACTCCAAATATCATTGTACCAGATCCTGATTTTGCAAGTCGATAAACACCATCCAGTGGGAGCTTACGGCACTGTGCAAGTTTGAACCTTTATTTAATAGATGCAGTTTAATATTAATTATTTATTAAAATGTAGCACAAAATATTCCTTTTTTCCTGTGTAAAATTAACGTAGTCCTTGTAATATGAGACATGAACACAGCTCTCTAATTTAGCACAGTACACAATTACAGTTAAGCACGTGTGAAAATGCTGAATCAGCCTTTTTCTTCTGCTTGCTCGGAAGCGGGGAGAACTCTCTTGATTATTTAAGAGTTTCATTTTATTCTCCATTTAAGAACAAAATATGACAAAAATAAAAAGGACAGTGAGGTCCAGAAGTGTTGAAGGCAGATCTTCAAGGCCCTTCAGAATTTGTCTTACTGTATGTGAAAGATTCTCAAACTCCTCAGAATATATCCATGAATAAATTTTTGAAATAAAAGCCTGTATCTAGGTTCAAAATTATGCAAGTAAGAAGTGACATTTTTAGCAGATTTGGGTTTCTGGGTCTTACTGACCTAGTCGAATATGGCTCGTTTTCCTTCAGGATTTTTGCAAGCATCTCAGTTAAAACCTTACGTCTGCCAGAATACAGGATTAGACAAATTGGCAGGTGGTAGGAGATTCAGAAGTTAAAAGGAAGCAAACTGAGCAGCAGGATAAAATCAGAGCAAGGTAATTAACATTCTGTTTATATTTTCAAAGAAGAAACAACAGGAAAAGAACAGATGCCGGTTCGGATTTGTGGACGCGCCCAGGAATTTTTTGCTTTAGGTAAAACAGTAAGAGCTGCCCAGAAGCCGTGGGACTCAACTGGCCGCGCTGGTGAAAGAGGGCAGATTGCACCAAGAAGCAGGAGGCCTAGAAGGGTGTCATTTACTACACATGGTTGCTTCTTGCGCAGAACTGTTTCTCAGCTCCAGATGCGCTCGTGGAAAAAAAAAAAATCACCGGGGAACAAGCAGAATTTAGAAATTATAATATAAATTAAAAGTGATATCAGAGCTATTGGGAGTTTGTTTAATAAGGTGGATTTTAGTCTGGCATCGTACCCTAACACACCCAAATATACACAGTCAGCCCAAGAGCTACAAGGAAAGGCAGAACAATCATGCAGTGATCAGTCATATTATAAATCCCACGTGGGGCATATGGCAGAGAACTGAGATTATTCTGCCTATGGTACATACTGCCAGCACCGCGTTCTTCTAGGGGCTGATTCAGGAGTCAGTTTGATGAATAGGAGATTGGGTTGATACCAAAATAGGTGTGTTTCTGGGGACCTTACTAAAGGAAAGATAAGCCAGGTATGAAATGCTGGCCCCAGTGAGGGCTATTGCAAAATTCCCAGCTGTGCTAAGATGAGCCAGATCACTAGTGATTATCCGCTCGTGTAGCTTTCCTCTAGCCTGCTGAACTCCTTCAGTGTAACTCCCCATGATCTAGTGACTGCCGAAACCTAGGTTTTCAGTGATCGCGGTGAGCTTTGGAGCGTGCCCTCATTTGGGATCCCTTGCTTTCCACATGCAAGAACTGCCCATGCTTGTGCTTTCCACTTCTACACAACTAGTATTCAAATAATTCTACTGGTTTCTTTGAATTGTGCCAGTAGTTCTATTTAAAGCTGTAAATATAACAGTTGTATCTGAATAGCCATCTAGAGGTGACTTTACGCAGAGAAGAAAGGAAATCCTCGTTGCTCTTCTGTGGAGTGAGTTACATGATTGCTTTGGTTCTTAAAGAAAAAAAAAAAAAAGTTCCCAAAGTTCAGATGTCAATGAAGGGAAATGTTGAGGCAAAACTGTCTCTGTGTGGTCTAATAGTAAGAATTTTACCAGTAATTTTGCATATATTCAGAGTAAAGCTGTGAACAAAAGATAACACGGTGACCCAGACTTCCTGTGAGGTGGCTGATCTGACCGCGCGTCGGGCAGCAAGGCAGCTGTCGGGCTAGCGCACAGGTACGCAGTGCCCCAGAGATGCTTAATCCTCATTCCTGCTATCGCTTTCCAGGTCAAACCATTTAACCGCTCCGTGCCTCAGTCCCTTCACTGATGGTGTAGGAGTAATATTCCCCTATTTCATAAAGAGTTAAATATCACAGCCTCCTTAGCATTTGTGAAGTGCTTTGTAATAATTCGATATCACAGGATTAGAATTAGAAAGTAAAACATATTCCAAATACAGAGTAATAAAAGTCGGACTCTTTCACTTAATTCTAGGAATACCAAATATGACTCATTCTGGAACCAGATTATCATTCCATCCGATTTCACGTGTACATCTAATGCTACTGTAGTGCCATCTCAAGTTTCTTAAGGCAATATGAATCTACTTGGAAGGGCTTGTAACCTGGTGCTGGTGGCACTTACGACAGCGGTTTTTTTTACATGGCCAGCTTCAGCTGTTAAGGCTGCAATATTTCTCTGCTGTTGTCTTTCTATTTTGTTGTGTTAGGTGGTAAAATAGGTAATGTTAGAAATATTTCAGGACTTCTGAACAATGTATTTTAAAGTGTTTTACAAAGAAACTTTGATGTTTTTTTTTTCCCCAGGATGGTGATGCTTATGTTGTTTTTAAAAGTTTTCAAATTTTCCTTTAACAAACCATAATTAAAATAATAATAATAAAAAAAAGTTCTTCCAGGTTTAAAGCTGTGTGGATGCATAGAGAGAAGATGCAGGGTATAGGTGAGAGGTTTACATTTTTGGAAGCCAATATAATTTGTCATGTTTCTTTTATATGACATTTAAACTGCTAATTCTTTCTTAGTAATTCTCCCTCTTTGTTTCTTTAAGAATTTTATCACCTTGTTTTTATTTAGAATTTGATCAGCTTGTTTTTATCTGCATTGTGCATAATGCTAGTTTATATTAAATTAAGTCAGAAACATGTTTTATTGAAATCAAATTTGCCTGTCTGGTATACTAAATTGGAAAGTCATCCATCCGTGTATCACTAAGTCAGTTCTTTCTAACCCAATGACCTATATCCCAGTGAAAGTTTCCCTGAGCTTTGAAATAACATTTCGCAGAGCAGTCAATATGCTTGTGCTAACTCTAATTTTTTTTTTTTTTTCTTACAGAAGATATTTTCATCTAGTTGCTTGACTGTTCTTTCTGTTTGTTTGCTTCTGTTTTAAAGCAAGGCTCAGGTAATATAAATTCTTGTTTATCAGCAAACCTTAGCTGTCTTGTCATTTTTCTTTACTAAAGCTTTAAAAGGAATTTTAAAATAAAATTTGATTTAAATATAAAATCTTAAGATATCATCCTAAAGCATAAGAAGTAGATTTAAGGGACATTTACCCAGCTTAAATTGGCTGTGTAACAACAGGCAGAAGATACTTAAGTCTGTAAACTGGAAGGAAATCAGTGTAAACCAACTGATTTATATCTGTATAAAACAGGTATACTGGAGTTCATAAATAAACCCCATGTCCCTTTAGATTGTTCTAACAGGCTAATTTTAGGAATCTGTGTGTCAGCCAACAAGAATGAGGATGCTATAATATTAGCTTGATAGAAATCACCTGGTACTCCTGGCACTTACCAAACATCATTCAATTTATGGAAACTAAATTTCGGCACAGACAGGACTACACATAATGAGAAAATGCCCAATCTGCCATTCCAGAAATGTTGCTGAAGAAGGAAATTGTTTTTAGACATCTGGGGTCTAGACTGCTAATTGTAATTGCAATTAGCCTCCATCACGTTGGAGGTCAGGAGATGTTACAAACTCATGTAGATACAGTTTTGTACTGAATTAACCATTCAAGAAAAGTTGAAATGTTAGGTGGTATCAGGGGGTTGTGGACAGTGTTCTTTAAATCATACTGTATTTGTTTGCTGAAGAAAATTTCACAGTTTACCTGGAATTCTATGTATTCATTTAAGTCATGCTGCAGTAAATGCTCAACATGACTTCAATGGGTGAATGAGTTCACATTTATGGTTGCTCAGTTTAGTAGCAGGCAATGCTTCTTATCCCTGCGGAGTTGCTATTAGCCACTGGTTGACCTGAAATTCATATAAGCTGGCTTTAATGCTGGGCTTGGTCTGCCCTGCATGGTTTGCTGATTTGGGGACTTTCTGTTTAAATTTTGACCAGCGGTTTAAGCCAGTGTTTACTGAGTGCAGGAGAAGCAAAAGGAGAGAATAGCGCATCCTTTTTAGAAGGATTTTTTTGTAATGAATGAGAGCTTGTTGAAATCATATTAAATAAATCTTTTATAAATTGTATAATATGGACACTTTTCAGACTTACATGGTCTAACCAGAACTAAGCTTCCTAGCCTTCTCCTTTTCACTGTATTTCTATTCTGAAAATACTAACCATTGCCAAGATGAGGAACTGAGGAAAAAGCAACAGGCAAGAAAGAGAGAGATCTATTTGAATAAAAATAATAGGAGCTACTCTGATACCGCATGGATGGAAACCATGATATCAAACTTCAGTGCTGGCTTTATCTCTTATGTTTCTTTGCCACAGGACTGTAAGGAAGAAGCCAATGCAAGCCTTGAGACCCAACACCTCTCTCCATCTCTTGGACTGATGCTGACAGGATCTCCCCTTCGAATTTTCTCCTCTGTGAGAACGTATATCATTCCTCATAAAGCAGCCATCCTAGCTAAAACAATTTGCAAAACACAAATCCAAGACAATGATTTTGAAAGAAAAATTGCATTAAAACAAAAGGAATTATTTCCTTAATGTAGATATAATATGAGTTCACTTGTTGTGAGGCTTTCTTAGCTTAATTGCTGGCATGTTTTACATTCCTTGAAATCCTTCTCATTTTTTAAAAAAGCAGTAGTCAGCCAAACTGTATTGCAGGAATGTCTGGATAGCAGTTCCTTTTCTGGCCTGCAGATCTCTATTACTCCGAGGGGATTAATCAAGGCACATGGACAGGTCCATCTCTTTCCTGTGTTTTTCAATAGCTGTACCTGAACTTTCAAAGCCTTTGTAGCCTATACATTAAGGAACATTGGACTTACTAGTCAATCTGCAGGACTGATCATTGGTGATCTACAGACCTTTTAATGACAATTAATAGATGTCTTTCAAAAATTTGAGTATTTACCTTAGATATAACTTGTTGTGCACTATGACTTGTCATCTTTTTCTCAGGTCTCTTTAACCTTTATCTGCTTTCGAAGTCACTTTTCCATCTCAAAATAAATTTGCATTATGCACCGGCGGCATTTGCAGTCAGATAGCTAGCAAGTACTGACCGACAAATATGCTGCCGCGCTGTTGACCTTACACAAAGCCCTCTGCAGCCAAACGAGAACAGCAGCAGAGCTGGGAGCTCACTGCAGTGGGATGACATTCAAAATCTGAGACCATTCGAGTGAGCGCTGTGGACCCTAGGCTTGCACCAGACGTTGCCGTTGCCTGCTCGCTGTGTATCAGTGCTGCCAGGCACCTCGTGGATGATCACACTATTTCTCGTTTTCAGGCTCTAGCCAGAGCAGTAAGGAGGGACAAGAGGACGGGGCGTAGGGAGGCGAGAGGCAGCTTTCTTTGTGGGCTCTAGCATCAACTATTCTTGTTCCTTGCCTGTGAGGACAGTACAGTGTCCAGGCAGTGTAATTAGCTTCCAGAGTCACTGAAGGGAAAATTTCATGTTTTTAATAATAACCCTTAGAAACTGAATGTAACCTTTTCTAGTATCATTTTGGTCCTGGTAGATGGGTTGCATTTTGTAATTGAAAAGTGTTTGCCTATATGTGGCTTGCAGAAAAGTATCTGAAAGCTGTATGCAGTCCTCAGTGAAGAAGAGGTTTCTCTTTTGTATGGTATATGAGGCATACATGAGGCAATGACATTTCCTCTGCTTTTCTAACACAACTATTACAGTTTAGTTAACATAATCTGAGAAAATTTCTGGAATAGGGCGGATTTCTCTTTGCATTTATTGCAATGATTTATTTCTATTTATTGGAATGATTTATTTCTGTCTCATTGCAGCTAGTGAGTGATAGGACAAAACTGTGATTTGTAAGATCTTTTGTCTTTAGAAGATACTAATTCTGTATTCCCCGTGTATGAAAATCTCACTAGCTGGCACTACAGGGACAAAATCTTAAGGCACTTCCTTGGGTTCCTTCTGTAGAACATTGCTTTGATGTGGCCTCTGCCTTTTTACTAGCCAATCAAGGTCCACGGGGACTGGAGATGAGTAAGTAGCTATTCCACTTGTCTTATACATGCCCATCTACAAAGATACATGGTTACTTACTTCGTAGATGGACAGGAAATAACAGTGAGGGGGAAGATCTTACCTCATTAGTAACATTACATTTCATATAGTGCTTACTTTTCATATATTAATAGTTAATAAGACAGTGTTAGCTTACAAGACTTAAGAAGAGATGTAATCATAGTAAGTATGTCTGCAGGTTGGAGAAAGTAAGATATTTTAAAGCATATACAAATATCTGTTCTTTATATTTTTTATATGTCTAACAACAGTATTTTCTAGCTCCTTGTTTTAATTCTTAAGGGCTGTAGCTACCATAAGAAAAATGATGTTTAATTTTATGTTGGTTATTACAGCTGCAGTTTGAAGCCTCAGCCCTGTTCTGTAATACGGAGGTGTGGTACTACACAGTTAGCAAGATATCTCCTGATGGAGATATGGCATTAAAGGTAGCCGGGCAAGACTCACAGAATACCTGATGCATCCATTTCATGGATAAGGAATTGACAGAGATTATATTATGCAAGAAGTTATTAACCTTAGTTACAATTGAATAAAGTCTTATTTTGGGAAGGTGCTTTTTATCGGTCCTATAGATATGTTTAGCTGTGGGCACTCAGTCAACCACAGCTAGGTGCAGCATGCACATAAAAGGTACTTTGTTGGCATCTTTTTCTTGCCATTATATCAAAATGACTGTAGCTCAGCTGCCACGGCTTCAAATTGCTTCTTCCATGTATGAACAAAGTGCTGCTTGTAAGAACAGATAAGAACTAATCATATATTTGGCACTATATAAATAGTACTTAATAATATTTTCATCCTCTTATAAATAGTCCCTTTGCATTCTTCTCTCAAGTTTACACACATACCTGGATGGGATTCTCTTTAACATATACATTTTTTCCATTGTTTACAGAAAATACATAGAGAAGAACTTTTCAAATATCTGACTATACTTCAAGAGTTATAAAGGTCAGTCACTTTTCAGAAAGCTTTAAAACTCTAGTAAAATGCTGCCATGTGTTCATATATGTGATGAAATGTAAATCAAAAAATCAGAATAACAATAATGTTGAGAAAGAAGATCCCCGTGAAATTAAAAATATGAAGCAAAATTCAGTAATGAAAAGTAAGTGTCATTATCTCAAGTTTAGTCCTGTGTGGTGGACTCACGGCATTAAGAAAAAAAATCAACTACAACACAGTCTTCCAAACTTTCTTTGTACCAAAGGTTAATTTTTTCAAAGTCTTAGAGGAAAATCCCATAAGGTGCAGTGCCCTTTGTGTGTTTGCAGAGTCTGATCAGCTGGTGCTGCTTATTTTTGTTAGCTGTGAACATTGGACACACTTCCTGAGACGAGTTGGACTGTGATACTTGTAATGCATCTCACTGTCCAGCAAGCAGCTGTAATTACTGTGAGAGTGGAGAAGATGACAATATGCCCATCGCTGTCCCTCTTGCATAAAATGGTGAGTAGGAACTAAGTTATATTTCTGTTACGTGAGCAATTTAGAGATGTATCCTGTATGTGCCATATTTGGGTGTGGAGACAAAAGAACCAATTTCTGCAAAACTCAGCAGAGAAATCAAGTCCTCTGGTAAGATTTCTGCCGAGAGTCAAGATATTTAGCCTGTAGTGCTGCTACCTTCACTGTTTATGGGAGATCTGGAAACTTTTGATTAGATTACAATGTTTTTCATACTGAACAAACAATAGCACTAAACTGATCTATTTAAAAAGGCTTTTTTATGCACTATCCATCAAGAAGGCTTCAGGACTGTAATATAACCTTTTCTACTTACTGTGTGAACTGTTTCTTGCCTTAAGTTTTATACAGTTCTATGGAAGTTTAGCTTGCAGCAGAATGTGGACTCTGTATGAGTGTTATTTCTGAAACATTTTCACTATGTGAAGCAGCTTGAGTCCTGAGAATAGGAGGTATGGGCTCACTACCAGTGTAGCTTTCCACAAATACAAATACTTCACTCAGTTGCTTTCTTTCTTTCTCTTTTTTTTTTTTTGGTGGTTGTATTTGTCTAAGTATATCTGCATAAAAATGCAGAAATTGTTGGAATATTTGTTTCATCACTAACTTTGCATGATGACATTTGCTATAAACCTAACTTTTTTATGATTCCAACAGAGTGCAATTGATTAGACACACATTTTCTGCTGTATACAGCAGATCACACCCAGATGCACAGCTTTCCTAAGGTAAGAAAACTATTACGTATTCCACTTTCTCCTTCCTTTCACCGTCCTGCTTAATTAATAAGGAAAACCAGACACCTGTCTGTATGAGGCTTCTTTTAAAGTCTGTGCATAGGTCCATAGAAAATACGTATCTAGTTACTAGAAATTATCCACTGGGGTCCAGCCAGCATAGGTAGCTCTGATAATGAATTTGAAATAGGATTTTCTTACTGCACTGAAAAAAAAAAAACTCAGACTCAAAGGTAAATCCAAGGAAAGTCTCACCCTGGTGGACCAGATGGCCCATTGGCTGCCCAGCCACATGAGCGCCTCAGAGGTCACTACCTCGGTATCAGCAGAGCTGGCCGCAGAGCTCACTGTCGAGTTCACATCACTGCTAAATCTGTGATGTGAATAATCTTTTAATAATCTGGCACGCGAATTTTTCATGTTGCCAGTCTCAGTCTTTATGTGAGACTTCCTTTCACTGCTTTGGAAGTTGCCACTTTAAAACATGGGTACAAATTCCTATGTTTTGATAACTCTAAAATTAATTTAGAACCAACATTAAAAGGTTGTTCTAACTCTGCAGATATACAGGGATGAATTTTACTGCAGAAATGTATGGTCTCCTCACAACAGATACTATCAAACCGGGAGGAAGGGCTGCCCATGATGCCATCACTATTGGTTGTCTCCTCTTTCTTCTATGTTATGATACAAAGGCCATTTCAGAATTTTCTGCAGCAGCCTTCGTTTTTAGATCATTAGCTGTTCTTGAGTAAAGTATCTGCTTTACATGCATTTCATTCTTTTTTTAGGTTACTTTACTTTCTAGTGAAGGGATTGAAATGTAAATCAGACACTTGAACCCCTTCTGGCAAACTTTCCTTTGTCTACTCCTCCATACATTTTTATTTTGAAAAGTTTTGAAAGCCTCCCAAAATTTTCTAATTTGGATCTCTCATGTCCCTACTCTGCCGTAAGGAAGGGTCTCCCCAGCCAGGCCTTATCTCCTAGAAGTCTCTGAAGCATGATGGCCTTTCCTCACCGGTAGAGGAGACCATAGTGCATCACAGGAGATATCGTTTGACAGGAATATTCAATCTATATAAGAGATCGGGAGCCAAGAAATACTTGAACACAGCTCCCACGACTAACCAGGGCTTTGAGCGCCTACCGAGTGTCCACTCCTCAGCTGTAAACTGACACATACTTGCATGTTCCACAGAGGCTTCGAGAGAAGAAAAATCTGTGAAAGTTAGGAGATTCTCAGATGCTCTGGTAAATCCCAGGATAAACAAATGATGAATGCAAAACAGTAACTTACATGGTACATATTCAAGGGCATGTGGAATGAATTAGAAAGATGAAGAGAAAGAGCAGAAGTGGGAATGGATCAGCAGTAACAGTGCAAGGCAGCAGTGCGGCTGGCAGCTACAGGAGAGTTGCTGCAGAGTTCAGGCACCTCCTGAGCTCATGTTGCAAACAGTCCTCTAAGTGTATCTAAAGGGAACTGAGCTAACAGCGTAACAAACAGAGCTTTTGGCAAAACTATCGTTTGACATTTTTATAAAATGGCCAGGATATTTCCCAAGGAAGGGACCTTACTGTATGCATTTAGAGCATGAGTGGATATATTTAATGTGAGTTTTACTAAATATCTTACTGTGTTTTTGTGGGGATCAGTAAAGACAAGTTTAAATTTTTAACTATGTCCTGTTCTCTCTACCAGCGGTGTGAGAGAAAGGAGTATGTCTGGGTAGATACATGCGTACATGTGTAATTAAACAGGGGAAAAGGCCATTCATCCCTCCTTGGCTGCCCTTTCCTATCCTTTTTTGGGTAAGGGTACCTATTGTGAAACTGTATAGAGTATACTGGGAATAGATTAATGCATTATTTCTCTGACAATGGGATAAAAAAGATAAAATATTCACTTCATGAAAAAGCAAATCCCTCTTTAGAAGTGCAAGTTAAGCAATGTGGAGTAGATCAGATAGAGAAACTGCCGTTGTTTTTCAGAGAATTGAAGAGCATGGCCACTAAGGAAGAGGAAAGCTATTAAGTGTGGCCAAAAAAAAAAAAAAAGATTCTGTAAAATACAGAGGAGAAAATGTGGGATGCATATAGAGAAAACTCTTGAGACAGTGATGCCTCATAAACAGTTTTATTTTCCTACTGCAGTGGGTGACACTCTCCTATTGGGATAGGGAGTATATGTCTTTTCTGTTCTGGAGAGTATTGGATGCAATACATCCCTTTGCAAAGGGAGATAGCTCCCAACTAAGCCTTCCAAAAAGGATTTAAGTGATGCAGTGATTTATACTGGCTTTCTACACTAGAAGTTGTCAAAATTGCAATTGGTGATACCAGTGACAAGACTCGACTCAACTACAGTGAAACACAAATGACTACAAATTAGGTGTATTGATATTGCAAAATATCTTTCAGCAGCAAGGAACCAAATGGCTTAATCTTAAATGGAACAAGTAATTTCTGACACAAGTCATTCCTCATGATTTACTGAGGAATGTCTCAACTTTGACTCATTCTGAGGTACCTAACACTCCTACCATTTAAAGTAACCTGGGCTGCCTTGGAAGCAGATTAATACTTTTGTATTTTTGCTAGAAACAACCAAGATTAGAGACATAACTGGCTTAGGAACTCTTCTGTATCTCACCTGGCATATATATGCAGTGTAGGCATCCTCACCAGACAAACCCCAGAAACTCAATGGGATTTAAGATATTCAGATGCAAATTTTAAAATGATATTTACATGCTATTTGAAATCCTACTGGGCACCACATCATTTAAAATAGGGCTTCAACAATTTTTAGTTTGTGTACAATCTGATCTTTATGAAGAAGTATCATCTTTTATAATCCTGTAGGCAGAATCCTTTTGTTAAGGAAAAACAAACTACACGTGAAAATAGTGACAAAAGGGAAAGGTTAGACTTTATGTTGTACCTTGACGTTCTCCCTGCCAGTCTCTAAGCAAGGCAGACTTTGGGAGGCAAGCTTCTAAGTCCACTGAAGTTAATGAAAGCACTTTCTTTGATTTTAGCAGGCTTCACATCACACCCTTCATTAAAATATACTCTGACAGCCTTACACACTCTCAGTTTCTGCATTTTATTTGAACAAAAATGAAAACTCATGCAAGTGTCAATAGAAAAACAGCTGAATTTGAGACAGCTGAAACAGAACTGTTGAACAACTGATGAAGGAAGTAGCTAAATATCCTGAAAGAGATTTGAGAGGAAAAAATGTAGGTATTATTTCAATAAACATATTTAAGGTGATGAAATTTAACATAGGTGTCTGTAAGAAGTCCAGAATGCTAGTGTAGAATTTTGATCACGGATAAATTCCAAATAACAATATTCTGCAATTTGTTATCAAAATCCTTTGATACTGAAATTTATAGATTCTGAATGTCATTAAATTTTTCTCATTACATGTAGGAAATAAAATAGATACTTTCTTATATTTTAAGTGGGTTTTAGTGTAAAAAGAAGATGGCATATAACATTAAATTAATATCACAACTTATTTTCCCTGAATCTGGTATGCATAGTGCTTTTAATTTAAGGATTCCCCTTTCCCCCCTTGCTCCTAAAGCACATAGTGGAAGATCACTGCCATCTACAGATTGGAGATAGCATCACTAATACTAGTGATATGGTAAATGGTTTTTCAATGTTTCTTCTTCATTTTTCTCTCTTTGCCCTGACCACTTGTCTTCTTCCCCTCACCTGTCCAAAAAACCCCAAACCAAAAAAGCCCACCCAACACACACTGTCACCTGTCTCACCCTTGTTACAGGAAAAAGCATAATAGTTTAAGAATCTTGGAAGCCCTGATAAGTTTTATGGCAGGAGAAAAAGAAGAATGAGAGAGAGAGAGAGAGATATTCACAAATATTCTTCCCACTACCTAGTATATAAGTCAAAATTTAGAATATATGTCAAAATTATAAGTACCTTATAATATTTCACTGAGAATAGCTGAGAAAAGTAACAATTCTGTGGACATTTATATAGATGGATTGTGTAAATGAGTACCTATTTTCCACATATCAGTGTCTCAGTCATATTTGCAGGCTGACATATCAGGAAAAACATGCAAATACGGTGTTATAGGAAGAACAGAGCTATGGCTTAAACAGAGTTTAATCCATACTTTCATTTTCTTGCTCCACAGAAGAGAGTTTAAAAAAAAGGCACTTCCTGCTATTTTTATGTATTCCAGAGAACCACATATGTTTGTATCATAGAAAAGCCCACTATATTTATCATAACTTAAAAAAGAAAAAAAAAATCATCATTTTCTGTATCTTCCATGTTCAAATATGAAAGTTTGTAATTGTGAGGAGAAGTTTCAGCAACAAGTCAGGCAAATTTATTTATCTGAGCACATCAGTTAATAATATACAATAGCTGTCACTATTTTTTCAGTTGCTTCCAATGTATATTGTTTCACTGAATCCTTGAAATTAGTGTACACTTAGCAACATCATAAATGCTTAAAATCACAGAGAGGCAAATTAGAAGTAGTTCAGTGTCTATATTAAAGTTAAATGATTTGTCAGTTTACTTATAAATTCTAACATGTTATACCTGTCACAATAAAGAAATCAATAGATGGAACCAGAAAGAAGAATATAAGGCAAGATGACCGATTTCCCACTGAGGTATGCAAGTGCAGAATTGGGACCATTAAACTTACTTTTAAAAATGACTTTCCAAGAGGTTAAGAGAATTTAAGTGATCACACAGCTGGAATAGGTAGGTTAAAAAAGAAAAGTTAAATATAATACAGTTAAAACAATCAGTAACTGCAGGGGATTTCAGCTACTATCTGCCCAAATATTCTTCTTCATGCACTAGATAAATGCTTCTTATTTGCTTTCCCAGGTGAGAGAAGTTGCCTGGCTTGTTTCCCCTGCTGTCTGTATATCATCCTAGCAGCTGGAGTAAAAGCTCGCTTTGATTTGGGAGCCCATTACACCATGATAATACGATTGCTTCAAGGAAGCAATCTGGCACGTACAACATACTTTTACCTGTACTAGCAACACAAGACTATTGTAAGTCTGTTGCTGGAGAAGTGCAAGCAATAAAAGCAACAACTAATCCAGTCTGATCTAGGGGAAGATGAGGTCTCTGACTCTGAAAACTTCTGCCATCTCAAGGTGCAGCTCATCCTTTTGCAAGACCAGACCTTCCTGAGCAATTTCCTTTTCAAAACCCTGTTCCCACTGAATTGCAATGTGCAATTCAGAATTACAGATTCCCAGCTTCCTTAAAATGTTTTGAAAATTCAAACCCCAGTACACAAGAGCAGCTTTCTAAATATACAAGCTGATACTCCAGGCTCCTGTGGCAAAAGCCCTATCAGCTTCAGGGAGGCCAGGATTTCATTCATGGTGTTGATTCAGCTGCTACCCTTAAACCCAACATTTTCCAGGTTGTTTCTACAGAGAATCAGTGTCAGGTATGTTTATTATTTTTTTTCTTTAGAAAACTACCCAATTTCTTTACACAAGTAAAGATCTGAGCACCTTTAAATTTCAGCAAGCAAGCTAGCAAGTCTGTCAGGAGGCAGGTCTGTTTTACGCATTTTTAACATATAGATGTCCAGTAACTCTTGCGTGAAGGCTGTGCATGTCCCTGTCCAAGGGTGCTTCTTGTGTATGTCCAGAAGGTGGCATTCATGGTTAACAGGTAAAGAAATTAATACATGTGAATGCTTGCACATGAGGCAGGAGTAAAAGGTTTCTTAGTTTAGTGGCAGTTACTCAATTAACCATAATGCTTAAATTAAAGCAGTAAATTTGATTTATGTTTTCTTTGTTTTACAAGGAATGGTAGAGTTATCCGGTACTAGACCTTAATCTTCACAACAAGACAGCAGGAACTTGGCAAGTTGTATTCATCTTCCGGTGAAGTATTTGATAGGAAAAGTCCTTGTCTTCAGTTATGGCACTTTTTTTCTCCAGATAAGCCAGCTCTCAATAATTCATTGAGCACTGTAACACTCACTGTTATTAGAACAGTTAAGAAATTCAAGAAAAATAATTAATTTTATCCAGTCAATGAATCTTAATCAGATTTTTAAAAGTCTGATCATTCCCATTTGTGATCCAGTCGGTCTATGGAGTATTGCCATGTTTAACATCTGTGACACATCATGCCTTTCCTGTTGCCTCATTGATCAACAGACAACATGTGATGACTCCCAGATGTTCAAACATGGCAGGTCCCAAAAGACCTATTAAATTTCCCTGAAAGCAAAACAACGTCCATGCTGTAGAAGTTTTGTTAAAACTAGGTATGTCTGAATATTCACGAATTTGCTACAAGATACTTACTGATATTCAAATTGCTTTAAACATCAGTAAAATTCTTTGAAATGTCCACATCACATATTATGTAAAGACATTGTGTCACAAGAGTTGATATGACTCTTACCTTGTAATATGAAGCAAGTTAAAATAGCATTGAGCATATATTTATACATAGAGAAGCTCCTGAATATTTTACTATTTGTTGCCTTTTCTACATAAAGTACAAATGTGTTCTTTCAGATCTTCTTGCTGATTATATGCTTTTCCCTGATAAAGTTGAATAAATTATTATTTAGAAGGTTGTGCATTGCATTAAGCAAGACAAAACAGCGTATGTTCTTCCCTGTATCCTTTTTACACTGAAAGAGGTTTATTTTCTTCATTTTAAAAACCAACATTTGTTAACATAATACTTAAGGCTTTGTTTTGTAACTGAAGAGCAGTTACATGCAATTCTAAATGAGATTTCAAACAGTAAATGAGATCCAGCTTATGCTGGAGTGCATCAGCATTGTGCTTCCAAGCAACCCTCGGCGTGGATGATAGAGCAGCGCGTGTGCCGTGAAGGTGAGATCCTTGCACTTGCCAGCTGCTCTGCATCGCGCCGAAATCTCGCCCTGGCTGTGGCATGCTTAACAGTGAGATTGCCGTCGTTTTCTGATGAACACAGGCGCCTGTGTGCAGAGAATGAGCAGCCGCAATTTTGTCATCTGTGATACAGCAACATAGAAGTACAGTGTAAATCTCAGAAGTCTGAGTGGCATTTCTGCTGTTTATCTCATTTATTCATTTTAAGTCACTGCTTATTTTGCTTGACTGTTTTAGAAGGACCGTGTTTACCAACTGAAGGCCAGAAAAAAGAAGGATGTTCCTTCCGTGGTTATTTCTGATAGACCAAGATTTGCTTTTGTCTTGAACTAAAAAAAGTTGTAAAAATAGATTTTTCCCAGAAAAAGAGGTTTAAAAAAAAAACCCAGTTCATAAATAACCGTATTAATTCTTCTTGGCATTTTCCAAGGCATTTTTTGTCTTGTTCTTAATTTAAGGTCTGGGTCGGTTTCCCAATCTATTTGCTGCGCGTCCGCACTTCCACGACGAACTCCCACTTCGGGGACACCGTGGTGCAGCGCGTCCCCGCGCCGGGGGTCACCGGCCAGACTACATCTCCCACAATGCAACACGCGCCTCTCCTTGCCAACACCGCGGCGTGGCAGGCGCCCGGCCACGGGTGCATCATGGGAAATGTAGTCCTCGCAGCGAAGGCTGCCCGCTGCGGAGCCTCGGGCAGCCAAAGCAGGTCCTCGCGCTTGAAAACGGTGAGATTTGAAGCTAAAATGATTTTTTCCCCAGCTATCAGCTATAGATCTGTATTAAGGGAATAGATATATATTCTATATAGATACATATTAAGGGCAATAGTTTAAAAATTTTTTACTGCAACCAGAAACAACCTAGACACACAACAATTACAAGATTTCTGTGTAGGAGCTTACCAGGAGTCCATCTACCTAGTATAATTTGCAAGATAAGGATTGCAGTATGTAAGAGCAGCAGCATACGATGGAAGAGGAGGTTGTTGAGTACATGGAAAAATTATAGTACCTGCTTATAGTATGAGCATATGTAACTTTAAAAACACCTTTGTCTAAATTTTGTCCTTAGTTCACCTAAATTGTGTATATCCCCTTTAAAAAGAAATATGCAAGTAGAATCATAATTACCAATTTGTGGCATAAGACCTAATGTGGTTTTGTTCTGTTATTGGCCCTTGGAGAAGAAGTGGCAGGGAGGCAGGAAAATAAGTGAGGATAGAAAGTATCCACAGGATCATGGAGAAGCACATGGAATACAAACACAGGAAGGAGACGAGAGGAGAAGCAAAGGTCTCGATAATGGTAAAGCAGCACAGATGGAAAGTCTGCTGGAAAAGAACAAACACGTGTGCCAAAAGTAATTCACCAGATACACGTAGTTAGAAGATCTGGAGAGCAAACATAAGCATCCTAAACAAATGGAGTAGGTTAGCCAGAGTGTCTACCGGCCCCAGGGTCACATACTCCTGCTCTAACTGCCAGCAGTGTCCTTGTGGGACAGGGAGCTTTCCAAATTCTGGCCAGTGCTGGCTGTGTAGAAAAGACTGTCAGTTCTTTTCCCTTTCTTATGAGATGTATGCTGCAATGCAAAGCTGTGTCAGGAATACCTGAACTAGCACATCTGCACAGCAAGTGCTATGCTGTACAGAGCTGCCTGTTTATGGTCTAGAAACCAAACTATAGTGTTAGCTTGGTCCTGTACATGAACATTTTGCCTTCCCCACTGTTTTTAATGCTTGCTCCAAGAAGTATCTCAAAAGGGTGCTAGAACATGCTCATGAAGTGTCTTTACTGTCTTTCTGGCATTTTTTAGCAGAAGCTAAAATCTTCCCATTTTGTTATTGGGGGAGTTTGCTATTCTCATAATTTTCCTAGCTTCAGCTTCCAATTTACTGTTTCAGGATAACCCCCCAAAGAGATGTTTGGGACCAATTGCATCCAATACTAAAATCCCTTAGGTTTTACCTTAGAATACTGTGTTATACATTACTTCATTTGCCTAGGTCAGTGTATCTATAGGAGTCATCTATAGAAGTATCAGTGTCAATTCAGTTTAGGATTTCCTTCTTTCTCAAATTGTGGAAAGAGATGAACCCCACCTTTTTGGAAGAGCACTTCACACAAACTGCTTTATTTTTAAAGCCTTCTGCAAGCTCATTCTAGCAGAAAGTTCTTCCTTTCCTTCTTTCTTGTTATTTCCTTCCTTCCTTTCCTTCCTTCTTTCTAGGTTTTATGTTGTCCCTGTTTAGCACAAGTTCAGGGTGCACTAGCATAGACTTTGTTTCCACAGAAACTTTGATTCCACAGAAGTCCTGTCAACTCAAACTATCTATCAGATGCTGGATGAGCTAGAAAGGAGGAGGGAACAGGCAGTTTTCTTGAAACTGTTACAGAATTACCAAAACATTTTGGCTGAAAATTTTCTCTGTTGGTCCCTGCAGGATGTGCCTGGATTTTGTAATTTAGTGAAAAGTTCATTGACCAAAGCTCCAGATCCTGTCACAGCCCTGTGAGTCAGGTAAGCTTCATGCCACTTGGTGAAAATCAGCCTCTATCTTGTGCCGTGGCCCAAGCATGCCACTAACTTCTGCTAATGCTCCACTTGCTTCTGTTCAGTGGGGATCCTCAACCTTAGGGGACTCCAACTTTGCAGTGCGAGCACTGCTTTTTTCTACAATTTGCTTGAATCTTGTGGAGGTTCTCCCTGGCTAGATTCTTGACAGTACCAAGGCAGCCAACAGCTATAAAACTTACGGAATATTCAGAATCTGCAACTGATGCTTGTACCCATCACTTTCTGTCTCTTCTCCATCACGTGCAAGCATTAGAAGCCAAGCTTTTCTGCTAGAACCAGAAACTTTTTGAAATATTGTTCATAGGATTCACTACCTTCCAGAGTATCTGCCCACTGTTCTTTCAAATGGCACACTCTTCCTAGATTAATCTTTTTGGAAGATGATTAGAGTCAGCTTTTTGTAAGCACTAGTTTTCAAATGGATTATTTTCCTGTGACAAAAAAACATAACCTATGGCCACAGTTTTGACAGAAAACATCTAATCAAGTAATATGCACCGTATCAATATGTACTGTCCTTATAGGCTGCAAGTGGCCATCATGTGTGTACCTGACAGCCTTGCTCAATTTTATATGTTTGACCTTTCATCCTTTCCCGCCTGTTCAAGAGGCTGAGAGCCCTCTGGATGTTCTTTCCGACATGGCCTTTTTTTTTTTTTTTTTTTTTTTTTCATGCTGAAAGCAACAGAGGCTTTTGGAAATGTAAGAGGGCTTTTTTTGTTGTTGGCTTTTCTCTTTTCTTTCTTTTTTTTTTCCTCCTCCTTTCCTTCTCCTGTGCCAATATTTGGAAGATGAAGTGTGGGAAATAAGACTACTTGCATATCTAAAGAACTCGTATGCACTTTGGTTTTTTCTTCTATTGTTGCTATTTATTTTATATTGTGGAGTTGCTAAACTGATACAATTACAGAAGAAGACTAGTCTCTCATAGATTTCTCTCAGTAAGTTTGGTCTCAGGAAACAGTAACTTGATTATTAATAGTCTGATTCACCCTATAATTATTCTTATCCTGCATCAGATGAACACATCCAATGTCTCCTTCCAATTCTTAACCAGGAAATCTAGTACTCCAGGAAATCTAGTACTCTAGTACTGCGTGTATAAAGCTACTGCAGGGTGAGCTGATGCATCATATCATTGTACTCAAAAGAGAGTTTTTATTTTTATTTAAGCCTTTTAATAAATAAGTGCTTTACTTTGGTACTCAAGGTGGCTCAGAATCATTTCCAATAGGACTTCTTCACAGATTCACTTTTCCTCCCTTTTTGATGTTTTCTTTCTTAGCAATAACTACCACAGCCCCAGCTCACATTTTACTATCAGATGTTTATTTATTTATTTTAAAAGAAACAGGCAAGCAAACACGGAGGCATTCAGCTTCAGATTCCTGACAATTTCAACAGCTTAGTTGTCTCTAGGTCTGATTTTTAAAATTATTCATTTTTCCTTCTGCTGAAAACTTAATACTTCATATGGCTGCTTCAGCTCTTAGAGGTAGGGCAATTTCCATAGACTATAGACTTTTTTTTTTTTAACATAATATTTGTGACACTGAAATCCAGATAGATTATGAATCTATCCATTTATCCAGATATCTCATGTTTCTTGCTTGATTCCACAGGTCCATAATTTAAGCCCAGTTCTTTCATATTATTTAGCAGATGCCTATATTCTAGTCACTGCCTTGATTTGAGCTCAAGTAGGAGTTCTCAGTTTGTACAAAGTTCACCACCCTTTATAGCACATCTGATTCTGTAACTCCATGTTGGAGCCAGGGGCTGTTTTCTCACACGCTTTCAAATTTTTGAGTAGTGAGATTGTAATTGTTGCTTAAACATCCAGACATCTAGAACTTTTCCCTTGAAGACCCTTCTCTTCCAAAGTGAAGGATTTTTCACTGTGCCCTTTTAATACTGGGCTCTAGCCTGCCTTCTACATAAGAGTTCTTCTGTATGACATGAAAGAAATGTATAGAACATATAGACAAGAAATGTTCTTTGATAATCCTTAGTCAGTACATATTACTGGCTACAACAATAACTTTTGCTTGTATCAGAACTGAATACCCCAGAGTCTTTTCCAGGTTGTCTCCCGTAAATCATCAACACCTCGATCATCCAGGTTGGCTCACAAAGTTTTCACCTTGTCTGTATTAATCTAACCTTTAGGCTATGAAGCTGGATTCCCAAAAGGTATTTCCCATTTGCAAATTCTTCTATCACTTGAGCAGAGGCAACATAACCACTTCCCATAGATTGGGAGAAGAATTAAAAAAAAAAAAAAAAAAAAAAAAAAAGCATATTGCCTTACCCATATGCTTTATCTAATGCAATTTTATAGGTGGTAGCCACAATGACTCTATGATCCTTTGATTTCTCTTCCCAGTGACACTTTTTAAAACTCCTTCCTTTTTTGCTGCAGCTCATCATTCTATGAAGCTCAAGATTAGCCAAAGCTTTCATCTTTCCCTAATTTAATGCAAGTCAGAGGTTGCCTTATACTTTTTACAGAACTCCAATTCCTTGCTGTAGGCTTCATTTTCTCTCTTCTCAGTATCTCCATCTTGTTCAAAACTTAGGTCATTTCATTTCTGTCAGCTGCAATCTGTACAAATGCTTCACTAATTTAAGACACATCTGGTTTGAGCTGAGCCGTTAGTATCTTGCTGATTGTTTTGGTTAGGAGGAGAAGTTGGTGCTGAAATGAGGCGCTGCTTGGCCCCCGCAGGCTTTGTGCAAGCCTCTCCTTGCTCTTGGTTCCTAGGGGTTCCTGACTGTCCCACTGAAGGGTGGGACAGCGGTTCTCCCAGTTCGTAACACAGCAGTTGCTTTGAAAGCTTGAGTGTCTTTTTCTTTGCTGGTGACTTGATTACTATTGTAACTAACTGAAGTAACTACAGCTTGCCCTGGAGATGCCTTTCTCTCCTAACCCTTTTAACAGAAACGCAGCGAACGCAGCGGTGAGTCCCGCGGGGGGCCGTGCCGGGACTGCAGAGGTTGTCCGCCGGCGTCTTCCCGGGGCCCCGCACAGGTCGGAGCTGAATCACGGCTCTGCCGGGACCGTGTGGCCCGCGGCAGCAGCACGTCGCGGAGCTCGCCTTCCTCAGCCGTAAGCGCAGGCTGGAAGCGCTTCACCGGCGTGGGCACAGCCACGTCTTTTACATGTGTGTGGGGGGTATATGCACGTATGTATGGGTACGTTACTGATATGCGGTCGCAGTGAAGCGTACAATCAGCGAACAACCCAACGCTCCCTTCACCGCGGCTCTTTCCAGCGAGCCGGCGAGCGGGCCTCGGGCGGCAGAGGCGCCTGGCCGAGTGGGCCTGCGGAGCAGGTTTTGTTCCAACACGCCGCACCGAGCAGCAGGTTTTGGACCCTTGCAAGAGCTTATTGCACGTTAAAATTTACAATTGCTACAATTTAACAGTAGCGTGCAATAACAGGCATGGAGAGGAAGGAGCGGGACGGGAGATGCTGCGCGAGGGATCTGCACCGAGAGGGCCGGAAGGGCCCTGGGGCGCCGCGAGGAGCGGGCGCTGCCCGCGGGCGCTGGCCCCGGCCCCGGCCCCGGCCCCGGCCCCGGCCCCGGCCCCGGCCCCTTCCCGGGGGCGCAGCGCCCCCCCCCACGCCGCCGCCGCCGCCGCCGTCTCCATGCGGCATTGTGGCGTAGGCGTCTTCCAGTTCTCTCATTTGCATGGCCGCCGCCAGCAGCCAATGGGCAGCCGCCTGCCGTCCCGTCATTTGCATGGGCCTCGGCGGCGGCCAATGAGGCGGCGGCGGCCGGGCGCGTTGGGAACGCGATGTTTCCATGCGCGCGGGGCGTCGCGGCTGTGGGTGCGGGCGCCGCCGCCGCCGCCGCCGCCGCGGGAGGCCGGGCCGGCCGCGGAGCCGGGGACCTGCCGCCCGCTCGGCCCCGCCGCGCCGCGCCGCCACCTCGGGCCGGCCCCGACGCCGGCGCCGCCGCGGGGCAAGCATGTCGGTGGCGGGGCTGAAGAAGCAGTTCCACAAGGCCAGCCAGGTGAGAGCAGGGGCCGGGCACGGGCCCGGGGGGCGGCGCGGCCCTTCGCCGCCTGGGCCGTTAACGGCCGCTTGGGAGCCCGAGCTGCGCGGCCCCGGCGGCGGCGGCGGCGGCGGCTTCGCCCCGCAGCGCTCGTGCGCTGCCCCGCCGCAGGCAGCGGCTCCGCGCGGAGCCCGCGGTCGCCCCTGCAGGCGCCGGGCGTGTGAGCGGCCGGGGGCGGAACGGGCGCCCGGGCGGCAGCGAAGCGCTGTTATCTGGTGTTTATTTTCGGCGGTGTCGTTGCTTTCGCGTCATGCCGTAACCTTGCAGAATGTCATGGATCTGTATCCTGCAGGCAACTTGTGTTGTCTCTGAGAAAACACGGGACTTCCTGGGTAAACGAGTCCAAGGGCAACTTGTGAACCATTTTGGCTTGTCTTGCACCTGGCCTAAGGTGGTCGTTACGACGCAGCCTCTGCTGTGGTGAGCCTGTAACTCAAGAAGCAGAAAGTGTTTAACCGAGGAGGTCGGAGCGGCAGTCACAACGAGTAATTGCCAGGCTAGAAGCAGGTAGCGTTATGTTGCAAGCTGCTCCATCCTGCCCGGTAGTCGAGTGAGAGCGTACCGAAACGGGCTGCGCGCCTTCGGAAATGCGGTGGTCCAGCTCCCGCTGCAGTGGGAAGGGAGGAGGCGTGACTCGGAGAATATTCTCTGTCCCAGGGTGGGTCCGAGGTAAGGTTTCCGTTTATTTTTGAGGACAGGGCTGAGCACAGGCTTTGGAGGAAGTTGATTGAAGAAGCCCCTCTCTTTAGGAAAAGAAATGTTGTTTAGTGGGAAATCCACATGCAGGAAAAAGCAGATTGTGAAATTGTTTTTTTTTTTTTTTTTCTTTAAATGAATGAGGAAACACAAGACACATAAGAAAAATTCAACAGATAAGGTGCTGGGCAAAGTATCTGGAAAAATGAATAAAAGAAACAACATATATATGTACATTTGATCAAAACATCCAGGTTTGAATAAGTGATCTATCTTCTCTGACTGCTGTTAGTTCTCTGTGGTGCATTTGTGCCATGTGTAGAAAGCGGCAAAAATGAAGCAAAATAATAAGGCCATATACAAAATGGAAATATCAGCACTCCATCTTCTAGCTCAATTTCTTTGCAAACTGATGAAACAAACACATGCAGAGTATGTAAGGAGTATTTCTCAACAGGACATTGTTTTGGAAGCCTTAAATACTATAGAATCACTTAAGGAACCATATACCTTTGTGTATTGAACGGATGAGAGATGCTAAGGGTAACTGGTAACAGAATGAAATTAATTCTTTGCTTTAATGCTCCCAAAGGAGAATGGGGGCAGATGACAAAAACTGGCAAATTTCCCAGAGGACAGTGAGGAATACTGAAGGGAATGAGAATTGTACCAGGACACATGATTAAGGAATGAGAATAATATTTGAAGGCTGACTGACTCTTAAGAGTTTTTTTTTTTTAATCAAGAATGATGCAAGTGAGATAAGAGAATCTGTATTTACCAAATTCATTCAGAAATGTGAATAAATATCAAGGAAGTGACAAGACCCTGATATTTTCAAAAGATACCATTTCCATGCTGAAACAGACATTCTGTTCAACTGAAATAACCTGCACTTATATCTGAAATTATAGAGTAGCTCCATTTGTTTGATTTGTGGCTTTCTAACTGAACTACTTAACTGTCGTTTGGGGCAAAACACAGTGCTTTGGACCTTTATTTCCTCCCTCTTCCCCCTTTAGCCTGCATCTTCTCAGTGTGCAGCTCTTCAGTTAACTTGTGATTGCCTTTGTCAGGAGGATTAAATTCTAAGTTTAGAGAGTCCAGGGAAAAAGTAAACAATTATGAATTTGTGATTAAGGTTTATTCTTCTATTCCTTCCGTAATCTTTGTCTGAGGCATGTCAACTTAGTTTATCTAAAGTTACAGTTAAGCAAATAAGCATGTGCTTTACTGAAAGATCAGTGGCTAACTTTTCATAGCTTTTTAAAGCTGTTGCCAAAAACTAGGCATGACACACTTTTCCTTTTTTGATCGGTATAGGAAGAAGTCACCATGTCATTTGTATATTACATCTGTAGTCCAAGAATTCATGATATATTTTTTGATGATTTTTTTTCCTGGAGTTTTTGTACTAATTGTATTTTTTTTCCCACTGAAAATAGCACGTGTGTAGTTTTTCACGTAAGTGCCTGCTTGATAGTGAAATTCTGATGGCAGCTCGGAGAGTCTGTTGAAGTTACTGCAGTGAATTCTGTAATACAGAGTGACGTTTTAGCTGTATCTTTATGTGTTCTGGTATCTTGAGGGGAAATTCTGCCCTGCAGTACCAACCTGTAACCTGGTGATAGCTTCAAGTTCTGCATTGCCAGAGTAAGATATGCAATCTTGTTTTGAGGCACAGATCATAGGCTTCAGGTAAGCTAGGAACTTCTTTACTATGCTTCTTAGGCTAAACTTAAATTCAGATACTCAAGTGGACTGGAATGAGGACCACTTTCATTTTGTTCATTTACAATCTGCGGTCCTCCCCTGAGTAATAACTTCTTTGGCTAATGAAATACCTAGTGGAAGTCTTGCAGCATTGTATCACCTCTCAGTGGCTGATAAGTGAGGGCAGGCTGTTTCTCAAACCTAACTCATGCAATAGTCTCATGGAATTCATTTTTTTGTTTTTGTTGTTTATTATTATAAACCTTCAGGAAGCTCTGCCCTTGATGAAGATTTTCCTCCTGTCACTTTCAACCTCTGTATCTTATCTGTTTTCCTGTTTTCAGTCTGAAATCTGTTGATGTAAGTAGGTGTATCTCTGCTTACTGTTTTTTGCAGCCCTTGTTCTGGTGGTGGTTATGGATGTGGAATAAACCAGATGGTGGGAGGACTGTATTTTCTGATGCATACTAGGAGTATTTTTAGACTGACGTCCTTGTTTAGGAAAGCAATAAGCATAGAGAGTGAGTACCTGTTGTGCTCTGTATCTTGGTGTAAAGATACGTGGTTCGAGATCTTCAGAGTAGCCAAGAGGCATGTGAGTTAAGAACTTGCCTCCCTTAGGGTGGTTCAAAAGCTCAGTCAGGATGTTAGCTGACTTAGGAAATCTGCTTTTGACCTTGAACTCACACATTTTTTGCCCCCCCTCCTTTTTTTTTTTTTTAAATACCTTTCTATGTAACATCAATCTTTGTATCAACAGCCTACTCACAGTATATTTCTTAGCTTTAGCAGATCAAAGATTGTGGAAATCACTTTTCTGAGAAACATGTGGCTGACAGTTACTGTGAATATCCTATTTGTGGTGTGGGATCAACAGTTACTGTTAGTTACTGTTAGTTACAGTCTGCAGACTGGTTTTTTGAACCTTCTTCTATTGTCAGTGAAGAAAGAGAGGCTCCAAGAATGTGAATCAGAAGCTGATTCTATTGTCTGTAGAGCCTAAGGGGGAACAGATTTGTTAAGCAAAACTTGTTAGGAATTATTTTTTTTTGTCTTTAGAAAGTGGTTTAACATAGAGTAAAAAGTATATACTCTATGTTGATGCGTCTCATGTTCTGAATGTTTGTCTTTTCATGTCATGCATCTGTTTGTAGCAATTTAAAAAAAATCAATAGAAAAGGCCTTTGTGAACACTATTGCCAGCACCTGCAAGGATGCTTGTTCTTCTCTCCTAGATTTTTGCTCCAACTATATTGATCTATGTAGTGTTTTAATTCAATTTTAAATTGAAAACCAAATCAGAATGAAGACCACCTTATTCCACAGGCAGAATATCTCTTGATGTTTTTTTCTTTTTTCTCCTGCCTTTTCTGTATATATTGTAATGATATTAGCCTGGGCGTAGTATTTATTTGTTCTTGCAAAATGAGAAGTCCTTGTTTTGCACTCTTTTTCAAAACAATATCATTAATTTAAGGGGAAACGCAGTCCTGTGGCAAAGATCAGGCATGGATTTGGTGTGTGAGAGGGCGGGTATACTAAAGGGACATTAATCTACATGTGATCCATCTTCCTTTGGTGTTCCTAAGGGTGGCTTGCTTACCCGTGGGTTAGGTGGCCTACTTTGGGTTGTGCAGCCAGTGTGCTGAAACTGAAGCTTTCTTGCCAGGGCCAGAGCACTAATGGGTAGGAAATAGAGATATAGTACTCAATGGCACAAAGCTTATTTTGACTATCGAAATATCTAGTAATGTTGGGAGAAGAGCAGAAACTAGCTCTTTGGATTTAGGATTGCAGTTGTACTGACAATGATATTTATCGCATGCTGAGTAATCTTGCCAGTACAGCGTGACTGCAGAGAGAAGGAACTTCAAGATTTTCAGTCTCTGGCCAGCGTACAAGTTAGCAGATGATAGCAGTTGTATGTCTCTGCAACCTCTGACAATACAGCTCTTGGAGCTTGCAATAGATGGGTCATCAACCCTGTAAGCTGAGCATCTAACACTGATGCAGGTACAATTTGGAAGGAGGTTCATTGTGTTTTATTCATGAAATTCTTGTATATAAAAATCCAAATAGCATTACAATAGAAAATAGTGTAGCCTAATGGAATGGCAGCTGAACTTTCTCCTTGAACATGTCTCCTTTTATAGATTCTTGGCTTTGCTGTAGAATTATATGCAGGCATCCTAAAAGTTCAAGCTAGAGCTGGCACTCCATCCTTAGCTCACGCTGTTGTTTGAGTCATTGCGGTACGCGCTGGGTAATGTATTGCAGGGCAGTCTCCCGAGAACCCTGCAGTGCCTGGAAACAAATAGACCAGCGAAGCGCAGCCGCAGCCTTCCAGTAAGATATTCGTTTATTAGCATTTGCTGAGTGTACCTTGAAGTTGCCTAAATACCTTAAATACAAATTTCTACCGTGAAGTTGCATTCCAAGTCAGAGTTTGAGCTGAACACAGTAACGTACGTGTAGAAGGACAAATTCTGCCTAATTAAGCTGATAGTACATCAAGTCTTCACAGATTTCTTTTATTTAGGCATATGCAGTAGAATCTGGTCCATAAAACCTCAGTCCCAACAGTCACTTCCTATTAATACAATAAGAAAGTTTAATACATTTTGCAAAAAAACCAAAAAACAAAAAACCCCCAAACAAACAGCCCACCTCCCCCCATAAAAACCTTTGGCTTATAATGGTATTGTTAAGAACAAACTATTTCTAGTTGTATTAATGCCACTATCATCTTAGTGTGTTATGGTAATCTCTTCTATAATGTGTATATTCTTGTTGCTCTCTTTCCTGTTCACAGAAAGGAGTGAATGGAGTTTTGTGATTAGTTAAGGGTTGAATATGCAGATTTTAACATTGCTTTTAACAAGTCCAGTCAGAAAAGGGCTAATGAAATCTTAGATTGTACCTTGAGTTCAATTTTGTAGAGCTTTAGTGTTCTAAGGCTCTACACATTGCTTCTACACGTTGCTGTGCACATGTTTGTATTACTGAATTTGTTAGTTATATGCATTGGTGGGCGAATATACTGTTTATTTTCCTACAGTATCTCAAATATCACCAGCTATGTATATGAAACAAAAATAACTTGGTCCTGCATGCTTTCTATTCAAAAGACAGTGTCGAGCCTCTGAGGAGAATTAGTTCTGTTTCTGTACTACTCTAATTAAATTAGATTTTTGATATTGTACCTGTTTAATGAATTGCACTGACTGCAGTGACATTAGCCTGGTTAGGAACTGAATATGAGCATCCAGGACTCAAAGAAAATCAAGAGTTTTAAAGTTCTGTTTTCTGTGATTGAGAGTGCTTCTCATCTTGTGTATGCAGGTTACAGATTTAAGATGAATAGGTGGGGAAAACCTTTTTTTTTTTTTTTTCTTTACCGAAACAGGAAAGAAATATAATTAAAACCAATGTAAACGGTCCTGTATAATAACTGCCCTTTTATCTCCTTCAGAGTGCTTTGCAAAGGCAGATAGGTCTCACTATTTCCTTTTCTTTTTTTTATCTATTTATTTACTTTTAATAGGTGCAAATAAGATGACATGACTTCTAAGGTTAAGGAGCAGGTCAGTGGCAGAGCCAAAAGCAAATTACATGTTTCTAGACTCCAGATGCAGTGTCCAGCTGTTAGAAATCTTGCCCTTGAACTTTGCGGTTTGAACAGGGATGGAGGAGAACCGCATTTCATTCACTAGGTGTTCTCTGAATGCTTCTCTTCTATTTTGTGTAAGATTTGCAGATAGATACGAAATGTGATACAAATTTGATGTAAGGCTTTGGTGTGAGGATAATGTAATTCCACTGACTCAGAGGAACTTCACCAGGATTGAACGTGGTGTTTTCATCTAGCTTTTCTCTACTGTTTTTAATATCCCTCTGGGATTGGCAAGCAATGGTTTCTAAACTGGGATTTCAGATAAGGCACGTCCACAGCAGTGAATAAGCAAAAATCTTACTCACTTGACTAAGATGTGTGACTGAAGGTCAGAAAGTCATTGCTGCAGTTCAGGATTTTGAACTTAGGCTGCTTTGCAGTCCTCTTGACAGAGCTAGAAAGTGAAATTTGGTGTCTGTGCCATCTCTGAAGATGGAGAATGCGCCAAAGGTGTGAATGCTTTCTCCTTCCTGAAGGGAAAATAGCACTTGCTACTTTGGCTTCTGAGTCACAGTAGGTGGTGCATGGCTGGGGGAAGAAGCCATGTTAAAGTAAATTATTAATCAAAGCTTATAACCTCATCAGCTCAGAAACAGCAGTTCTAGTCTACTGTCTCAGAATTCTTCTCCCTCCCTCCCTCCCCCTCTCTCTCCCCCTCTCTCATGTTTGCTTTGGGGAGGGATGACACAAGCAGAACTTCTGCACTTCCCTGCTCTGTCCTACAGCTTTCCCCATGCTCAAGGAGCAATGAGACTGTTTCTCAGTGGAACTCTTCCTCCCTTGTACTGTTTAGGTTTCTGCTAGCATCTGTCACAATATTTTAATTTAATAGGAAGGTAAACCTTTTTTTTTTTTTTTTTTTTTAAGTGAACAGTGGGGGGAGGGACAAAACAGAAGTGAAAAGAAAGGAAGTGTTCATACTCCATGACCACGATGGGTTTCCTTTCAGAAAGAGCAGCTTTTTGCCATGCTCTATGCTTTCAAAAAAGGCCCAGATTACTAAATGATTGGTAGTGGTGGGCATATACGGTATCAGTAGATAAGATGGAGGAGGTATGTCCCTTTTCCATGCACTGTTAAGAGGCAAGATGAAGTTGAATTTGGCTGCTGGCGTTTCCAGGAGGAGCTTCTGTGCCGGATCCTTATAGGCATAAAAGAGGGACCTGGCTCATTCAGCAGGTGAAGGTGTGCAGCTTGCAAGGTTTTTTCCGTACATGGTTTAGGGGAAAGTGTTCACTTGTATGGGGAACATATGTTAAATTGGCTACCTAAATGAAAATACTCTGAAGAAAGCTGGCTATAGCCTCTAAGTGGTGGTCTTTTTTTTTCCCCCAGCATTTGCATTTGGTTGCCCCAACTTCACTCTGCCATTTCATAGTTTCTTTTGGAGCGATTCCTTCATTTCATTTCCATGCTATAGAACTATTTTAATTAGCCAATTAGCCAAACTATATTTTCCTGCTGTTTTAATCTCCTGAGTGTTTTCCTGTGCTTTCCTCATATCTTGAGAGGGAGTGTAGCCTTTTACATCACTAAAATAGATCTTTCATGACCTCTACAAATAGCATATCTATTATACTTTTTTTTTTTTTACACATATGTAAATTATTTTGGGTGTTTAGCCATATTAAGATACTTTAAGGTCATAAGCCATTAATAATTTCTCCATTTAGGAATTCTTGGTTTATAATCATGAAACTACAACTGGTCTCTCTTACCTAGGAGCCTGTGGTCTGCTCAGATTGAGCAAAGCAGGTGTTTGCAATGTGCTGGTCCCATTTGCAGTTAAATGGAAGATAATTAGACTTCTGCAGCATTTTTGAATGTGACTTGTTTGTGATAGAAAAGTGTTTTTCTTGTTTCCAGATTTTTTTCTGAAGTTGGAACCAGGGACATCTTTCAGTGTAGTTTTAGTTTGGGCAAAAACATTCAACAGTTTGAACTATGTCCATGTTTCTACTGTTTCTATGATAACAATAGAATGTTGAAATGCATTGAAACTTAGAAATAGCAGATGCTGATATCTGCAAATGGCTTGTCTTACCTTTCCCTGCCTTTGAAAGCTTCAGGCCCCAGTTTTGCTGTGGGTAAATGAAAACTGATGACAGAGCTTCTACTAATTTTTATAAAAACAATGTATATTACCTGCATCTCCTCCTCCACCACCATTTTTAAGCCTTTGGACACAGATTCTTCATAGACAGCCTCTGCCCAAAATATCTTTACTTGGTATCTCTTTAAAGGCAAGAAGCCTGCCAGTCAGTCTCCAGTGTTCGAGCCTGGCTTACTACGTTTTCTTTTCTGTATCTTCTGTAGCTTTTTTTTGATGTTTACTTAGTGGAAACACTCTTTAGAGCATCTTCATTAGTTACTACCACGCTTCTGAGTTATGGTCTGGTCAGCATGGGATTGCAGAAAGGAAATGTTTCTGTGTGAGATTGCACACAGTGCTGCAGAGAAGAAAGAGCAAGTTCAAACCGAGAAGCCTTGCGTTACTGATAGCGTTATGCCTGAGCTTGCGTAGTAGATTTGTGGCTTTGCACTTAGCACCTCTTTGTCTATCAACACATTTGGGAAGCAGCAAGAAGGCTGGTACAGATCACTCTATCAGAACAAAAAGTTCGTTGATGCACAGGGAAAAAGATGCACATAAATATAGCTACTCTTGTACAAAAGTAGCAATGCTGTTGTGAATTGCTCTTTTTGATTTATATCAAAACTAGATTTGTTAAGAAAATGGGGAAATGATTTTGCAAAAAATTGTGAGATACTATGAACTACTCTTGGCAAGTTTTGCCAATTTCTGTAATATTTTATCAAACTTGCACAAAATTGGAAAAATTCTAGTTTCTGAAAAGCCTAATTTCAGATGGAAAAATCAGGTCTGTGGGGAAAAAGGTTTTTCAGACAAAAGCATTCTAATAAGAAATTCCATGAAAACATTGAGGTAAGTTTTTCTTTTTCTTTTTTTTTTTTTCTTTTTTGGCAGAAAATGGAAAACCAGGTGTTGTTTTTTGTGTGGGGGAGGGAAGCAGAGGAAGCCTGTATTTGTTTTAATAAATGTTATTTTAAGAATGAGAAATATATTTTATAGGAAAGGATTACAAATATCTATCTACAAGGTTATAAAAATCTAAAGTAGAGTAAAACCTAAATAAAAAATTACAAGGACAGAGAAGTTTGTCACACTTTACTTATGCCACTTTGACTGGTCTGATAATATACTGTTATCTCTTTCATATCAATAGTTGCATATTAAAGCGTCCTTAAACCAAACACCCAAATTATTAGCTTCTTTGGGTCTGCTTTATATCCTAAATCAAACTTAATCATGTTGTCCCGATTCTAGAGCCATGTTGAAATGAGGTGCTCAAAATGCCTTGCAAACAAAGTTTGTAACTGTGCTAGTATTGCCAAAGACATGGGGAGGTAGTGCTTTCTAAATAACATTGAACAGTGCTGTTAACCACTGATTTTTAGGAAGACTATTAGGAATACTTCTGAGCTGCAGGCAATGGATAGTTCTTTTGGTTTAAGATGAGTAGTGTAAATACTAATGTTACTAGCAGGTCTAGGAAAACTTATGCAGTACACTAAACTTTATTTTTTTCTAAAACAGTAACCTCTTCCAACATCTGAGACTGTAGGTTCTTGTTTATGAGAATTGTATGTATTCTTTTGCAAAGTTACTTTAATTTATGATCTGAAATAGCAAATACTTGTTAATTGCTTCAGGTAGTGCTTCTCTAAGTCATTCAGCAGATGTTGATTTGTTGTTGATGTACACAAAATTGAATAAATTTTGTTCATCACTTGGGACATGTAACATATATCAAATGGAGTGTCTTTATATCAGCACTTTGACATGTATGAACCATTAAAACTAATTCTATTTAATGCATTTTATTACTCCAGCAAGTGACTTTAATTACACTCTGTGCAGACTTACTGTTCTAGGTTGGTGCAAAGGAAAAATCAACTTCTGGGGTTTTTCTTTTGCTGTGCAGAAGCGTGCCTGTAATTGTTTTCCTCTTCTAGAATGCCTGAAAGCTTTCATGTGTCAATGTATTTCAGTTAATGCAATTTTAAAGATGCATTCAGTGCATTCACAAGAACTGCTCAAAATAATGTTCAAATGTTACCAAAAAACATTAATTGCTTTATTTCTCTAATTAAAAAGTAACTATAAAATGAAATACATAGTGCAAGCATTGTTAGAACACATGTCAAACATTTAATTTACTTAAATCATTCTACATGGTACATTTTAAATGATTTGTGTAATGGCAAACCTTACTTTTCTTTGTACTTATCTTTCCAAGCATCTGTTTTGAATTTTGGAAGACTGTCTGGGATCTTGTATACTATGTAGTTTAGAGTAGCATTATTAATAAATGAACACCTTTCTATGTGTGTATTCTTAATTATCGTGTAGTTTGGTTGAGGTTTAAGAGGCCACAGCTACTGCTTTGCTGGGTCTGAAGAATGCAAGAATTGTGACGTTCTCATTACAAATGAGTTTGAGTGAGTGAAATTTGCCCTTCAGCTTATGGCTTAAGGTTCCTGTTTCTTGTTGCTAATGGATGTACTGCTTTTTTGTAGGAATTTCTTTGTATGAAACCGTGCCTGGGAATAGAGGGAGACAGGGCCTTTTGACCGCGCTTACAGTAGCGCTTCAGAGCTAGTTGGGGGTTTGTGTTGTAGATTATACTTAGAAGAGCAAATTTGTCCATCTTTCCCTGTCAGTATGTTCAAAGGTAGAATTTGGTGAGTTTAGTTAATGCCACGCAGATAACAGTGCGTGCAGGCTGCCGGCTCTGTGCCCGTGGGCGCAGCCAGCTGCGTTTCTCCCCTGCTGCTGTCGCCGCTAGGAAGAGCTGTGCCGTGGGGAGGCTCGGGATGGTGCAGGTCGTGCTGGGACATGTGGGCTGGGGAAGCCGCCTGGCCCCAAGCACCTTTCAGGTTGTGGCATTGCGTGCAACGAACTGATGCCACTTAAAACTCATGCTGTGTTTTGAAATGGAATTATAAAAATGAGGCAAAAGCTACAGTGACTTCATCTCCAGAGCAGTCACAGTTTTGAGCAGTCAGTGATGGAAGCAGTCCATTTTTTCACCCTTCATAGTGATGCTTAGAGTTTTTCATTTTCTGTAAATGAGTAAAAGGAGCATAATAAACATCTGTCAGATACACAGTGGCATTTGAGGCTTATTTGTTTATTCCATTTAGGTTTTGTAATTTGTGGTGAGTGCAGGTGGCATCATGGAATGTGAGCTGAGGTCTTTTCCCCTTGGGAATAGCTCCTAGGGGCTTCGTATGAATCCCAGTGAAATCGGAATTGCAGTAAGGCTACTAGGAGTTCAGTTTTTCTGAATTCAAAATCTTTGAGTAATGAGTCTGTAACTGCATTGTAAGTTTTCGCTCATCTTTGTAATGACCTCAGGAACAGGAAGCACATTATTTCAGCGCTCGCTCTAGTGAGAAATGAACTTAAAAGGGTCTGAAAATTGTTAGCTGAAATATTTTCCTGAAATAGGCTTAACCCCCCTCCTCGCCCCCAAACCTACAGAACTTTTGAACAGAATAGACAAAAAAAAAAACCCCTTGATTCAAAGGGAAAGTGTGTGGTCCCTGTGCAGCAGGACAAATGGATCACCCTGCACAGCAAGCAACAGAGACTGAGCACATGGTGGGAGAATGTTGGTGCTTCACCATATACTAAAAGCAGTGGGAACTACAGGATTCACTGTTAAAAAAAGCAGAAATGATGCTACTTAAAATAATTGCAATTAAAAAGTAAAGAAAGGAAAAGAATTATCAATCCATTTTGTAGTGACTTAGTAAATTCACAAGGTTAGTATCAGTGTTTTTTTTTTTTTTTTTTTTTTTTTTTTTTTTTTTTTTTATAAAAGGACCCTACAAACAACAGGTAAATAACATCAATAGAGCAAATTGCTGAGTTGATCGTGTGTGCCTGGAATTCCCAAAGAATTAGTGCTTGATGGACAGATGTGGGTTCTGGAAGAGCAATAAATAAAGATTATTTGTCACCTTTCATGCATAGGGTACCCTTGCTGGTTAAACACTATGCTGAAGCACAGATGAGCTAATGGGAAGGCTGATCAACCAAAACCTGATCAACCAAAAATTAGGGTATTTGTCAGTTTTAAAGTTAATTCAGTATATCTGGTTGTATACAAACTCTGTTGATGGTCTTTCTTTTTTTGGTACGTTTCACCAGGGAGCATTATAGTGGATGATTTTGACTACATATTTTACTGATAATGGATTTGCTAAAACTGTTGCTTTAAGCTGTGCAAGTGTCAAGGATTTTTTACTTTAAATACATAGTTGTCTAGTAACTTCTAAAACTAAATGGCACTATTTGCAGCATATCTTTTCATGTTAACAGCTCTTGAGCCCAGACTAATTTAAGTCTTATTTACAGAAATGTAAGCTTTGAGCCGAAAACTGTAAATCAGTGTTAGAAATGCCTGTGTCTTGTCCATGTTACTTCTCTTGTGATTGTTCTCGGCAGAGGAACTGTAGTGCTTAAAAACACTTGCTGGGTAATCTCTAAGACTCGAATTTACTGTTTGTGGTGTTAAATATGTAGTGGGATAGCTCTGATTTAAGAGAAGCTGATAGGAATTTATTTTGACTTTACAGAAAGCAGAATTTGGTCAGCCCCAAAATTGTAAGTAAAAACCACTGGCTTTTTCCTAACCTTTACGCTGACGGTGCTGACTGACATCAGTTGTGAATAAGTGATTTTTAGTGTCCCATGTGGGCTTGCTTTAGGATGTGTTTTAAGGCACAAAGTCGGGAAGAGGTGTTAGATGCTCAGTGTCATGATAATGAGGCCCAGTGTGTTCAGCTTAAAAAAAAAAAGAATTTTATTTTTATGATTGTGTTGAACTGCAGTTGTAGACCACAGCTGATCTTGAAGTATCTTTTCAGTAAAGCTGTCTAATAAGTAGAAATCTGTGGTCATAGAAAATGCAAGAAAGGGAGTAGTTTTTCATGAATTATGCATCGCAGTTAAGTGTTCTCAAGAATAAAAAGTAGTTCAAATATTTTAAATATTTGAATTTCCCATTCTGCACATGCAAGCTGTTATTTATATTGACCTCTCTTACTTGAAGAGTTAGGATTTTTCTTTGTTGCTTGAAATAATGGGGGAAGAAGAAACAACCAGTAGCATATGTTATTTTAGCAGAGAAATGTTGCAACTGAGAATTCCTTAATGCTTCTTGTAGGCGCAGAGTTCATACTGGACCTGACTACAGGCCAGGCAATATATTGGACTTTGGTTCCGTAAAGCCCTGGAATGTTTGCCCAGACTTAAACAGCTCCAGAGCTATGCACGTGTTTGTGTGCTGCAAGATGGCTAGACTCCCTCCTGAGTTCAGGCCTGTATTATAATCAGTGAAGTATTTAATGTTACCTTTTGAGGGAGCCGCCTCACCCTAATAAACTAGGCTAGTTTAGCCCTGAGAGAAGAATGGAGGATCCATTTTTCTGCAGTTAATTCCTGGGCATTAGGTTGGAACTGGCGGAATTGGCCTGATAATGCTCCATCAACATTAAGTGCAAAGGATTTCTTCGAGGAGCCATGAATTGGAGCAGTGCAGTCTTCCAGCATTATGACTGATAATATGCCAGCGTTTGCTAGAAAAAGGTAAATTTCACTAGATCTGAGTGGGAATTATTAGATGCTGTACAAAGAGGTCAGAAATGAGAAGGTATGCATGGATAAGGTAATGTCAAGCTAATTTCATTTAGGACAGGGAGGACATTAAATGAGCCAGACTTGCAAAGTGGGTAGCTAGCTTGGTTTTGTCCCTATACCTTCCCACTCTGTATTCAACTACTGTGTTTATGGAATGAGCTTAAAAAAATGGATTCCATCAGCCTGAAGATGCAGTTGCATGGCAACTTGTATCAGTTTAAATCTAGGCCATCGTAGCCTCGCGCTACCCCCACAGTGAATTGCTGCCCGCTTCCTTGAGTCAGCTCTGAGCGTGGGTGTGATCACACATGGAGCTGATACGGGCGCCTGATCCAGCTGAGATCTAACCCAGCTAAAATATGTGGCCAGCTTTCAGGTGGATTAAGGCACTAAAGCAGCTCATCGTGTAGTCACGAAAGAGCCTGTGCCAGTGCAAGAAAGTGGTGGGAATATCTCATCAGGGATGAAAAGGATTTAGAGCAGAGTGAACAGCTGTGGAAAAATACATTAATGAACATTCAAATGTTTTATTCACATTCAGAATAGAATAAACTATGCTGGGTAAGAGGCTTGCATCTCGTTGTAGTTTGAAGATCTGTATGATGAACAAATAGGAACTCTTCCACCATTCCTCCTGGGTTTGGTGTGAATATCGCAGCTATAATCATGTGAGGGCAAAGCAGACTAGATCTATCCATACTCCACCAAGCCCATGGCCCAAACAGCGCTGATGAGTGGCTGATGTGAAATGGTGGCCAGCCAAGCAGGTAAGAGAGACTCTTTTAGTGAAAGCGCCTTGACACGTTTAATTCACGAAACTTTAAGTGGTAGGGCTTATGCTCTGAAATCAGTGAGAGTCTTGCGTCTGACTTCAGTGAACAGCAGCAAAGGCTGTTGAAAGGATGGGAAAAACAACGGTGTTACCTGACTGGAGGAAGGAGGGAGCTTCTGTCAGGGGTCTGGGGGGAACTCAGTTGGAGTAAGGGCTAGCATGAGAAATAAGATAGAGCAGAGATTACAAGTTAGAGTAAAATAGTAAAAAGACTTTAGAGGTAGTAAGAGGCAATGTGAACAGCAAAAATACACATGGTGTAATGTTTCCATATACAGCCCCCTGCTCGCCTCGTTTTCCTCAAGCAGGCATATGCAGACTCTCTCTAACCCAGTGAGCGGTGTGCACACAGCCACTGAGCACATAATCCCCGAGGCAACTAAACTTGTCTTCCTTACTAGCAGTAAGCGCGCTTCAACAGTGTCATGCATATTTCTGAGCCCGAGCTTAGAGGGTCTGCTGATCGCGTGAGAAATGGAGGCAGTTGCTCAATCAATATTGATGCTACCTAGGGAGAAGAGTGCATGTTCTCTCATCATCTCATAAGGGACTGCTTCAACAGTTACTGGTTAGCATCTGTAAAAAGCAATCTTTAAATTCATTCATGAGAGACATTTAATATAGAAACAGCTTTGATCAAGCACGAGTTGGAGTGACTACAAAGAAAATAGGAAGGGTCCTTGTGTTACCTGGAAAGGAAGCAGGTAAAGGAAGTTATTTTCTTTAAATAAAGTTTTAAGTTTTTTTTTTTTCCTGTAATCACATCATCACCTTTTCTTGTCTTCTGAGTGGACATCTATCATTATGTCAAAAGGGGCTGCACCTAAATTAGAAATACGGAGAACATCTTTAGAAGGAGGGATTACTTTAAGGCCAAAGCCTGATTGTATTGCTGCCAAGTGAATTTTTGCACCAGGAGGTTGTGGAGGGAAGATGATGTGTTAATGTGATAACACCCAGAGGAGCCCATTCTGTGTGTACCTTGTCACTCAGTTCTAGTCTCTCTGTGGTGAGGAAGGGGGCAGAAATACTGCGCAACTGTTCAACCTTAAGCAAGACACTAAAGTAGGAGGAAGCTGTGCTAGCAGGGGACATACCCAGCACTGAGGCTTGTTGCTCATCCTGTGTCGCTGTGCAGGAGGATCTACCTTTACACTGTGCACCCATGATCACTGCTTCTCCGTTGGTGCTACGGTGTCTGCTGTCTCAAGTATGCTCTCACTGGATAAGTGAGTACCAAACAGGTCAAAGCTAGGAGTAAAGTCCTCAAATTTTACTTTTTAAAGAAATATAAAATATTTCGTATAAAAAATTCTTGGAACTTAGTGAGGAGTCAGTGAAATTGGAAAAGTGAGGGGGAAAGTTAACTAAAGATTTTTTTTTTTAATAGTCCTTCTTTTCCCTGCTCCTCAAAAAAGAGCAATTAGTTTAAGATTCATGTGAATATCCTGTGATAGTCTTGTAGTTGGAAGGAACCTCTGAGGTCATCTAGTACAGCCTCCTGCTCAGAATACAATTATAATTATTTAATCCTATTAACCCAACCCAGCATTTCTGAGTACTTGCTATGCCTGCTTGAATGATCTTTGGTCTCTTAGACTTCTTTTTGTATATGACATTCAAAAGCTCTGTGCATATTACTGGAAATGAAGATACATTTGCTTTAATGATTCATCAAAGCAAATGGAACAGATGTTTGTTTTATCTAAATGAAAGTTCAGCCTCTGGTAAATGGATGTTTAAAAGACAACACAAACATTCATAAAAACACAAAATGTGTTTTAGCTCCTGTTCTTTTCCATAGCTCGTTGCCAGACCTTTTAGGGGCAAAACAATAAGGGGCAGCTCAGAAGTCTTCATCCCTGTTCAGGAGGAGAAACAGTGATTCCAAACCACCTCCTGAAACCATCCCTGTTCTAGGAATCATAAATAAGCTCCTTAAAAAAGCAAAAACATCCAGCCAACTAACCAAAAAAAAAAAAAAAAAATATATATATCTCATAAGCTCTTTCCCCTCTGGCTCTTAGCTATCTGGGAATAAGAGGTGGTAAGAACTGTAAAGGATCCTTTGATTTCTCAGGGATTACTGTGCTCTGGAGACCGCTTGCTTGTTTCTGTTTTGCTTGCTTGGTTTCATGTCAGGACTGCGGTACCCATATTTGTACAGCATATCCAGTTCCAGCTACGTTACGGAATTGCTAGAGGACTTGGAGGTATGCGGGACATGGGAAATAATGCATTGTCAGCTAGTGATGAGCCTTTATCTTTGTATCCTTAGGCTATGTTCAATTCCATAAGCAGCTAGATTTTAACAGATTAAGGAGCGATATTTTAGATTTCAAGAAAAATTTTGAAGTAAGAGGGTGATTCTCTGTGGAGCACTGTGATTTCCTGTGTGTCTCTTTTTTTTCTTTCTTTTTTTTTTTTTTTTTGGCTAGATGAAATCTCAGATCAATGAAGTTGGTTGAGTTTTTGTTAATGTGAACAGGATTTCTCAAACACTTGTGTCTTCTTAAAAGTGGACAGTCTCACATTTCATCCTGTATTATGCCCACAGAGTCTTAAGTAGGCATTCAGAGATAACAGTATGTCTATGTCTAAGAATTCAGGTGAGCCAGTTTAATTTTTTGCATTTGAATTCTTAGCCAGATATTTTCCTTTTGAGTTATGTAAAATACTAATTACTTCCAACTTGCTAATTTATAAATGCATGTGTAGGCATCAGTGTTGAGTTTTTTGGGAAATACAGTGGAGATTTGTCAGGGAAGTGTTCAAGGTTTTGGAATACAAAGTAGTTTTTGTTGTGCAATGCATGTGCTAAAGAATAGCTTTAGCAGTCAAGTTTGACTAAAATGCCCAGTAATGCTGTGACGTGTCACTGCCTGGTGCGAAATGACTCACTCTCTATAGAAATGCAAAATCGCATTATATAGTCCGAAGTCTTGTACTTTATATGAACAAAAATTTCCTTTGTGATACTAAGTTTCAATAGCTACATACATTTAATCTAAGCTCACAGCCACCATGCTAAAGATTGGTACGTACTTTTCATGCAAACTATCGTGTTAAATTTCTGTACTTGCCTGTTTTCTGCAGGTCCAGTATCGTATTCTCTCCTTTTCTGCTACTATTGGTGTGATTGAGGGTGAGATACACGTATTTCATTACACGAGGAAGTACTGGCCTCAGACCTGCGTTAATTTGAGCTTGTCCAGAACTACTACTTTTGTTCTGTCTAAACAGTCGCAATGACTAGGAAAGGTCATTTGATGCTGCTTTGAAGGACCATAACCAAAAAGTCATGAGAAGGCAGTCTGAGACCTTTCTATGCAGAGGAACACAGTTGACGAAACATGAGTGATGGGTATGGAGCCACATGGTTTAAACAATGGCATGGAGATGCGGGCTTTATTTTGGAATAAGACTTTGCTCTCTGGAAGGAGATGGATTTTGCCACATGTAAGTTGAGCATTTAAGTTGGAATTGCTGATCCCCTTCCTGCAAGAGGGAGGGGAGTGGTGTGGAAATCCTGAAATGCTGTGGGTTTACAACAGGATGAACTGTTTCTGGAAGGTACACCTCAGGGCTTTTGCTGTCTCCAAAGTTCAGTAGCTGCCAAGAGCATCAAGAGTAAAAGCACTGTGGTTAAGAAATCCCCACATGATGCCAGTGTTGCTTGCTTTTTCAGGCCACTGACATGGTCAAACAGCTAAAGCTAAAACGCCCAGAATTAGTGGGGGGCCTTTGAGCTAGCCTATCTAAGTATCTGGGAAGGATGTTAAATTTGATACTGATTCCAGCTTTAAAGCATTTGAAATAGTGGCTCGCTATTTTCAGAGAGGACTTTAAATCAGAATGTGCCTTAGAAATGTAGAGCTAGAAGCAATGGCTATGCCCAGGTTCAGTGTGTTTAAAGCCTATGGGACCCAAAGACAAAGTTCTTCTGCCAGACAACCGTATTGCTACAGCTATTGACTGGACCAGCTATTAAAAAGTTCCCTTAATCTTTGGATGGTCCAGCTTTTTTGTGAGGGACTGTTTGGTGATACGACTTCAGGTCAGGACAACAGGATTTAGCTTATAGCTTTGCTTTCTATGTTTGAGTGCTTGAATTTCTTCTGCTGTCATTTAAAGTGTAAGTCAAGGGATTTGTTCTTTAACTTAATGTTGGCATGCAAGTCTGTTCTTCCTTCTAACCGCTGAATTTCATCCTTAATTCTGTGGCTGCCATGCCAGAATATTGGAAGAGAAAAAAGTCTAGAGGGAAAAAAAATAGATTGTGTTTGAGTTGTGAATTGCTCTTTATTGGAATCTAACATCTAGCACAATGTCTCAGCATCCAGTTGAGATGATGTGCTAGTTCTCTGTTGTTGGAATCAAGCTCTGCTTGGTGACAGCTGCTCTTTTTTTTTCCCTGTAAATGTACAACACATCTCTTTTCAGTATTCAGCAGCTAGTATTTAAACTCTGCTAATGCTTAGAAAGAATAAAGGAGGCATGTAATGAGGAAGCTGAGAAAGCTGGTATATGTTATGGGAAAGAAAGAAAAGCTTTTACAGCGATGGTTAAGGGTCTTGCCAAAATCATCTACTTATCATTACTGATTGCTTAATAACTTTCTGTCAAATAAGCTTGGTAAAGGAAATTATCTTAAACAAGTACTGTATGCATTGTAGGAGAAAGCACTTAACCTTTCAGGTTTAGAGGTGACAGACTGCGTTCCTGTAGCCATTTCTTGCTAAAATGATGCTACGGGTTCTGCGTGCTTCCAGCTCCTGGCTAGTAGTCTCATCTCACAGAGCTTTCGGGTGTGACATTCTGGAGCTTAATCAAGGTATTTTGCTGCTTGTCCTGAAGGCAGGAGGAGACTCTAGTGCCATTTCAAAGGGAAAGAATTTAATGCATTCTGATGGCATTCTGTCTAAGTGACATCTTTCTAATTGGAGTCCTTTAGTTTTGTAGGTGACTTAGACCTCATGGAATACTGCTTTCTCTTGAGCCTGGCGTTACAGAAACTTTATAAACTGTTTGGCAAGCAGCTGTTCCCAGTTCATGAAGCTGGTGGCATTTATCTCTTGTGTTCCGAAGTTCAAGTGCCCACTTATCTGTGGGAAAGTGCTTTACAGTTTAAAGGCAGAAGGTCAAAGTTAATAAAACAGAGTTGCAAACAATGCATATTGTTGTGATAGAAACCAAAACTGATAGGAAGTAGCTTTTCAAGCAAAGGTTTGCTGCAACTCTCCTTGAAAGCAAAGGTAATTTTTTATTTCTTTCTAGTTGTTTTCCCCCCCTTTCCCTTCGTTATTGTCTGTTTCTCAAAATAACCCAGAGAAGATCATGTACTTGATGGTGTTTGCTACAATATTTGTGTCCTAGGTCTCATCATTCTTTCAACCTTGAGTTAGAGACTATATAAACAATATAAACTAGTCTCATATTGTGATAAAAGAGCATGAGAATGAGCAAAAAAAGGTCTCTTGAGTAGAGCAGTGAAAAGAATAAAACTATGTGCAGCTCTTTCTGGAGACAGAACAGACACACCTGCAGGAAGAGAAAAAGGGCCTGAGGAAGGGGGGGGGGGGAGCTGGATGAATTATCATCATGAATCGATCCTCCAAATAACTAGTCATTATAAAATGTTACCTTTTCTGCCTATGTATAAATTTTCTGAACAGTTTGTCATGGAGAACTGGAGAGGTGCCTGAGGACTGGAAGAAAGCCAGTGTCACTCCAGTCTTCAAAAAGGGCAAGAAGGAGGACCCAGGCAACTATAGACTGGTCAGCCTCACCTCCATCCGTGGAAAGGTGTTGGAACAGCTCATTCTGGATGTCATCTCCAGGCATGTGGAGGATCAGGAGTAGTCAGCATGGATTCACCAAGGGGAAATCCTGCTTAACCAATCTGATAGCCTTCTCTGATGGAATGACTGGCTGGGTAGATGAGGGAAGAGCACTGGATGTTGTGTACCTTGACTTCAGCAAGTGTAGGTTAGACGAGTGGACAGTGAGGTGGATTAAGAACTGGCTGAAAGGCAGAGCTCAGAGGGTCGTCATCAGTGGCGTGCAGTCTAGTTGGAGGCCTGGGCTAGTGGTTTCCCCCAGGGCTCAGTCCTGGGTCCCATCCTGTTCAACTTCTTCATCGGTGACTTGGATGAGGGGACAGAGTGCCTCCTCAGCAAGTTTGCTGAGGATACCAAGCTGGAAGGAGTGGCTGATACACCCGAGGGCTGTGCTGCCATTCAGAGAGCCCTGGACAGGCTGGAGGGCTGAGCGGGGAGGAACCTCGTGAAGTTCAACAAGGGCAAGTGCAGAGTCCTGCACCTAGGGAGGAATAACCCTGGGCAGCAGTACAAGCTGGGGGCTGACCTGCTGGAGAGCAGCTCTGCAGAGAAGGACCTGCGAGTGCTGGTGGATGACAAGTTCACCATGAGCCATCAATGTGCCCTTGTGGCCAAGAAAGCCAGCGGTATCTCGGGGTGCATTGGGAAGAGTGTTGCCAGCAGGCCAAGGGAGGTGATCCTGCCCCTCTCCTCAGCCCTGGTGAGGCCTCATCTGGAGTCCTGTGTCCAGTGCTGGGCTCCCCAGTACAAGAGAGACATGGCACTACTGGAGAGAGTCCAGCGTAGGGTTGCAAAGATGATCAGAGGGCTGGAGCACCTGCCCTATGAGGAACGGCTGCAAGAGCTGGGCCTCTTCAGCCTGGGGAAGAGAAGCCTGAGGGGGGATCTTATCAATGTGTACAAGTACCTGAAGGGAGGGTGTCAAAGAGACGGGGACAAACTGTTTCCAGTTGCATGCAACAAGACTAGAGGCAACGGGCACAAACTGAACCACAGGAAGTTCCGCCTGAATTTGAGGAGGAATTTCTCCACTGTGAGAGTGACAGAGCACTGGCACAGGTTGCCCGGAGAGGTTATGGAGTCTCCTTCTCTGGAGATCTTCAAGGCCCGCCTGGATGCAACCCTGTCTAACGTGCTCTAGGTGACCCTGCTGAGCAGGGAGTTTGGGCTAGATGATCTCCAGAGGTCCCTTCCAACCTTGCTGATTCTATGATTCTATGAAACCACCTCTCTTGATGCTTATGCAGAGAGCAAGAACCAAGCTAGGAACTGCTCAGGCCTTCTGAGTTGGATTTAATCAGAATAACATGATGGTTAGGCCTTTTCCTATTTAATCTTTCAGTGATTTAATTATGAATTGATCCATAGGACTACTGTATGCTGATGACAAAAGCAGAGGACACACGTACACAAATCTGGAACAACTTCTGGAGGCCGCTGTTCATAAAGGAGCTGGATGAGAAACTTAGAGATGGTCCTGTCAATAGTTTCGCTTTTGCAAGCAATCAGTTTGTCTTTAAATGGTAAGGAAGTTCTATTGCTATGCGCAAAGTAAAACAGGCTTTTAAATCTCAAGTTAGGAACCTAATGATTTAAGTAAAAATACAATCTACAAACTGCCTAACATCTCGAAAACTAACCTGTCCAATGGACACAGAGTTGCACCTATGCTGCCAGAAATGTGTGTCTGGACTTTAGTTTGTCAACACTTTATCAGTCTGTCTCAAATCTCACAGTATTTGAGAGTTTAAAGCCAAGTTACTCTCTTCTCTGCCATTTAAACCTGAGTTAACTGACTTGCATGGGCCAAGCTCCCATTAAGAACAGACTTAACTGCAATGTTCTAAGTGAGGTTAGTTTGTGTCAGTATGGTAAGTATAAAAGCTATGAGAAACTTTAATAAACATTTCCTGGATTTCTTTTGCCAATTTCTGTAGTTCTGATGTCATCAAAAAACCCATCTCTTGGTTTATATTCGGATAAACGTGGCAATTTTGCCTCATTCTAATGAAAAAATGGTTGAACTACTTGAAGGTGCTGCCAAATGCATACAGTAAACGCAGTGGAAAAGGCTCCTTTTCCTCTCTACATGCTATTTCTTTAATCACAGGATAAAATCATTTAAAATCATTTAAACAATGACGTTTTAGTTCTTCCTGTTCTTTTACAAGAATCAACCCCTCCAGGATTAGTTGTGGTAGTAGTTAATGTTTTCACCATCTGGTAAATGAAATGAAAATAGTAATATCAGGGCCTTTCTTTCCATGTGTATACAAGTGCAGACAAACTGATACACACATACAAACTGATATCCGTATGCTCTGGAATAATAGATTTTGAAGAGTGATTTCAGTTCCGCTCCAGTTACAGTCACTGTGTCAGGGTAATCCTGTTCAGAGCAGTATGTTTTCTGGCACGGCAGAGGCTGTGGCAGAATATGCAGTATTTCTGAAGAAATCAAGATATTTGTCTGACATCTCTACAGAAGAAGTGATCAGCAGGCAGCTGTCCCAACCAAAATGCTGTTTGAACATATTAGGAATTGTGCAGTAGTGGCAGCAGAGCCAGGCAGTTACTCTTCTTGCGCTTTCTGCGTCACTTCAATAGTGTTACAGGCTGTGGGAAGTGATATTCCTGCATTTGCAATGGCAATGCACTGTGTAGCAGGAGGATGCAGAAAAAATAACTTAAAAAGGTGTTTAGAAATAGTATTGAGCCATTTGGCTCATAGTCTGCTGTAGCTGAGCAATATTTGGTTTGATTTCTGTTCATCTTGAGTACATGAGGTGTATTCATGGTGAGTACATTTGCATCTCAAAATGAAATGGAATAAATTAGAAAACAAAATATATCTTGCTGCACTGGTTCTCTAGCTGTTTTTGGAAGATTGTTAAAAAATACAAACCCTGCAAAAACACAAACCATATGCAAAAGCAGTGAATAGGCTTTCATCATTTGTCTTCAAGGGGAAAACCTTTCTTTTTTCCTTTTTTTTTTTTTTTTCTTTCAGTCTTGGTTTTGAGGTCTGATCTGAAGCTGGAATAAAGTGCTTTATTTCCCCATCCAAGCTTGCACACTGGAGAATTGCTTTTACCTGACATTTGAAGCCTTGGGTCATGTAGCAGTGTATATTGCTTGAGAGCCCTGGCAGACAATTTGGCCTTAGCTGTGCCGATAATTTTGTTTTCTCATAATATGAGAAAGAGATGATAAATATATGATAATGTGACCAAGTGCCTTGCTGTGATCAGAGCCAACATTTATACTTTACACTAGTGACTCTTTATTCCATCCCTGTCTCATTGACTTAAGAAAAATCTTTTTTCTTTTGAAATTTCTGTGGTTCGGCTGTGTCAGTATTTTGTGAGTTGCTTTAGCATCAATAGAAAATGGACTTGTTGCACTGATTTAAGTCTAAAACTACAATATCGTGGAATCTGTTTCACAAAACCACCTGTGTGAAGAGCTATTCATGAAAGAAAATTAATGGGGAAGATTGATGGAAGAAAACAGAAGAAATTGGCCTCCTTTTTCTCCTTGTGAGGGACCCAGAGCTACTGGCTGCTAGAGACTGCCAGATCAAATGCTGCTGCTTTATTTTTCTTTTTTATTTTGTCTCCTATGTGTGCATGTGTGTGATCTGTTCAGGTATTGAACAGTGCCCTCATACCTCACTGAGGTGAGGAGAGAAGTGTGTGCCAGTACAAAATAACAGAAACTGAAAGGAGCAGAAGGCAAAAGGAGAGAAGTCATAAGGAGGGGTGAGGCAATGGTGAGAAAGATCAAACTAGGTAGCAAAAAATAGTAGTAGTGAGAATAAATTGAACAGCAAGAAGATAAATTTGAGGGGCTAGTATTTTTATTACCACACCTGAAATGCACGAACAAGTTATGAAGAATGTGGGAAAGGGACTAGAGTTCTGCTCCTTTAGATAGTGATGGGGAGAAGCCTGGAGGTGCCAGTGGCTAATGTGCGAGAAGCAAATGCATGGTGCGGGATGCTTGGCAAATCCCTAACGTTTCTGGGAGAGAAGAAAGTCCACAAAGCCTCAGGAAATACTTGGGAGATGGGAGAAGGGGACAGCTCTGCCATTGCGCACTCTGATGTTGAAGTAAGCATGTAAATAAGCCTGCCAGGAAGACCTGGCCCAGGAGCTCGGCGCCTTCGCGGGACTGACTGCCCTGGCACCAAGCCGCGGGCGATACAATAGCTGTCAGCAGTAAAGCGATTTTCTTCATCCTCCTTCCCCACTCCTTGCTCCAGTTTTTGAGCAGTGAGCCTAATTCTTACGTTATTTTTCTCAATTCCATGAAGACAACGATATTACAGCAAAGAGCAGATGTTGCCCCTGGTGTTTAAACTTGTAGCATTGATTTAATCTCGGTGGCACGTAGCCGTGTCAGGCTTGCTGAGGAAGGCAAGCGGTGTTTGTACGTCTGCCTCGTGCTGAGGGCTCAGTGACCTTTTAGTCGTCACCAGGACTCTGCGGGAACCCAGCAGCAGAGGCTGCCCACGGAATAGGCTGATTTACTGCATCCCTTCTCGCCGGAGGCGTGTCTTGCTCCTGGTCCTCTCTCTGAGTGCCAGACTGGTGCTGGCTGTTGGAGGGTCGCTGGTACAGCTCCAGGCTTCCTCTGACTAAAACCCTGTAGCTGAGATCCTCAGACTCAAAGGAGAATTTGCAGCAAACCTGCACTTAGAGTAGAGCTAAATTCTTCCAGATTCACAAATATGAAATACATAAAGTACCAAGAATAGTTTAAGTAGAATTTCAAAATATTTTATTTTTGATTCATTAAATATGCTACTTTCTCATAAGTAATAATTTCTGCTGTAGTTTCCTCTACAGTTTGTTTTTTTTTTTTTTTTTGCTAACTCTGACAGTAGTGACAGTAGTGATATAGGTAAGAAAATTACCAACCTGAGCTAATTTTATCTTTCAAATCTCAGCTCTCTGTGCAAGTAACAGAGTGGGAATGGGCTGGGGTCTCCCAGAAGGAATTAAAGAATTCATTGCAGAAAAAGAATGCTGTAGAAAGTGGGATTTCTTTTAGAATTTAATACTGTTAAGTGAACCTTTTATGTAGGGAAGATTGCCATTGCTTTACAAATGGTCACGTGATGTTACATTGCAAAAGTGTTTTGTTGTCCTTTGCACTGGTAGTGTGCTTACCACCCGGGAGAGGTTCATCAGGGCTCTGTTTTGCAAGCCTGCCTTCCTTCCTTTTGAGTTTTCAACTTTTTGTGTAATTTTTAAACACTTGCATTGTTTTGGTGGAAAAGTATTTGCTGGTGTTCAGAATTCTCGATGGCATTTGAAAATTGGTTAGACCACGCTGCTATGGATCTTTATGTATTCATGGTAGTTTACACATAAATGTTGTGCACAGGTAATTCTATAGTCAAGTAGTAGTTTAAATATGGATTTCTGAGGTGTTCGCTATGGGATAATTGTAGATCACGTGCTCAAGGTGTCATAAACTGTCTGCGTTACCCTAAGGCATAAAAATCAAGTGTTTCAGTCCTTTATTAGTGTTATTCTTTTAGATTGTGGTTGCACAGATCACTTAAAAAACATTCACCACCTATTCAGCCCTAATTTGCAAACAGCACTAAAAGAAGCCTTTGCTGTGCTGTGCCAGAAGAAACATAAGGACAAAACGTTGCGTGAAAAGACAACATTAACTAATAATAACACAGAAGTAGTTACCATAGCCCGTCAGCTGTTTATGGCTAGAATCTGAAATAAAACAGAGCTCTCTTATTTTGGCAGCATGAGTCCTGTGTGCTTCTTAAATGAGTCTTCTGGGTCAGACTTTTAAAAAGTATTAACATGCCTAGAGATTTAGATAAGCGCTTGCTGGGGTTTTCAAAAGCATCTAGGTTCCTAATACTTCCTGATTTTTTTAAAAAATGTGTGAAACAGCTGCTGGTTAATTCCTTTATTTTGAAGCAAAAAGCATAGTCTGGTTACCGGTTTTCAAAAAATACCTACTATTCAAATAGCTGTGTCTTCTGTTGTTGCTGGTGCTTGCTATTCAGCTATAATATGGCCAGTAAAACTTAAACACTGGATTAATAGTCCTGCAAAAAGACCTCTTTGGTTTATTCGCAGACCATTTATACCAATGCAGAAACTTTCCCTCCGTGCTCTGTCTGCAGGTCACAGCTCTGCTTTGCAGGGCCAGAGCAAGAACCTGCCTCGAGAAGTAAAATCCATAGGGGCTTTCTTGGGACTTCTGATCAGGAACAGGCAATTGAGTTTGCTGCTGCCAAACTTTGCTACTTCAGATGTGACCAAAAAGAGTTCATCACTCAATCATCTGCTAACTTGAGTCTTGCCTGTACGAAATAACTCCATAGTCCATCCCAGTCTACTGAGTCACTGTGTTATTTCACACTACTGTTTTGCATGTGTCTGTCTAATTGTTTTTTGTTTTGTTCTTATTTTTCCCTTGCTTGCTTATTTTTATATGGTAAAGTGGAAACTATTCTCTGCTGTATCAGACTCCCTGCTAGCCAAATATTTGCATGTTTGGACTGAACACTGGTTCTTCATAGGAGTTTTCTCCTTTTGTAAGGGTGCACTTATTTAGGAACTAGAATAATCTATAATTGCACAGATCAGCAGGAAAATAGCATAATTTTTCAGATTTTAGAAGAGTAGTATCATACACAATTAGAAAATCCAAAAGGCAGAGGAAACAGCTGGTCAGATTAGTTTGAGCATGGAAAACAAGCAGAAATAATTTTTAATCTACTTTTCTAACAGACAGTTTACAATAAAATATCTTTTTTAGCACAAATTGCATATGCGTATACTTTAATCTTATTCTCTAACAAAATCTGAAATTCTTGTGATAAAATTTAGTCGCGGTATCTTGGTTGACAACCCACAACTTGTGTCCCGTAAGTGTAATTTTTGCTCCTTTTGTTCAGAAATATGTGTGGAATATTTTATGTAAAGCAGCATTCTTCATGGTAAAGAATGGAGAGTTGGACTTCGGCATTCTAACACCAGTTACCACTTCTTACTGCGCGGCCAGTGCCAAGTCAATTCAACTTAAATTCAATCAAATATTTAGGCTTCCAGTTTCCCCCGAGTTACTGGCATATTAGGAGCCTGAATGTGTCATGGAATCTCTACAGGTTGGTCCTGCAATTTTCCGGTAGCATCAAAACCCATAGCAGTGGTTAATATGTAGCTCCTACATGGAATAGGAAATCTGGAATTCAGAACTATAAACAAGCAATATCAGCAATCCAAGTAGCGTGGTTTTTCTTTTAATGAGAAATTTGAGGGTTTTAGAATGCCACAGAAAAAGCCAACTGTCGATTACATCATAGGGAAGATGAAATATTCTGAAATATGTTAAGAATTCGAACCAGAGGCATCTGAAAGAGTGCACTTTCTCAGAAGGAAAGACAGCACCATTGGCAATGCACAGGCTTCTTTATAAAGGTCTAGATTACACAAGCTGCATTTACACTCATTTTGGCTGTTTTTTAAGTAAAGTTGATTTGAAAGGCTGACTGATAGTGCACTGCCTGGATCAGCTGGGTACCGGATTTTGGGTGTCGACCAAGCAGCAGCAAGTATCCAGCATTCCTGTCCCTGGTTAGAATTCAGGTTTTGGCACAGATCTGGCTCATCCTTTTATACCCCAGTTCATCTGTCTTCCTAAAAACGTTCTGCTGTCTTCTCGTTGCTCTTCTTCTAACCTGTTTGTGTGAGAGGTTACAGATAATCCAGTTAAAAGTTTCATAGAGACTAGTGGGGCTAAGAATGTTACTCATGAATATAAACATCCTGGCAGTCCTCCTGTGCGTTTAACTGTGTGTGTGCACGCGCATGACTCAGAGATTTCATGGTACAGAAAGTGTGTTTTGCTTCTTGGGAAGCAGGCCCTTGAGATTCCTGGTGTCCTTATAGATGACCTCTTTTTCTGAGGGAATGGAATTTCCCAGAAAAAAAGTCTGTGCTCTGAAAATGTAGCAGGGCTCAGTCTTTATTTTGTACATAAGTTGTATGATTTTTTTTAAAATTAGAAGATATTTTAGAACCGCTAAGATAAATTTCATTAAAATGCTTCTTAAGTATGCCCTCAAAAGTATCACAATTCTTTATTGTGATAAAGAGCCGTTTGCTGGGACTTTGGTGGCTGCTGGGACAGGGTTTGCCATGAGGTCCCTCCCAAGGCCCTGGAGGGTGGTTAGACGTGTGGTATGCTCTTCTGTACTCAGACACTGCATGAGCTTGGTCATGAGCTCTGTCTTTGAAATGTGGGCCATAATATATTTCATAAATAATACTTCAGTCTGAAACATTGGGGAATCTAAATCTTTGGTAAAATGAAAGGACGTGGGTTCCTGTGGCCGTGGCATTTGTACTTCTGGAGCTCAGCTGCTTGTGATGGTAATAAAGTACACGGGGATCATCCAGTTGTCTGTAGCAGTGTTTTATCTGTCTCTGCATCCATACAAAAATATGTTCTGCAATAAATAGTGTAAGAGTGCTGTTTTAATCTTTGTACCCACAAAATGATTATAATTTTTAATCAGCATTAAAGTATGTCTTGTATAACTTCTAAAACATTATTATTAATGTTACATTTTTAAAATTGTATAGAGACTATTACTGAAAAAAAAGCTTCACATCCTTGAATATCCATGTATAAATATTGCTGAATTCAGAGTGGTATTTTATACCACTGGTACCATTCCTGTAGCCATGAGAGCAATAACAAGTATTTGATTTTCAGTGTGCAGCTTCTTGTACTCCATAATTTTAATTCAATAGTGGTAGGACCCAATTCCATTGTTTAATTAGTTGGTTTTTTTTGTTTTTTTTGTTTTTTTTTTTTTTTTGAAAACTAGTTCTCTCTGTTACCATCAGAAATCTCTTTGACCATTCCCCTAAGTGTTTAGGAGAAATCAGTGCTACTGCTAGCTAAGAAAGTCTAGTGTAGAAAAAGCTATGCCAAATTCCCTGTAAAGGTGATGGCCCTCCGAGGCATCATACTGCAAGGTGCTGAGGATGCTGGCCTTGGTCCAGCAGAACACTTGAGCACCTACTTAAGTACAAACTTAAATGCATTGCTGGAGGGAAGCCAGAGTGCTTCATGTTTGCAAGACTAAAACATATTCACTTTGCAGTGGACCCTTTATTTATTTTGTGGGTCTGAAAAAATCTTTTTCAAGTAAATCAGAGCAAGAATATTCTTGTTTTCTTTGAAAACACAATGTACTGAGGTAACCAAAGAGTGTTTGCCACCATTTAGCGCTTAACCTCTAAAATTGGAGGTGGTTGGATTTTCTCCAAAGCATTAGACTAATGTAAGCTTTGTCAATATAATTAAAAGAACAGCTTCAAGTACTGGCACATGTCTATAATTTGACATTTTTTTCCTCATTGTTTGTATTTCATGGGAGCCTGAAAAAATCTTTGTCTAGGCATATATTACCCACTTCCAACTGCAGTGGGTTCTCCATTTGTAACGCTGACGGGCTTGCTTTGGGAGGGTTTCGTAGCGGGAGAGGCCTGGAGAGGCTGCGGTCGCTCCAGGCTGCTCTCTGCACCCTCTGCAGCTCTTCCGGGAGCAAAGTGCCAAGTTCCGTGTTTGAAAGCGTGCGTCTGAGCACGGCTCCTGTGCGTGGCTGTGGGGGGCACTTTTTTTTTTTTTTTTTTTTTTTTTTTCCTTTCTCTCTCCCCGATCTAGAGCACCCGGACTGCGGCAGGTCTCTGGACGTCAGCCCCGGGTGCCTCTGAGCTGCCGGTCGGCCTTGGGTGCTCACCCCATCAACGAAGCGCCAAAGGCTTCTGCATCGCCGCGGGGAAGTGTGTGCGGGTGGCGCTGCCTCCACCTGCTCCTGTAGGTTGCTAACGATGGGCTAGGTTAAAACACGTACTTACATAAGCTGTGCTGCGGGTTCAAGTTCTTGGTAGCCTGCACTGCATGGACTAGTAGTGGCTTCTTTTTTTGAGCGTGTCCGTTAGCAATCCAGCAAGCGGGAAGGAGGAGCAGCAAGCAATTTGCATAGCCTTGTGGTGGAATTTGAAAGCATGAAACAGGGAATTACAGATATTTGAAGTTAAACTACTTTTGATCTGGAAGATGGGCTGGCATCTTGGTTCCCTAAATCTGAATAAGCCTTTTCTATTTTTGGGGAGCAGGGGGGTGTTCCCTCTCCCCTCAGGAGGTTGAACTCTGCAATTTTTTGTTAGCCAGAAGATGTCTTGCCAGCTGTGTTATTCTTCCCTGTGTTTATGATAGCCTTTAATAACATTCTTCAGAAAACCATTAGTATTGTCAAGTTGCATTATATCCTCTATGTATAATAATTTAACACCAGACAAACAATTACATGCTTGCAGGGCAATAACTGAAAGTTTTAATGATTTGTTAAGAAAAGCATAACTATCATGCATTAACCATACTGGAATGTAGTATTTTGTACTCAGTACTGAATTTAAAGGTATATCTTAATATATTCGTGCAGTTGGACCAGTAATACTATGTTTCTGTGGGAAATGTAGCCATCTAGTTATATTATTTCCTGGCTTTCTGCATGTCAAGTTTGGGAGGAATCTCTTAGTTTTCCCCATTGATCCTCTATTTCACTTCTAGAGGGAGGAAGAGAAATTAACAGTGTTTCCATAGCTTTGGCTTTTTTTGTTAAAAGATTTTTCCTGAAATGTGAGTTTTGCCTCATGGGTTTGACAGTTGTGCATGTTTATTACAAATATAGGAATTTTTCCTTCCATTAAAATTTCAACAGATATTTCCTTCAGGATAAAATAAATGCAGTTACTGGTGAAGAGCCATTAAAAGCTATCAAGTCTTTGTAGAATATATCTTTCTTTCAGTCATTAAATACTATTTGATGATTTCTTGGTGAGTTATATAGAGGAGAGTTTTGCTGGCTAATAAAGGACTTTTTCAGCTACTGTTGAAACAAGTGAAGCTGCAGAACTACAAAGTGTGATGGTTCAATCCCAGTTCAGGGTTGTTGCAAAAGAAAGGCAAAACAAGTGAAAAAGAAGGCCAGAACATGTATGTAGGTATTGGCTGGCAAGCCTCATATTGAATTGTACTATAAAATACCCAGTGGTTGTATAAAAATAGAGTAATTGTTTTGAGAGTTTTATTAGCTCTCTGTTGATCTGGGATTCTTGGTGGTTACCAGTGCTCAGTAACCTTCCTCAATGAAATATGAAAAGTATAGTACTAGAAGTTGAGTGGTTATGATATGATATACAACGCATTGGTATTAGACTGTTTTTCTGAAGCTCATTTTTACAATCCATATGAGAATGGAGAAGTGTACCATTCCTGTGCAAAAATGAGTATAATTCTTTACATAATTTGAATAAAATATTGAAAAACTAGATGGTAGCCTGAGGTCTTTTTACTGCAGAATTTTAGTGAGCTGTAGATTTTAGTTTTAACTGCAGATAGATCGTGTTCTGTGTTCTTGCTTCATTGCAACAGCACAAATAAAATAACAAAATCCATTATCTCAAAAAAGTAAGACTAACAGAGAACAAGGCTGAGAACAAAATATGAACATTATGTTTATGGGGGAAAAAAAGATTTATCGTGAGAAATTGTGGGGATATAAACTCTGGAAGATGAGTATTTGCAGTCTTTTATGAGGTTGCACAACAAAATTATAATTTGTATTTTCAACCATAATTGGATGTACAAAGCTTAATTAGAAATCACAGTATTTTGAGGGGTTTCTTTCAAAACCTATTTGTTTTGTCTTAGGTTTGTCTTCCAAGAAAATTCCACAGTAAGCCCATCAAAGACTTACAGATTATACCTAATACTGAAAAATTAGAAATGATGTTGTGTGAGAAGGATCAGCAGGATGTAGCAGGGAGTTACAAACAAGGCATGTTTGTGTGCCCACTGCAGTATATCTGTGTGCAGAAGGTCAACCTTTCTGTCATAAGAGCATGCAAGTTTTACAAGGAACTGAGGTGGTAATTTGCTGTAGTGTATAACTATGGAGGAGAGGTAATTGATTATTTGAAAAGGTTTTCATAGTCTTATTTAGGGGCATTTTTTCCAACAGCCTCACTAACTACAGCAAGTCCAATGAGATGGAGGGAGTTACACAGACATCTGAGAGGAAGAAATATTTCTCATTTCGCAGGTGTAGAGAGCTATGCTCTGGGCATAAATGTTGGTCCGGAAGAGCCCTAGCTAGCCCTGCCAGAAAGATCGCTGTTGAATGACCTTAATTTTAAGCTCTTGCAATGGAGCAGAAAAGTGGTGGTGGCCTTCATTGTGTGAAATGTTTTTTTTCAGAGACCTCAAATTCTGGCTCCTGCTTTGTGAAAGGGGGCTGATTCCCTGGTTCCTAATTTAGAAGTGAAGGTCAGGATTTTTCCCATGTAAATAGTGCCAAGCTCTCACAGTATACGTGTCTCAAGTGATGATAGTAATGCCTCTGATTAGCTGACTTGTAAAAACTGGTAGATACTGTCTCGTAATTACAGAGCCCTGCCATTGAGCTTGCTTCTATTTAAGTTCAAAGTATTTTGCAGCTTTATTAAATGCATGTAAATGATGCTCGTCAAATAGAGAACTGAAACTCAGCAGCTGTCTCCTTTGTGCATCCATTTTCAATAATTAATGGAGTATCCTTTGACTTTTAATTGGGAGAATGGTAGTGCTAGTTTTACAACTCCTGTGTTCGGTATGATCAGACAAAAGCGGTTGTGTTTCTTAATGTGAGAATAGTAAAGTGGGTTCCGATTATAACAATATGAAGTAAAGTGTTGTGGTAAAATTTAATGGTAACCATTAGAATTTTATACTGATTTTTACTGTCAGGAGCTCAGAACAGTTTATAGACTTTAAGGGATCTTTCTTTACCATATCTCTCTGCTTTTTCATTGCTTTTGGAAGGAAACTGGAGCTCGGAGTAGTTATTATTGCAAAAGGCTCTGTTTGGGCTAGAAACTGCTGAATCGTTAATGTTTCCATAGAACTGGGCATAGAAATTTTTTAAAACTTACTTTTCTGGTCAGTCCTTTTGCTCCTATATTCAGTTGTGCATTATTTAGGTCATTTTACAGATCTGTATGCAAGTGTAGCTGCAGATGCTGTTGCTGGCCCTGTGCAGCTGCATTCCCAGGTCGCTGTAACTGCAGTCAGAGTGGGAGTCGGGCAGGTTGGACGGGCTCCCGGCAGTCATCTAGCCCAACCTCCCACCTGAGGCAGATCCCGTTAGAGCAAGTTGCTCAGGGCTTTGTCCAAGTGAGTTTTGAATGTCTCCAAGGATGGTGACTCCACAGCTGCTGTAGGCAACGTGTTCCACCCCTGCAGTCCTGGCAAGAGCAGCAGCAACCCAACAAGCCCCAGTTTTGGGCCACTAATCCAGTGAGGTCCAAGTGACCATGCACAGCCACCAGCAAGCCGGAGGAAGCAAAGGGTGCCAGTGGATACACAGTGGATACCCTAAGGCAGTTACTGAAAACATGTTGCTTGTCAGTGTATCTGATGAAGAACTAACTCTGTCCTTGTCAGCCTTTCTATGGAGTCTGGAGTTTTTGTCTCTGACATTATCGTTAGTATGTGAATGTCCTACCCCCCTCCCCCCCCCCCCGCTGCTTGTTGTGATGTCCAGCTCTATTCCTTCCAAATGAGGGACATTTCATTATTTTATTCACTTGATGCAGTAATTCATTATTAATTACGCCTTCACCATCCAGCAATCATGTTGCCTCATTGCATTTATCTTTTGCCAACCCCTAAATGGATTATTTGTAATGAGACACCTATGGGCTGCTGAGGGAGGGGGATTTGACAGCTTCAGCGGGAGGGTGATGCCCCGCTGCGCTCGCCTTGGGGAAGGAGTTGCCACGGGGAGGTGCCATAGGAGACCACGGACCCGTCCGGTGCCTGCTGGAGAAGGACCCCTGGCAGAGCAGGCGTAAAGCCTGCGAGTCCCACTCGAACACCAGTATTTCCCTCCTCGAGCTGGTGCCTGCCCATAAGCCGCTGTGCCCTCGGACCCTGTGCCGGAAAGCTGTGCTCCTGGCAGTGCCACTAGGGTACTAACTGTTAAAGCACCAAAAATATTTCTTGTTTACGTGTGACATTTTTGTGAATTCCTGATGAGTGTTTTCCTCTCTCTTGAAATGCTTGTTCCCCTTCCAGGAGGAGCGTCATTCTTCTCTCATGGCGCTGCCTCAAGTGGTTGCAGCTTATTTTCTAATTTGGAAGAAATTCCTGTAACTCTCAAATTATTCTCTAATAAAATAGTGATGTATTTTTTTTTCTTGTTGTCTTTTCACAGTTGTTCAGTGAAAAAATAAGTGGAGCAGAAGGAACAAAGTTAGATGAAGAATTTCAAGAGATGGAAAGGGTAAGGAAAGCAATGTTGTTTTTTCCATGTTCAGTTATTGCAGAATCAAAAATCTTCCACATGTTTCATGTGGTAGATTGCGTAGAAAAGCCACAAAGGCTGTTTGAGCCAAGGGAGCTGGTTCCCGTGATAGCCACCGGCAGCCAGGGGAGAAGGGGGCTCCCCCAAGGCTGGGGCAGAGCACTGGGGGGACCTGTCTTCCTCCGCTGTCTGCACTGGACTAGAGAGAGATCTTTAGTGTTTAGTGAGTTGTCATAAATGCACCCCTTCCCATCTGACATTTTTTCCAATAAAATCAAACCACTGCGGTCAAATTTTCACTTATTGCGGAATTATACTACAGATGTTTAGAAGTTAACATGATTTGCTGTGGAAATGGAGGTGTTTGTTAACCACTTATTAGCACTGCCATTTATGAGTTCTCCCAGAATTATGAGTACTCCCAGATTCTGCTTTTTCAGCTTTTATGTGCTATTTCATTGCCCCTGTCTTTCTTACGTATTTTTAATATACATAGACCTAGGTTACAGCTTTTATTGTTGGCAGATTAAGGAAAAAGGTCTTGTGTGAGTTGCTTTTTTCCAACACGCACTTTCTGAATTTACGGTCTAAACAGGCTTCTAGGTTTCAGTTTCTTTGGCTTCACAATAATTACTTGCTCCTCTGTATTATAAGAGGAAAAGTAATGTGCAAGCCCTAAGGGAGGAAAGAGAAGCAATCCAGAAATGTGATTTTTATAGCTTGTAAGATGCTATTAAATGAGAAGACAGTGCAAACTACTACATTAACTGGCGCTGACCCCAAGACTGTGAGCTGGGGTATTTTCAGCTTTTTGCATCTGTGGAGATGAGCAGTCATAGTGACAACTGTTAGGCTGGCAGGAAAGTTTTAGCCTGGGATGTATAAGCAGTATTCATGACTGACTAATAGGTTTGGAGGTTAAGGAGAGCTCTACATTTTGATACAAATTTTTTACCCTTCCTAATGCTACCTGCTAAGTAATATATTTTTGGCATATGGTACAACTGTGGCATAGCTTTTTATTCTAAGCCATCATATTTGATTTATTTTAATTAAAATAATTTTTAAAATATAAAATATTTTTTAAAAATATATAAAAATAATTAAAATAAGTCAACCCGAACAGTATATAATATCTAACCAGATGATAAGCTTTCTAGTCATAGATTTGCTTTTTGCTAACTTTCCGTTACTTTTCTTTTTCAGAAAATTGATGTCACTAATAAAGCTGTAGCTGAGCTTCTGTCCAAATCAACAGAGTATCTCCAGCCAAATCCAGGTAAGATAAGGAACAACTTATGTCAGGCTTTGCTGGACATTATCCTCTTACTTGGTAATTCATCCCAGGTGAATAAAAGCTAATTAGGTCATTAATCTGAGGCTTCTGGAAGCCCTAGACAACTTTCCCTGTGTGTACACTGCACAGCCATAAAGCTTTTGTGCAGCAGTCTGACCTCTGTATGGTGAGCTGGATGCGTCCAGGGGTATCAGGCCTCCTGGACATGTGTCAGGTGTGTGTGCGTGACTTGTCTGGGATGGCCGGGACTCGCAGAACAGCACATGTGTTCCCATTCATGCTGGATTTCCTGGAGTGGGATATGGATCCCTAAAGCAAAGAGAATGCCAACTTTTTTTTTTCTTTTTTCTTTTTTTTTTTTTTTTTAAGCAGAGATCTTAAAAAACAAGGCATTGCATTTAACATGTACAGTGCTGCTATCAGGGATACTGGTGGTTATCTAGTCATGGGGAGGAGGGCTCTTACTTCCCCACCTTGGTTGTCATCTTTGAGTGAGGTTTTGCTTCTTTTGGGCTCTACTAGTTAGTTACCAAGGAATCATAGACTTGTTAGTAGAGGTTTTCAAGTGCTGTTTTGAGGGGAAAAAAGGAAAGGAGACACATTTATGTTTGCAGTTGGTCACTGAGTTGATCTGCTAAGAGCTTGATTCACTGTCCAGGTCAGCCATTGGAAGGACCTGCATTTTTTGAGGAGAACTGCCTGACAGGATTTTGTATGTAGTCATATGACCCAGTGACTTCAGAGAGTGCTGTCTCTTGGGGATGCCTCACGAGGTGCACCTGCCTGCAGGAGGGTTTGGCAGGTTCTGCCTGTGGGAGGATGGTAGGAGTTCGTGCTTTACCAAGGCCCAGCTTGGGTTGCTCAAGATGCAACAAATGACTGTTGTCCACACTCCTTAGGAATGCCCAGCCCATCCTGTTGCTGTTGAGTTGTAACAGTAAGGAGTAGATTGGAAAAACACTCCAGGAATAATTACTTGATTCTGTCATGATTGGTACAAGACAACAGTAAATTCTTTTGTATGTATCAGGCCATTCTGCAGAATAAATTCCTATTGTCTTGATTAGTGAAATGAGGAAAATAAGGGCAAAGTTGCAAAGTAAATGCAAATTTCTCACAAGTAACAGCGTGGAATTGGCTTTGGTTGCACTTGTGTTTGTTCTGCATTTGCTTTCTACAGAACTTCTAAAAGAAGAGTTTGCAAGCAGTAATATTTAAGGGAATGTAAGTTTTAGTAAATGCTGGCAGAAGGTGACAAGCAGTCTCACTGTATATCTGCCTGGAGAAATGATGTTCATTCAGTTGGGAATGAAAATGGTATCATATGACCCTTATTGTCTAATGGAGTCATCTCTCAACCTTGGATTATGAAGTACTGACACTAAAAGGCTTATAATTCTACAGGCTGACAGTTGCTTAGGGACATTACTTGTTGAATGATTATTCATTTAAATATAATAGTTTTAAAAATACTATTGTAACTTTGTCCTTTTTTCATGTACTTCTCAGCATACAGAGCCAAGCTGGGAATGCTGAACACTATGTCAAAGATCAGAGGACAAGTTAAAACCACAGGCTATCCCCAGACGGAGGGACTCCTGGGAGACTGCATGATACGGTATGGCAGAGAGCTTGGAGATGATTCTATGTTTGGTGAGTTTGTGCATCTCCTTTGTGAATATTTAAGTATAATGTTCTTTGCAGAATAAAATTACTCAATGATGTAATGTATATACATAATTATTGTAGGTTAGAAGGAAACTTCAAGTACAATAATTAGAGGATGATTAATATAATAAACAGTACATGATGTTTTACATAAGCATCTCTTACAGGTGGATTTGATAAAACTATTATTAATACTGTCTGAGAATTCGTATTATTAAGATACTCATTTTAGTTTCTAAGTTGCCAAACTCAAATAATTTAAGATGATCCTTAGATCCACTGTGTTTTTTTTTTTTTTTTTTTTACCTTTCAAAAAAACCACCCTTGCTACTCTGTATTTGAGAAGTAAATTAAGGAAAAATAATTCCCTTGGAAAAAAAGAGTATAGTAACTCTCGGGGAGTTTTTTGTGATCTGGTGCCTCTGCTTTGGAGCAGTGTTTTGTCATTTGTGTGGAAATCCACTCCAGCTAGGTCATGCTACAAATCTTTAGGAAATTAAATCTTACTCATTTTCTCTCAAAATACACTGGAACTTCATAGCCAGAATTTGGACAGAGGCCTGCCTTGTTGAGCATGCACAGTGTGTAGGCTTACCTGCCATGAATTTGCAGCACCATCACAACGTGATTCAGTGGGTGCTTTTTGATATGGCTGTGAGTATGAGAAAACCGGTGAGAAGAAACATGAGAAATGGAGAGTCCTTGGCCTGGGACTGGGAGAGGGTAGTTTGGGCTGGGACCATGTGCATAAACCCACTTCCACAACTGGCTGGCTTTGGTATGCTACTTAGCTGATATCTGCCATTTTGCATCTTGAAGTTAAGATGTAGGGAGGTAGGACTCACGAGCCCAAACAGGTGCTGCACTGGCAAGGACACTGCCTGATACCTGAGGACTTGCTTAGTCTCCTTGTGAAGAGTGAGATGGCATAACTCATCGGTGAGCTGGGTGTATTGGTGTTTTTGCAAAAGCAACAGAATATTAAATAAAACTAGGCAAGGAGAAAGGACGTTATACTTACAAGCTTCATAAAATAAAGTGTATAACTCTGATTAGAAGTTTTTAAAAAAACAACAACAATTTTTACTAAAACGAGGTTTGAAAAAACATACTGAACTTGAGGAAGCCATAAAGCGTGATTTTTGTGGTTGAAAAGTCAGCCACGTTTGTGTATTTAGTAGTATCACTTAAAAATATACAAATTAACTGCTTTGTTTTTCAGTTCTCAGAGTGGAAGAGGTGACTTATGTAATCTGTGCAAATAAAGTAGAGAAAATAACATATATATTTTTTCCTGAAAGACATCAGAGAGAAAATAATCTATATTTTGGAACAAAATTTTCTAGTTCTAGAGTCTGTAGGGGAAAAGCAAGTGCATACATAGTTTGTGTTCTGCTTTCTCCCTTTTCAAGGCCCTATACCAGATAAAAAGATACATATTTGAAAGAGCTGTATCGTAAAACATATTTCCTGTTTTTACATATGTTGACTTTTAAGTAGCATATTTTTTACCATAGGCATTGCACTACTGGATGTTGGTGAAAGCATGAAGCAAATGGCAGAGGTGAAAGACTCACTTGATATTAATGTCAAACAAAATTTCATTGATCCGCTACAGTTATTGCAAGACAAAGATTTAAAAGAGATTGGGGTAAGTTTTCCAGGGTAAAAGCCTTTCTTATCAAAAATCAGAGTCAGTGAAGCTCTAGTTCCCTGAAACACTTTTGAAAACACAGGCTGTATTAGCTCACTGCATTTATGCTTGAATCTCTAGCAAAACAGTGATGAATCTGCTTAAAAGCAATGTCTCACTGTTTCTCAGCATTGCCTAATTTATTCAATTGGCTTGTATGAATATCTTCTATACCAGAAGAATAGTAAATAGAATGAATATCCTTATCTTCCTACTATTTATTTTAACTGACATTTTTATTAATTGTTATGAACATATGAGTGGTCTGTGATTTACTGCAACTGTTCATCATAATTTACTATCTCTGTCATCCTAAATCTATCTATTATACAGGCTGAATATGACTTTTGAAAAGGCCATTCAGGACAACCACTGAGTAATCTGAAAAGTGCAAATAAGTGCCACATGCCATGCTGGGAAAAAATACAGAATGCTGGAGAACACACTTTTAACCTTTAGAGTTAGGTTTTTCAGTACTTCTGCTTACAGTTTGACAATTGAAAAAAAAGCCAGGCACAATCTCTGTCCGAGTCTGCTGATTCCAGTAGAGCTGGGTAATAAGCGAGTTCAAACCTTGATGAAATGCAGAAATGAAAGTTGTTTTATTTGCTTACATGTAAATGGGTGTGGAAAGTGTAGCAAAAAGGCATTAATATCCTGATGTCTGTAGTTGTCTCCTATGATATGTGACTGTTTTCAGTTGCAGTTCTTCTGAACTGATGAAAAGTAATTATTTGACTTTAGCTTTAATGGGCATTTTGCACTGTCACTTTCAGTCCATTCTGTAAATTGATAGAATCCCATGATTTTTGGCAACAAAAAACACTTGCATAGTTATATCAGAGAGGAATGTCAATTTGACACCTAACAAAGAGAGCAGGAATATAGGATCTGTGGGGTTACTGCTTATGGAATGAGAGGAGAACACGACTCTTTAAATTTTAGCTGTCACGTTGGAAATAATTCAAGGGGTAAAACTGAATTACACGTAGAATATGATGGGGGAGGCATATTTAGATAATCTAAACTGAAAAGAGGATCCAATCTGAGGTGTTGCACATTTAGTGAGATCTTTGAGTTGGACGCCTAAGTTCAACAAATCAAGGTAGCCAGTCCTCCAAGTGTTAAGATTGCTACTTTCTTAAAGCTTACACAATTTCAAATTTCAGTCCAATACACAGTCCTAGATGTACCTGATGCTGCTTTAGATAAGAGAGATGGGCTGGATGATTTCCGAGATTCCTTCGAGTCATGTATTTCTTTGATTCTGCCTGTTCCTGCAATTGCATCATCTGTAACTGAAATCTATTTAGAAATCAGTGCTTGTGTTTGGGCCTGTCTCGGTTTGACCTCTTCCTAAGTGTTCTTTCTTACTTAGCATCATCTGAAGAAACTAGAAGGTCGTCGTTTGGATTATGACTATAAAAAGAAGCGTCTTGGGAAGATACCAGATGAAGAGGTTAAACTAGCAGTAGAAAAATTTGAAGAGTCAAAGGAACTGGCTGAAAGAAGCATGTTCAACTTCTTAGAAAACGATGTAAGTCTGTCCTGCTGCTTTATCTCCTGCAATACTCACAAGAGGGAAAAGTGTGTGTGGTTGGAGAAAGCCTGGCCCATGTTTCACTGGAGGCAAGGACTGGAAGCAGAGAATGTGCTTCGTTCCTCTTGGCAAGGAGGGGCGTAACGCATGGTACTTCATGGGAGAGCTTGAAGATTCAGCAAGGTCTTATGGAGAGACACGAGCTTGGACAAGATGGTCACAGAAGTCTCATGGGGCTTTATCATCCATGAATGATGAACTGCCTGAGAGCAGAGTACAGGGGAAGTCTGCAGGAGGGGGAAGGCAGACCCTGGCACTGGCACAGACTGGCTGCTCAAACCATGTGCTGCAGTCTATGCCCAGCACAATTTGATTTGCAGAAGCAGCTCAGCTTGTAGACAAAACTTTGACTGATTGGGAGGGGGGATTTTGGCTCTAAAACTTACTGCATGGTTTGTATGGGTTGTGCTGAGGTACCTGGGCTTTGGCTCAGATTTCAAGTCCATCATGAAATGATGACTAAATGATTATCAGCTGTGGTCATTTGTGTTAATCCCTCTTCTGTGCACACACAGAAGAATTGCAGGGATGTGATTTCTCCCATGTAGTCATGAGAGCATCCTGGCTGAAAGTAGGACATGTGATAGGTGTGTCCTTCCTGATAGGTATATGCCAAAGGTTGGTTTGTCTGGAAGATGAAAGGCAAAAGAAAATATTCTGGATTTGCAGAGATCCTAACTGCATTCTCTTCTTTCCTCTCTTTCTCAGTTCCCCAGACTTCTCCCTTCCTTGGTCTTCTTGCCCTGCAGAAGGCCAAGGAAGGGAGAAGGGAGTCAGTGCCCTGGCTCCCAGCCACCTTTGCCAGGTGCCTCACCCGGACTAGGTTCTGACCCACATCTCTTTCTCAGGCTTTTGCACAGTGATTTCCAAACCTCCCATGCAGACATGTATGCATGCACTCCTTATCAAACCCATCTTCCTGCCTTTCCCACTCAGCCAGTCCCAGGCTTCTCTTGCTAAGTGGCTTTTAGTCCCTCATGTTTGTCTGGCTCTCTCCCAGTCTCCTCCTCTCTTCTAATCCCCACTTCCCTATCCTTCCTGGCTCTTAGTCATCTTGTCTGGACAGTCCTTTTCTATCCATCTTCTCTGACCAGCCTGTCCAAAATCTAGGCATTTTGTGTATTATTCTCAGCTGGTTTCCATTACTTTTTTTTGATTTTGATGGAGTTGTATCAGCTGTTGATTTGGTTCTGTGCATTTCATTTGTATACTCTATGTGACAATATTTGGCTCTCTTGGACTCCCAGCAGAATTTCTAATAATCTTAGTGAGTAAAAGCAGACGAAGTATAGCATAAAACTGCCACAGGTCCATAAAACATTTGCAGAAAACTTCTTCATACACTTTCTTGTAATCCAGTGTCTGAAGACATGGTGGTGGAATGGGAACGTACCAGACTGCTTGGGGTCTGTCCTCTTAATGTCATTTGAAATAAATATCTGTTACTGTTCTAGCTGTATTACAGCTTGAACTTTTCAGTTTGCATTAGAGGAATGAGATTATTTGTTACTTAATGAATAAAAATATTTTGCTTTTTCTTTTACCCTTTCCCCAGAATTTATATTCTTGAATGGTTGGCTATTACTTTATAAACCGAAGTAGATAAATCATGTTTCATTTATCAGTTTATAAATGCTGCCATCTAGTGAGGTAAGTCTGGACCATTTCAGAACAGCAGTTTGTAAACATTGCTAGTAAACATTAATGGATCTGAGTGACAAGACCTGTTACAGCTTCATTTCTCCCAACCTTGCTGATCAGAAAAGCCCTGCTTCCACCTGCTAAGGGGTCATGTCCTCCAAGTATTTCAGGCTTGGAGGATGACAGGCAGCTACTTTGGAAGTTGAAAGTAAAAGGGATTTGCACTTTGTGAAAGGAAATGACTCAAGGACCCAGCCCTGAGTTAGTGAACTAGAAATTACACCTCAGTTTTGTTCAGGTTCCAACTGGCAATTTCTGTGGTAGAATCACATGTGCTCATTTTCAATAGCCCCCACAAGGCATGAATGTCTTTTGAGATACCCGGTCTGTTTTGAATGATCTTTTGGTTTATCCTTCAGCTAAATGTGATGCAGGCTCCTTAAAATTATTTTTCTCTATATATTTCAGATAGAGCAAGTTAGCCAGTTGGCCGTGTTTGTAGAAGCAGCGCTAGATTACCATAAACAATCTACAGAAATTTTGGAGGATCTTCAGAGCAAACTGCAAAACCGGTAAGACTGAACTCATCAGAACATACTGAATCTCCTTTGCAGCTGAGATTCATGGATGGGAAAAGATATTGAAGGAAGAGATTTTGTGGTACCATCTCACAAATGCATGTTTGCTGCACTCTGCACCTTACTGGACTTCACTGCTTTGAACTGTTGCCACCTGGCAACTTTTGGCTGTGCTGTAAGCCTGAAGTGTACAGCAGTACCTGCCCAGAAAGCTTTGAGTGAGTGCAGATCCCTTGCTCTCATCTGCAGACATTAATCAGGACAGCCTCCATTTGTTTGTAGGTTTAAATAAATTTGCACTTTCTGAGCTGTATTTTGGAATCTTTGCTGAGAAGTTGGCCTATTTTCATTGTGATTAGGGGGTATTCTGCAGCAGTGTAGGGAAATTGCCAGCTGGCTAGGAGCACAACCGTGGAGTAATGCACTTTTGAAAGGCCCAGACGCTTTGTGTCGTACTGACAGGAGGAAATAAAAATGCTTCTATCATTAATTTATTATATGTTGCTCGTTGGATCCAACAGAAAAAAACGGGAGACCTAAACAACCTGCATGTCACCGTAGCATAGCCCTGGTATCTGTTGTCTTGAGGACAGAGCTGACATGGTGGCTGGGAGCACCACATGGGAGCAGCTGTGCCTGTCCATGCTGCACTGAGCAGTGACACCAGCAGGTCTCAGCAGGCTCTGTGCAGGTGCAGGGAGAGCCACCGAGTTCTCAAGACAGTTGTGCTGATTGAATAGCTGTTTCCCATTTTCTCTAACAAGAAGGCAGCGTGCGAGACACAGTCTCTGGGCCTCTGTCCTGGCCGGGTTTCTGTGTGTCATTTGCAGCTGAGCTTTCCAAAGAGCTCATTCCTGGGACTTCTGCTGAACCTCAGTGGCAGCTGTGGATGTTCAGCGCTTCCTAAAGTCAGGCTGTTAAGCTTTATCCCTCTGACAACAATACCCCACAGCATTAAATGAGACAGGGACTTGCTGAAACTTAAATAATGCATTAGAATTGAGCAGTTTTCTCTGAATAAATTACAACCTCCCCAAAACAACAGAAAGCTTTTCCCCACCTTTCAAATGCCAAAGCACTGCACCTGAGTAGAAACCCTATTACTATTTGTTCCTGCAAGTAAATCTCTTGCTACTCTTCTCTATGTTGCAGAATAAATGTAGCATCTAGTCGGCCTAAACGAGAATTTAAGCCAAAGCCTGTAATATCTACAACCCTGGAAATTGGTGATAATCAGCAGCACAATGGGATTGCTTATAGTTCTTCGATAAAATCATCAGGTAAGCCTGTGGCTGCAAAATTCATGTATTGATAGATGCTTTGCTGGATTGTTGCTTGTACCATGGGAATGATGCACCCATGAGGGATCAGAATCCAAGTATTTGAGTCCAGTTTTTTTTCCTGATTTTGGAAATGGATTCTTAGAGCAGGATTCCTTTCCACTGTCTTTTACCATCTGAAATTTAGATGCAGAGCTCAGCTTGGCCTCTGTACAGCCACCACGGGTAGAGGAGATGGAAAGAAGGGTGCTTGCAGGAACCAGCTTATTTCTTCCAGAGAGAGATACCTATAGTGGGTGGGACAGATCACCTTCTGGGGTATCTCCAGATGCTAATATCACTCCAAAGTCGATGAGACTGTAAATGATTAGCTTAGGACCTTAACTTTTGGACATGTGACATCTTCAGACAGATGACTCCCACCTTTACTAATTTTATTTGCTTTGGTAAAATATTTGTAAAGAAAAAATTTGGGACCAACATAGGCTTTTATGCCCTTGAACACACATTAGTGTCCTTTTTGTTCCCTGGAGTATGCAATAGTGTCTGCATTTTTGAGCTCAAGTATTCTGGTATCCATTGGCTTGGAGCAGGATCCCTTGTTGGGAATAGGCTCTGATTCCACAAAAAATCTTCTGCCGTTGAAAGCCCTTGAAAGTTGTATGAATGGTATTAATTAGTAAGGTTACTACTCACTGATAGTTTTTCCTCATTTCACAAATGAAATAATTTTTTCCATCTCCTTCAAGCCTACAGCGAGTGATGAGAGAAAACTGATTAAAAAAAAAACACAAAAGACAACAGTCAGCAAAGAAAAGAGCATAAAAAAGACACTTTTTCATAACCAGTATTTGTAAGGAAAATAGATGGAAGACAATGAGCCAGAGGTTCCCTTCACTACTTGGCATGAGATATAGGAGCTTCTTCCGATGCCCCCCGTCCTCCTCCTCACAACCTTCCCCCCCCCCCCCCCCCCGCAGTTTCCTCTTTCCTCTCACTTTGTTCCTTCCTAAAGATAGTTGGGAGAGAAATGAGAGAGCTAAAGGTGAGAGAACGAAGCTTAGTCTGGAGCTTGATGCTCCTTCCAGTGTCTCTTTGAGCTGCATTCTGCTTGCAGGATGCAGATATTATACAATCTGCACTAAAAGGGACTTGCAGAAGTTCTCATGAACTAAAATTGAATGAATGAACTAAAAAATAAACAGCTACTTTTCATTAAGGTGTGAAAGGAGTGAGCCACTTCTATTCATTGTTTCCAGTCGCAGAATATTGCATCAACTGCTTCCCTATCAGTAAATGATAGGTTTTCACTTACTGCTTGGCTCACTCACAGCCATTAGAACAGAGGAGAAAGCAATTCAGTCATGAGAGATGAAGAGGAGGATGTGGAAATATTTAACAACTCTTGCTATGCTTGCGGTGTTAATAACATCAGAAAGATTCGTTGTATTTAGTCCTTCTATACATACTTTTTTTTCTCTCTCTCCTGAAGAAGCTAGTGCTGTGGATGCTCTTCTTATCACTGCAGAAGGGACAATCATTGGCTAAATCCTTGCTCATTCTCCTCTTTCTTTTCCTGCTGTACTGGAAGGTTAGCCATATGGATTTCTGTGGAGTTACATTGGGGTGAATATGCCCTGCTTGTAAATGGGGGAACCTTTCTGTGCCTTTTAAAATCTGAGTCATGATTCAGATTTGATGTGTGATCTATGATTTAGAAATATGAACCAGTTGACTCTAAGCAAAATGCTGCTAAATGCTTTAAGGTCCTCATTGGATAGAGGGATAGCACCATGATCACCCTCTTTTTTTTTTCCTCATTTAGAAAACTAACCTTTTCATCCTACACAGTCAAGCACTTTGATGCTCGATTTCCCAAGGTTGCACATTGGCCTTATCAAAATTTAGGCCTTTAATTTCCCTGATAGTGTCAGTCAAGGTAGGCAGTATTTTAGTCTGCAGTGAAGCCACAGAAATCAACAGGACAGTTCAAAGCGAGCAGTGATGCATTCAGCACAGCTGCCGCACTCCAGTTCCTGGAGTGTTGAAATGGCTTTTCCTGCATTTTGCTGTAGCTTTGCGAGTAAAGCTCCTTGGAGCAGAAATGGTATTTTGCTTTATGCAGTTACTAACACATGGGGATTATTTACTGTTAATGACTTGCACACATTTGCAGGGCTAGATTCACAGAAACATAATTTTAATGGCCTGAATTATTTAGCTCCTTTGATTAAGCACAGATAACAAATCTGTGTTTTTGTTCTAGCTCACTGCCAGTTTCATTAATCAGCTGAATCTGGGAGCATCATCTGGCTCGTTTCAGATCTCTTTAAAGGCCATGTCACGTCATGCCTTTCATTCTTTTTGTTTGTTGAGGTTTGACTGGGAAATGATAGCTGGGTCTGTTTGCTGCGTGTTAGAATTTAACATAAGCATCTACGTGTTTACAGGCGTGAGCTCTGAGAGAGGCTTATAGCCTAGTCATGTTAGCAAGCCTCTCCTTCATCATTATGGAAGTATAATTTTGCTACTGCATGTGTACATTATGGTGCAGAAGACAGGAGATGTGGATACAGATGGTTCCTTTTGAAAAAACTTGCATTGAATGGCCTCTGCTTTCAGTCCCATTATGCTTCAGAAATCACAGCCAGCCTCTTGCTTAACGTGGCTTTGGAGTGTTTTTTTCGCTTTGTGCTGTCCAAGCGTGAGTGGTCTAGAGACAAGTCATCACTGACAGTGTGTCAGTGAAGTGTGACAGTTCAGCTCCCTAATTGCTGCAATTAAAGAGGTGGGCATCGTATTGTAGAATAACATAACCCCTGTCTGTAGAGAAAAGGGGTGCAATTTCTTTAGCTGCTTAAATCTCTGCAACGGTGGAAGATGTGCGAGTATTTAATGGGCAGGAGGAGCCTGGAGTCCTGGGGCCAGCGCCGTGATGTTAGCCAGCGCGTGTTGCCGCCTGTCTGGCGGTGCTGCCCCGTTACGTGCGTGGGGGAGGCTTCATCTCCTTGAATCGTACAGTAGCAGTGGCTCTAGTGAATGCTTTGATCCTACAGCCTACAGAGAAACTGCTTGTGCTGGCTGTGATCATTATTTTAAAATCTGTTCAGGCTGCCAGATACTTCTTTTTCAGTTCCTTGGAGCTTAAAATGAACCAAATGTGATCCACCTCTTATCAGGTGCCCTGCTGTCAGAAATTAACTGGTTTGCCGTAATAAATTAGCCCCACCAGGGCAGCTGGTGGAAGTGAGGAATTATGTCAATTATTCAGAGCACTGCCTTCTGCTGTAGACTGTTCCGGGGAGCTGGTACTGGTTCTACCCTGGCAAAGACTCTGAAAATAACACAGCTATTTCTGAAGATAGTCTGTTGATTTTTGTCAGAAAACTGTGGCCCAGCTGCTTTTCTCTGCCTGCTTTTCTCTGCTTGGACTGTTTCAGCAAGAACATGTCCAGAGCAAAGCTCTCGCTGTTCAGTCTGTTCTCGCAGCGCTCTGTCATTCCCTCCTGCCATCCCCAGGCAGGGGGCTTTCTAGTAATTTACTTTCTTACACGTTACCATGATTAGCACGTTAGAAGCCAGGTGACCTGCGTTTTTCACATCTTAGGTATTACTCCTGTATTGTATTAGCAATGGTGTGCTGATTTTCTCAGCATAACAGCTTGGAGAGATGGCCAGGATTAGAATGTTTGAGAACTGGTTGCCTTATTTGCAAAATTGCAACAAAATAATTTACTATTAAAGAAAGAAGTTTATTAACTGCTTTAATGTAAGTACTACATTGTTCAAGAGTTCTTTGTCTTGCTGTATGCATTTTACTACTGTTTACGTGGGAGCAGCATGAAATCCTTTCTCCTCTGCTTCCTTTATGAATATATTAAAATTACTTGACTTTTACTTGGATACGCTTGCATATGTTTTTAAAAACATGTCATGGCTGAACTTCAGTTGAACTTCTGGCTAGTCCTTGCCCATAGAACTGAACTTTACAATTTGAACGTTTAGATTACTTTAAGAATAATCTAGTATTCATAAATATGAATGAGTAAATATGATGGTATGTAGGCATCCATAGTATAAATCCAGGCCAATTAACTACTGATTCCTTTTTCTTTTTCTTTTTTTTCTTTTTTTTTAGATGACTGCATCTAAAACTTTCACTTCTTTTGCTAATGGTGATCTTCTTTGTACTCTAATTTTCATATATATAATTTATTTTTCCTGTAATTATATGTACCTATGACTGTTTGTATATGGTATCATTAATATTTATGAACAGCAGCTCAGAATGAAGCTCTCTGCAGTAGACCCTGAGCAAACAGCGTAAGTGACAACAGAAGGCAGATACTGCAGCAGCTGGGCTGCTGTTTGTTTTCCTCTGTAAGACAATTTGACAGGCACCGTTGTTCCTAGCACCGCCTTTGCTTCAGTTCAGAGTAGGGGCCTGTAGAGCACAGACTCTGGACCCACGAACCTGGGGAGAGGTGGCTCGGAGATGACTGTGGCTGCTCGGGTGAGGTGAGGGGAGCCTCACACTGCAGTTTGCTGGGAAGCCCCGTCCGGGTGCCGCCTGCTGGGTGGCAGTGCATGCTGGTAGGACTGAGCCTGAGCCCCTGATTCCTGGTAGGTGTTCGTGCAGTCAGTGTGCTGCGGGGCAGTTGTTGAAATGCGTGCTCATCATTCTGCTGATCAACTCTGCCGTTTTGTCACCTCCTTGCCTTCAGCTTCCCCTGCCCGCCACTCCAAAGCAAGCATGGTGTGAGCCTGACCACTGTGATTGCTTCAACTACACATTGTTTATTCTCTCCAAATAGAATGCAACTAGGAATCAAAATCTAGTAGCATCTGCATTTAAGGGAGAAATGGAATTATACTTTTAATTAACTACCTCAAATGTTATATTTATACATAGAAGGACTAGATGTTAAGGAGTGAAAGCAGTGCAAAAATTGTCAGGAGAAAAGATGAGGGTACATTTGTGACAGCAGGGCTCCAGTTTTGACCTGCTGTTTTGATGCTTATTGGCTGGTATTCTGCTTTGAAGCTCTTTTAATATTTTCTTTTCTGTCACTGGGGCAGGTTCTTCAATGCACATGGACCAGCCTTGCTGCCAAGCTCTGTATGACTTTGAGCCAGAAAATGAAGGCGAGCTTGGGTTTAAGGAAGGGGACATCATTACTTTGACCAATCAGATTGATGAGAATTGGTATGAAGGGATGTTAAATGGAGAGTCTGGCTTCTTCCCCATTAATTATGTTGAAGTGATGGTACCCTTGCCTCAGTGATTGTGTCATTAAAGCTGTGAACATGATTTCATAACTGAAATGGATTCACAAATGTTCTATCAGTGTGGCATTCTGTGAAAGCCTTGCTATTTGACTGACTTACTGACTTTTGTATGCGTCTTTTTAAAATGTATTTATTTTGTATTCAAAAAATTTTACCTTCCCTGTCTTCATCAACCTGCAAAAAAACCCATACCCAGTTTTTTTGCTTTGTGCCTTGAAGATCACTGTATGAAGTGTTTACTGGTAGCTCACTGTTGCTCCAAAACTGCATTTCTTTCTTTGCTATTATTGTATGTGGATTTTTTTTTTTAATCTTTGGCTGCAATGATTTTATTATTGAAAACCATTGAAAACCATTTTAAAAAATACCGTAAGTAAGTGAAGCTAACTGTAACCAGTTCCTAAGTTACTGATGTCCTTGAACTTTTCTCATTTATCACACTGTAATTTATTGTGAGAAAGTTAATCCATGTTTCAAATAGTACGTTGACAAAAGGCAAAGTGGTTGTTGTCAATATTATGATGTTGTTGTACTAAGTACAAATTCTCAGAATTGAAAATTCCTAGAATTTACTGACCAAACTTAATAAATATTTCTGTGGGAAAAGAACTGTGGTTGCTGCTTCTATTCCTATAGTTCTGGCACTTGTTTTTGAGCTGGAGGTCGCTTTTCCTGCTAGATAGATCAACTTTCAGCAAAGAAAACAATGCTACATTAAAAATAGAGGGATAAAGCCAAACTATTAGTTTTATGACCCCTCAAACCAGTGGAATTTTAATAATCTTGCTTTCTCCCCCCTGATTACATAGCATTCATAACGTCTGTTAACATTTTCTTATAGCAGAAGGCTAAGAGGAAAAAAAAAAAGCATTTGAACTAAGTGCAAACTGGTCCTAGCTCTGCAGAGTTTCTATTAGAAAAATGAGTGAGTATTACTGGTGAGTACTGCAAATGACAGAAGTCAATACACTACTTTTATTATTTTTTTGAAGGGATGGAAAAGGAAGGAGAAGAGAATAGGTGGAAAGATGTAAATGCCATAGCTAAACACATGCAAAAAAAGGCCTCAGAGACACACTCAAGCCTCTTAACTGAATTTTACCTTTGATTTGATAGTACTTGTTTTTCTATTAGCTTTTTTCTGCTTTGCTCAGTAAAAATGGACATAGTAGCAACTAAAAAATTCAGCAGCCTCAGAGGAACATGTTCTCTTTTGCCAATTATTATCTGAATAAGACAGAAGACAGCAATGAGAAGGGAACTGAACACCTCGTGGGCAAGCTTTACTGGATACTGTAGCCCAATAGAAGCAGCATTCCCTAGAGAAGGTGCAGTTACTTTTGCATGAAAGAAGCATAAATAGCCCCTAACTGGCTGTCAAAACTCATGTTTCCCAGTTTCCTTTAACTCTCGGCTAGGGTGCTAAACTGCCTCCTGCTTGCACAACACTCACAAGAGAAGCAGAGGGTTATTCTTTACAGCTTTGCCTACAGCCTAGTAATTAGGACAACAGAAGCTCCAAATTTGGACCTGCTCATGCAAAGAAATAAGTTTATAACACCTTTTTCAGCTTTATAGGTGAGTACTTAGTAATTAAAGATTAAAGCAGCAATATAGGAAGTAACTTGTCCTGCCCAAGTTTGAATGAAACTAGCTGTGATGCTCTGAATACAAGAGTGCACATGGCAATTTTCAAAAGGTTTAGGCAGAGAAGAGAAAGGAGGTAGAGAAAAATACCACCAGCCACTAAGGAAATCTGTTGTGAACCACAGTTATGCACCAAGTTGTTGCTTAAGTAAATAAACAGTATCTAGGGAAGAGAAGAGTCACCATAAGTAATGGCTTGGGTTTCTAAAGTTGGCAGCAAAATACCTTATAGAGCTGCCTTTCATTGACTAACCTTTTCAGTTAAGAGTAGGGTAAGAAGAAATCTTGGTACAGAAAAAACACAGCCACATATGAAACCACATAAATTAAACACAAATTAAATGGCTTCCACTTTGGTACATTGCAGTGATATATTAGTGAATGTTAGGATCGTATATATTATATACTCCTTATAATCCATTGCACAGAATGCAAGCAGTGAAAGAAAAAGGTGAAACCATCATTAACCAAAGCTTGCAGCATCTTTGGCAAGATACACTGTTTAAACAGCACTAGCATTTTGTTTCACCTCAGGCCTTTGAAACGGTGTTCTGCCACTTGCCTGATGGGTGCTAACACATTTGGTTTTTCCTTCTGAACTTCTTTCTCATCTTTATTGGAGAGGTCTGTCTTGCATTTCCATAGCAAGCAAGAAAACAGGCACTGAGGTCTCATCTACCTAGCCAGAATTCCCTGGAGAGAGAATGTATAATACATATATCTCACTTCCTAGGCTGTTACTGGTGTTACCAAACATTCTGTAGCAGCTCTTTTATATTATGACCATTGCTGTACTTCAGTCTTCATTCACTAGTTTGTCAGTGGACATCAAGTTTCCCTTTGGACCACAAGGGAAGCATGATCTAAAATGATAAATGACTCCTCTTAAATCAACTTCATTACAATTCATCTTTATTAGCTATGTAAACAGTTCTATTGCTGGTCTGTTGCTAAAGGTTTCTTCAGTCTGCAGGAACTCTTTTCCAAACTTGCCAGCTGTATTGCTTCAAAGTATTTTGAGCCACTTTGCTAATACCAGTAAGTAGCAATAATTATTGCTAATAATTTTGATTATTATTTTTAACTTGTAAATATTAAAGTCCAAGACTGGTTATATACACAAAAAATATCTTTAATAGTAAAAAAAAAAAAAGTTTTAACACATCAAGATAAATGTAGCAAAGTTATAGCAGCATCTATTTAAGTTTAGGCCATAAGGTACAAGAATCTTAGATCTGCTAAAATGCAAGCATTCGGTCAGCATTTGGTTGCCATATCTTAAAACTTCAATTATTAAATAGCTTAATTTAACTAAATTTAAACCAGTCTAAGAAAAGCCTCACTGCATCCGAACACAGATCAGATCTGAAATTCAGTTCTGTAACACTGAAGACTTTGGCAAGGCAGCAGAGAACATCAGAAACTATTCCAGTAGCTGAAGAGGTCTGCAATTGCAGCTGCTTCCCTCCCTTCACGTTCTTACAGAGAAAGGGCTATTTTTTCACCATACAGCAACCAGGTAGGCTGGGGCAGGTAGTGGTGGTGGAATAATGACTGTGAAGGATGACTGCCTGCTGCCAAGTGTCACTTGTGCCTCTGTGGGCAGCAAAGCCATTGAAGTTACAGTAAATTACCTGCTGGCCAAGAGACAGTATTCCCCATCTATCTGGTTAGACATAGGCAAAGCACTACCGCAGACTGCACTTCCCCCTACTTACATCAAACATTTGGTGCACAGGAACATTAAGAGCAGGTATTTCTGATGCATCTTTTATTGCAGTTGATGCTTCCTAGCTCTGCTTTTTTTCAACATGCTTCCTATCCCCTTAAGAGGCTGGCTTGTCAGCACTATTCAGAGTACCTTATGAGTTGGAATGAGATGCTTCCCCAAAAAACACACACATTTATAGGATGCAACTGTCCAGTTCCAGCAAACAAGTAAAAGCTATGCTGTGCTGTATTGTATCTAGAAATAGCAAATACCAAGGTCTCTAGATTTCCTGGTGCTAGAACAGAACAGTACATTTAATAACAAACAAGTAAAAAACCATTTTACAAGTTGCTTTTAATTTTAAAATTTTAAACACTAGAAAGTTCTAGCAAGTGATCTAGACCAGTTCTGTATTTCAGTGTCAGGATCTAAGCAGGAAACACTTCAGACACTCAGCACTCCTTCAGGATAAAATGCTTTTCCCACAGCCAAGTTCAGACTTGCTCAAGGTGCAAGCTAGGCTGTAATCTGGGCCACAGTTTCCTACTCAGGCTCAAGACAGAAATTGCCTTCAGAGAAAACCCATATCAAAATATTCAGAAAGCTGGGCAGCCTCATGCTCAGTCTTAAGTATTTATCATCATTTTGGGACACATGTCTAACATTAAGTATTGTAAACTGTATGCTCTCCCGTATTCAAGCAAGTTATGGAAATGAGATCCTTATGTTCAATTTAGAGCAAAAAAATTTAAGAAGATTGCACTTTGCTGCTCTTCAAATAGTTGAATCCAAGACAGGGTCCAGTGTCAGACAGTAGGAAATTTCACATTATGGACAACACTTCTTACACACACATCAGATAGGTGTGAATTCCAAGTTTCAGGTATTGCAGAGGATACTAGAACACATGTAGTCCAAAATGTCACTTTGCGCTGAGATGTTTAGATGATCACCTTGTCTTCATTACATAATAGAACAGCTAGGGTCCTCATTTTGCTGCAGAAATAAAACACTAAAGGTATTAACTACCTACCATGCATACAAATGTAGCATGTTATTGCAGTGCAAGCTGGTTAAAGAGAACATAGTTAACCTACTCAATTCCCTTCATTTGTTGTCTTCCAGAATATTGTAGATTTAGTTATTAATAAAGCAAAACAGTTGAGAGGCAGGTTATTACCAACTATATTAGAGGGTACAGGGGAGATGAAAAGAGAGAAAAGCTTTCAGAATTTGGGAAGTCCATGCAATTCATAAGCCATTTCCTTCTTAATGAAAGGCTATCAAGCTGTACCTTACTTCTGAGGCTTCAGAAATCTTCTGGCATGCAGATTCATGCTAGCCCTTGCAAGAAGGGACCTATTTTTGACTGAGTTGCCATCATTTCTGTATTACTGGTGTGGCAGAAGCATATAGGTAGTAAGAGGAATTTGACTGGAATTCAGCAGAGTAAAGGAAGGACATTAATATTTCCAAGTGGGAGTATTAGAATGGATTCTTACCGTAAGTGGCTCACAGTTGTGTTGTAAAGCTGCTGATAAAACAGACTAAAAGGTAACCCCTTCATTACTCTAGCTTTGCATCAGTGATTGCAGAACAAGCCTTGTCATTAGTAAATTCAAATAAAGAACCTTTAAGAAATTGGAGGAGAGGCCTTGTTCTGAACATGAAAAGGCTCTTAACTACTAAGTCTTTTCATAAGCCTAAGGCTTCTGCTGGTATCCCAGCAATTGTGGTGTGCTGGGCACTGTAAGCCTGCAGTTCAGAGCCACATTACACAGCCTTACTTGTTAGCCTACTAATGAAGAATCTCACCTTCCTTCAGTGCTACTGGAATGCTACAAGAATGTCCGAGTGATCTGAAAACTTCAGTGAACTCCCTTTAAACCAGATGGTACTCTAATAATAGACACTTCCCCAGATTCCAAGGGGAAAAAGGTAGGGACAAGGAACCAACCAGACAGTAACTGCCCCTTCCAAGGTACATCATTTTCTTCAGCAAGACAGTAGTCTGAGGAGCTCCCTAGTTTATTTTCTAAGTATTTTTGTAATGTAACAGTTTGAAAATTTGTGTTGGCTTTAAGATGGGCTGCATTAAAATACCAATCCTTGTAACTGTGTAGGATCATTTTTGGCAAGAGCTGTGGTAGCTCTACAAACTCTTATTTGCAGGAGAGACAGACTTGAGGTTTTAGCCAGGCATCCCCTTGCACTAGGGCCTTTCAGTTTGCACTAGTGAGGGAAGCATGGAGCTATTTTAAGACAGAAGCAAACCAGCTCAGAGTCAAGTACAGTAATTACTAAACAGGTCTTACTAGAATAGGCTGAAGTACTAAATGAATCAGAACTAAGGTCTCCAGCTGGTAACTGGTCTTTTAGACAGCAATACGGACAGCAATAATGCTGTTTCCCTTCCTCAGAAGGAATGTAAATGACAATATTAGGTCCCACTGCACAATAATTCAGGACTGCAAACTAGCATTTAGTCAGGTCTGGAGCCCCCTCCCCTAACTGTCCTTTTTGAGCTTAAGCTACTGAATCCCAGGATGTGATGGAAGTCAACTGCCAGTTTCCAGTTTTCCTTTCACATTGCTGTGCAACAACAGAAATCAAGTTTTGCAAGTACTCCCTTGATGGCAAGTCATTGCTAGAGAATGACTGTCTTCAGCTCAAGTGCTTTAACTCATTCTATTTACTAAATTGTAACATTTAAAAAAATATTCATTATACCCAGTGATCACAGCTTAGTTGGACTTGGTTGACCAGCTTATTAGTATTGAAGACATCACCTTTCAGACTAAGTGCATCTGAAAATAGGTAGTCATTCTAAAAATGACATTTGTGCTCTCTCTATGGTTTAGTATATTTTTTCCTTGCAAGGAGTCTGTAGATAAGCTCAGCTGCAGAGTACATGCAGTTAAGAGCTCATTTTATCTTATTTCCAAGTGTAGGCTCTCCCTCCCCACCTTTCTGGAAGGGAGGGAAGTGGAAAGCATGGGAATGGTGAATGCATACCTCCATTATCCCCCTCATGGTGATTTAAGCATCTAAACTCCTTATACCTGCAGTGAGGTAGTGACATATTTGCACTTAAAGGTTCTTGTACAAGATGGTCACACAGATGAGATTTGTTACTGACTGTTGGCTTCATATTTAGAAACCTAGCTCTTTCTGGAATTGTTCAGTTATGATTTAAAGCCTTCATATTAGCTCTATTTTAGAATACTTCAGCAGTTAAAGATACCTGACCACTAATGTATCAAAGCACACTAGGAACACTCAAGATCAAGTTCAGACTTGTAAAAATCTGTTAAAAGCTATTTGGAGGGGCTACCGAGAGTCTTTCAGAGACACTGCAACATGTAAGCTGTAGCCAAAGGGGTATAATTCAACCAAAATATGCCCGTTCTATTTAAGCTTTGTCAATTCCACTAGCATGACCTGCAACTGTGCTACATGCCACTTAAAGTACTGAAGGGAGTATTTAAGAGTAAAGCAAAGCCGAGATGCTTATTTTGCTGGGCAAATAAAAAAAAAATCTGGAAGCAAGCTTGCACTGAAGTGCCTCAGACTCATGTTTGAGTTTCAGAAGTACTTAGGCAATCAATACACCCAGAACTTTGATTTCAGTCTCTTCATATTTTTGAAGTATTAGCCTTCTTCAGCACGAATTTAAGTTATTTTAAGAGCACGTCAGGGACACTGTTTAAGAGCATCAGATAAGTCATTCCAATGCACAAAAGATATTTTATTTCCAGTTAGTGTTTGCGCTCCTTTCTAGGGATAAGAGATTGTAAGCTTATTCATGCTCAGACAGTTTTAGATGGTACAGACATTAGAGCTAGTATTCTTCAATGTTTATTTTTATACTAAGACCAAGCAATTAATGATGCTATTTGATCACATTCCACCAGAGAACAAACAAGACACCTAATTCCAGTTCTGATGCAAAGCCATGCAAACTACATCCTACATGGGACAAGAGACTGCAACACTACTACTGGCACAAGTTTTCTACAAGATTACAAGCACGATTCTCTCACTGATCTCACCTGCTTTAGGATGCTCACAGGAATCACTATCATGAAACCAAACAACATTTCTTTTTTCTTCTTCTTTTGGTCTGACATCAAGAAAAACGGTAAGAGTTGTAGGACATAGATGGTACTTGGGGAATTTTTCACGTAGTAATGTAATGTAGTAATGACAAGAAATTAAGTAATTCTGTTGACAGCATGTATTTAAACTTTGGGCAGCTTACCTGAGATGGAAACTCCATTTCACTTCCAGTTATTTCTTCCTCATAGTCATCATCTTGTTCACCACTTCCCTCTCCTCTGGGTACATGCATTATCTTCCTCTCTGCCAGTTCCTAGAACACAGCTGAGTCACCACCAAGACCCCTTCACCCCCTCAAGATTTAAGCACATCAAGAAGGTTTAGTACTAGGAAGTTCTAGCTAGTTACTACTTCACTTACCTCACCATCATCTGTAATGAGTGTAACACCAATGGTGTCCCCTGTTCCCCAAGACTGAGACTTCCAGACCAGATCACTAGGACCTGGGCTTACACCAGCATCTGCACCCCAAATCTGCAGACAGATATAAATAATGAGCTTAAGATCCTTATTCTTAGCTAGATAAGGATTCATTATTGTGTGCAACTCCTAAGCACTCCCAAAGATGTCCAGTAATATAAGTTGAACCACTCTGCTCTGTGGCAGGATTTGTGCTTTTTTAGGACTAATCAAGAAACTGGCAGTGCTTTCAGCTTAAGACTGTAGAACATCTAGCACAGAAAAAGCTGTTAGCAGCTTCTACCAGATTAAGAGGTAGCCTTGCTTGGACATGCATACCATTTGGGTCACAGAGCAAAACCATGGTTATAGACTTACTCACAGCAGCAAGCTGTGTACACAAGATGGCCTTCTCTAACCTGGAGTCACTACCAGACCTCTTAAGTAAACTTGTGATAGTTTGGAATATAGAGTTGGGTTTTTTGAACACTTATCTAGACCTACTTAGATAAGCAGTTACAGCTAATGTTTAGCTTAATGCCACTAACTGAGCCCAGCATGGCTCAGTAGACAAGCGATGCTAGCAACAGGAAAAGTCTTTGCACAGCTTGTATCAAATCACCAGACCATGGGGAGCTCTAACAGTGAAGAGTTAGATTTTGTTTGCAATAAGAGCACATTTCAATCTCAAGAATCCAGATTATCCACAACTTTAAGAAAATTTAATTGGCGTTTCAGGTTAAGCTGTTGCAAGGATTTTCCTGTCTCCCTCTCCATATGAGGATTTTTGGTTCTCTGGGCACTTACAACACTGAGAAAGTTTAACAGGCATTAATAGAGCTTTTCTTGTTACACAAGCTGGGTCTCTATTGTCCTTCAAGATAACAAAACCACAGCTCTTAAGTATTACAAATCTGCTACCTACTGTAACCATCTGGCCTGCCTGAAGAGTGAACCGTGAAGGGAATCTGTATGTTGCATCAGAGATACTTCCAAGCCGTCGTCTCAACACCCATCCATGCAGCGGTTGATCCTATGGGATAAGAAGTTTCTCTCAGCATTACAGGCCAATACCATATCATAGAAGAGCAAGGTTCTTTCTATAGTCAAGGATCATTTAATTCCATTCACACAGCATAAAGGAGTCTGACCAATTTTAAGGCTGCCTTCAAGTTTCCAATAAAGCCTCCCTATGACCTGTGCCAGTACTTCCTTACAGTTAAGATTACCAACTGTCCCACAAATTTAGGCACCCCTGTCCTTGCCTTCTGTTAGAATATCATGATGTTCTTACCAAGGAGATTCTGATAAATGAACTTGGTCATGTCCTTCCACAAGTTGAGCCTGAACATACATAAAATGGCAGGTGAAGGTTTAAAGTATGTCAGGCTGAAGTAGCAAAGCTACTAACCTTAATTTTTAAAAGCTTCAGAACCTAATTCTAATAATTCAGGATTTGCAGATTAAACCATCTGAAGAGTTACCTAATTAGAAAAACCTTCTCCGTATGGGTTAGATACTGCCAATCCTATTCAGCCTTTTAGCTGTTCTAATCACCTCTAAGTAATAAGAAGCTGTCATTATCCAATTTACTAAGCACATTATGTGGTTCATCAAGGAACAAGTACTTCTGATAGTGCTAGACTGAATCTGGTGAGAAATAACTAAACACTTCTGCATCATAGAAGCCAACAGAGCTCCTCCAAAGGCACCTCTCAGGCAGCCCTGTGAATAGGACACCTGTAGTATCCAAATCAGTTTACAAACTCCCCTCTTGACCGCAGTCAGGTTAGCTGAAGAGTGGGCCTATTCAGTATTTAGTTTGGCAGTTCTTTCCTCACTTTTCATTCTTTCCAGCCCCCATCTCTTACTAAGCCAGAAGTCCATTCACAAGGAGTCATGCTTCACAGTGAAGGGAATGCAGACTTGAATGAGTAGAAGTACCTCTTCAGAGTTGTTTTTAAGCCTGACAAATTTTCCCTCAGTATCAATTTCTTCAATAGACACATTTCCAGAAGATGAAGCACGCTGAACAGTCTTAAATCCAGTACTGCGTCCTCTCATTTTGGCTTCTTTCATTTTCCTTTTTCTCCCATGCAGAAACCGGCGCCCTTGACTCGTTGTTGCTTGAGTTGCAGTGCCATGTGAAGATGGACTAGGTGAGAGCTTTAGTCTAGAAGGGAGTCAGATAAGCAGATATTCAAGTGAATGCTAGTTCTTCTTGCTCCTCTCCTCCCAGGAGACCCAAGCCTAACAGCTTCCTATATCCCAGCTTTCCATAAAGTCTCAAACATAAGATTTTATTTTTACTGGCAAGAACAACTTAGTAAGTAGCTTGTTAAGTTTGGAAGACAGCCTCAGACCTAGAGTTCAGAGCAAGCTTATGTCCATAAGAAATTATTCCCAATTGCAAGAAGTATTCATTTAAAGCCTCTATGGATATGCTCTTTAGTGGAAGTAGTTTTAAGTTCTTGACCTTTCTTAGCATGTAGTGAGAGTTCATGTTGTTCTCACCAAGCAGCGTATGGTGAGTTGGAGTTGATACAACTTCCTCATTTCATTCATGTATGCAGCCTTTAATGCTGAAGTTCCACGAGTGCCAAATGAACTTCTCAGCTAGCTAGACAGTTAAAACCTGTGCAGAATGACTACCTATGTAAGCAGCTTTTTTGCAACATTCATTACCCCATGCAGATGGCATCAGCACCTAAGTCTGAGGTACAAGGAGAGAAGAAGGGCCACTATTTCTAGGATGTAGCATGAAGCTTTGAGAAAGTTTAAATATGATTCAGGGAGGGGTGTCTAATGAAGCTTCGAGTCTTTTTGGTTGGGTTTACAAGTTACTACATTGTTAAGGGGGTGTGGGGTATAAAGCATGATCTATTGTAGATCGTTTTTAGGAACTAAATTATCATACTAATTGCACAATCACATTTACTTCTTGCCTTCTCCCCATTCTAAAGCATATGGGGTTAATTATTATAGAGGTCTTAGATGAAGTCTTCATATGAGGATCTTGTCATATCCTACCTCTGCTCCTCTCCTTCCAGCATCTTTCGGTAGGCATTTATTTCCAGATCTAAAGCCAGTTTCACATCTAAGAGATGCTCATATTCTTCCAACTGTGCTTGTACCTGCTGCTGGGTTTGTGCCATTTCTTTCTCTTTTTCTGCCATACGTCTTCGATGGAGATCACGATCATAATCCAGTGTCTCTTGTAGCTCCCTTATTCTGTTCTCCAAAGCAGCATTCTAAAATTAAAGGGGAAAAATTCAATTAAAGCACAACAAGATTAGAAGAGCCCAATACTTTGAACTGACTAAAGTAAAATGATATTAAATATATATATAAACATAGATAGTACCTGGCTTTGATATTGACTAACTTGGGACGTCAGAGCATCGACTCTCAGCTTCGTTTCCATTAGCTCCTCCCGAGCAGCATTGGCAAAGTCACTATTCCTTGCCGCAGACAGCTGGGCATTCTCCATCTATGGTATAAGTCAGTGTTAGTAATGAGTTACTTATGACCTTTTATTTTAAATACAGAGAAAACTAAGTGATTTCCAGCTGTGTTACATCTGGAAATAGTTATGTTTTACTTAACTGTGCAGATACCAATAAACTCCAGGTCAAAAGATTTTTCATTGCTTTTCAAGGGGGCTTACATGATTTTGATATCATGTCAGCAATAATCAGGTAATTAAAGGTGCTGGATTAAGACATTTCAATTACAGATGCATAAAGACTTTGTATAGATATGAGGTAAATTGATTCTCCAGAAGAACAATATAGAGAATAAGGTAGGAAGCTGCTTGTCAAAGCATAAGACTACATATTAGGTGTATTATTCTTCCCCAAAGTATTACTCGTCCCCAAAAGTTTTAAACAGTTTCTGTAACACTAAGCTATTTCTAGAGCAGGTCAATCTTGAGATTTTTTTGAGAAAAATAAAACAAAAGCTATGCTTTTTTAGCTTAGCAAAAGCTAAAAAAAAATAAAAGAAAGCCATGCTAATACAAGAGGCAGTCACAGGAGGTCCAGCAGGAATCCTGGCAGAAGTGTCAGAAGGAGTTTACTAAGTTAGAAACCAGAGAAACTCAGAAGAATTAAGACAAAATTAAGAGATCTACTTGATAATAAAAGCAGCAGAACATACCATTCTGCACTGAATATTAAAAAAGGCTTAAGAAGCAATACTGTGCAGTGCAACCAGCCCAGAGACCTCTAGGATCTTAATTACAAGAGTACAAGCCTGAAGCATTGCTTCTGTCTGACTGTAAGGCTAATGCTAGGACAAGGTGGTAGAGCATTTACAGGAGAGAGATACCATCACACTATCTCCACAGCCACTCTGCCTTATTCAGTACAGCTGCAAAGGAACATTTGCATTCATATGTTTGAAAGTGCCCTTCAGCAACCATAATACTGCTCCATGTATTTTAGTACAACTATAATTGCAGCAACTTTTATTCACCAATGCTGTAGTTGCTTAATACTAATAATATACTTATAAAATACTTAATATAAAATACTTAATACTAATAATAACTTAATACTAATATGTAGTTGCTTAATACTAGCACACTTTGGACCTAGATTTGTCAGGCTTGTATTCAGATTTATCAGGAGTTTGAATTCCAGTCAATTTTGTTACCTTAACTGTCCCTAACTCTGCTCAAAGGAATCATTTATGCTTGAACCAGTTTTATTTGGGATTATACATGTTTGTGGACAAAAAATTTAATTGTCAAATATTTGACACTGTTCTGAGATTCTACAATAGCTGTAGAGTTGATTACTTTTCACATTTATGCCAAGAAATTTTGCATGGAAAGCAAGGGCTTCACTCAGCTATTTATGTGAGTGTCAATTTAATCATGTCAAGGTGCAGAGCTTAAATTTTGTTTTATTGGCATCTTCTGCAGACTCACTTTTGCACTGAATGTTCGTTCCAGCTCTTCTTTGTATCCTTGAATTTGTTCTTCATGTTGTTTTCTGAGCCCTTGCAGAGCATCCGAGAGCTTACTTTCAAATTCTCTCTGACGGCCGGATTCTATTTCTGCTATCCTGCTCTCATGGACTCTCTTTGTCTCTTTTAGCTCCTAGGAGGAGAACAAGTTTCTCAGAAAATAAGCAAGCCACTTCACAACACAGCTCAATTTGAGACTGTGGCCTTACAGTAACAGCTTAGCAAGTCATTCAACACAAGCAGATTTGTCATCAAGTACATGGAAATTCATCTGTATTCACAGAATTTAGACACTCATCCATTAGGTCACCTACTTCTATCTAGGCACGCTGGACTGTTCAGCTTCCTTACTGCCAACATTGCTCTGATGAACTACTAAATGCAGTAGTTTGCATCCAGTTTGCAGACTAATCCTTTGAACTAGATTGATTTCTTAACTTTTCACCTAGTTAGAGGACATGCATGTAGACTAGTTTAAGAACTGCTTTATGTATTCTTATTTTATTCAAGAGCAGCAAGCTGGGTTAAAAATTCAGATCACCACTTAAACCACACATGCTTTGGAATTGGAAAGTTGGTTTACATTTACATGATATTCAGTTCTGTGGTACATAATGAATTATCAAAGCTGTCTAGTAAACTTTGAGAAGTGTTAATGAAGTAGGGAACATGAGATGCTTATTAGAAGAGATTCCACTTCTTTGGTTATTTTAGGCTTCTAGAAAACACCTGGAATCATTTTATTTCAGCTGTAATATTCGTACTTTCAGTTACACAAAGTAGTATGTTGGGATTGTAGTTACCTTCAGAAGTGCAGCCTGAGAAAATTATCTCATACTCCAGATACCTATTGGTACTATGCCAGTTAACATGAGGTTGTGCACTTTCTTGAAGTCTTCCTAGTTAGGTGGTTTTTATTGGTTGGTAGACTGTCATAGGTTGACTCAGCTAGTTACCTTTTTAAGGATAAAGCACATGTAACATTGCTTTTAAGGGCATCCAGGGGTCATTGACACCTACAAGAATCCTTGTTAATAAGCTAAAACATACATCTTCATGAAGGCGCTTCTGGAATGTCATTTGCTCTTGCAAAGTTTTCATTTGATTTTCCAGATCCACTCTCCTCAACATTTCACCGTGGAGATGCTTTTTGGTATCCTCCAGTGAGATCTTCAGCTGGAAGAGATTAACATCAGGGTAACTGAAATTAAGAGATGCTTTTCCAAACAAAGGCAGCCAATTTAAAACAGATCATTCAACTTCATTCCTACATCAAAATACACTGCTTAAACAGTAGAACAACAAGCTTCATTTAAAATTCCTGATTCACTGGGACCCAGGATGTTTGCAAAGTATGCTGTTAAAGTGTACGTGGAGCAGATTTTTCAGAGGGTAAGTATACAGAATCCCACAGCCACACCAGCTAAGTTTCACTACTGTTTTATTTCAAGCCCAGGAAGTAGACCTCAGGTAAATCAATTGTACCACCCATATAGATTCCTCCCCTTAACAATACTAAGTGTTCTAAACTTCCATCTAAATTCCAATGCCATTTATTTGATATTTAGCAAGTGATATCCCCCAGTATAGCCTTACTATGCTGGCAAGCTATTAGACACTTCAAGTATTGGAGTGTGCTATTTTAATGATACAAAGCTTTATTTCTCTTCCTAAGCCAGCTTGTTCAATGATCACATTAAAGCATCAAGATAAAACATTTTTAAGTAACTGCTGTAGCAATTCAAGCCTCAGAGTTCATTTCTGTAGCACAAGTCTATTAAAAAAAGTAGTGAGAAATTTATTCTACCAAGACTTAAACATAGTGAAGCAGGGTCCAAATGTTCTATTTAGTGACATGTTAGAGAATGCTACAGGGGCTGTAGCAATTCAACTTGATTTGCTCTTAGAACAAGCAGTATTATATACTACAGGCACAGAATGAAATTAAAAGGTACTTGCTACAGGGCATTTTAATGAACCAATTATTCATTTTCAGTAAGATTCAGTAAATCCTTTTGCTCACCTGTAGTTTTCATAGAAAACAGTCTCTGCCTACCTTTAAAACACCAATTAACTAATTTAGGAAAAGAAAAAGCAAGTCTTCAGGAACAAGAGCAAAACTGAAATTGTAGGAGCAAGTCTTACAGTGACTACTTGATCCTTCAGTTCCCGGAGGTCGTTCTCCAGGCTTCGGTTCTCACTCAGGGCTGTTGCTAGGTCGGCTTCCTTCGCGTTCAGCTGAGCATCGAGGTCCCTCACGCGAGCCTGTGCCAGGTTTAAGTCTGCTTCCTTCTTTGAATTCCTACGAGAGAGAAGTTTTACACTCACCAGTTGCAGCTGGCAAGGCAGGAATAGTTTTGTTTTTTTTTTAAGGTCTATTTACCATTACTGGGGGGGGGTGTGGTCTGTGGTAGAACTGAAGCAGAAGAAAGGGAAACATTTGCAGTGAGAATACAGAGTGGGCTCTAAGAAAGGAATCAGGCAGAGCTTTCAGACAAGCATCATTTTTCAAAACAAAGACATGGAGAAGCTTTGCCCCAGTTCGCAGCTCGTTTCTCTCAAGCCCTGCACAGTATTCGCTAGCGCGGACCGCCAGCGGGGAGGGAAGGCCCCGGCCACCATCTCCAGAGGGGCCCGAGCCGGGCACAGCTGGCAGCAGTCACCTGCCCCGACCGAGGCGGCACCCAGGAAGCGGACACCCCCCGGGAGCGGTTAAACCACCCGGCTGCGAGGGACAGCCGGGGGCTCGGCCTCACCCACCCGGGCGGAGAGGCCATGGGCCGCCGCGGCCGCCAGCGCGCTGAAGCGCCGAGGGCAGGAGGAGTTCTGGCCCCTGGAGGGCACCGTCCCGCGCCGGGGCCTCCTCCTGCCACCCAGGGCCTGCAGCCGTCCGGCCGACCGGATGGACGAGGCGGCTTCGGCGGCCGGCTCTGCCCAGCTCCACGGCAGGTTCTGGTCTCTGGAAGAAAGGGGTGATAGTTTCCCACCGCTTCAGTTTAATGTCCTTGCGGCTGTCTGACCTACGTCCAGGGTCCAGCTTCCTGCTCAAAACCTCTCAAATTTGAGATTGTGAGGAATAACGCTTCCGACTTATTTTAGCAGAAAGCTGCTCTGCCAAGCGGCTAGGTTGCGATAATTCACACAATGAGTTTTCCAGTTGATAACTGAGCAGACCCATTGGAGGGAGTCCAAAGTCGCTCTGCAGGAGCCATCAGCTCTAGAAAGCCTGGACAGCAAGGAAAGATTGGGGGAAAAAGTCAGGGTTGTTTAGTCTAGGGAAGAGAAAAGTGACAGGAGCCATAACAGTCTCCACACACGTCGGGGACTGCAGCACAGAGGCAGGGAATCTTTTCCCTGTCTGTTGTGGAAGAGACAGGAAGTTGTAGGCTTAAATTGCAGGGAGGGATATTTGGGTTAGACATTAGGAAGAAGAAATGAACGGTAGTTCAGCACTGAAGCAAGTTGCCTGGGGATATTCTGGAATCTTCTTCTGGCTTTAGAAGCGGTTACACGAACGCCTGCTAGTACCCAGGTACACATGGTTCTAGCATGGGCCTGGGGTGAGAGGGGCTAGATGAGGTTCTCTCCAGCTCTGCTTCCTAGAGGCATTTGTGGATCATCCTCACGCTCTGTGAGCATGAGGTGCTAATAACTATGCTAGCAAAAGAAGGTAGTTTACTCAGATTTTAGAAAAAAGTACTTCTGAGTGTAATCAACAAGTTAACATTGTAGATTTTACACCATTTACAAGTTTTTTTAAATTATTTTCTAGGCATTAATTCCACTTTGTTCTTGGGATCTCTGCTATCAGTATCACTTATTGTGAGTATTACCTAGTTATGATACTAACAAGTGTCTTATAATACTACTTATTGAAAATGAAACTACTAATTCTGTCAATCTAAATTTTCATTCCAGTCACCTAAATGTGTGCAAGAATGACACATTCCATTAGCATCTGTTAACTATGGGTTGGAAAGCTTCACTTTGCTCTGATGCAGGCTGCTTACAGCCCGGTTCAGGTTTCTTCAATTCTTTCCTGACAAATACTTTCAGAAAACTTAGGCAAAGCATTTAATCTTTAATAATACCAATTTAACAAAGCCTGGCTTTGAGAAGTGTTTACTACCATTTTAAACCAAGTTTAGGGTTCAGAACAGCACTTTGCATTATTACACAACAAGTAGTGACACTACTCCAATCTTGCATATTCTGACTTTGAAGTCTGCACTAACCATTCCAGAACTAAACCTGGCCTACTGACTATCAAATGCCTGTGATAATAGCTTTTTGACATTTCCTATCACATACTAATTTACATGTTCCAGGCTATGTCTCATACCTTGTTTGACCTGGAGAATTTGAATTTAAGAAACCTTTTTAAATCAAAAGACAAACTCCTGTTTGTCAAGACAATAGACTATTATGAGCACTTATAGAATTCATTCTTACAGCTTGGACTTATTACAGCACACATTTCAGGTTCAAAATGCACATCTATACCCACTGGTGCACAAGGAAACCAATCCTCTCTGCTGTGCTACTGTACTTGCTTTGACCTTCCTCAGGCTCTAAGTTAAAACAACTGATATGCTTACCCACAGCTCCTGCTTCCCAAACATCTTTGGCCTACTTCCAGTTACCACTGTTTAAGAAGTAAAAACAGAGTAACTGAAATGCAAGCGCATTTCATTGTTGCTGAAACTTTAAGTCTCTTTACTAAAGTGATTAATAAGAGCCAATGGTTAATGCCGTTGGGAAAGTTATCTGGTGACATTCCATCCTATAAGAGTTCCAGGTTATTTAAAGGGTTTATATAAAGGCCATGATACCCTCAAAGCAGTTTGTTCCAAGTCATCTGAGACATTTGCAGTTAGACAGCCTAGATACACATACTCATTAATATTAGGACTCCTGTCTAGTCCTTTCAGAAAACAGGATATACTTTGTATCATTTCCCATAGGTTATAAAGTTAGCCGCTTTAAGACCTAGATGCTTTAAAGAAGTTAGATCAGTCCAAAGGATTACATACCTGCCAAGCCTAAAGCTTTATAAACAAAGCCACTGAGTTAGACAAACACAGAGCAGCAGAAAAATTCCTGAACTGGCATTAGCCTTCTCACTGTCCAATCAAGTGGCTGGTTACATTTATGAAACAGACTTACAAGCTAGGATCTGGCATGAATGAGACAAGACCAAGCATTCTAAGCAGCTGAAAACAGAAACTTAGAGTAAAAACAAATTTTATCCTTAAACAGAAGAGCTACTGAAGTCCTACTGGATCTATGAGGATACAGCATTTGCACCATACTATGAAGAGTCAGAAAAAGCTAGTACTTAAAAGTTGTATGTTATAAAGCTTATAGCAAAGTTTAGGCAGCTTATTAGCATCCAAATTATACATCTGTAAGTGGTTTAGAAGTACAATAGGGCAGTACAGAGGTGACACTACTAGTTTTTTCACATATTCACCAAAGAAGCATGTTAAAAGTAGACACTTCTCTTTCAAGGAGTTTTGATTGTTGGGCCACTTCCTTTTCCAGGCCTTAGGGGACCAGATGACAAGGAGACAAGGCACAAGATACACAACTTGAAAAAAAAATGCAAACCTGAAACAGCAAGCAGTTCATCCCAGTAACATTTAAATCTTATCTGAAGATGGAAAAGCCACTAGGACAAGTCCTATGCAGTACCAGCCTAGGCCAGGTAAGGGTCAGTCAGGGAATATAGCTGTATCACTTACAGAACAAACTGCTTTGCTTAGTCCCCTGTAGGCAATGCCTGAGCTAATAAGCCCCTAGCAAATACTAGCTGACTCCATGCTGAAACTCCTTTTCCCCCATCCCTATAGCTTTCTACATGCTTTCCAGCATAGCAGCTTCTCAGGTGTTTATGGACCCAGGTGTGGTGGCAATCCCAGTCAGCCATGCATTCACACACCACTGCTCCATTACAAGCTCTCCCAACACCAGAGGCTCTGGGGGAGCCCCACACCCATCACAAGGGAGCTCTGCAGCCTCCTTCAGCCCCACAGCACTAGAACAGGTGCTCAAAGCAGTGTCTCTAGAGCCCACGTTACAGGGCACACACAGATTCCCCCTGAGCTGAGGCACTGCAGGCTCCCTGTACCACCCCTGCGGGCGTCACACCACCGCCTGCCCACACCGAGCACTGCCCACACCGAGCACTGCCCCCCAGCACCCAGGGGCTGGCTGCAGGCAGCTACCGCCTCTTGGCCCGCCCCGCCTGCGCCTCGGCGCCGCAGGGCCGGGCACCGACCTGCTGTGCAGCTGCCGGTGCTCCTCGCCGATCTTGCCCAGCTCCACCTGCAGCGCGGCCCGCTCGATGGCGATGTCGTCCAGCGCCCGGCGGGCGTCGGCCAGCTCCGCCTCGTAGCGGAGCCGCAGGCTGCCCAGCTCCCGGCCGCTGCCCGCCTCCTGCTCGGCCAGCCGCTGCTGCAGCGCCGCCTTGTCGGCCTCCAGCGCCCGCACCCGCTCGATGTAGGCGGCCAGGCGGTCGTTGAGCTGCCGCAGCTCCTCCTTCTCCTGCAGCCGGCTCAGCCGCGTCGGGCTCAGCGGCGAGGCGGCGGCGGCGCGGCCCAGGGAGCGGCCCCCGCCCGCCGGCGTGGAGGACAGAGCCGTGGCCATGGCAGCTGCGGGCTCGGCACCGCCGGCCGGCGCCGCCCCGCGCAAGGCGCCCGGGCAGCCCCGCCGCCGCCCGGTATAAATAGCCGGCAGCTGCCGCCCGCCCCGGCCGCTTAAAGGGCTCGGCCGGGGGCACCGCCGGCGGCTCCGCTAGAAACAAACAAACAAAAACACTGTTTTTTCATTTCTTTCCTTTTTTTTCTTTTTTTTTCTTTTTTCTTTTTTCTTTTTTTTTCTTTTCTTTTCTTTTTTTTTTTTTTTTTTTTTGCTCTGGTTTTGCACATGATTGCAGCTGCTGCAGCACATCCGTCCAACGGAGCTGCTCGCAGAGGGCGGGGAAGGAGCTGGTAGGAAGCCGGCAGCAGCTCGGCGTCGCTACCAAACGGTGCGAGGTGCCGGGGTAAAAAAAAAAAAAAAAAAAAAAAAAAGAATCGCCTTTGGAGGCAGCATCACTGCCGCAGTGTGATGCTCGCACTCCGGCCTGCCTCGCCCCGGAGCGCTGCTCTTTCTGTCTGGTTTTTGCATTTTGTTCAGGCGATGAACATAAGCTAGTCCCTGCTTGTTTCTTGTTTGTGGGCATTTTTAGCTTTTTGGTTGGGCTGTTGTGGTTGTCACTCAGACCAGTGCTGCAGTGTTGCAGTTGAAAATTGCTGCTGTGTGTGAAAAGGGAAAAGTGAAGGGGAAAAGGGAATCTGCATCAAGACAAATATTTGAAGTGGAATATGAAAACACTTATGCTGATTACATTTTATAAAAGTTTTTCTTTGACATCCCATATTAAGGGCATGTACTGTGGTAGTTGTCCATTTCCTCTAATAATTAATTGACCTTATTTTCACTTTGATATTAATTTTTACTTCTATTTTAGAAAGTAGATTCTGCAGTGATTAAGTACAAGAAGAAAAATCTCTGAACATTAATGTAACTGTGAGTTATGATATTTGTTGCAGCAGTTGAAAGATGCTTTAGTTAAGAGCTTAGCTTAGGCCAATATTGCTTACAACCCAGATTAACAGCCTTTGTCCAAGCATACGAAGTATAACTAGTCAAGAAGTTCTTTAGATATCTTTAATAGAGCAAACAAAAACCGCTTTTTAGCTAATCTACGATGTAGGCCTGTATTCAATGGTGCATTTAGTCAGTTACGTTACTAGCCAAAGCAAAACTTCCCAGTTCCTGCTGGGTCCTAAAGGTGCTGAGAGTTATCAAAGGCTGCGTTACTGCGCGGAGAGATCTCCGATTCTGTTACTGTCTGCTGCCAGCATGGTCGCAGGCTGAGCTCTGCCCACAAGGCCAGTCTGGGAGCCTGCCGTTCTCCCTCTGAAACTGTGGCGTTGTCAGGAGCGTAGCCTGTGCTTTCAGGCTGCGCTATGGTCAGTCCCTGATCTCAGGTGATTTATAAGGTCTCAGGTGAACTCCTGCCTGTACAGGAGAGTATGGATATGCAACTGAGTCTTTTTGCTGAGCATATTTGTATAAAAAAACCCAAACAAAATCTCAAGACGCTACAACTATATGTAGTTTGGTAATGATATGCGGCCAAACTGAGCTCCTCTGGTTCTTGTCCTAGCAACAGTGTCAGGAAATTCTTTTCTGCAAAGCAGTTTCAGTTTTTTATTTTACTATAACAAGTACTTGTTTGTTCTTCCTTGCCAACAGAAAACTCAATACAAGAAAAATAGCAAGTATGATTTAAATCTGAATATATACCTCTAGGACCAAGATGCCTATGTCTGAGGGTGCAGTTTGGCTTTGAATCCTTGGTCCTCTGTAAGGAACACTGTGATCGTATGTCATTGTCATGTTTGATAGTTGCGTGTACTGGCCAGCTGTTCAAATACAATTGTGTGCTTTTGGAACAGACACAGAACAAAGCAAGAAATCTGCTATTCTGAGAATATTTTCCATGTCTGCCAAGGTTTTGTAATAGAGCAAACAAAAACTGCTGAAAGAGATGGTTCAAAAATAGTCTAAGTTGATTTTATCTATTATGTTTTTCACCTACTCTCCCTATGCAAGAACAGAAGCAGGCAGCTTAAGGAACATGTGATGGAACTCAACTGATCTTTTTTTAATGACATTTTGTCTTTGACTAAGACTGTCATCAATCCTGTTTAGGCCACATATGTAACTGCAGAATTCTTGCGGAGATAATCCTGTACCATCCTTTTGTACTGTTTCTAGCATAAAGGCAGGTCAGAAATGTTTCAGAAATAAGAAAAGGTATGTAGGGTACTAGGAAAAAAATATGACAAACGGCATATATCCAAGATTAAAGTAGAATAAAAGTTTTTCTGCAAATAATCCGTTTGCACAAAAACATAGATGCGTGATATTTAGAAAGTACTTACAGAATCCACAAAGGAAGAAAAAAAACTTTAAAAATATTTGTGGATTTTTTTCCAGCCTCTTAAGCAGATCTTAAGCTCATGAAATTAAGTGAAAAAAATACAATAATAAAGTGAAAGCCAGGAAAAAGTTAACTGAAGTTTCTGCTAGCCTTTTCCCATTAACAGTATCCGTGCCTTCTAACCAGTCCTACTCATGTGTCATCAACCTGTTAGTTCATCTCAAAATATTGTCAGGAAGCTGAGGACATTAGCATGTCTTAATGGCCTTAAGCAGCCTCAGCTGGGGCTTCTAGCCACACCTCTACCCTCAGGCTCTAGAGTTCCCTTTCAGCTCGGCCTTGGGCATATAGTTCTTGACTAAGCTCTGCTGTGGGTGTCTGCTGTTAGCTCTGTCGTTCCTGTGCCTGGCTGCGGACTGGACCCTGCTGTCTCACGGGCTGGTTTCTCGGCTTGACTTCGGACCTGCTGGTCCCCTGGGCTCTCAGCTAGTGGTGGCTGCTACTGCCGCTGCTGCTCTGGTTTTGCCCTGCTCTGTTGTTTGAGAGTTGTAGGATGGGGCTGTGGCTGGGAAGGCCCCTGCCCTGCTGGCTGTGCTGCCATTCTCAGCTCCTGGCCCTGGCCGCTCTCTGGTAAGTGTCTTCTTGGATTGCCGTTGATTATAGTTACAACGGTTAAAGACTTGAGTAAGGTGTCAGTCCTACTGATAGAAGTGGTGACTTTTCTTTCAATTTTTTTGTGACCTGACATGAAATATTTGAATATGTGTCTACTTTTCAAGTGTTATTTAAACAAATTTAAAGTTATATGTTGTAAATAGGCTGGGTTGGTTAATGTATTCAAAAAAAGTAGTACTGGTGGGAGGTAAGAGTAGATGCAGGTAGCGTAGACAACAGAAACGTAGTAAAAAGGCTACAAGAACTCTTTCTCTGGTAATCATTCTTCATACATGAGAGTCTCTCCCTGAGCATCCTTTGGAAACTAAACTGGATGGCCTTTAGTCTTTGAAATAGTTTAAGGAGCTTGTGCATGCAATAGTGCTGTTTTGTTTCAGATGAAGACTGAAATTGCTTTGATATGTTAGGATATCTGAGCAAGTATTTTGGCAAACAGCCTTATTTACAGGTAGATGTTACTGATTCACATGCTTTTAGGGCTAATGAAGGCAGATTGTGATTCCTGTTAGACTGATAAGGATTAATAAGGTTATTGCTAACCTTATAGGAATGGAAATGGAAGCTCCACAAGAAAATCTGTGCTCTCTCACCAGAAGAGTGAAGGGGTGAAAGGACAATTACTGTTTTGTATAGCATGGACTGTAATATGCACAGATAGAGATGTCCTTCACAGAACATGTATCTTCACAAATGATTCTCCTATGTAGTGCTTCAGCATGTGCCCCTAACTGTTTAGCTAAGTTGAGGAGGCAGGTCACAGTCTGTGTTTTACCAGTGGTAGAATAACAGCTTTCCTTGCAAAGATCCTGTAAGTCAGCAATCAGTAAAGGACTAAAAATAGCATTCAGATTGAAATTGTTTGTTGCATGATCAAGTATACAGTATATAATTAAACAATAGATTGGAAAAATATGGAATATGGGAAATATGTGTGATAGTAATATTTTGCAGGTGATACTTTGTAAAGTCCTGTCAGGTTATTCTGATTTTTTTTAGATGCCAGTGGCCAAGCCCTATTATCATGTACAAATACAGAGAAGCTGTACTGATAAACATCTTATATGCATGCAGCTATGACTCAAATCTGGCTCACTATCTGTAGATACATTATCTCTTCCAGTTTTATGGAGACTGTGCATTAGTTTCTGTAGGGATGTTTGTAGAGAAGGGAGGGAGGGAGGAAGAGATCTTGACTCCTGCGTGGTGCAATAATATAACTGTAGTCTATAGGCTTTACTAATATCAGTACCAGAGTTTGAGGAAATGTCACAGACTATGAGGAATTCTCATAGTATAGGGTAACAGGGACAATAAAGAAGAAAATAGGAAAGCAAAATGGGGAAAGAAGCTTTTTTTTTTTTTTTTTTTTTTTTTTTTTTAGTGACTAGATACATCTAAAATAAGAATCTTGATTAACAGACTCTTCCCTCCATGCTCCAAATTCTGCTAACCTCTCTTTATCCTCATCCATTATCAAAGGTATTCAGTTGTCAGCACTGAATGTTAATAAGAATAACCAGTACGCTTGCTGGCTCCCACAGGAGCCAGGAACCTCCTCTGATCCACCAGAGTCAAATCTGAGTCCCTTGTGGAAATGAAATCATTTCCATATCTTAGTAGAATATAATAACAAAACAGTGCCTTCTTTTATATCCAGGCAACATTACTGAGTAGAAACGTGTTTAACTCATTTCACAGAGCAGTTTATATCACTACTACTGCACTTGACCCAATACCTCACTCAACGTGGAGTGTTTGGGCAGTGGCCTGTCTGCTGAGGAGAAAGGATACTTTGGTAGTGATTCACAGCACAGTTTCTTAATGAAGACTAAGTGTGCAACTTAAACTAGAGCAGTTCTCACCATAGGGAGCAAAAGAAGTTGTCAAGTAGAAGTAGAGAATCAAAAATAAATTTCAAACTTGCTTTCTGCCTTTAAGTTCAATATATTGCAAGTATAGATAGACCTGAGGATCCTCTGTTAATAGCTCATCTCGTTTTCCTTTTTGTGTTTTATTTCCTCCATTTTTTCTACCCACACAGGACAGGAGTGTGTGACCATTTTACATTATGGGTTGTGAAAAAAAATTTTTTTTGTCTTTGCATTGACACAGACTGGATGTGAGAAAGTGTGAATTTTGTTCATGTTACTGCCAAACATATGCACGATACTGCTTATCTTCTGAAACAGTTTTCAGATGGCCTCACTTTGATGTTGGGGACTTCTTTTATAATGTATTAACTGCTACCCACGTACTTCCTTTGGCTGTGCTGCATGTTCTGATATGAGCCATTCATCTTCTGCTTTCAGAACCATGATGTCTTTCAGTCATTACCATTTCATCCAAACAATATGTCATGTATCGCTTCCAATCTTATGCTATGATGCTATCTCACTTTGTTTGCTCCCTACATGTGTCCTCTTTAATTTCCATGTTGATCTGTATTTTCAGTCACTCACATAGTGATATGCAGAAGTTCCCTTTTGAGGTGTAGACCATCTCCTTCTCCCGTACCTTTCATGCTAAGCTTAGTGTAAGGATCCCCTCAGAAAAGCAATTATCCTACTGACCTTCGTCTGTCTGTTGTTCATGACTTGCAACAAAACCGATTTCCTCAGAGCTCCTGTTTATTTACCAAATGTTGCATGCTTCACATGACACTGCTGTTCTCAAGAACACTTTATTCTTAACAATCACAAAAGTAAGCATCATCAAAGACTGAGGAAGATAGACCCTTGCTACTGTTGTATGAGAGGAAAGTGGCAAGTAAGTTCATGAACAGAAACCTGGCATATACAGCCCTGGGCAGGGGAAATGTACTTTTTTCCCCCTAAGCCATAAAAAGAAAAAAAATCTTAGTACAGTTATGTGTAAACAAACCTAAGATACTTTGCTTCTGCAATACTTTTCAGTTTGCCTTATCTGCATTCAGATCTTCATCTGTACAAGTTTGTATTTAAATTACACATGCAATCACCTGATTCTGTCTGTGAAAAGACATGCTACATAATGATGATGTAAATGTTACAAATTGATCTTGAAATATCAGTTCTAACATTTTAGTTAGGTCTATGAGCACTGAATTACAATAAGATGCAAGTATCTGCCATTTGAATCAAGATGTGTTTATTCTGGAAAGGAGAAGAGTCATGAAATTTAATGCATTTTTCTACTGCTGTACAAGAGCATAAATATGCAAATAAGCCGTAGGTTTTGCTTGAGGATAAAAAGGAATCTAAGATACAAAATGGACAAATAAGCAAGTATTTGGAATGGTGACTGCGCATGTTGTATAGGTTAATGTAAGATTTATTTTTTAAAACATACCGAGAGAAAAACAGCAGTTTTCTTCTATGGTGTTTAGGTATATACATGTAAGCAATGTGTTTCTCTATAAGTTTCAAGAATTCTTTTTTCCACTTACTGATGGAGCTGTTTTCCAAAGCCTGGGGTAGGGCTCAACATGGAGCACGATGGGTTCCAGAGCTCCAAGAAATCAAAGATGCAGTACTGCAGTTGAACTTTATACCCTTACACCAACAGAGGATTTATTCTTTATAGGATATAACATGTTTGTGAAGTGTAACAGTACAGGATTGCTCTCCACCCCAGAGAGCTTGTTATTTCAAAGTAAACAAATACCCTGTACAAATGCAATGCAGGGCTAAAGAACCGATTAGACTGTGTCAGGGATCTCATGATTCTAGTTACAGGAAATTTAACATTTTCTTTTTATTAGTCAGTCAGGTGCAGTGTTATTACTGATAACTCTGAGGTCTCAAACCAAAATTCAGTTTCTGTATGGGGCCTTGGTGGGGTACCTCCAGCTTTGGTATTAGTCTTAATCCTGATTTATGAGCCAAATGTTGTTCTGTAGTGTTTCAATGGATTTTAAATTTGTAGTTTAGCCAAACATTTCTCCCTAAGTAGTGTAGACTTCCATTATGATGAAAAAAAAATGTTTTTCATGATCATCAGACTGGCTTAACTGAGCTTGCTTTGAGAGAATATTTGTATATAAATGGAGTCTGCTCAAAAAGACTGTACACCTGCCTTTCAGGGCAAAGATAAAGACACATGCTTTTTCCTAGATGTGAAGGTCTTGTGATAGTATTCTCTGAGTGCAATCTGATGATTGTCTTGTTGAACAGTTTTCTGTTTACCAGACCAAAGATTTAATTTTCTTCAATTTTTGTCTTCAGCTATATCTTGCAGGAGCTTTTTCCTTTTTTCTTCTTTTTTCTTTCTTTCTTTTTTTTTTCTGTGTACACTGAGTAGGCTGGAAATTTCTGTGAAATTGAATAAAAAAAAAACAATGAGTGAGAAGATAGTTCATAGTCACTTTCAATAGTGAAGGCACATGGCCTTAAGTCAGTATAAAACAAAGGATAAGGCAGTTGCATTTCCAACAAGCTTCCTCCTGAGGCACCATACCAGCTATAGGGTTGGACAAGATCATTACTGTGTTCAATGAAATAAGTGCAAATGTCAATTATTTTTCAATTTTATGAACAGCAAGGGCTTTACATTTTAGAGTTCAGTGGAGGAAAAGCATACATGTAATAAAAAATTACTCATGACGAGATAAATACAGGAATTATGCTTGTTAAGTCTGACTGTAAAGACTGTCATTACAGCTTCTCATTCAGAAATTATGTATCAGCTCTGCAAAACTAACATGGCAAAGTAGGAATTAGAAATTGAGGTAGAAGATTAATAGCGGTTTCATCACACAGAGAAGGTAATGCCTAAGGACCTGACACTGGGTGAGGGGCTGTACAAGCACAGTATAGTAGACAGAGAATGATAGTCTCTGCCTTGGAGAGTTTGATCCATGCAGTCAAGATGGAGTGGGCAGAAAGGAAGTAATGTTTCCTTAGAAAACGGTGATTTTATTTTGAACAGAAATGTTCAATCATTTTTTCCCCCAGGATTCCTGATGAGCTTCTCCAGGGATGAAAGTTTGGCTTCCAGAATCTGGAAGCTCATGGCCTTTAGGGTATATATTGAAGGAGTCTGCCATGGAGCTGCAGGGGCTGGGAATTCTGTACCAGTTGCTGTCAAACAGGTCAAATCCTTGGTTTCAGTCAGGTTTTGTTCTTGACTCAGCAGAAGGAGGTAGCCAAAAGATTCCCAGTAAAAGTCAAAATCCCAAAGCTTTCAGGTTCATTGAAAGTTCAGAGAGAAGTAACGTGTACGGAGAGATGCAGAAGGCTAAATGATGCTGAGGTGAAGAAACTGAGTAAAGGAAGGTAACAAATCATATTGGGTAGGAATGAGCTTCACATAAGAAAATGTGCTATTAAAAACTGTCATAAAACCGCTGAATTTAAAGCAGCATACCTATATGTTCCAAAGACTGTTGTTTCCTGAGTACTCATCTTCCCCACACAGAGGAAGACTTCAATGTAATAGAAGCACAGCCTGACCTTAGATGGTGGGGGAGAATGGGATCAGCAATGCCATCATTTGAGTCACTTGGGCAAGGCATGTGTCTTGTCACTCTTAAATTTAAGAGGTAGGCTTATATATATATGTATATAAAAGTAATGTAGTATAGTAGAATTATTTATTTTAATGCTTCTTTCTTAACATCTTACTGGTGGATAATGCTTGCAGGTGTTAACATCTGTTTTTAAACATGCTATAAATTCAGATGTAGACTCTATAAGCAAAGGCCAAGATCATGTAAGGAATTATGAGTATGTGAGGCATCAGCAGACTCACTGAAGTCGATGTTTGCTTGTATGAGCTGCCTAGCCTATTCTGCTGCCTCTTGTTCTTTCTACAGATTTTTTTTTTCAGAACAAATGTTTAAGACCCTCATATTGAGGATGTTTGATTATTCTTTGTGTCTAGCAGATTCATAGCATCACTGTATCTGACGAAAGGGATGCACATAGCCAAATGATGTAGAGATATCTACCAGGAGCAGTGAATTAGGAAGTATAAAGCAGTGAAGTAGGAAGGTATCTGAGTAAGCTGGGAGAACATTGAACAGTGCTGAAAAGTGCTGAAAAGGGGCAAAACAAGGAAATGTAGACCAGCACTCAAATTTGGAAAATTCTGTTAGAACTTCAGGGCCAAACCTTTCCAGGTAATCTCTGGCTAATGTCAGGACTAGGAACAAACAGGCACCTCCAGAAAAATAGCTAGAGATATTTTTTTTTTTCTAAATATGCCTATCTAACAAACAAATTAATGCCCACTCTGTGGCTTTTGTTTTAGGGATCCAGAGGAGACTTTGAATATTAAGAGGGTTAAATAATTGTTAAAAGTGAAGTGCTATTCTAAACAGAGCTTGTGCAAACTGCATGTTCCCAACTAGCTGTCAAGTCTTTAGGGTCAATACCGTTCTGCTGTGAATATTGTTTGTTTGCATCCTGTAGTACTACCATAAATATTTGGGGAACAGGAAGCTTGAGATTTTATAGTAGATCTAATGGCTACATTCCAGTTTTAAACCCACTTACTATTTTAAAAAAGATCAAGCCCTAAGCAGGGCAGTGCACGGCCCGGCGAGCAGGCGGCTCGCCGCAGCTGCGAGGGGAGCAGGACGGCGCAGAGCGCGGCGCGGTGCGCGGGAGCGGCGGGAGCGGCGGCCCCGGCCCCGCGGCGGCCCCGGGCCCGGCCCGCTCCCTCGGCCCGCTCCTCTCGGCAGAGGGCACTCTGCTCCTAGCGATGGAGGAGGCGCTTTCCCGTGCTGGGGAGAAACCTAAACAGATTGGAAAAGTTTCCAGTGCAACATATTTGAACAAACTCTTCATCGGTTATGTTTAGTTCCCTGGCGCACGGTCTCAACGCCGGTGGCAGGGCCAGGAGCGCTCCGTGCGGCGCCTTGCTCTCGTGCAGACCCGAGGCAAGCTCGCGGCGTCGGTGGAGCCCTCGCGCAAAGGTAGCGGACTTCACGGAGCTGCTCTCCAGCAGCCTCGAGAGGATGGGACGGAGACTGTCCTGTGAGGCGTTCTCGTTAGACTGACAGTAGGAAACCTAAAAATATCGTAGAGGGCAGCGCGACTCGGGACCGCCGCGGTGGGCGCGCAGCCCGGCAGCCGTACTGGGGGACTCGTGCGGAGGAGACGCAGCCCGGCTGCGGCTTTGCAGGCTCGTTTGCCTCGGGTTCGGGGGCTGCCTGCGCTCCGCGGCGCCTTTCCGCCCCTCTGGGCAAGAGGGGCCGCCGGCCCGCGGCGCCGGGGGAGGGCGCGGAGCGGCGGCGCGGAGCGGCGCGGCGCTGCGCGGGGGAGCCGGGCCCCGCTGGCCGCCAGCCGCGCCGGCGGGGGGCGGCGGGCCGGGCCGCGGCCCCGCGCCGCAGGTGGAGGCGCCCGGGCGCTGCGCGCCGCTCCGCGGGGGCGGCCCGCCGCCGGCAGCCTGTAGGACCTTGGCTGAGGCGCGGCGGTGGGCTGGAGCCTGGCGTGAGGGAGGGGCCGCGGCTCGCGATGCGGGATGCTGCCGCGCCGGGGCAGCGGCGGGCGAGGCTTTTCCCTGCCCTGCGAGCGGCGCGGAGGCTCCCGCCGCTGCCCGCCTGCCCCGGCCGCAGCCCCAGCCGCGGGCGGCCGCGGCGCCGCGCCAGGTGGGTGAGAGCGGGAGGCACCGCCGGGAGGAGCCTCGCGGCTGCGGCCGGCCGCGCTGCCGGGAGCCGGCGCCCGCCCGCGGGAGCGGCGGCGGCGCCCTCCGGCGGGGCCTCGCGGCGGCGGCGCGCTGCGGCGCGGGTCTCCCGCAGAGCCGCGCGGGTCTCCCGCAGAGCCGCGCGGGACGGAGGCGCCGGCCCCGGGGAGGCGCCCGCTGCCTCCCGCCCCGGCTGCACCTCGGCAGCGCCCGGCAAGGGGGGAGATGCGCCTCCGTCCGCTGGCGCGCTTGATTAAAGCCTCTGAACGGCCAAAGCATCGGAAGCGCGGAAGGGTGGGGGTGATGCCCGTATCTGTCTGTCTGTCTATCCCGCGCTTTTTAAAGCACTCTTATTTTTGTAAGGGGTTTTCATTAAGTTGGTTGACAGGTGCTTGAGCTGCGTGAGTAGCTGGTTCTCCTTTGGGACATCTGGTCCCTTAGGAAGGAGGGTTTTCCTACGGGCAAGACGCGCGTCCGCCGTGGGGCCCCGCAGAATAGCGGGGGTGGCGGGTGGGAGGAGGGCCGGGCTGCGCGCGTGCCTCTGTGGGAGGCTGCGTGGAACCTGCGCTGTTTTATGGGATCGCTATGGTAACGAGCAGTCTGAGGCAAAAAGATGCGCTGATGCTAAGAATCGGCAAAATTAGCGTTACTACTCTTTTTTTTTTTTTTTTTCCTCGTTGGTAAGTCTAACTTGACGTTTTTAGTAAAAGTGGCTGACAGTTCAATGTTGGCCCTATAAACTGGTGGTGACCGTGAAAGTGACGGGCATGATTTTTTTCTCTCCATCGATCACTTTATCTCTGAGCTGTTTGGAAGCCGTGTAAATGACTGGAGTCCCAGGGCAGAGCTCTCAGCTCTGAGTGGGTGACGTTGCTGAAATGGTACATCAGAAATCATTTGCTCCTAGGGCTGTGCTTTCTGGAGACTAAGATTAGAGGGGGACTGGATAAACTGACTTGTGCTCAGGAGAGAATCAAACTTGCCTGCTATTGCTAGCTTCCCCAGCCCCCGCTTTCTGCTCCCTAATTGGAGCTGCCTCACCCTGTAGGCTGTGCTCATGGCATGCGATCCGAGTCTGCCTTGCTGGCCAGCACGAAACTCTGGTGTCTGCATTGCATTTCTTCCAAAGGCCAGTTCCATCCCTTTGCCCAGTTTGCTTTAGTCATTGGGACTCTGGCAGAGCCCTCTTGGTTTTGTTTGTAACTTGAAACAATTTCTCTCAGCAGAGCCCTGAGGCACGAGGATGGCCAGCCCTAAAGCCACAGGGCTCTCCTGGGGGATCACCTGGCTTGCCATTGCTGTTTGTGCTCATCTACAGGTAAGTAATAAATTCGTTGTTGCTGCCATGGCTTGTCCTTTCTCAAATGATATTACTGCACACTTATTACTGTTTTTTTAAATAGAAAACTGCTGAAGCAACTGCTTTGTGAATAAAGGGCTACAATGAGAGGGGAGAACACAATTTTCCTGTCACTGAAACTAATTTCAGAGTCATCCATGTGGAAATTGATGCTTTCTCTCTTCCTGGTAACATTGTACCTGACTTTACTGTATGGAGACCAAAGGGAGATCTTGCCAGATGTATAATACCTGAGATTTTTCAAGGCAACATAGTTGCTTATTACCTCAGGAGGTTTAGCACTTGATAAATGTTAAGATACTGTAAGTGATAAGAGTTGTAGGAATATCTGGGCAGAAATAGCTAAAGCTTTTGGAAATTGGTGAGTATCTTCCTGGAGGTTTGTGAGATGGTCTTTGCTTCAAGTGTTCAATGTATTCAGGATCCATGGAGGAAAGCCATAGCTGCCAATTGATCTATTGCTGACACATGAGCCTAATTGGTTCCAAGAAGTGAGTATTTCAAGAAATATGGTGTGCTGGCATGCAGCAGAGATGTTGTTTGTCATCCTCTATACTGATGGTTCCCACAGTACAGGATGTTTCAAGGATTCTTCAGTCTTAAATACACTCAAATCAAGAAAACCTTAGAAAAGGGCAACTAAATAAATGGAAGAACTCTTTTTGAAATGAATAGTATCAGTTTCTGAAGGCTTTAGTGTAGCAATTTTTGACAGATAAGTGAAATTTTGTTTTTGAGTAAAAGCACTGATCCTGCTGACCTCAACATTACATACTGCGTGTAGTATGGCAATGCTGAGGAACGGTGGTTTCAAACTGGAGCCTGTTGTGTCGGACATTAGGTAAACATACGTCCTGAAGAGTTTTTAATCTAAGTATAATGCAACAGGCAAAAGTAATATGACAGTATTCAAAAGTAATAAGACTGTACTGGACAGCTCAGTAAGCTGTGATCGTTCGGGGTACCCTTTGGGATTTAAGGGAGGGGAAATGCGGCTCTGACCCATCCTCAGTAGCACAGTTGAGTGCAGCATGTGCTATGAATCATCTGGTGGGGGGATAACTGTTGATGAACACCATCCGTATCTGTATTATACTTGGTCTATGCTAGCTGGTCTTGAAAGCACACTGGTTACCTAATATCAATATGACTTTTTGAGTAAGACTTGCCATCTGAGTCAAAATTATTAGAATCTTATTAATTGTGCAGTAGAACATACTGCATTCAGTGCATGTCCCTGCTGATAGGAGAGCAGTGGACTCTCCCTTTGCTTTCTGTATTTGCTTGTTTCTTTTATAAGAACAAAGCGTTACTGGTTTGCCATGCTTGTTCTTGTATTTTTGTGTGTAAGCAGTTGAGTGACTTTGTAATAACCTGCCTTACAAGATGTTCAGAAAGTTGTACATAAAGCTCACTTAATAGCTCTGGGAAGGGAAGTGTCGGCTTTGTGTTTGGGCCTTTTGATTATGAAGAAACCAACTCTTTCTCTCCCAATATTTTTCTTCTATAATTTTTCTTTCATATTTCTTTCATTTTAGAACTGGAACCAGTAGTGGTATAGTTTCATCTTCTCCACAAATGGTTTGGCATAGCTTCACTTGTCTTTTTGTAATAAAAACAAACCAAACACATTGGAGTAATCAATAGGCTATTATAGGTAGCTTCATGAACATTTCAGTTTAGGTCAAATGTTTTGGTCTTGATTGTCCTTTTAAATAAAAGCTAATCTAGTTGGGATATTTGCCATTAGCGCTTAACCTCGATCTTGCAGGAGGCCCTTCTGCTCCTAAATTTTAGGTGTTTTATCACAATTCTAGTCACATTAAAGATATTTTATAGTATTTAACATAACATTTTTGGTATCCAATAACCATTAATTCTTTAATTGGTTGCTTGGGGCCATACTATATGGACCACACACAGTCATTCTACCCTAGTATTGTACTGTAGCTTCCACTTGTGTTGTTTTTGGCTATTAAAAGGCTTATGTCTGGAGCTAATCAATTAGACACAATTGGATGCTGGGCAAGGACGCAATCTGGGCCATGTCACTTATGTGCAATTGATTAATTTCATCCTGCTGGAGGCGGGTACAGCATAAAATAATGACCATTTTAAAGGAATGTGGTGGAAATGTGGTATGACTGTAACACAAGAAAAACTTTAACATGAGAAGTTGTGGAAAAAGAGGTAGCTGTTACTGAGAAGAAATGGAAGTTAACTTTAGTTACGGGAGCTCTTTCTGATTCTTGAGTAATGCGGTCAAAAGCTCTGTACAGTGTCTGTCTAGGCTCTGCACTTACAGGCATGTTGTGTCTCAAGTTTATGACAAGATTGTTTTGTCATAGGCATCTCTGATAGTAGATTACTTCCTTTTTGTAGGATAACAGGGTGAATAGCTTACTAGGGAGGCATTGTTGAGCTTCCTGTTCGTTTAATCTGTTCTGTGATCAAGACCTGTGACAAACTTGGCTCATTAGGAGATCACTTAGGCCTAGGCTGTGCTCTTGAGCAGATATGGCTCTATATTAGTAATTGAAACTAGAAGATGTTTGACCTGGTACCAGTCTCTTAACCTTATGTGATAACTCTTATGTGATAACATTCAGCTAGATATTGTTATAGTATGAAATATATGTAAGAACATATATCTATACATCCTTAGTAATGGATTAATGGCAGTAAGAAGTGATTGCTAGAAGACTGATTTAGACAAAATGTATCATCAAGAACTTTACACATGGATTCATTTTAAGAATTATTCTCTGGTATGTTGTTTCCCAAACAGTAACACGCTGATATTTTCTTTGGTTCCTACAGTCCTAGCTAAGCCTTCTCTGAGTTGGTCCATTCTATCTTTAAAGACATGGGGTTGCCAATGTCTGAGGAAGAGAATAATAGCGAAAACTGTGTCTGGATATTTAAGAAGCGTTAGCTCTGGATTCCTATGGAAAGGAAAAGTTCATAGGTCACACATTCATTGAATAAACTGTTGGTTGGTCCCATGATTTATGTTTCTGCAGTCTCTGGGTGCATTATGTTTTTTTTTTTTTTTTTATAACTGTCTGTGATATTTTGGATGCAGAAGATATACATGCTGAGAACATTGTCTTATTCAAAAGGATTCTGCCATAACCGATCTGCCAAAAACTACCAACATAGTAAATGTCTTTAAGGTTAGGTTTTGCTAAAAATCTGATGTCCATTATATGACATAGTGGGCTTGGAGACCATCTTTGTGGAAAACCTTTGGAATATTATTTTATAGTCACCGAATGTATTGCACACTGATGTTCAGAAAACAGATTATGATCTGCATGCCATACAATAGTGAAGATTCTTAAACCTTCAGTAACCTTAATAAAAACTATCAGGGTGAGATTTGCAAATCCACAGTTAAATCTGAAGTAGTTTCACTTTTTTGTAGGTAGGCTGAAATTCTGGATCCATCTGGAGTTTTGCCATCAGCCTCAATGGGCTTGTGGTTTTATTCTTTGTCTGAAGACTGAAATGCCTTTCCTGGAGACAAATAACACTTTTGAGACTCTGTAGAAAGTATTCTGACTTACTCAATGCTATTGACAAGCTTGTAACTCAGTGACAGCATTACCAGAAAACTTATGTAAGTTCCTGAGCTTACTTTGAATTTATGACTAATAGTGATTGCTCAACCAGTGCTCATAGGATCTGAACTGCTGTTACCCCCAATCCAAAAGAGTTAAATTGCCAGAAAACTTGTGATGAATCTCTGTCTTGTGACTCAAGTCACAAACTATGTATGAATACTTTTTTTTTTAATGTACTCAAATTGAATATTTATGTCAACTATGGGAGATGACCAAGAGTCCCAGTAATATTGGTGAAAGGGTTATTTTACCCTCTCATTTCTTTGTTTTCCTTTTTGGGTAAATATTTTAATCATGGTGATTGTATATGATGCTCACAGTGATACAACTCGGGAAAATCAGGCTTGGTTATTCAGCTGAAGCATGGTCTGAACCAATCTGTTTCCAATGGGCAAAGGTAGTTTAGTCTCCATGTCCAGCCAGATTTTGAATTCTGTGCTGCATCTTCAGACATAGGTATTGGTACTTACTGTGATGGTAGTTTCTGACAAGGACATGACAAAAATCAGGCTGAGGTTCTCAAACTGGTTGTGCATAGAGCTGCAGAATGCTGGTTCAAAAAATAGACAGCCACAAAATCAAAATTTTTTAGAGAAGCCTCAGTGTAGGAATAATCTGTAGCAACAACCAGTGGCTCCTAATTTCTCTTGGAAAAGAAGTTAATGAACAAATAGCTCGAGGATGATCTTTGGTTTTAGTAGATACGTGAAAGCTTAGTCATTGATAATTACTCATTCAGGTCTCCTTGGTGCAGCTGGAGACTTCCAATTCCTTACCAAATTGGGGCATACAGATAAGCTGTGCCGAGGTGTCAGTTTTGTCTAGTGCATCAAGTTCCATTTCTGCCTTTGTACTGCAGAAAATTCACGTGATTGGCAAAAAGGCTTTAATATCAGTTCAACCAATAGTGCAAAAATGATGATTTGGCTAATTAAAGTAGTGATTTTAGCTTCAAAAGAACATACACTTTTAAGTCCTTTTTATTTCTTCTACTTTTTGAACCTGTAGGTTTCACATCTTTGAGCATTTATCTGCAGTTATTAGGTCTAGCAGTTACTATTAAGATTAAAATAATTCTGTATGTGTACCTGAATCTGGGAGGCAGAGTTTAAGAAAATGTTAAACATCATGTGGCTTGCAATGAGATAATACAAATATTAATTTCAGTAATGGAGGAGCAGATTTATTACTAGGCCTCTATATGTGTTTATCAGTGTTGTCAACTATATAAAATCTTAATAACACACTGACTTAATAGTAAAGTACAGCACTTGCATAGTATGATATATTCAAGTACTGTTTATTTCCAGAGATTTCTTGCATAGCTTTATGATAGTAACATGTGTAGAGCCCAAGTCTTGACAGTCCAACACAGTCTGTCTTGAACAATCCCAGTGTAATTCGTAGGACGCAGAATCTCTGTAAAACAGAGGGAGCTTGTGCGTGGTGAAAGAGTAGGTTTGTGTTTGAAGTGCAGTTTGCTAGTGAGCCCAGCATTCCGGAAAGGGCACTGGATATAGCCATGGCAACTCCGGAGAGACAAGTAAGTGAGATTTTTTTTTTTTCTTTCTTCTCCTGGTCATGCAGATAGAAATTCGAAAGGAGAAGCAAACAGCTGATGGGATAGAAGTATAGGTTCTAAACAGTGAGTCTAGATTTGGCCCTAGCTTGATTTCTGCATGCAGCTTAACCTTAGATAAATTTCCTTTCGAAGGTTCAACAATCATACAGGCCAGTATTTATTCATCTACCAGAATTCTTATTCTGAAAGAGACTTACATTTTTCTGTAGGTTTGGGAATAAGAGTTTTGTTTCTATTTGAAGATGGAAGGGAAAATATTTAGAGATTTTTGTTTACATATATGTTTTTGTAAATATATTAATTATTGATCTACTTTTACTCCCAACTTTTGCTATAGTGTATCTGGAATCCTGTCATCTCTCATTCTTGTGTCTATGGCATAAAACATCAAATGTGCACAAATGCCTTAGAAAAGTGAATTTTGCTCTTCTGAACAAGACCCACATAAAAAGGTGTAGTATAGCATTGCAGTTCTGATATACGCTCTGCGCTTACCTTATTTTCACAGATAAATAGTTCCTTTAGGTTTTGAAAAGATACCTAAATAACTTTTCTTTGCATTAGAAGTCTATAGAGTGTCAAGTGCCCTTAAATTTAAGGGTTATGTTTTCAAAAATGGCCTCAGTCCAACTTCTAGTAACACACACACAGTTCTACGAGCTCACTCCTTGAGCACTGTCTGCTGCACAGGAGTGATAAATTTAGTGCAGATACAGTAGCATTTTCAGAAGGGTCTGTGTGACATAGAGCCTTTTGTTTCTTTGACTTTCAGTAAGACTTGAGCCATTAAGTTAAACACAAATGCTGTTAGGTAGAGTGCTTAGTTGGATTTTCGGAAGCAAATTACAGGCAAAATTTCCATTAATCCAATGGGAACAAGGCACCTAGCTGCCTTAGGCACTTCCAGAAATCTGGCTGACCATCTGTCCGTATATTTAGATTAAACCTTCACCCTTAAAGCTCTTTTGAAAAAATAAGTTTCTGATAAGTAAGTTCTAGCACTGGGCTGTGCAGATACCTGATAATACTTGAAAAGTGCAAGTACAAGCATCATGTGTATATAAAGGGAGGGCAAGTTTTGAAAATGTGGCCTGATAGAGTCCTTCCAGACAAGCCTATTACATAAGTAGTACATAAGTTGTTTAGGAACAATGTTATTTCTGTTGCTAATTTTATATTTATTGGATTAACATCATTATGGAGAGAAAATGAAAACAGTATTCTCAGTTTGTTTTGAGAAATGTGGTTTCCAAGAATTGTCAGTTTGTCGTGCTTCTGGATCCACTAGAAATACAGTGAATACAAGTCAGCTCAACTGAACTGTGAAACAATATTTAAAAATGCATTTCTGATTGTAATTACTAGAATGTTGTTGTATGTTAACAATTGTCATTTGTGTTGTGGTGGGAGGTGCCAACTGGTTGATGATGCTATTTTGTAGCGTGAGTAAGTGGAACATTTGTTTATATGCAGAAGCCTGTATTTCTATGTATATAATGCTTTTTCCATCATCAGGTGCTTTGCCAAAAATCTGAACTCCTTAAAACTTATAGGATACAGGCTCTTGTCAGTGTATGCAAACAGAACAGGGTATAGTTTACAGTGTGTGTGTATATATAAAATTATCTATAGGTATTTGCTGTGTAGTCAGTGCGGACGTAGGGAAGAATTTTAGCTACCTGGTCTTTTGCTTGTGAGTATTGTAGAATTAAGCTGACATGGACATGCATGTGCGACCAGTGAGTGCAGAGAGTACAGCACTGTTTTCACTCAGGCTCTATTTGACAATAAATGTTTCCTGGCCTGCACCTTGCAGATGCTCTCGGAAGGCTGCAGAAACTGGCTTTATTCCCAGCTGGCGGATTTAGCAACAACTTAGCTAGCTCAAAAAAATAAATAAAATCCCAGCAGTCCCCCTCCCGACTGCATCTCCCTTGCTTTGTTGCATTTTCCTGCTTGTATTTATGGATGCTCAAGGCCATCTATTTGCATGGAGAAATGTGAAAGGATGGTGCAATAGTTCAGGTGCATTTAGATTTGCTTCTTCCAGTGGGAGTTTTCCCTTCCTTTGCTGCTACTGCAGCCTCTTGCTGGTGTTGCGGTTGGGAAGCAGAAGGCTAAACAAGCTCAGTGCTCTCTATGGGCGCATAACAAATGAAATATGCTAAAATGTGATTTGGCTTCCTCTCATGAGGGTCATCTTTTATTAGTTGTTTTCAAGGTCTCATTACTCATTTGGATTACCAAGTTTACGTGAATTCAAGGGGAGACAGGATAAGTACTTGGAAGATCCACTAAGTATCACTAAATGGACAAACCAGAGCAGGCTCAGAAAAATAGTTGGGAGTCCAGGAAAGTATTTCAGGGAAGTCTCATATGTACTTGCTCCGCACATGCTCTTCTCTGGGTGTCCACGTATGGCCACTGTTGGAAGCTGATGGACTAGACAGATCCCTGATCTGAACCAGTTCAGATCTTGTGCCATTAGCTCCTTAGGGCCACACTTGAGGACTGTTGAACTGCAGGTTAGAGCCTGCGGTACTGCCAGTCATGACTCAGCATTTGAAAACTAACATCAAAGAAATATATTCACCAAGCTCCAGATGTCTGATGATGTATTCTGGGCAGAGAAGAGCTTGCTCAAATCCTATATAGGTACATACATTCTGAGCTCCTTTGTGTCTGCCTGGATTTTTTTTTTTTTTAATATATATTTACAACAGTAGGTTAGTCATTTTTAGCTTTACATACATTTTTGTTACATGCTTCTGGCTCATCTTCAAACTTCAAAGTTTTAGAGCCTTTTTTTAAGGTATGCAAGTAAATTTGGGTCATCCTGCCTGATTGCTGAAGGAGTTTATTTTTTAAACATCCGCCACTATTTCCTTGCTGTTGAGCAAGATAAATAGAGAAGTGGCTTCTGATATTTTACTAAATGAGGCTTGGCTTAAAATCCACTTTCATCCTGTGATCAGTCCTCCTATGAGTAAGTTGCGAATATTCCAGACACTTTGCCTGCATGAGTGAGAACTTGCCTTCACCCTGGTGTGAAACTGTGCACCCAAATGCATTTCCCATTTCCCTTCCCTACCTCTTTCAGTTAAATTTAGAACACAATAAGTTGATTAAAAACCATAAGAAAACCTCCAGAATGGCATCTTAATGTATGTGTTTTTACTCTGCAGCTGTTTATCTTCTGCTAAGAGGAAACTATAGATGTGTTTTTAATGCCAGGAGCTGGGCTTAAAATGCCATTACTTAGCCAGTGGGAATAGATTTGAAAATTAGTAAGCAATTAGATCAGTAGGCAAATATATTTTACCTAATGCTGCAGGTCTCATGGGCCTTTCAAATATCCTGTTAGCATCACCTGTTCTTGACTTGCAACCTTTTAAATCTTTATCTAGTTTTAAAGAGCAGTGTTACTTTGAAAGTGAAAGTTACCTGCATTTTTCATTTATGAGCTGAATTTTAATTTTTAAAAAACTTGCATGGTTTCTGCAAGGGCAACAGAGATGTACTTGGAACATTAAGCTTTTCATGGGAAAAAAGTTCTTCTATACGTGACCATCCTGAAGACCCTTGCGGGTCTTGCTCTGATCTTCCGAACTTGCTTGAATTATGCTCTGAGCAAACACCAGTGATGTATCTGTTTATAATTGCTCATTTTTCTTGCTGAATTAAGACCTCAGTGAGCCATCTGTCACATGTCACATATAAGCCACTATTTAAAAATGTGGAAAAAAGGCTTTGATTCCTGCATTTTTTTTTCATTATTTCAAATGGGAATGTCAGTCCCTGACGAGGATGCTGAAGAAAAGACTTTGTCCTCTTTAGCTGTAAGAAAGGAGTGTCCCAGCATTCCTTTTCTGCTGAAAGTTCACGTTGATTCAGTGCTAGTATGAAGACTCAGCCTAGACACTAAAACTTCAGTCCTGGAATTGGATCGAGGCTGGGGAGCCCTGCAGGCTTCATTAGGTTACTGTGCCACAACTGAGACCTTAGTTTGTAAAATTCAGGTTTTCTAGCTCAACAGTACAACATTCTGCTCTTGAGTAACACTGCCAGTGAAATCTGTAGGCACTTTGCCTGAGACATCAGTGGGAGCTTTTCCTGAGTAAGACCTGCCCATAGGAAGCAAACTGAGGCTGAAACTCATTAGTGCTAACTGGTTGGTTATCGATTTCCTGTTGTGTGGTGTGAATCACTTCATCTCTTCTTTGTGTAACTGCTAAGGACAGATGGCATTTAAAGCTGTGTCTGCAGCTGTTAGTTTTCTTAGAGATTGGCTGTGTTTATCCTTCTGGAAAAAGATAAAGATATTCAGAAAGATAATTTGCCTGTAGCTTATAAAACTTGCAAAATTTACAGCAATTTCCATTTTTTTTGCATGTCAGTTTTTATTGTGTGTCATGGAAGAGCATTTTATCAGGTGTTCCAGACCATCCCTGTTGGCAGGAATTTCTCTGAACTACTGCAGAGGGAAACATCAAAACCAGTCCTTGGAGCATGTACACTATTTTTCAAAAGGACTGAAACAGAACATGGAAATTCACTTTTTTAAAATTGATGTGGCTTTTTGCCAGATATACTGTATTCAGAAGATTGCTTTGAACCTTTTAAGGGGTTGTACTCTCCACTGCGTGGTGCAGTCCTGCTAATGAAAATAAAGAAGAAAACACAAGCACATCATAAATAAGGAAGATCTGATAGAGTTGATTTCTGCATGTGGTGTTTTGTCCGTGCATATGAAAATTGACATCATGGTGTTGGAATGTTGACCGTGTTTTGCATTTTGCTAGCTGCCTTTACTGGAAAGCATGTGTTTCAAAGGGAGTTTTCAATTTTTATAAGTCTTTGCCTCCATATTAGCCCAGTCTTATTTTGAATGTGAACTTCAGCTATGAATAAAATTTAACTTGTGAAGTAAGAGATTCCTCTGGCACAAAACATGAATGAATTATGCAGACATTAACTAGTAACGTGTATGTCTGGATCAAAATAGTGAAAGCTAATTAGTGCTCTACTCCACACTCTGCAACACCTTATTCTGAGAGAAAAAGTATCAAATCTGAGGAACTCCTTACAAGAAAAGCTGCATGAAGTATGGGGATAGCATAGCTGGCTCCACAAAGCTAACCTTTTGTGAGAAATTTTCACTACTGTGCCTTCTTACCTCCGGGTACATCTGTGAAAGAAGGGAGCTCAGTTCAAGAAAATAGACTAGCAGTAAAGAAAAAGTAGTATTAGTCCTTCATCTTGAGAGGACTCATTCAGATAATATTGGCAAAATTGATTTGATTAGTTGCTGTAATGGGCTGTAAGGTGTTTGCCTCTCTTCGGCCTTCATAATCCAATGCCAACTCATTTTCCCAGCGTCTCTGGGTTACTCTGTAGAAAATTGACAACCCAAGTTTCCCATGTCATCAACTCCATCCAGTCTCCTGAAGGAGGAGTTTCCTGGTAGAACACCTGCTAACTCTTCCCCAGCTCTTCTCAAAATTAGACCACTCTGAACCAGTTTGTGAAATGACTTCGTGCTACTTAGCGGCTTGCTTACTTTTATAATCTTGACTTCTCCAAGTGATGAGGGACAGGCAAAGGTAGGCCCTATTCCCTTAATCTGTTACTTGTGATGAGGGACCCAGACCCTTGTGATATTTTCACTAGCTTGATGGGTCTGAAAGGGAGTTGGACAAAGGCATATACACTCTGACAGGTACTAGATATAGTCCATTTTTGAATATTCAGATTTAACGTAAAGGTTTGGGTCTAGTTTCTAAGAATAATGTAGATGTCTGTCTCCAGGAAAAAAACCTAGAACACGTTTTTAAAAGAAGCAATTAAATCTCTAAAAACACTATCTCTTTTTAAGTGTCACTGTGCAATATTGAAAGCCTACATTCAATGCAAAAATTTTAGACCAATGGGCTTTAATTGTATATGTAAACTATATGTGAATATGGATATGCATGCTGTATATAATATTATTCTTAGGAAGGTGAAGTGAGATTGTCTTAGATTGAGTGTTTGTCTGAATTAAATATCTGATGGATTCCTGCTTCTCAGACTCTTACCTGTATATTAATACAGGGCTGCTGTATGATAACAGTATAAATGGATTTACTCTGGTGCTATCTTCAGTTGAGTAAGTGGACACAATCAGATGTTCTAGCATTGTCAAACAACAACTATCAGAGATGAGGAAAGGTGCTTCATGTTGAAGGGTGGTGCAGCTTGCTAGGCTCCATCCCAGTTCTGAACTGGGGCTTGTGTGGGATGACTTGCTTTGTAAAAGCAGAGGCTACATGCCTAAAGTGTCTTTTGTATTAGCTGTTTTGATAAACTAGCCTGAGTAGAAGAAATTCCTTTGCGGAGGGGCATAATTAACATCAGACTGGTCAGGCACAAAACCTGGAGTACTTAAAATAGGTTAGACAAGTATGGATACGCTCGATTCTGATGGCTCTTGCTTTCAGAAACTTCTAATATTCTTTATGGAGACGTCTGCATCAACACTTTGTTCAGCTTTTACACACTACCTCCGCTCCTCTGTTCTGTGCCTGTCCAGGCAGTTACAGCACGCGCCGTTCGTGTGAGCTGTCAGGAGCGGAGGAGCTCCGTGGCCGTAGCTCTTTTCCTGCCGTCTGCTGGTCTGTAAGTGCTAGTGTTGAACTTGGTCTCCCACAAGTGCTGGAGCTGCCGGGCCCTCTCGGTGGGGTCCTTCCTTCACAGCTGCCATACCGAGGGCATGTGTAAACTAGCTCACAGAGCTCCCACCCTGGGTGTCTGTTCTTCCTGTCTTTTTTTTTTTTTTTTTTTTTTTTTTTAATTAAAAGATGGGGAAAATGATGCTGTTAATTAGTTTGGGGGGGAGAGGTTGAGAAAACTCTGTTTTTGCATAATTATTGTTAATATTTCATCAGAACATTTAGATGTGAACAGCTAATTTTACACCTCCAGTGTCCAATTATTATTGCCATTTTAGCTACCTATGACTTTTTATGGGTTATTTCTAGAGTCCTATTTCAAGCACAGCCAGCTTTGTGCAAGCTTTATTGTTAGGGGTGAAATTTAAACTTTATTAGGATTAAGTGTTTAATAGTATAATTTGGTGCATATGTTGCAAATACAAACTGCTATGAATAGATCTTCTGTAAAAAAAAAAATGTAAAGAGCATTTGATATGTTATATATGGACTTGAATCCAATATGTTGTTATCTTTAACTAAAGGAAATTATAAGAAGAGATTTACAGCGAAGGGGTTTATTCTATTAACTTTAATTTCTTTAAAACATTTCTCAGCTGAACCTGAATTTGGTTTCTGTATTTTGATTTTGTTTAAAGTGTGTTGTATATAACTTCCTTTAGTCATTGAATATTAATCCAAAAATAGTACAAGATTAGCTGCTTTTTGTATATATGAAAGGAGAAAAATATTGGCAGTAGTAGGTGAATGTTTATTTAGGTGAGGTACATTGTTTTACTATTTGTCCACTCATAGCAGACTTCAGGATTTAAGTGCAAGGCTTTCTGTAATATTACTGGAATTCTTTTAAATGTACTTTTTATCCTTGGAGTGGAGAGAAAGGCCCTTCCTATCCTACCTGCCTTCCCCTTCATCTCCCAGGAAATGGTAGAATGAAGCACGTTCATTTAGAGTAAGTGTCAATCTTTGGCTTGAGGCTGAAGGAGCCACACTAGGAGGGCAGCAGAGCCCTATGTTTTCCCAGTCTTCATAAGGTGTTAGATTAATCTGCAAAATGCTAGTGACTGGCTTGGATTCTTGTGACTTTTAGGCAATTTGAAATCATTTTGTGTTTGTAAATGGCAGGAATGAATAGCTCTGGCTTATTTTGAGGTTCAGAGAGTCTATTAAATCTTCCTGGCATAGGCATTTTGACTTATTGCAGAAATGTAGAGATTTTATTATTGCCCCATGCTTCCTTTTAAAGTTTGTAGTTACTTCTTTGAAGATTTTAAATAAGTAATCTTGGCTTTTAAACGTTTTCAGTTTTATTGTTTTGCAGAATACTTTGCAGTTGACCACTTCCTCTGTTATTAAAGCTAGAGTAACATTAGAAAAAATGAGGAAAATAGCTGCATGTATCCTCTTAATCTTGTGTTCCTTTCCTTTCACAAGTAAGGGACAAATTTCATTCAGTGAGTTTTGGGCAGCTTTCTCCAAGAGGGTGAAAGATTTCAGACCGTGTGTGAATGTGTAAGACTCCCTCCAGCCTTTTTACCAAGCACTATAAAAACCTAGTATAGAGGCACAGAATAATTACAGCTGAAGTCAGGCTCTCAAGTTGGCTTTTCTACATTTTAATCAGGATAAAGAAATATCTCTCTTGGCAAAAAGAAATAGATTCTGAAATAGAGATGTTCTGGATTGATAAATGCAGCCAAACTTGCAGAGAAATATACAGGTTAAGATTTGTATTTGGGACTTGTTGTTTGAACCGGACTCTGTTTAGGCTTACTATAATAACATTTATTCTGTATAGGATGCGGAGGAAGCCAGGCCTTTAACAAGTCTGTATGCAAACAGGATTACTCCCACAGTTAACACTGGCGTGGCTTAAGTCTGTGAGTGAGACTGTCTTATTGTTTGCAATTTGTAAAGCAATGGAGAATGTGAAGGGAGATGTAATTAGGTAGAATAAGAATAGATCAACTGAACCATTAACAGCACAGTATTTTGCAATGTTAGTTGTTTGCAAGCTCACTAGATTACCTTGTACAAGTTCCAGCTTTAGTAGTTTCTGGTGTCACAGACCTCTCTAGCTTGAGGTAGTGGATATATAGGGCAAAAGGAATCCTATGTAATTAAATAAAAGGGTGGATGAATTTATTTCCCTAGCCTTTGTGCAGTCCATTGTTCTTGGAGTCTGTCTGTATTTTGAAAAGTCTTAGAATGCTAAAGACAAACATATGAGAATCTGGAACCATGCTAAAGCTTTAGATACTGAACTGTTAGGGTTGGCCTCCTAGCTCACGTTAGCTTGTACTGGCAAACTAACAGCTGACTGTGGATAAGAAAATTCAGGGGAGGTTATTGCCACAGATCCATCCAAAAGTGCTCAGGAATAGTTCAAAAATATTCCATAGGAATAGTGCTCTTCTCTAAATCTTTAAAAATTAAACTATGCTGTCAAGAATTCTGTTTACCCTTATGTGCAAATACTAGTAGTAAAAGAAGAACCATTAGATATGTAAAAGTAGGTGGTTTTGCATAATTGGTTAGAAATCAGGTGCATGTTTGGAATGCCACGTGATTGCCTTTGTTCTTGCTGGTTTTGAAAAGCAGTGGGCAGAGTGTCCCTTGTCCTACATGGGCATGGTGGCCTTTCAGAACACAAGGTCAAGTGGCAAATCAAGATTGTGAATTCTAACAGAATTCACTGCATAAGGGTTGCTTTTGAAAAGCTGTTTGCACATGAATTCTTCCTGAAAAAATAATGTTTTCAAGTTTGCTGAAGCAATGGAGGCTGAAAGAAAGAATGGCCTTCTAAAAGATGTCGCTTGCATACGAAATGAGAAACTAGCTCTAAGAAGAATGCACTAAAGACCTGTGCCAGCAGCAACAACAAAATTCAGTCCCTCCAACACCTTTTGGAGAGCTTTTGAGCAGCTTGCCTGCAAGTCAACTTAGTAGAAATTTTCAAGCATGTGTGTAACTCTTGAGTAGCCAGTAAGCCCAGTGAAATGCCAGTAAGTTCAGGTGCAGGCTGAAAATCCTAACTGTAGAGGGTGATGATAGCTTTTCAGGCTGCTAGAGAAGAGATGGAAACAAGGCAGCTTATTTTACTAGTCCTCTGCTATGCCAGCATAAGCTTCTCTGCGGTATTTTGAAGAAGTAAAATTATTCTGTTAAATTTCCCGTAGAAAGATGATATTGGAAAACAATGCAGGACTTATGTCTCAATTCATCTGTCCTGGGAGCTATCCATTGTACATACACATCTGCTTGTGTACGCCCACGCAGGACGGGAAGATATTCCTCAACAGGAAGGTCTTCTGTTCCCTCGGTGTGCAGGTGGTATGTATTGGCAAACTGCATATTGTGGATGTGGTAGCCAAGTTCCCAGAGTAATGTGCGCATAGTGAAGCAATTCACTTAACATCAGCTGTTTGAATGAGAATACAAGATGGGTGACCAGGAATGTAATCATATGGCCAGTCTTTTAATGTTCTTTTCATTATACCTATTTTAATTGAATATAGTTGCTACTGATTGCATTTGAAGTATAATCCGTTAGAGAGTGAAAAGTTGCATTTTAGCCAGACCAGTCATAGTGAAGATATTTGGTGCTTAAAATATTTAGAAAGAACAAAATGCAGAGCATCAGCATGCATAATCCAGAACATCAACTGTAAATAATGTTTTTCTGCCACATTTTACTACAACTAGCAATTTAAGAGGGCTTCATATTTTTGTGATTCCAAAACACTAGTTAGTGTCTTGTCTTTGAGTTGCAGATGTTCTACTGTGTTCTCCATATTCATCACACACCTTTCTGTAATCATCTGGATCACTTTAAAAATTTTGCTTAATGAAATATCTGTGCTGATCGTGGAAAATGGGAGATAAGGTAGTAGCGTTGAAACCGTCTCCATTAGGGCAGTCATTCTGTTTTGAATTAGCAGGTTCTATTTTCATTTTGTGTCTGACTTGCTCAGTTGTCTTCTAACATTTCAGCAATTCCAGTTAATTCGAAGGATTTATTTCCTTCTTTGCAGCAGCAGATCCTGTGTTTATCTCTTCTCACCTCAGTTAAGCCCTTTCCCCTCCACTGTGTCACTCCTCCAGCATTGTGTCCAGAATACATCACACAGAAGAGAGTCATTAATGACAATTAGTCTTACCAGTTGCCAGTGAACAGATGACTGCAATACCTGTCAAGTGGGCTTTTAATTGCTCTCTTTTTTTTCTTAAGAAACAGCTAAAGCAGTTATCTAAGTACTGACTTGTGAGTAACTGTATACATGAAATACTCCCAGTTAATGCTAGCACATGAATTGTGAGCAATTGTGAGAAAGGGACAATCTTCAGGTTAATGGTAGGTCCTCTTTCATATTTGGTCTTTTCACATTTGGAGACCTCATCTTTTTGCAGGCTTCTCCTTGTGTTTTGTGTGATTTACTGTTTGTTCGCTTCTGGACCTTTTCCAGTCAATCTTTGTGTCTGGCTCAACAACGCGCAGTTAAATCCTTGGCATGCTTGAGATGCTATCACTGGCAAGAGACAAAGGAAGACAAACGACACTTGGAAAACCAAAAAAAGGATTTTAAGAGGAAATGAGAAAGGGAATAGATTAGGGTATTGAGACTGGCACCACTGGGCTGAGGGGATGGAGAGTTAAGCTTACTTCGGCTGCGAGGCTGAGAAAGTTGATTGTGGAACAGTGCGGAAGCCTGCCTGCGGAAGTGGACGGCAGCGTCTGAACGCTCGCCCTTGTCCCTGACAGTGTTTTAGCAGTAATGGATCCTGTGCAGATGATCAAGATACAGGAAATCAGTAGCAATAATCTCAAAGGAGTAAATGGCAAGAACAGTGAAGTTAGTAATACAAAGATAGCCATTCCCTAGGGGGAGGAAAATGGCTTGCTAGAAAGTAGCACGCTTCATCTGGCGGTTGGTGCATCAGTGGTTCTTAACATCAGTAAAGCATAAAAAGTTTAAAAGCTCTAGAGTATTTGCAGAAATGTATTTGAGACTTAGAGGTTGCGTGCTGTGAACAGTTTTTTGGGGGAATTTCTCTTTAAAATCATGCTGAAACAGGTGTGCATATGTGGAGGACGCTTGGCTGAAAGGCATTCACCTCGTGTGCCTTATTAATAGCCTTAAACCAACATTCCTACAGCAGAGCCATGACCGTTTAACTGCTTCCTTATTGTGAAAATGTGGCTGGACAAGGCAATGCGCTAGGCTGCTCAGTCTATAAACCCTGCAAAGGGACTTAATGCAATGGAGAAGGAAGGGCAGACAAAGAACTAGGTTAATATCACTAAAATTATCAGAAGTGGTGGAAAACTAACAGTGGAAAACTCAGGTTTTCCTTTCCATGTGTTAAACACATTCATGTGCTGAGCTGTTATAAATTAAAAATTAAAATGAGTGAACATCTGGCTGGGACATTCTCTGTAGTCTAATTTCTTTCAGATGAGAAAGGACTCATCTGTTGGAAGTAACAAGGAGGAAGAACAGTTTTGATTATTTGCACTATGTTATTCAGGGTGGTTGCTTTTTGCGCCTGGAGTTTTGGGACCCGCCTCTTTGGAGACCATGTTGACAAGATGGTAGCAGGGACTCGGTGCTCAGTTGAGAAAGGACAGTTTTAGCGCAAGCCCTCTCCTTTTACAGAAAGGCAGTACCAGCATGGTGTTTTTAAAGCCTCTGGCCATTAACAGGTGCTGCTAGGGGCTGTACATACCACCTGAATTGCCCTTCCCCATTTTGTTTGAGGAAAAGGGAGAAAAATATCTCTGATAATAAAGGATGGTACAATATAGCAGGAAAAAAACTGTAGAAAGGCCTGGAGCAGAAGTTAAACAGATTCAGAACAAAAATAATACGCAGAATTTAAACAATGAAGATTAAATTAAATTTCCATTTAATATGGAATGTATTTATACATTTGATGTATTTGCAATTGCTTGATGGCCTCTAAACTGTGACTGAATGCCTTCAGAAACATTCCCTGCTTTAAGAAAAATGAGAACCTGCTGCAGAAGCTTCCTTGTTCAGGTCTGTGCCTGTGCCATGCAGGAGGTGACAGTGGAGCCCTTGGAACGTATGCGAGAAACTCTGGTGCCGCTCGGGTCGGGTTTTTGAGGTTGGTTGAGTGATTTCACTCTGTTAATCTATATGTGCACAAGCCTTTTCATAGCCTTATCTGTGTATATTTATTCTTGGTGGAAGTCCCTGAAGTAGGTCAGCAAATAGTGCTGATCAGCAAAGACTGTTCTTGTGTCTCATGTTATTTCAGATTTAGTTGTTTTAGTACAGCAAAGTGACCTTTATGTGTATGCCAGAAGCATGTCCTTTTCTAGAAGGGTATTTATATAAGTATTTTACAGTAAACTGTTTTCTTTTTCCCCTGAAGGGGAGTTTTGTCACCTTATCCTTCCTAAGGTGTGACTTTCTTGATTGCAATATGGACGGTATCTATTTCTTGTGAATACCTTATAAACTTGGAGAGCCTCATTCTTTAAGAAATTTTTTGATTGTAGATATCGATAGGTAGGAACTTACCCTATGTTGCTTAGTTTGCATACTTTTTTGGCTTTCCTACTTGAGTTTTGGGCTATTTGATTTTCAACATAGGGGAGAAAGTTGTGCCAAAGAAGTATTTTCTTGTGAAAATATTCCAGTTCTTGGTGACAGAGAGTTTGTCTGTTTCCAGGTCCATTTCTGTTATCAGAACTTCTAGTTGTTCGCTGTGGCAGAACTTCATACATTTCATCTGTCCAGTTCATGACAAACACCATGCTGTTGTTGATGAAAACAGTGCACGCACAGTGTGATGAGAAAACACTAGTGCTAGGACAGGTATCTTTTGGCTGCAATATTTGCTGTTCGTTCGTTCGTTCTTTCTTTCTTTCTTTAATTTTTATTTTTTCCTTCCCCTGCCATCTGAATTGGAAGCAGATTTCCTGATATTGAGGGCAGGGAGAGAACTCTGTCGTTAGAAATGAAAGGCCTGGCAATACCTTGGGACATATGATAAGGAGCCACTGTTCAGCCTTCCCCACATTAGAAAAGCTGTTTATATTTGCACTTGCGAGCATCTCTATCTTCACTCTTTAGCTCTGAAGTATATAGTTGCTTAGGATCCCTCTTCTCTTCCCTCCCCTCCCCAAGAGCAGTGGTTTTAGTGCCATTCCATTGCCCCACACGTTTCCCTCCTTTGTGCTTTCATTATGCAACAGGAATTCTCTTAAAAAATCTGGATCTGCCACTAGTTCTAGCAGGTGTTTGGCTTCTGAGCGCCAGAGGTTTTTTCCTTACGCAGCTTATGGATGAGGATTTCACTGCCCTTAGGCACAATTTCAACTGAAGTGTATGAAAAGCATGTTACTGTGTCAGTTCAAATTATATCACTGTGAAAGAAAAAATCGTGAAAGGAAATTAAATACAAATAATCACGCTAACGTAACATAACATTAATAACATTAAGGTTATAATTTAAATTAAAAAGAATCAGGAAAATCTGAGTCAGGAGTCCTGTGTCGTTCTTAGCCAGACTCTCCTGAGAGTAGCCATTGTAAAATGAGGATAATGACATCTTTGAATTATAGGAGATCTCTCTGTGAATGGTATTATAATATTATAGTATAGAAGAATTAAGTATTCTTTCTAAACTGGTATAATATACTATATAAGAACTAAGTATTGAGTGAAATTCTGTATAGTTTCTCTCATCGTGAGCACATGTATCTGATAATAGCTAACAAATTGGGTAGTACCTTACAATGTGCGAGGTCTTCTTTTGCTCACATACAAAAAAGTGAATTGCCTGCTGCTTGCATTAACTTCCTTGCCGGGCTTAAGCCTGCCCGGAGAGGGGTTGGTGCCGTCTAGCTGAGGCTGCTGTCCCAGAGTCCTGCAGCTGGGTCGGGGTGGGAATAGCTCCGTGGCTATAGGAAAACGGGGGCACCCTGTAAGAGCTAGGCAGAATTGCTTACGGAATGGTGCCGTGAGGTTTTACCTGCCCCAGATTCTTCCTTTATGTTAACTCTTAGGAGGCATCCCCCTCAGATCCAACTCTTTTGGTTACCTGGGAGCACTTGCAGCTTTCTTCTTCCCTTCCTTTAATAACATCAGAGCAGTTATCTAGTCTGGATACTGGGGAAGGAAGTGAGAAGCAAGTAATCCCTTAAAAAGGGGTGATGTTGCCCTTCTCAAGCCTGTTGTTTTGTGCTACTAAATTCACTAGAGAAGAATTAGGCACTTGCAACCCATAGCCTGCTACAACCTCTCATTCATTTCATGTGGCCCACGATCATCACATTTTTTCCTCCTGTTACTGGATAACCCCAAGGTCTGTGTTAATGCATGGCCTGCCAAAGCTATTAAGGCCTTGCTTGGGCCTGCTTGCCCCTCCGTGGCAGAGGCTTCTGCTGCTCGATGAAGGAGTTGTGTCATATCCTGTCTCTTGTTTTATTTTGTTCTTTTATTCCTTAAGCAATGTGAACGTCTTCGCTGTGTGTATTTGTTTGCTGGGCTCTATTCCACTGCTTTTGACAGTGATCCTCCGTAACCTAAACGATGTTTCTTTCTTGCCCTTTTGTAAATAAATCTGCTGTTCCTCAAGGATTATGCTTCCAGTCTCCTTCAGGATGTCACAGGGCAGGCTGCAGTCATGTACGCAGAGATAAACAAACACAATTGTCTGTTTTCTGCAAACAAATCCATTCAGTCATTAGCAGCTTGTCAGTGTAGCAAGAAAACATTCTTTCCCACATAATGTTCTTGATAAAGGACACGTTAACAAAACTTTAAAAGTATAGATTATTCTATATTTTTGCCAAGGACACTGACAAAGTATTTTGTATTACATATTTTTAATATGGAGACCATAAGGATCCTTAGAAGCCTTCAGCAAATGTGAGGTAGGTACTGAGTTCCATGAGAACATGCTCATGTAATGCTGAAAGGACTTGAGTCTGCCAAGACTTCTGCCAATTATTAGCTTACTAAATGAATAATAAAAGGTGAGTTTTATCTGGAATAGAGTCGAACAGATGGTGAAAGAAGAGATAAAAATCTTTTTAGAAGACTTCAGTTACTTATGTTTGTCTTGCTTGCAAGACTACTTACAATTTTTTTAATGAAGTATCATTTTCTGTCTCAATTCTAGATTTTAAAAAAGATACTCCCTCCCTTCCAGCATCTCAAGAGTAGAGGTGCATTGCATCATGAGATTTTTGGTAAAACTTCAGTATTTGGATGGGAGGAAGTCCCAGAGTGTGCTGGTGGGATTTGTTTTTGCCATTCAAACTGTTCTTAGTAAGTCACATTACAATAAGTCTGTACTTTAAGAAAAAATGTTGAAGATATTCATATAAAACATCCCTTCTGTAGAACGAAACAGGAAAAATATGATAGGAGAGCAGTCAAGCTGTAGGTATAGTAGATACAGGTCTGAGGACGAACTCCTTTTCCTTCATCGCTTTTCTGAATGTCAGGCCTTATGTCGGGGGCGTCCCTCCTTGCTGTGCTGGCAGCCCTGCAGCCTCCCCTGCCCTGCTGCTGTCACGCCGACACTGCCAGCATGCTTAGTGCCGTTCTCCGCATCTGTAAGGAGCCAGAAAGTAGCAATCGCAGTGTGCTGGGAATACAAGTCTTCTCACCACGGTGGCAGGGAATCGAGGGAAGTTTGCAGACTTTGCAAGTCTGTTCTCTTCTTCTTCAGAATTGGTTGTTTGGACACTTTTTCAAAAGTGAAAATAGTCTCAATGGTAATAGTAATACCCAAGTTTTATAGTATGTTTTGTCCATATAGTATAAAATTGCCTTTGCATTGGCTATAAACATTGTTGTGCCCATTCCCCCCAGGCTAAATTGAAGACTCGGGAAATGATTGGGCATCGCATATTTTGAAAGCAGGATCTGATGCGCAGTCACAAGCTTTCTGACAATGAGTGAAGGTGAATCTCTCCAGGATCATTTCTTCTAAAAGTGCTGTTTTTCACCATGGCTCTTATTTATGCAAAGCTAAAGAGCTCTGAATAACTAGTGTCATTCACAGTTGTAGTTAGCAATATATTGCATGGAATATCGTTCTGTGGCAGATGCGTTTGTATTCAGGCCCTGGTTCTGTAAGAAGGGAGGCACTGGGAACTTTGCCACTGGTGTCACTGGGAGCAACTCGGTCTGCTAGTGCAGATCATTTAAAAGCAAGTACTAGGCACATCAGAGCAATCCTTCAGAAAGACGTCAAGAGTCTGCCTAGCAGAGTTTAGAAGCAGCTTCACCAAAGGAAGGAAAATTCTAGGGTTCATATTTCTTATGGAAATATGAAGCAGAGTTGATACTCGAGCTGGATTTTTAAACGAAAAGATTTTGGCTAAATACTACTGCAGGCTTTCAGTGAAAAGTTTAATCTCTTAGCCAAACCATAGTGAGAGAAAACATAAGTAGTAGTTGATAAATATCCAAAAGCTTAATCACCAGTATAAATTTTAGAAGGCATAGAAAAAAATTGTTCAAAATGTGTTGATCTCAGTCTGCAGCCTAAGTTATGCCAAAGAAAATGTATTTATATTTAATCAAGAGACATTTTTGTAGAAATAGCCTTCTAAAAAGACTGAAAAATAGCACCCTAAATTTAAAAACAAAATTATCTCCATTATCCTTCTTGCGTTCAGTGTTGGCTTTAAGTTGTGCAAAACTATAGCATGGGGAAAAAAAAGGGTTTAGACTGAGTACGATCTTCTGTGTTTGCTGACGTGATCTTATGCACAGTCAAATGAGTGGAATGGCTCCTTGCACACAGATGGGCTCAGTTTGAGCAGCAGAGGTTATGTAGGCAACTGCTTTTTTGCAGCTGTGAATATGGATGTAGGAATAGCTTAGAATCAGTTCTAAACAGTAGATGTTACTTCACCTGTAGCTGAACTTCCAACTTATTTGTAACTTTGAGTTGCTAGCAGCTTCTTCCCTTATCTTACAAGTAGTTTGTATGAAAAACTTCTGAATTGTCTTTTGCTTATCTTCATATGGCCCTTCAAGTTACAGGCATGTTTTCCAAAGCCTTCCTTGCTTCTTTCTGATGTAAACAGGTCTAGCATGAGATGTAGTGAAAAGAAAAATCATCAGATTTGGGCTTAAATCAGAAGGTAAAGGCAAACTTCCGACCTAACACAGAGGAAGCACTAAGGTGAAATCAATCCTCATCTTAGTCATATCCTGGAGCTCTGTCTCTGGAGGAGCTTTTGGTTCAGCCTTTAAGGTTGTGTTGTCGTGTCCCTTCTGACATCCCTGCTGAAAACCTGAAAAAAAATGTTCAGATTTTTGGGAGTTCTTTTATTAAGAAGGGTTTGGCTTTCATCAGTTCAGCTGCTTAGCAAGTATCCTTTGAGTGCCTTTTCTTTTTAGGAAAAAAAAGATGTTTATATTTTAGTTTAAAATGTTGGCCTCTTAGTTTAATATTAATTCATATTTTTAATAATTGGCTTGGTTTCCAGAAATGCTGAGTTGTTGGCAGCTTCTGTGGAAAGTTAGTTCCTTTACAGGGTCTTTAAATGTTTCGAGCATCTAGAGTTAGCAAGTTGTTTTTGTAAATCTTGGCCAAGAGAAAAGCTAATCTGAGTCTTATTAGATATTTATTCATCAACATTGCTCTGGCAGTATTTGAAGTTCAGAACTGTTAATGCAACTTTGTTTATCTGGTAACTCACTACTTCACGTGCTTTGAGACTGCAGTGATAAACTCTAACATTTTTTTTGTGTTAGAGTCCTTGAAAATGCATTAATTTGAACTGCTACTTAGTTGGTCTATTCCTTCTCCTATGTTACAGGAGCTTAGGACCCTGGGAGATACTCAACTTGAACAATTAAATTGGAAGACACACATTTTGCTGTATGATTGTACTTGCCATGCCTATCAACCTGACAAGCCATTTTACAAGTCATTAAGAATGTAGATAAAGTTTTCTTTCTTTTCTGCCTCTCTCTCTCTCTCTCTCCTTTTCTTTCTTTTTTCTTTTTTCTTTTTTTTTTTTTTTCCTCCCCCCTGGAATGGATATTGTGGAAACTAATGCTCAAGACAATACCCATTTTTCCCTTTCTAACAAGAATTATGAGAAGAGCCACAAAACTTTAGGAAGCTAACTGTCTTCACTTGGGCTGTTTTTTTTGGTTTTTTTTTTTTTTTTTTTTGTTATAGAGTTTACCTTGGGAAAGTTAATGCAGTTATGCCTAACTATAAAGCTTTAGGTGACTGGACCTTTATCTTTAGTCTTTTCCCCCCTTTTTAATGAGGTATTGAAGCAGTTTCAAGAAGACTGGTATCTTGTCACCTTTGGCATTTAAAATAGATCACTTTGTTTTGTTTTTTTTTTTTGCCCCATTACATGAAACAGTTTGTCTTGTTCTGTTTATGCTCTCTATTTTTAGCAAGTGTGCAGACTTAGGGAATGACCGATTTGAGTTTAGATAATGCTGATTCACATAAAGGAAAAAATGCATAGAAGTACATAATTCACTTTTCTCTTAATGTGGCTTTTGGCACCTAGAAACTTACTCTAAAATTAATTTTTTTTTCTATTCTACATGCAAGATTAGTATTTTAGTTCTAATTATGTTCAAGTCATTTCTGAGACATTGCGTCTGTTTTCTCATCTTTTTGACCTTTACAACTCAGGCTTAGCAGAAAGCTCAATTTCTAAAGCTACTGTTGTTTATATATAGATACAGAACTATTACTTTCCAGTTTCCTGGTGGCTATGGTTAAATAGAATAGTGGCATGTTGTTATGACAGTCAGTTGACTTTGTAATAGCCTTTGTATCAAATGATCCCCAAGAGTTATAGACTAAACTACATTTTTTAAAAATTTATTTGAAATTATAATAGTTTAAATCCTTGGGTGAAATTCTTAATCTTTACCTTGGAAAGAATAATGGATTAATACTTGTAATATTTTACTTACAGGGAACCTCTGCCTTTTAGGGATTGCTTTCATGTGATAACTATGAGTTAGTTGGATGGAAATAGTAAATACAAATTTTGGGCATCGTGGGAAAAAGTCAGTGATTGTGTGGTGATTTTGGAGTGCACTAAAAGGGTTCCTTCTGGATGAAACTAAACCAGAAGATGTGCCCCAGCAGTGCACCTCACGCTCTTCAACTGCTCATAAATGTTCGTCCTACGGAGCTAGCAGAAAATAAGCCTCTCTCCTCAAAACACATGTTGTGGCCATTTGGTCCTCAGCATCAACTGATTTGGTCTGCGGATTCAGTCTTATTGGACTGTGCTACTTGGTAATGTCAACGCTGGCTGGGAAACACTCAGTAATCATTCCTCTCTCACTCTGAATAATAAAATAAAAAGAAAAAAAATCCCTAAATCTAGCAACTTAATGGAGTAGATGTTTCTATTCGGAGTAGTATACACAGTGATGAAACGGGGCAGCAGTGAAAATGATGTTAGTCTCATTTATTCTCTTGTAGACGTGGAGGGAGATCTAAAAAACGGAAGCCTTGGATATAAGGTATTTGTTTTGTCCTCTGCCATTGAAAGTGGAAGGGTGATTTAATCTTTAAGCACTCAGATGGTGAGTGATGAGTGAAGGGGAAAAAAATCATGAGCTGAGATCAAAGCTGTGCTCACGATACAAGTGTTTCAGTAGGAGCAGTGCCATTTCTACAGTTCCCAGAGCCTAAATAAGTTGCTGTCTTATCAGGGTATTTCTCCATGTTCACCTGGGTAGAACTGTGTAGCGTGGAAGACCTTTGTCCACTTTTTTCAGTTTCTAACTAATAAGTTTGTTTTGATTACCTGATACCTGGTAAAGTTTTCAAATACCAATTTGTTTCCAACTTGTGAATATATTCTAGTCAGTACAGTAGTGCACACTTTCTTGCTATCTAAAATTTAATCTTGATGGGTTTTATGCAGTGATTTATTATCATATCTGGTTGAGCTACATTATCACCTTCTATTTTCTTCACACTCTTAAAAACATCATGAAAGCTGGTTTAAAATGTTTGTTGTACATCTTAAATGTATTGCAATTTGTCCTGTTTAACTTGAAGCTATTACTATTAAACTGGCCGTAAACAGACTTGAAATGCAAGCATGAAATTTAGTTTTCTGAAACTTGCACTTGCAGTCTTTAACTGTAGTTTAAAACATGAATTTATATTGGAATAGCTAAGCCATTCAGAGATGATCCCAAACACACAATAAACATACAGGCTGTTGAAATTTCACTTGCATTTAAGCAAAAGTGCCTATAGTAATGTAACAGCCTCACAAGGTATGTCGATAGACTCCTCATTGGGGAATAAAGTGGACTAAATGGAAACAGTCCGTTTTGTGCTCGGTAGAACGTCTGAATGAAAGTGCATTGGCGATGTTCAGGTAGTAAGAAACTCAGTTGAAGGTACCTATATCTAGATGGGAAAAAATGTGCTTTTTTGTTTTCTGCTTTTTTGATTACAAAAGTTGAGTTCTCTGAGAATTTTGATTTTTTTTTTTTAATCAGCTTGCTACTTGGCTTCAGCATTGGCTTACTGTGACAACTCATAGCGCATTCTTAGATTTTTATTTTTCATGAAGAAACTTGCTGCGTTTCTCTCTTAGTTTAGTTATATGGGGTAGGTAGCAGTACCTACTGGCAGTTAGCAGGTGAATTTCTGTTATAATCCCCTGTGTAACTTTATAAAACGTTCACCCTCACCATTGAAATCTTCTCTACTTTGAAGCCAGATTTTGCTTGCATGCAGTGTAGCAAGTATTCTCTAGCTTCTCCAGTGGCTAGCTGCTCATTAATTTTTGATACTAAAATTGAGTGTGTGTGTGTGTGTGTGAGAGAGAGAGAGAGAAATGCCTAGTTTTTCTTGTCATATTTATTAATTATTTCAGTTTCAAATGTTGACATCTCTTATATTCAAAGTGTAATACTGATGAATGTTCAAAAACTTTCTATTTTAAATATTTACCTTACAAAGATGAGAAGCACAAGTAAGTTGATCACTGCGTATCCTTCTGGCAAATTTGTTTATGGGAAATTAAGCAGCAGTGTGATATATACATCTTTCTAAAAAGCGTGGTGGAATAATTTGGATACTCTTCTGTTCTTGAGTTCAGCAGCTCTTTCCAAAATATTATTATAAATTGCTAGTACTTAGCACTATTCTTTTCTCCAAAGTATTTTACAAATATAAACTAAACTTTTTATAATACATGATTAATATAGCTGCAGTGATGTTGTAATTAGGTTTTACATCTGGGGAAACTGAGGTAGAAATATTAAGTACTTTAACCCAGGCCACTGGAGATTTAGTACATGTATCTCTTCTCTTAGTCCTATGCTGAAATCATTGGATTACATCATTCCCATATTCCCTCATGTTGGATCTATCGATAGCCCATTGAAACCAGTGGGGAAAAATGCCAGATGATGTCAGCCAATTTTGTGTCCGAGTTGTACTTAACGTGTCAGGGCTTGCATCAGCTGCAGCCAGCTCGGGGTCGGCGTGAAGCATAACTGCGGCCCTCTCTTGGTTACTTTATGTGGAAATTATTGTTATCAAATGTAGATTTATTCTTCACATCTCATGATTTAGTTCTGCATAAATAAAGTTTGGCTACAGTGTACAAACGAGACCACTGGAATAATAGGCTTTGTAAGAAATGTTGTGATAACATGATGTGAATGTGAGTTAATCTTAAGGAGACCTGATGGAAAAAGTCCTCTTCAAAATCTTGTGCAGTCTTGCATGCTAAAATGTCACTTTTTACCCTGGTCTGGACATGTCCTTTGCAAGAAACGTCTAGTTTATATGAAGATTGCTTGATTTAAAACAAGCATGTGAATTCAATGCTTGTCACAAATGATGATGTTTACAGCCTGAGAAGCTGGCAGCTTCTGCACTGCAGAAGAGAGCAAGCACGAGCACAGGAAGCCTCTCCGGGCCATCTCGCAAATGCTGTGACTGTCAGAGAGCGAACTCCTGCAGAAGAGAGGGCCCGAAGAAGGTCCTGCCTCTTTCCTCTCCCACTACAGACTGGTTGAGTTGTCTGGATTGTTCTGGAAATCTCTAGTTATCCACCATAGAGATTACATACCTGTATTTGGTACAGTTTTAGCTAACGGTCTGGAAGCTGGTTGATGGCAACTGTTAAATTTCCTGTAAAAATATGAGTGTCAAAATGTAAGAAACATAGTTTAACTGAACTCCATTTATTAAACTGACTCACTGTGAAATGTCTCAGCTGTAACTTGTACAGTTCAAGCCTTGTTTTATTTTTTCTCTGAAAGGTTATTATCTTTCTGGGGAGGTAGTTGATAAGCCAGAGATAGCATCTTTGTGTTTAATAGATTATTCTGCTATTGATGCATCTCATTTATTTTTTGACCTCTGTGAGCATTAGGTATATTCTCATGAAAGACATCAGGGGGAAAAAGTACTCCCCTCCCGTGCAACCCCAAAATGTTATACCTAAAAATGTAGCACATACTGTATTGCAGTACTTAGTATTGTAGACATGCGCATGTCTAATCACCGTGAGTATATGCATGCAGACTTTAAAATTTTTTATTTGTGTTTGTAGAAGCTACAGTGTGACCTTTCTGAATCTCTTACAGACAAGAGCAGAGCAGTCCCAAGGTGCATACTTCTTGCCCGAGTTTGCGCTTTCTCCGCAGGGGAGTTTCCTTGAGGATACAACAGGGGAACAATTCCTCACTTACCGTTACGATGACCAGGTCAGTATGCCGTACGTGAAAACGGTAGAACGTTATCTCATTCATGCAACTCAGATATAGAAGAGTCCTGTAAATCAAAATAAGAAACAAATTGGTTGTTATCTTTTGAAGGTTTACCAAAAACACAGCAAGTTGAATGATCACGTATTATGCAAAAACAAAACAATTAAGTGTAGAAATAATAGACCAAAATGTTCTATGGAACTGATGAAAGAAACAGTGCTTTAATGGTATGTTAATAGTGTTTTTTATAGCTAGTACTGTATAATATGTAGAATTAAATAGAGATTGCTATCCTTTCTGTGAATTGTTGTACTGTCCTGAGTAGTCTTATTTCAGGGATATAAATTAATATTAAGGCAGATGTCTGGTATTTCCCAGCTTGTGTAAAGTTTAGCAAACTTCATTAATGCGTGAAGAGTTCAGAAGGAAGATTGAGTGAATTAAAAAGAAACAGACATGAAGTGTAATAATGGATGAAGCAGACTGCTTAGAAAGCAACAAATAATGTATTTTAGAGTTAAATATCTGTAATGCTTTCTTCAGACCATAGAAACACCATGTTAAACATGGAATATAGATATAAATGTAAAGAAAGCACCATAAAAGAAATGCTGTTAATCTTGGCAAAAGATCTGAAGTATACCTAGGAAATGTGTGGCATGCTGTGGAAATTTACTCATAACACAATGTGTTCCAGAAGCCGGTTGAACTCCACATCAAAACTGTCTGAATTACATTCATAGACACATACAGGACACTTCTTGCTGTAAGAGGAGGGAAATTGTCAGGAAACAAACTGTGTAAAAGTGAGAGCAGAGCAAATCTTGCGCTCTAGTTACAAGGTATGGTGTTCTCAAGTGATTGGCAGCTTTATTTCAAAAGATGAGCTCCTTGCAGTAGCAGCTATGAGGAAAAACATTTTACTCATCAGCTATTTTTTTTTTTTTAAAAAAAAGGGGGGGGGGAAGAGGGGTTTTGACAGAGGATCTGTTTAGAAAGACAAAAGAGAGAAGGGAGAGAGCGATTAGAAAGCATGCTGAGCTAGAAATTATTTGTTTGAATACACTTTAAATGTTTATGGTAATTCATACTTTTGTTACCCTAGAGGCTCTTAACTCATCTATAGAAAAGGTACTCAGATAAGATGTCCCCTGGACTAAACACCTGGGAAAGCAATAACATATGGAACAGTAAAATGCAGCTGCAACTCAGGCTGAGTTTAATGACAGTCATAGAAAAATCTTATAAAGGCTATTCACTTTTGATCAGAATAGTTTCCATTAAATGGAGCAGTTCTGAGAGAAGAAAACAATAAATCATATATAATTGAGGCACAGTCTGAGTCTTTGAATCAATTTTGTCATATGTGAATAGCATAGCTGATTGAAAGCAAAACAAACCCTCCAAAAACTCTTCAAAAACACCACCATAGATCTATATAGAAGCCTGTTCTAAGCCCAATTGCAGCTGATGGAAAGATGTCCATTAATTTCATTGGGATCTGAATCAGATCCTGGATACAGTCAGCTTTTGTTCTTTCGCAGTAGTGACTCATCTTTGAAGCTAGCTCTTCCCAGATATTTAGAATGAGTAGTATGAAAGTAAGTTTGAATTTTTGGAACTCAGAAGGGTACTAAAACCATCAAAGTTGAAAATAAAGGCAAGTGTGTTAATGATGGTTTCTCTTGAAAGGAAATTCAGTCCTACAGGAGTTATTTATTAAAATAAATGATTTGAATGCAGATAGGAATCGGTATATATCTCTAATTACCTTACTGGGAGTAAACCAAGAATTCTTCAACAAATTGGGAAATTCTTAATTGTCTAGGACATTAATCATAGAATTATAATAATATGCAGTTACAATTTACTTATGCTTTTGTTGATATATTTGTACCGAACTCTCAAATTTATCATATGTCCAAGCTAAGCCAAAACTCTTGGATTTTCTCTTTTCCCTTATTTCATTTTTCTCTTTTACATTACATGAAAGAGAAGGATGAATAGAAGGAATTATTGTGAATAAAAGGATGTCTTGAAGTGGAGGATGAAACTCCTTCACCAGCAGACTCCTTGAATTTTGTATACTAGTGTATGTAAAAGCATGAACACTAATATACACAGTCTATGTAGTTTGCTCCATGATTATGTGACTGGACTGTCGGTTGTGTTACTGACGAATACATTTTTATAACTCCCCTTACATTTATGAAACAAGTACCGGTTATGGTACAGGGTATCTTATACTTGCTCTTAATGTTTAAGAAGGGGACAAGTGTAGCAGTTAGCTGTGATTGTGATATACAGGTGAATAAAGAGAGAGGAATGGATGTAAGTTGCATGGCCACTTTAATTATGTGATGTATCCAACATTTAAGTAGAATCAGTACAGAAAGGTTGCTGCTTAATCCAAATGTGGAGTAGCTTCTCCTTGTACACCTTGATCCATTTTAATTTCAGCAGTTCACTTGCTACCCTCACTGCTTCCCCGCAAAGGGGTCCTGGCTGATGGACTCTTCATGTCTCCTCTTTCTCTGAACACCAAAATAGGTGCTTTTGCTCTTGGTCATTCCTGCAGAGTCCTGGGGTGGTTAATTCCTAAGTTAAATTAATTCAGTTGAAAAGGAACCTGGAAAAATGAAATAACCTTGTGCATTTGGCCCGCACAAGTAGTTTTCTTGATCTCCAAGACAGGAGATCAGTCTAAGCCAATCAGTTGAGAAAATCGTACTGCCATTTGTGTAATGGAGAGAAGGAAAATAAATGAACAGTACGAGAGGCTCCTGAGACTTGGGCAGAGGTGAGATAAGAGCTGGTCATAGCCTACATCTTTTCAGCTAGCCAACAGGAGGCCAAGACTCTCACAGCACAAGTGATCCTGTATGTCCCCCAGCGTGCCCTTCCCCTTTAGCACCGTTCATCACCCCTAGGCGAAAAGAAAAATCTCTGTTTTGATGGGATAGTGAGTATTATTTTTATATAGCATCATCATCATCGTCATGATCCAAGATTAGTTTCCTTGCATCGTCCAAACACAGGAATGTTTCAAAGGGGTTTTCTTTGGCTGTTCTGTGTAATATTTTTCAAGCAGGGAGCCAGTTTAATCAGGATCATTCATTCCTTTGTTAGTAAGTAATCTCAGTAAAATAGAACTAGCTGTTACTTAAGTATTCAAAAGTATTTGCTATCTGAAAAGACAAGCTTACAGTTCGAAATGGAAGACAAGTAAATATTAACGGGAACACACTGTACTCTGTCCTAGCCCAACAGAATTGCATATGGATTCATGTTGTACATGCAAGATAGTACATTTTGTTCTGGTTTAATCTGGCAGGACTATGCTCTCATTTTTGTGCAGGATTGCACTAACCCTTTTGCATATTCAGTTGCTAAGTGTATATTGAGGAATTATATGCAGGTGAAATTCTTTGGCTAGATTGCTTGCTGAACAATGCAGGAGCTATAACAAAATGCTGTACATATACCTTTCTTTGTGGGAGTCCTCAAAAGTATTTGCTTTGAATTAATAGGTATTTTTCTCCTAAAAAAAAAAAAAAAAAAAATGCACCATTTCTATCCAGAAGTCATAGAAATACCTCCATGCATAGAGGCAGCAGTATCTACCCTATAAGGGACTTTCTTCTATAATCATAGTAAAGGGGGGAAAAAAGGATATATTAACTGAATTTAGAAGCTGTCTTACATCAGTATGTTGCATACTGCATTTTTAAACTTCTATTGAGTCAATATAATTTGAATCTAACTTAGTACCAAATAGATTTTGATGTATAGCCAAAGACCTCATTTGCCATTAGAAATTCAAGACTGAAAATATTGCCCCTGTGCCATCATTCTGAATGAGTTTTTAGTAAATATATAAATAAATAGCCCTTCCCTCTACTTTGAGACAGGAGTTGAATGTTGCCATAAGGAGTAGTTTACTTTCCTGGGTTCTGTGGGTTTTTTTGTTTGTTTGTTTGGCTTTTCACCTTTTAATCTACTACAAGGCATTCCTTCTCCACCCCCCCCCCCAAATGCTAGTAGTAGTGGAAGTCTTTTTTGCAGAAATAAAATATTCTTGTTTTCTGACACTTAAGGTATGCTTCCAAGTATTAAAACCATTCCATATGACGGACCACCAACGAGGACCGCAGTGAGAACTTTGTTGGGCAGGATATATTTGAAGCACCTTTCTGCTTTGATTGGCTGGCTGAAGGAGATGGCTCTTAGGGCAGCAGGGAAGGAATTTAAAAAAGAGGATATCTTCTTTTGTTAAGAGAAAATGCTTCCTTGACTAGTTAGCTTTCTAGCTGACTGTACTCCTATATTTTATGATGTTTACCAATTAAAACTCCTAATAAAAAAGCCCTAATTTTGGAATTAGACATATAGCTCTAAATGGTCCAATCTTGGCAAATAAATGTAGTGTTTCTGAACAAACTTTTTTTAAAAAATGAAGTCAGGAAGAGTGGTAAATTTTGGCATCTTGAAAAACCACCCATCAAGCAATTAAAATAATGAAAAGCTACACTTTCAAATTTGAGTGTTTAGATACGCTAAGTGAGGTGGAAGGCAATAAATCTGTTTCCAACTAGATGTGCAAGCTGTAATACACAGGCTGGTGCACTTTTTCTAATATCTAGCCTTCCTCTGGATTTGCTTTAAAAAAAAGGGGGGGGAGGGAAACCACAAATCTGCCGTAAAAATGGAGGCCAAACTTGGGAGAGTAAATATTCTGATATATGTGGTGTTCTCCACAAGGAGAAATACACTGGCTTGGTTTTCACTTGGGGATAAAGTGGGAAGGTTGGTATATAAAAGGTTAGAAAAGAGGACTTCAAGAATTAATGCAGAGATGGCCAAAAGAGATTTTTTTTCAGAACCTGTTATATCCCTACACACGTGTTAAAAGTAAGGTTCTTGTAAGAATGCAAGATATTGTATTGACTAGTAACCCAGGAAGTGCTGGGATAGGTCTTATTTGTACTGAAAAACAACAGAAATTTCAGTAGGCTTGTTGCTTATTTTTCGTTGTGATTGTGTCTAGCAATCATTTTGGTCACAGTGAATTGAATGGCTTGAGGAGATATGGGCTTATGTTCTTTGGGATCGTATACACGTTATGTAGTCTCATTCTTTCTACTGAAACTATGGACTTGCCAATGTCAATGCGCTATTCAAATATAATTCTGAAGTAACTATATTGCATTGCTTGCAATGATTTATAAATTGCTGTTCTAACAGTTTGTGTTTCAGTTATTTGCAGTCAGCCAGCAATATGTATTTGTGTTATTGTGCAAGTATTGCATGTTGTATAAAGTAAACTATGTTACACTGTGGACAGAAGTCATCTCATGGATCTACTGTGTTGACAGAGGAGATGGCATTCCCCCTTTTCCAGCTTTTTCTCCCACCTGCTTTTCCCACTGCTGCTGCTGCTGCTGCTGGTCCTCACTGAGCTGCTGGTGGAGTTGTATGTGAGTCCTGACTAGGTTGTGAGAAGCAGCAGCTCCCCAGCATCTGCTCACTCTGTGCCCCTTTTTCCATCTCGTATGCGCCAGTTCATTTGTATGTAAAATGCCAGTGAAATGGAGCTAGAAACTTTGGGGCTTGGAGATGAGTCATGTAGGGACAGAAACCTGACTTATTTCAAGTTAACACATCAGTGAGGATAAATTCCAGTCCTGGGGAAGGATGAAGATGGGTGGTTGACTCTGTCTGCTGCTCAAGTATGTAAAGCCCCAGCAACATCCTTTTGAGAGGAAGCCAGAAACTTGTGTCATACTGTGACAGGACGTTTTTGTTGATATCCTGAAGAAGCCTTCTGAACTATTAAATCCTGTCATCTTGAATCCCAATCTGTATCTCTTCATTCAGAAGCTTTTTTGGAGTGAAGTAAGCTGTTCTCAAGTGGACATCTAGCTCGGGGGGTTTTCTGTGCTGCAAACCTCCCACCAACAAATGCTTCTAGTTATTTTTTGGTTGCCTATCCTGTGCGTGAGCCAACAGATCTAATTTTGTCTAAGCATCAAAGATGTACATCCTAATACTTGGCTACCTGAATTTAATATTAAGTTAGAAATATTCCTCTTTAGTTGAGTAAGGGACTGATCTTGCTGTCCTTATTCAGTCATCATGCTAATGTTAGAATAACTAAAAGTTCAGCCCCGATCCCCTGACTTTAATCCTGCAAGTAGCTCCGATGTCTTGGCTGGTACTACTTGTGTGAGTAACAGACTGTAGGATCAGGGTAGTGCTACTCCCTACTAATCCTGCAGAAGTTAATGCAAGCTTTTAAACTATGTTCAAAGGGTTTTCAAAGACATATGTTTGTAAGGCTGTGTGAAGATGAAATGCATGATTTGGCATTTTAGAAAAAATATTAGGGAGCATTTAATACTATGTTCAGTTAAATTTTCACTATCTTCCTTTTGTGCTTTTTTGAGGGGGAGGGGGCTTAATGTCAACTTTGTTATTTATTTATTTGTTTTATGACTTATTGTATAAGAAAATTAGCTCCTTAATCAAGTGAAATGTATTTCTGATTTGGAGAGAGAGGGAGGGAAGGCAGGCAAAGATTAAGAACAAATGAAAACCACTTACGATTTTGGGCAAAACTACCTTCATGAACTGATACTGTATAAATCAATAGATATGATCCTATTCAAAAATCTGAGTTACTTGTGTTTAGGCACGCTGCTTGCCGGAAGTGTATGGCTAGCATATGACTGAGTACTTAAATCAGTGGTACGTTCTGTGTGAGATGGATTGCTCAGTGAACGGAAAGCTGTTCTCGCATGTTTGTGTTTGGCAAAGTGGATGGGGAACTGGCACTCTTCTGAGCAGTGACTAACTTCTTAAACTCACGGTTTTGTTTTTGACAGAAAATACTGAAATTGCTGCATGCGGTACATAGAGGCTTTTTTCCTTTGTAACTAAGAACTACAGACTTTCTTGTTTTGTTTGCATTACTGCTTCACTCTGCCAAAGGTCTCTGTGTAAACCTGTTTGGTGAAGCCCATAGGCTTGGTCTCATGCTATTTGCAGGGTAAGTACCTTCACAGGGAATCTGTAATACTGTAATTTGCACAGAAAACACAGTTCATATTATTTGAAATTTGATTAAATATCTGCTGTGACTAGTGCATATGGCTGCAATCCTATTCCTGCTGAATTCTGTGAAAAAACTCCTTGGCCTGGATCCTTAGTCCTGCTGTGGCTGTGATAATACTGGCTTCACTAGCTGGTAGAGAGCTCCCAGGTAGCAAAGCCAGCCTCTGTATTAACCTTTTATGAGTGCTGCACAGAAACGACAGGAGAATGGGCAAGGAACTCAGTCCCCTGGATGCTAGACAAATGCGGAGGTTGCTTTAAATGACGATAAAAGGCTACCCAGAGATTCATCAAGCTCTGCTCTACGCCCCTGCTTGCAGTGCTGTTTAGAGCAGCTTGGACCCAGCATGTGACTGGGACCATTAACCTAAGTAGAAGGGGGATTCGGATTAGGGGAAATCTTTAGTTGTGGGGACTGATGTGAGAAATGAGTCAGGAATATTTTTTTCTGAAAAGAGAAATGCAGCTTAACTATGGACACACAATACTTTCTGCTATACTTGGTTTGATTTCTTGTTTTTCTTAAGTTTTTTGGGGGCACATTTGTATCTTTATTCAGCTAAAAAGATTGGTCTATCTCAAAACAACAAACTTGAAGTGCCTTGTTTTTATAAGCTCTGCCATGCGTGTTTTTCATAATGAACTGGATTTTTTTTTCACTCATTTCGTTCCATTTTTTGTTATGAAGATCTCAATTTTACAGTTTCTCAAAATGTGTTTTTCAATTCCTTGTGATACAGGTGTGGGTTTTCTTTTTCTTTTCCTTAGAGCAGCCAGAAGACCTTATACTTGGACAAATACTCTGCTGTAAAATCTTTAACTTGCTTCTGCCACATTGAACTACTAACAAAACACCTGATGAAATGAATTAACAGTATACAGACTAGACCTTCATTTGACTTCCTTTCTTTACTGGAGAGCAATGATTAAATAGTGAGAGATTGATGCAGTATGAGGGGAATTTACCACTGACCTCCTTGTGCTCCCAGTGCACTCTCAGCAGCTGGCACATGTACTTATCCAAGAATTTTGACATTGATAAAGGCTTAACTTTGGCCTTCTAAATTAAGACTCTGAAATGTCTGGAGGTAGCAGAAATGATCCCATGCTTAAACTGCTCTGACGCACCACTGCTATCATCTGTCAATGAGAGTTCATTGAGATATAGTAGAGAAGTGCTTTTAAATCAAAGATACGTTTCAAGTACTGTAGGAAACGTGATGTTTGGAACTGGGACAGGAAAGCTATTCTTTGGATTCTGCACAGAAGAGAGGACGTTTTAGACTAGTAAAGCCCTGTTGGTGAATTAACCAATTTGTTCACACAATCTGTTTAAGTGATGCCAAAACATTTAGAACAACACTTTTTCACTGGTCTTAGTCACGGCTAGGACAGGTTGTATTCAATTCTTCAGTAGTACCTGCAAACCTCTCAAGCTGTTCAGAAGCTTTGCAAAGTTTGCAAAAATCAGATCTCTTGCGTTGCTGTGTTTTTCAGGATGAGTTGTTTCTTTTTCTTTTTTCTTCTTTGCTTCTGCAACAGATAACATTAAAGACCCATGAGAGTTTATAGCAGCTTCTTACTGTTAGCAGCATGTTAAACTGGAAAGCATTAGTGGAAAAATAAAGATACTTCAGTTTATATTGGCTCTGAAATAATACTGAGTAAAATACTGGCTTGATAAGAATTAATCATTTTATGAAAGGTGTTTCTGATATCATTCTATTGTTTTGCAAGGCAGTGGGTAATTTAAAGGGAATTTGCATGGTCTGTGCCTATATAGAGCTTGTGGGAAATATTCCTCACATCTTTTAGTCGTCCTTTCAGGCCTCTCCAGCATGGAGAACGAATTGATGTCAGATGTCACAACCTCCTTCTTGGTGGAGGCAAATACTTATAACTATGTGAACGTCTTCCAGTTTATACGCTACTAATGTGGAAGGAGCAGTGAAAAGCCTTTTCTAAAAATCTGCAAGTCTTGGCTTTGTTTCTAGATATAGTTAAAATGGCACTCGGTATCGTTAGCACTTGCGTAATGAGCAAGCCTTGGGACAGCTAAAGAACAATGTCTTCACCGCTTCAAACAGTTACTTCACTTCACACTATTTAATAATAATTGTCAGCATTGCCAGTAAACCCCATTTATTTCCACTGACTGACTTCAAAAGCTATTCTATCGCAAGAAGAAAATTACATACATTAATTACTGATTTTGGCAGTAATAGCAAAAACGGTAAACACAGGTTCTTGAGAGGATCATTGACAGCTGTTGTTACTGCTTGCAGAGTTTAGAAAGTGTTACAGATTGTGATACTGTATGATCTGAAGCATTTTAATGGTCATAATGTGAAACAAACTTTACTGGGCTTTGCAACGTACATTAATAATGTGGTGTTGATATAATGGCAAAATAAAGGGACTGACTCTATTTCCCAGCTTTCAGCAATTACAATTTCTGTGCTCTTATTCAGTAAAAGTGTGTTTATGTCACATAATGAAGTGATCTGGCTGCAGCACGGCCTGGAAGGGCAGGAAAAGTGGTTTTTTTTTTTTTTTTTTTTTTTTTTTTTCCCTCTTTTCTCTCCAGAGACTGGATGCAAAATTGTTATGCTCTTTTATAAGCAGCTGTCTCCGTTTGCAAAGGGGAGTATGCCCTTGGTACGTGGAGCGCTGAGAGGCTGCTGGGGCGGTGATTGAAAGGGGAGAAGGTCAGACAACTCTGAGCAGGGGCAAGTGCTGTTATTCACTGTTTTTGCTGCAGAAAGCAGAACTAATTGGCAAGGCAGGTTGTCGGATGGGCAAGAATGACTGAGCGTTAGGGTCAAGATCAGAATGAGGCCATGTGAAAGAAAATATTTACAAAATGGATTTGGAAAAAAGAGGAGAAGGTGCAGATTTTGCGGAGGAAGGGAGGGAGTTGCAATCCCCATTAAACAGCCTGATGCAGCGTGCGTGTTGCAAGTGCCGGGTTGCGTGTAGCTTCCCATCACCTCTGCTGCCGAGTCTCGTCTCGGAGCCTTATTGCTTGATTTATGGATGCAGAGGATGACTGTTACTTTCAGGAACTAAAGTGGGAGGGTATTTTGTATTAAGGCTGAAAAGTTTAATATGGGCAACAATGTTGGTCATGTTACTTCATGTTATGAAGGCTCAGTGATTCATTTTTTTTTTTTTGTTTTTTTGTTTTATGTCAGAAGTTACTTTCTTATTTGGGACATATCCTAAGAAACATTGCTTATCTGCTAGTGCCTTTAAAGCATTATCCCCACCAAAGCACTTCAGCTTGGGTGCAGCTTTCAGTATGCAGGATGTTCTGTGGATGTCAATGGATCTCTTTGCATGTCCGAATTTCTGTTCAGAAGGTAAAGCTTTGCTTGTGCGTGGCTTGAGGCGATGGTTGAAGCTATTCAGTGCTTTGCTTAGGCACTTAGTGCACTGTTTGGTAAAAGGTAATTCTCTACTAACACTAGTCTTCAGCATATTAATGTACTTAATATGAATTTTAAGTCCAAAGTTTTTTGGAAAGTGGAAAATCAAATGCTCCTCTCCTCACACACACACCTTTTCCCTTAGACAGGCAGCTGTTAAGCTGATTCCTTGTCTAGAAAGGCAGCAGTCACAGACCTCTGAAGAAGAAAAGCATTCTGAACTTTTTTAAATAGTCTTAGAGTATTTATTAGACTTGACCTCTTGCCACTTGAATGTGGAATTTAGCTTTATAAGGATATTATTGCTAGTAACATTGAATTTTTCATGTTTGTCCTTTCATGATATAAGAGAAAATATTTTAGCGCTTTGTTACAAGCTTTGCTCCATGTACCAGTTTTATGTTGCTTAGGAGAAAAGTGTGTGTGTGTGTGTGTGTGAGTGTGTGTTTGTTTTTGAGCTACTTTAGCTGGTTTGCAAGTTCATGGCAGACTAGAATATTTGCACATGGGTAAGACGAGTTAGCGGTAATATGCCAGCGTACGCAATAGGTCATTTTTGTAGTTTTTGAAATAACCCGAGGGAGATGATTGCAATTGTAAAATACCAGATAATATGTTCTTCCTTACCTGATTATTTAGGCTTTGATACAAAAATCCTAGCAATGTTGATAGACTTTGGATTAGGCCTTTTAAGGCAAAGGAAATCTGCTGTTGATTTTGGGCCTATCAGAATCACGTGTCCAGGAAGAAATACTGTAGAATGTTAGATTAAAATTACTTGAAATTTCAGTAAATGCTATAGAACACAAACATCATTGCAGAGAGACAGACACCTTCAGTGGTTGATTTCAAATTTAGTGTTAAAAAGGTGCAGGAAAGACTTATTCCATGCTAATATCTTGTTGATTTGACCAATGGCTAGTAGATGCAGTGAGGATATCTGAATTTTCTCGTCATAATTACGTGAGGAAATGCAATCAACACACACCAGGAATCCTGAACTGAATTTTGCTTAGAAAATATCTATGATCTGCTGTTCCATTAATAGTTGTACTCAACGTCACATCACAAAATACTAACAAAACATAGTTTATTCCACTATCATACCCTAAATTTGCTGAAAATATGCAGGTTGCTAAACTTATTAGCATATAGGTCAATAGTCTTTGTCTAAACTTAATAGTTCCAAGTCATGCAAATCTGAAGAAACAAGCCATGTTCCTTCAGGCAGATCTTGTAACGCCTTATAAAATCTATACATCACAGCAAAATACCTCCCTTCAACTGCTTGCAAAAATGAATTTAAATTATATACAGTGAATTAATCTTATTTACAACAAATAAGATGTATTGGTTTGAATGCTTTCTTTCCTGTTACTAATTTGTTACAATGCAAAATATGTTCAAATATACAATAAACTGTGACAGTTTATCACTGTAGAGTGCTTGCTTCAGTGGTGGCTACTCACATTGGGGTAATAGTGTTCTAATATATGAATCAAAATTCTCTCTTAAATATACAGCTTATTTAGGTACCAGGCCTAAGTTTTGAGCTTGCCCTGCTTCTCTTATCATCTCCCTTGAAAAAATAGGTTTTGTTCTTTCTGCAGCTATTCTTGTACTTTGCCATGAGCTTGCCAGTTAGTGTTCATTGTGTTCATCCTCCTCCTGCTGTTTCAGTATTGCAGTATTGAGGCTGTAGGATAGTCTTTTTTTTTTTTTTTTTTTTTTTTTTCCCACCTTTGCACTCTGATGAATGTGAGGCAAAGAAAAAGATAGTGAGTGAAAGTATTGCTTGTCAGTGGCTCTCCTTTTTCTATCTAGCGAAGTGAATTCTTTTTAATGAAGACCATTACCCAAAATTCATTTTAAAAAATGGGGGTCTTCAGAGTTTCAGGATGAATTATCGTTCTTCTCAGTTGCAACTGTAATTGAAGTAATTCTCTGAACCTCGCTGTATGACAGACCAAGGCCCTGCACACTGCACAGAGGTTTTGCTGGCGGGACCATGAAACCTTTCTGCAAATAGGTTCTCCATATGTTTGTCTGTATTTTGGTGAGTGTGGACAGGACACTTGGACACTGTCTGGAGCAGCCAGAGTAGATGACCTCTCTTCCACAGACCTTACAGTCTGAGGCCCAAATGCTTACACATATGCATAACTTAATTCATGAGAGGACTCCCTTTTACGTCAGTGAATTATCCACGTAAGTAAAGATGCACATGTGCAGAAGTGTTGGCAGGATCGGAGCCTAGTTTCCATTCCTGCTCTTCGAAATTCCATGCTCACACTCTCGTAAGATCCCAAAGAGAGAGGACCTCTTGTAAAGACCCAGTGTCTCCCATTCATATTTCAGTGAGGGGAAGCAGAAATCATTTGTGTAATATGTTGAGCCCAACAGGTCGTCTTTCCTTTTAGCTCAGAAGTGTATCGGTTTAATAACACCGTTACGCCAGTGCTGTCATGGAGCTTATTGTGAATTGCAGTCAGTCTAGTTTACGTTCTAAGCGTTATTTATTTTTTCTTAAATGAAAGATAACCATTTTTTCACGTTGAAGACATTAGAAAATTTTCCAACTTAAGGAAAAAATCCGAGTGACTGTAATATTTTCAAAGAACAAACTTATAGAGGCTGGCCTCTTCTCAGGAAAATAGGTGTCAATTAACTTTGCTACATTGTGATTTAATGTAAAATTAACTTATATTTTGTTGACAACATTAATATTTCATAGAATAGGTGTAGGGTGCAAGTTTTCTATATTTCCTACCATGAAGGAAAAAAAAACCATTAACTCTGACATCTGTTTTTAGCACTTTCCTTCATATTTTTGGATGAATGCCTGGCAAAAGCTGGAAAGCGACTAAGAGATCAACCAAAGATGGCCTAAGGGCCTGTTCCCAGCTGGTACGACATCTGGAATGTTATATATAGTGGATAAATTCAGAGTTGTAGTTTTAATAAGATTGGTATTCAAGCCTTCGGCCTACAGCAAAGGAAAGGACAGTGAAGCTGACAGAGGCATTGGTATGTAGTATGTCAAGGTGTCTGAAATGTAATTTGCTGGGTTTTCACTTTCATTTTGGCAGACTCCTTATGCTTAGGTATAAACTTTCATCTAGTATTGTTTTGAAGCTTTACAAAATACTGGGTGAAGTCATATTGGTCTTATATCCAGAATCTTATCTTTTCACTAAGCTTAGAATGTCTGGATTCTCTTTTTCTTTTCTTTTTTTTTCTTAAGGAAAAAAGTGCTAAAGACAGATTTTTATGAGCTGACTAGAAACAACTTAAGCTGCTACCTTTTCAAATTTTAAATATATGCAGTCTCTCACAGTGAAGATTTTACAGAATCATAAACCATTCAGGAATCAGGACTTGTGCTGTATGGAACCACACTTCTGAGATTTATCTCTCAGAAGGCCTGTTTTGGTCTTTTTAGGATTTAGTTATTCTTCTGACTCTCTAATCTCCTAACTGTAATTAAATGTGTTGCTAGACAAGCCCAGCAAAGCTGTAGTTAGAGCTCTGTGGAGAGCCACCTGCTTGCAGAAGGTCTGAATGTGGCTAATGCTAGGTCAGAGAAAATCAGCGGGACGTGATAGCTGGCACGTCTGCAGCCCCGCAGCGTCACTGGCCAGGCAGCGCTCGTGCAAGTCCCGCTGCATGTGCATTGCCTCTGCGTCCCAATATAAGGTGGGTGTTGCATGTACTTTGTGTTGTAGCCCGTGAACGGATATAGCCTACGCGTCCAGCCTTGTGCTGAGCCCGTCACGTCGTGGTGTGGCCCCGGTCACGTAAGAGAGAGCTTACTGAAGTCTCTGTGTGTGGGGCTCTGCCGTCCTGCACAAGATCCCTTTCTGTTTTGCAGCGCTATGGTCTTCTCTCCCCCCGATCTGCATCTTGCCTGTAGGATGCTGGAGCAGGAGGGAGTCCCTGACGCTGCACTGCCAATCTGTAAGTCACAGGACTGAGGCAAGGGAGCGTGACGTGGAGGAGGGCGTAGCATGTGAAGTCTTTCAGGGCCGGAGTTGAGAAAGGTATACTCTAGGGTTTTATGCCTCTGTTTTCTTTAAATAAGGCTTGCTTGATAATTCCTCAGCTCATTGTGGATATTTCTATGTTATTTATTACTAGGCAAGATCTTGTAGGTGAAGACAGGGTACTTGAATATGACTTGGCAGGAGACCAATGTGATCTAGGAGGAGACGGACCTAGAGCGGGAGGAGAGATGACTTTTGCAGCTGTGCTTTGGTAGCAGTTTAGATTTGGTGATAGGAAGGCCAGATTTGAAATGACGGCAGCTGACAAGGGGAAAGCTGATTTCTCTGCATGGTGGTGTCACTAATGCTTTTTAAGTGGTGGGGATCTCAACAGAAAGCTGAATTATAAACTTGTGTGTGTATACGTGCAGATAATACAAGTAAAGCTTAAGAGGCTAGTATCATACAAAACAAGAACAAATAGCTTATTTATTTCATGGTAATACTAACAAGAATGCTTAGTTGTTATATGTAGGAAAATAGAAAAAATCCTTGTTATCTTGCCTCTCCTTTGCTCCTCGTGCTCAGCCGAAGTTACCCCATGCCTGTCCTATGCCCTACGTGAGTTTGGGGATAGCCAGTAAAATCCCCGTTGATATCTACTCTGTTGTTGTGGTTTGCAAAATAACAGTAAAAAACCCCCATCTAATTCCAGGTGGAACTTAACTAAGCAACATATTGAAAGAATATTTCTGTGAGAGGAACTGAGCACCTTCTGTCACACAGTGTGAAGAGCTAATTCTTCCCATTCTTCAACTAATTTCTTCGCTTTCTGTCAGTACAATTCTTTCTATTTTACAGTGCTCTAAAGATATTCATACTCTACATGGATTATTAGATAACATGCTTTCATTTTCCTTGTCTGTATATTGACTGGTTATAGAATATTTACAATATGTCGAAGGTTCTTCAGATTGAAAATGGAGGCGATATATCAAGTCCACTAACTTTTTTTTTCCTGACTTTAAAGTCAGAAGTAATCAATCATATCTATTTAAAGCTATTAATATATGAGATTAAAATATATATATATATATATATATATATATATATATCCTGAAAAGGTTGAGGATGCACACAAATCCCAATTGTCTCAGCTACCCTGTTTTGTTTTTTTCTGCTGTTTAAATGAGAGATTTCTATATGTATGTTTTTTCTTCTCTACAGTGATAGGTGTTTTTTCTCCTAGTACCACCCATCATTTTGGGGAAAACCCAACAAAAAAGCCCTACTCTGCATGTACCACGACTAAGCCCCTGGTTACTGCTTCTGGCTCACTGCCAGTACTTCTTGAATTGCTCTAAGAATATAGTCCAGCTCCAGTGGCTGAGCCTGTTAGTACCTCTTCAACTTCCTTTGGCAGTTACTGTCTCAATTTTCTGCTTCCTTCCAGCTCTGCCTCATACAAACTAATATGATACATCTGTTTTTCATCACAGATTTGTTCTAGCTGTAAATGGACCATATGTTTACTGGTGATTAGTCGTTGGCTATATAGGATTCTTGTTTGAATGTTTGTGAACCAAACAGAAATTGGCTCTGATCTTCATGTGTTATTAGGACACTGAGTATTAAAGGTAAGGCTAGGATCATAGATGGTATCTTGTATTTCACTTATTTCTGCAGCTGATTTAAAGTGGTGGTTGAGGGAGAAAATCTCTTGCGTATGGCATTGCCTTTGCTGCTGCAACCGTCGTTCCGCTCTGCTCTCGGCCCTTCCCGGAGGCCTCTGCTGTTCTGTCCAGCAGAAGGGTTGCGTGTTGTCACAGCTGAGTGTTCAAACATGCAGGTAGTCTGGTGAAAGTCGTCCCACTCTAAGGTAGCTTTTTTTCTGCTAGAATAACTTATTTTTCCAGACTATAAATAAGGCATATTTAGAATAACAAATTATCTACATAAACCACATATTATTTTAAGGAATAACATGTCTGTTACCACCACAATCCTGTGTGATTTTTGCAGTAACATTTCTTACATTAACTGTTAAATTAAACTGAAGGAAGTTGATCAGATGGAAACAAAAAGACCAGTGGAACTGGGAATGCCATGACGAAGCACAAGACTGACAACTTCAAAGCAAAGATAGCTATTTCCATAGCTTTTACATGTTTTGGGTCTGATCCTGTGTTTCTGATGTTGACCAAACTTGCTTGTCCCTATAATCTGTGCAGTAAGAGATTATGTGAATTAAGTTAAACCATATGGAGTAGATATTAGTTTATATAAATAGCACAGACTTAGTTGGAGGAGTACTTTCAGACTGAAAATGAAGGATGTGCTTGGTTCTCGGCTGGAATTTAATAATCATGTTATAACATCTGTAGACTTTCTAGAAGAAACCTATGGTTATTGTCAACACCTTATCTATTAAAGACCATTTTGTATAAGATTTTATAACATATTATACTGTGAGTATGAAATATTAGTTCAAGGAACAGAAGAATTTTACTCTTCCATACACTACTACCTGCATAGCTGCTTTGGTAAATGGGTTGTGCAACATGATATGAATATAACATTTCTGGATCTAAGTAGTTTACCTTTAAAATGATGGGAAGAGTTTATGTATGCCTCTTTGTACTCATTGCACCCAGCTATGTAGGCACTCTTTTCTGAAGTGAAAATACTATATTGTTTATTAAGAAATAAAATACATATTATGAAGTGAAACAATGTTACTACCAGTCGTGTAAGCTGTTCTATAAGTGGGACTTTGTCAGGGTATGATTGTTATTTATTGTAGTAATTCAGGTGGAAGGCTAAACTTGTAGAGCTTTACAGCAGTCAAATCAGGAACTCTGAAAGAAATGCAAATGAAATCATAGCCCTGATAGCAGGAATTTTTAACAAATTATCAAAACAAGGGCGCTACCAAATAACTAGAGAAGAGCTGATGTAGTACTGAAATATATAGAAGGGAAAGAGCCAGAAAACTCTGAGCATGTCTGTCTGGTATTAAGTGTATAAGGCATTGGAATGCTTTTTGAAGAAGGAATAATTAATAACATGAAAGTAAATGGATTTATCTGGAAGATCAAACCTAACTAATTTCATAACTTTCTGTGATAAGATTTTTTTTTCTAGACAAGGGAAATATAGGAGATCTCATTTATCTGGACTTTTGTAAAACCATTTGATGTAATGCCATGCTACAAATAGTGTTGGGTAGATGAAGTCTAGCAGGCGAATTGGAAGGATGAGTAAGGAGATGGAGAGGAAGATGATAATGGACTGCACTGAGAAGGGAATACTGGCCTAGAGAGAGGTCATACAGGATCACTCTGGGACTACAGCTGTTTAATGTTTTCATTAATGACTGGAACAAAAAAAAAAAAAAAAAGATTGGACGCATTGCATGTTGTGGTAAGATAAAGTTGGGAGGAACTGTCAACAAAGATGAGTATCAGAACAATAGAGTAATAATTGGACGACCTTGAAGCTGAGAGTAATAGAACAAAGTGTGTTGTAGGGACCACCAGCAAAAGTTTCTGTTGAAAGCTTGGAGTTTGTGACCTGGAAACAAGGCCAGGTGGAACTCGTCTCTACTTGCTAGCACTGGCAAGGTCTAATAGAGAAACTTTCTCTGCATCTTTTTATCAGCATGGTCCAGGGAATGGATACCTTATTTTATAGCAGATTTCTTTATATTGGCTGAAGAAAAGTTGTGATAACATGTGATTGCTGTCCATCACTCTGTCAGCACCCAGAAAGGAGTGTTATCTAAAGACACTATGGGTACAACCGTAAGTGGAATTGGCCTTACGTTAATCTTACAGTGGAAATTAGAGGGAGAGTGTCTAGCTGTTTTGTGAGTGAAACTCAGAAGTAGCCTCCCAACAGGAGTATTGAGAGAGGAAAGAAATGGATTTCTTTCATGAAAACACAGGAGGACTTTATGGAAAGGATTGTAATATGGTTACCAATGCCAGAGTTGTGTTCTGTGGAAGATATGCACTGTGCTGGTCATTTTTAAGTTGTTCAATACGTTGGCAGCCAAAATCAGTACAACTTCAAAGTTCAGCGAGTTTTTTGTGTGCATATTTATATTTTAATAAATAATATATTTAATAATATACAAAAATAACAGTTGGGGTGTTCTTAGCTTGCCTTACTTGCTAAAATGTTTGTGCATTTCTTGTTAAGATTTTTCCTTGCTACCACTGTTTTTCTCAGCACCCTTTGTAATTATTAACCTCTTTGTTTAAAGTAAAATTCCTTCAAATTATCCAACATATCCTAGATAATGTGCGGTGATGATGAAAACCTGCAGCCATTTTTGCCAGTGAGTAGTAATTCATATGCATCCAGATACCGTTTAAGTTGGTTTGGCAATAGCACTGTAACTTTATAGGTTTATATGCTCACACTAAGGTGGTTCCTACTGTTTTAGGTATTGTCCAGAGGATATATTTTCTTAAATGAAAATTGCCTGAAGCCATTTGTTTTTTGTATGGTAAGTGAAGGTATAAATCACTTACTTTTTTCTTATTGCTTGTATAAAATAGCGAATGTTGACAAAACTCTACTTTTGAACCTTCTGACTGGTGAATTCTTGGCCACCATATTTAAAGTTATTGTTACTGATCAGAGAAATGCTCTGTTTGCTCTTTAAAGGCCACAGAAGAGACAAAAAGTAGGTAAGTAATAAGGGAAAGGCACTTGAGAATATGCGTAACTTAATTCCAGTTAAGTGTGATGATGTGGTGTATCTGTCTACTCCCTCCTTTTGTCTGGCCCTATGTTTGCTGCTTAAATATGTGGTTCAAAACTATTGCATTCAAAATACTGGAATTTCACTGATTTCACTGTGGGAATTCTTGCACCAACCTCCTTTTCAATCATGAAACAGTTTTCTTTCTCTCTGAGTGAAGATGTGATAGTATGTAGCTTGCATGTTGCAGGCTGTTGCACCCTGACTTTGATTTGTGAAGCAATTACAGAGTTGTACCCTGAGGAGTCCAGAAAAGCAAGGGAGCAAGTATAGGTCAATTTGAGCTCAGTTTTGACTGTGAAATCTGATTCATGCTGAAGAGTGGGGCATTACTCATTTCCAGGGCTTTATACTCTCTCTTTTTTTTTTTTCTTTAAAGACAGAACAAATAAACCTTTTTGAAGGGTCTGGCTGCTGGCATGGAAGGTCTGTATCTGTTACAACTTATGGACTACAGGTTTTCTACCCTCGTGTATTGTATGCTTGAACTGAATTTCTCTGAAGTCTAGTACTTTTATCCAGAGAATCTCCAAACCTGTTTTTGTCTATATTAATGCACAGTTAAGCACCAGCGTTCAGATGGGAGAGTGTCAGTTTATAGCCAGGAGGCTTTAAGGCTTAACTGTTAGTCAGTAGTCCTTGACTTTGTGTGGAGAGTGATTTTTAAACTGCTCAAATGATTTTATTTTACTGGAACATGGGCAGTGGTCTTGTCCCATAGCCTTTACTTACTTTTTGAGACAAATTTCAACAGGTTTCTGAGATAGAAAGGGATCTATCAGAGACTGATATTGGTCATTCATGCAGAACTACCAGACAGGTATGTCCTATATGTGAGCCTTTACATCTTCTCTTCTGGACAGTACTTTGGCCTAATATCATAAAAAAGATGAAAGCTGATGCAGAAACATGGAAGCAAAAGGCTTCTGTTTATCTTAAAGATATTGCCGGTCATCTGCCTCATGTAACCATGACTAGTTAAGAGGAGAGCAATCTTGTTGTCCAACATTTCTGCCAAGGAAAGAGTCATATGAAAATACCCAGTTTTTACCACTCTTAATGCTTTAATATAGCCTCAGAATTGTTAATGTAACTTTTTACTGGAAGTACTCTTGCATTTGTTGTTGTTTGTTAGCAGACTCTAGCTGGCATGTGCAACATTTGGCCTCCCGGATGAAAAAGGGATCTGCCTGACACAAGCAGAGCTCCTCCGCGCAGCCTTAGACATCTTCGCTTGGGAGATAAGGTCATTCGAGGATATTTTGTGTTTGCTCAGTTTGAGTAGAAATCACTGTTAAGGCTGAATTGAGATAAGAGTTTGCCAGTCATAAAATGGATGGCTTTAAAAACTGCCTAGCTGTTATGACTATTTTTATCTGTGGCCTAAGCAAGAATTATTTTTGAGATATCCTGTATGTGTTTTCAGATTATGTCCAGGACGCGCTTAAATGGTGGCTCTGAGTGGACAGCGCAATTAACTGTGTGTTCCTTTCCTATTCTGTGACTTTGTGTCTGAATGAAGAGCTGCTACTTAGCTCTTTTTTTTAGTCTGGTCTCTCAAGTAAAGGAGACGTGGGTATTTGTTTTCACCTACTAACTTTTAAATCTTTTTACTGATTTCATCCAAATCCGACAGAGGGGTGGCAGCCCCCAAAATATTAAAAATAGGCAGATATGCCTATAATGTGCAAATAGGCAGTTAGAATAGAGAAATTCTACAACTGCCCTCACCTGAGGGAAGGACTTGCCTATCTGAGAAACCATGTGGGATTGCAGCCTCGTGACGAAAATCTGTAGGGAACCAGGTTTACTTGGTTCTAAGACTCGTGCAAATATTTGCGTGTTATCTTATATGTGATAGTATAATGGGTGAAGTACAAATACTTCCATGAAGCTTGCTGTGAGTGTGCTGCCATGCAGGCTATGAATCGCAGCATTTCTCTTATTTCCTTCAGCTTGCAGTTGTGTCTTGCTGAGGACCGTGCAAAGCCGAGTGGCATGGCTACGTCTGTGCCGGTGTGAAGCTTGCCCCCACTACTGCCAGGTAGTGCACGAGGGGGGAGCACAAACGCGATACCCACCTCGCCAGTCCCGTTTAGTTCAGTGTGTTGAAGGGGGCAGACTATGCAGCTGGCTCTTCCTTGGGCAGTCCTGCAGCTGGAGCTCCCGCACCGCACAGGGCTGCGGCTGGCCTTCAGAGCCTCCTGGTGCAGCCGCTGTGACGGATCCTTTAGTTTGCGTTTGCCACTGGGATCCCTGAGCAGAGGAAGGGCCAAAGCTCTGCTGCTGATCTCTCTGCTGCTGAGCAAGGATTCGCTAAAAAGCATTTCTTTCTGCAGCCTAATTCTGCAACCATTGCATGTCATGGGGCCCAAGACAGCTCTTCTCACATGCTGCCTAATGTGCCAAATGTTTCTCACCATGCACCTAGCGTGGCCCATCTCTGGTATTGATGCAGAGGAAATTGGTGGGTTGGATAGTATGTAATGTGGAAAGTGCTGAGTTTCCAAACTGAAACGGGACAATCGATCTGTGAACTCTACTTGGCATGCCTTGGCCTTGCTGTAGAGCTCAGGATAGGGGAGGATTTGCTGATATGCATCTCCTCTGTGTAATTTGTGTGTGTGTGTTTTTTTGTTTTGTTTTTGTTTTGTTTTCTCTGTCTCTCTCTGTCTCTCTCAGTGCTGTGAGATCCTGGGGTAGGTGGTGTTACATGGAGTTAATATTGCTCTACCTTATTACAACATGCTTGTTAAACCTTCTTATAAAGCCTACCCAGTGAAGACTTCTCTAGAAGTATACTTTAGTAAGCAAGAATACAGATACTAGAAGTAAGTTATGACTATTTGCTATTCTCTTTTTCATTATTAGTTTACGATTTTTCTGTGGACTGTATCATAAGAAAGTACAAACTTCGTCATGTATTGATAATGTAAAACTGAAAGCACTGTGGTTGTTAAATGGTGGAGCACTGAATTTGAGAGGTCTTCAACTTTTCTGAGGTTGATACTTTAAAAGCTTCATATATATATATACATATACATACATACATATGTGTATATGTGTACACACACACACATATATTTATTGGGCAGAATTTCTAATGAAACTGTTGGATTGGTACTAGATGTCAGCTGAAAAGAAATGTGCCAGTTGACATCCCCCCTTGAAAGAAGGAGTAGTGTTCAATCTACTCAAGTGCTTTTCAGATGTGTGTTTGGAGTCCTTAATGGAAGATTGGAGACAGTACCTTTTCTCCCTTTGTTTCTGTCTCATCTTTTTGATTCATAATATTTTCAATGCCAAATGCTTTTGTACTGCTCTGTGAATTTTGATGTTGTCTTTCTGATGAAGAATCTAATGTTTAAAGAAAAGTCAGAAATTCAAAAGATAATTTGCCTTCCAATAATCTGAAAAGACCTTTAAAGAAGACATGTATGTCTTCTCTTTGGCATTTAAAATGTTTCATAAATTTTAGCTTAATGCTTCATTGTAGCACACAGGTGGTGTTCATGAATTTACCTCCACAGCAACATCTCACTGTTTGTATCAGGGGTGGGGTGGAGACAGGGGATTTTTTTTTTAATTTTATTTTTTAGACACATCTAGAAATGCAACCCATTGACTAACCTAACTGGATCACATTATCTTGCCATTAACACTCCTATGTCTTCATAGTAACAAGCCTTTATTGTGTGTATGGGGTTAATAGATAAGCCTTTGGGCTTGTTTTCAATGCAGTGGTGGAGGAGGACTATATTTAATTGCTCAGGGTTTCATTTTTAAATCAAATATTTCTTTTATTATCTCTAATATTTTAAAGAGAGCTATCACTTGAGATAAATAATTGACTTAGGAGCAGTAGTTGTTAATGTGTTGAGTCAAAAACACCCTCTAAAGGGTTTTGGTTTGATTTATAATACAATTCTCTCGTATCATACAAACTTTAATAGTTAGCTTTTGTTCAAGGAGCACTATGAGGGAGTTAAGTCAGTTTTTACTGAGACAATATTACTGAAATAACAGAACGAACAAGCTATGATTGTGAATAGGGACTTAAACATAAATGTTGTGATTGTGCCAGGGCTAATGTTTGAATTTATGAAAGAATTTAGATAAGCAAAATGATGCAATGCTTTCAGAATTTAGAAGGAAATAATTTTCGCCTTTGAAGCAAAGCAGTCTGAACCATTGTTTTCAATACATCAACAAGTGTATGCAAAGCTTGTGCTAGAAAGATTAGTAGAGCTGAAGGTGCCAAGTTTAAATGCACAGTAGGGGGAATATTCAGTGTGCATATGCTCAGTTAACACAGTTAATGAAATTTGCAGCCTTTGGAGCTCTTATGGCCCTTGTTCATTTCTGGATATGCAGGTTTTGGTTGTGCCCAACCGTGATGGTATTGTGATGCTTTTGGGGTGTGGACCTCCCCTCTCTAACTAAAAGCCACTCCAGATCAGCTTCTGTTGAACCGCCAAGCAGGATGGGTCTTCAAGACTTCATGGAAACACCAGTTAATGCAGAGTGTATCTATGCAGTTCCCAGTGGAAGGTTCTCAGCTGTTTTCCACCCCATGGAAACTGTGTGTGTGTGTGTGTGTGTGTGTGTATTTAAGGATAACCTGAAGCTGATGTGTAATCCTAATGTTAAATGACTTGAGTAGTTTTCACTGAGTGACTATCAGTTTGAAAAGATGTATGTAACTTGCATGTTATGTGGAGGCAGACTATGGATAAAGGTGTCAAAATACATGCCAATAACCCATGTAAGATGTTCTTCTGACTCCATAAACAGAAAAACTGAAGACTGAGGAGCATGATAACATCTGGAAAATCTGGAGAAGGTTGATTGCAGAATTACTTTAATAAGGTACAATGAATATTGCTGCAGTCATAAAACTGGCCCCTTTTCTCCGAGAGGGCAACATACTTCTGCAAATGTGTAATAGAACTATTATTCTGTATATAGCACCGGATGTTACCAAACAGTTTGGAGTGAAAGAGAAAGGAAACACAGATCATTGAGCACAGATATGGGGACTCTGCTTTCTGAACACTTCAGATTATGTCCAGTCACCTTCACTTGCTCTGAGAGGGGATTAAGTTCTTGCTCCATGCAAATGGAATGCCTTTATCTACATTTCTATGTAAGTAGGCGCTGAAATGAAGATTAATACAAGCGGAGTGGAAATGCACTGCATATGGCACATCTTCCTCTAGGACTAGCAGTATGACTATGTATTGAATAGTGTGGTTCTCGGACTATAGGCTACATGTTGCTGTTCTCAACAGAACAAAAAATCTCTTGCAGTCAGCTGGAGTATAGGTTAAAGAACATAGGAAACATTTTTCTGGATGAGCAGAATGGACAGGATTTGCTGCAATACAGTGTGAGAAGGCAGGCAAATCCTATTTTTTTTTTTTTAAGTGGTCCATTGACTACAGAGCTTGGAGAATTGTGGTGATAAAGCATATAAAAGTACACTGCAGAGAAGTGAGGACAGATTTTTTTTTTTTTTTTTTAATCTGTAGGATTTGTGCTGCCTTTCAGAAAGGTAATAGAACACACAGGAAAAAAAAATGTATTGCATCTAACTGCTGAAAAAGATGTATTCTTGCAGTATATGGGATGACTTGCATGTTGGTGATAGGGCTTAAAGCTTTTTACACCAGAGTCATTTGTTCAAAGTGAATAGAGATTATTGCAAGTCCCTGAAAGAGGGGAAGAGTCCCTGGAATACTGTGAAATAGTGATTTGCATCACCTTTAACAGGCAGGTGCTTTCAAGAAGAATCAAGACCGTGTGTGCTTTGTGATATCTTAGGATTTGTAGAGTGCTAAGTTTAAAAAAAAAAAAAATGTATAAAATACTCCATTTGAAATTTGCCAAGATTCTTTAGGAGCCTTTGCTCTTTTAATATTTTTCCTTGTTTATGGCGGAGGGTGGGGTAAAATAATTTACTTTGGTTTATGGCATTAAACATTTCTCATTATATCTTTCCCTTTGGAGAAGAGTTTATAGTTAGTCTGTGTCTTTAGACTCATAGACGTATAAAAATGTAGTAACGCTTTTGGTTCACTTCACAGAACTAATAGGCACACCCTTACTAACAGATATCTGTAACAGACTCCCACTCTGGCTGCCAATTCCCATTAGACATGTATATTAGGGGTGTACTGGTTTATTATATCTATATATCTATATGTAACAGGATAGGAAAAAAATAAAAATAAAACTATCCTAAAACTTTTCTGATATGTGAGCAGTGGTATAATGACATTATAGATTTCTGTAATTTATCATGTAGTAATCGCCATTATTCCCATGCTGCGTTTTCCTCTCTAGGATTGGGAAGCAATGGCATTCTTTATGCTTAATGGCACAAACAATTACAGTACTGACTTGGCACTGCTTTGCTGCTTTGGCGGACTCCGATGCTGCTGCCTTTCAAATTGGCTGCAAAACAGCCTGTGGGACTGATGTATAATCGGTCGTCTGTTGGCGAGTGGTTCTGGACAGTGTTTTTCCTTTGACTCATCTCTGATTGCAGGGAATTTGCTATTGGCTATGTAGTATATTTGAGAGCATGGCTGTATGCAAGTTCCTTATATGAGCTATATGCAAAGCCCCTTTTATGGTAAAAGCAAATTGTTTCACATGTAATATGAAAATATGCACCATCCCTATTTATTGTTTCATTGCTTCTTGGTTTTCTTTCTGAATTTAATACTATGAACTGTTTCTAATGTTCCAAGTTCAAAAATCTGTGGAGCTGAGCTTTGCCAAATAGTGGTTATACTGTGCTTAGATATTAGCCTGCAGAAATTAAGCTTGAACCAAACTCAAAGAATAGAACGTCCTTGTAGTAATCTTTCATGGCTAAAAATGATATCAGTCTCTGCAAGCATTTCTTGAAGAACCTACAAAGGCCTGAAGTGAGGAGATGGGAGGAGACGGGCCAGGTGATGAGTATTGCGGTAGTGTTTGTGTGTTTAAGGTTCCCTTTAGGCAGAGGCCCTTGGGGAAGAAAGACTGAGTTCAGGCGATCTCATGGTGGCTTGATAGAGATAGTTGCTGCTGGAGTTGCAGAACAGCTAGCAAAGCTTCTGTTCAACAGGCTTGCAATGTAAATAGGGCTTTCCGCAGCGGGGCTTGCTTTGCCACCTTGGGCTAACTGGGCCGTTAGAAGCTGTGTTGTCTTTGCTCATTAGTCAGAGTGCTATAGAGTGCAAAAGAAAAATGCTACTTTTTCTCTTTGGAGGTATGCAGGGTTTACCTGTAAGACTTAATCCAGAGGCCTGCACACCAGCTTGGAGGTCAGCATTTACACTGGATATTTTCTGAGAGAAAGCTTCAAAATTTTGCTCAGAACTGAAAATAATAATAAAAAAAAATCAAAGGAAAGATGCTAGTGGAGGCACAGCGTTGACTGGAACAGGCAGGCGTTGTACCCTCATTCCAGTTGCAACTCATTACTGGCTCTTCAGCTTTGATACCCTGTGTCTGTGAATGTTTAAAAAACCTGTTTGACATCAGCAGAGAGGCGTAGCTGGTGCTCAGTTACTGACGTACCAGGGAAAATCTCCTCTTCTGTTTCTGCGAGGGTCAACTTCAGTCAAAATTCTAAAATGTTTTAAAAACTGTTAACATGGCTGAAAAGAGTAACATATTCTTTCTCCTACTCAGTGCACTCACTACCTTATCAGCTTTTCCAAATACTTATGCTACCTTTTTTTCCTTCGGAATTTTCCCTTGGCTACAGTGTTGGTGCTCTGAACTGGATCAGGCCGTACCGAAGGGGCTGCTCCAGGGGCCTGTTGTCTTTTTTTTCTCTTGCTGTCTTTTTTTTAATGGTACTTTAAAAAACAGTTGTTCCAATATTTTGCAATTTTAGGTGTTAATTTCTGCCAATTTAACTGTAATGAATTTTGTGTCAATTATTTATTTCCTCAGCTGCATCATTTTTAAAAACTTGTACACTTATTTTTAGTTAATGCTTATCACAGAGAGATGCAATTGAAATCAATTAAGCAAACTAAAACCTTTCAAGCCTAAAGGATTATATAGTATTCACTTTATTAAGTTATTAATACTATATATTCATTTTATTTTATTTGGAATAGCCCCATTGGTACTGCAGAGTGAAAGTGGTTGGATTAATGATACATTGCAGCTTGTTTGGACAACCACATAATGGCTGAGGAGGAGCTGTAAGGTCTGCTGTAGCCAAAACTCGGTTTAGGCTCTCTGCACAGATAAAGCCTAATGACTCCAAAAAAGCAGCTACTGCAGAATGAAAATATAAGCCCCTGCGTGTGTTCAGGTAGGTGCTTATGGCCTGCAAATGGTATGGAGAGCACTGTTACGGCCCAGTGAAAGCTGTAACGTGCACCAGTGTTAAACCACCCTGTATACTAACCTACATACTTTATCTGTTTTCTCTGAAGTCTAAGAGGAGCCAACAGAAGTCTTTCATTACAGGAATAATCCCTTTGATTCGAGCTGGTGGAGGAAGGAACTACTGTGAAGTAATAATTTGGCTTTGGTCTGCTTTACAGTAGTATCTCCTGGAATGACCTACTGCCAGGTTGTACAGGAGCCAGGGCTACTAATGGACACTTGATAAGTACTTTGTTATAATTATGTAGAAATGACAAAAAAAAATTAGCATTCCTAATGCATGCTTATTGTGTTAAAAGTGCTTTCCAGAATACGTGCCGTTTTTGGTGCTTGTCAGGCTGCCCATCAGAGCGATGGCTGTTTAATGATCTGAGCAGAGATCTTTCTGCCAACTTGATGCCTGAAGAGACCTTGTTCAACATGGCGCTTCACCTCTGTGCGGTGGTGGGAGGATGCTGTCATCTCAAGCAGGGATTTTTAAAATCTGAACAAGACATCAAAAGATCAGGATATTTTTAAAAAAGAATTATAGGAATCCTTTATCTTTTGCTTTTTGAGTGCAGAGATCAGATTTCAGGTTTGTCTTCTGAAATTAGTATGGGTAAAGGCTTATTTCTGTAGTTACTTTCCTATCAGTAAAAGATGGTATTTTCAGAAAAGTACAAAATACTGGGGATACCTGGAGGGGTGGGGTGGGGATCAAAACCCACTAGTTCACATAAGATTCGTGAATCTGAGTGCCCCTGTGTGCTCTGTTTCCAGGCCAGGGTGCATATAACACCGTTAGCAGAGTAGTTGTGCATCTCTCTTCTGCAAATACTTCCAATAATGTGCCAGCAGCTTTTGAAATAGCTGGAATAAAAATTACATCCTTAGGAACCCCCTGTTCCTAGTAGTAACTCCCATAGTACTCTTACTGTAGAACTGGGCATATGTTCTTGCCCCTCCTTTCATCTGTGCTTTTTCCGTCTTCTATTGATGAAATAGTCTATAGCTGGAACAGTATTTCTGTCTGGAATGCTGTTTAATTAGGATGAATGATCTTGTGTGTATATAAGGTTATTTTTCTTTAATAAATCTTTTCTCCATGTGTATATTCTATGACAAAACTAATTAGGAATGACAAACATGTAATTCAATAGGTTAGAGGGGAAAATTTTTGCAGTACCTTTTGTACTGCTGTTTCATACCCAAATTGTAGACACTGTGGGTTCTTTGTATTCTCTGTTCACCTTGAAGTTCAGATCTCCAAATTTAGTTTAGTGTTCTTGTCCTTTTGCAATTTGTTCTTTTTGCCATCTCTGGGTCTTATTTCAATTAAAATTTTATCACACTGATTCTCTTTATTAAGCTGCTCTCCTTATAAGCATTCATTTTTTCACAAACTCTAGCAATAAAGAAATTATGAAGACTAAGTGAGAAATAGTAATGTAAATTCTCACTGAAATGTGGATTTAAAAAATGGGAAGTTGATTTCTTTTACTATCTAAGTAAAAGTTAAAAATCAGCTAAGCAAGCTGTGAAAAAAGCTAAAAGATGCTTTATGGGAGTTAAATGAAATGCTTTCTACTCTGTTCATCCATTTGTTTGCAAATTATGCACTTTTCCCAACAGTTTTCTGTTCCTGTCTGTCTGAAATGATGCTTTACACCTGTTTCTAAAGCCTAGGGACAGCTGTTCCTGGTTTTCCCTTTTAAGGAACAAGTCTTGCTGTCATTGGAGTCAGTTCTGAAATGCCTGTGGACTTTCCAGCATAAGTTTAGGCTTTAGTTAGCTTTCTTGCCTCTTTGCACCCCCCCACTGTCCCTGTAGGCTTTACTCTGGGAGGTGCTTTGATGCCAATACTTCTGCACCTCTTTTGTAGACACTGAAGCTTTGTTCTTCATTTCTTTCCTTTTTTTCTCCCCCCCCCACCTTGCGATAGAAGATAACTCAGCTATAGATCCAGATCTTTATGCAGTTGATTTTCTTCTGTTTCTACATCTCAGATATAGCTAATGGATGAGAATGACCTTGAAGTTGTATAGCTGCCGCGCTTGTTCTAGTAGAAAGATGCTGTGTAGTGGATGAGCCCTGTGTTGCAAAAGAGGTGCTTTTGGATCCAGCAATATTAGGCCAAAAGTTCTTGCTGCTCCTCTTTCCAGGGCTGGGACTCTACATAGCGTTGAGTTTCCTGGAGCCTTTCTTCTCCCTGCCAAGAACACCTCTCTGCATCCGTCTGGAAGTACAGCCCATGTCATATCCCCAAGGTATCTTTTGCATTCATGTTTGTTAGATCTACCTTAAAGTCTCAGGCAGGTAATAAATCAGTTCAGCCACCCTGCTGCATTTCTCTGGGGAGAAGGGAAGGGAAGAAATAAACATGGTTTATAAACTTTCAAAATATATAGTAAGAACTTTTTCCTTTAACTTACTGATTTACTTCTATTCATTGTTAGTAAGTTAATATAGAGAAACATTGTTTTTGGTGCCAGAAATCATCAGGAACATAACCCAGAGCAATTTTTAAGGGCACAGCTTTTAAACAAGCTTCTGGAAGAAGCGTTATTTGACAGCACACAAATGAAATAACACAGTTTGTTATTTTAATCTCCTATCTCCAGTTCTAGTGTTTTGTCTTGTGGATGGTTTGCATTCAGCTGAGGCTTCAGCTGATGGGTTACCATAAATGGCTCAAAACCAGATTGGGTCCATTTATATACAGTAATTTTTGTACACAATTAGAATAAAGCCAGGCAGCTTTCTGAAATAGCTGTTTTCACCTGATTAAACTTGAAGTCATTGTTCCTGCTATAAAACAGCTGTCTGTTTAGAAGTCTGTTAATTTTTTTTCCCTGTCTGCATAAATTAGGAGGAACTACTCTTTGAAATTGCCATTTTTCAAATAAATATGTGAGAATTTGAAATATACTATTATGACATAGATGTTTTAATTATGTGATCCTAGCATGTTTTGAACAACAATGATAATCTTTTCATAAAACCAAAAGGGGCTAGAATTTTGCTGTCTAAAACTGTGCTTATTTTATTAATCATGAAGAGACTTTATAGGCAAGTGTACAACTAATTTTTCTTTAAAAATTGAATACTGTTTCTATCCAAGATACCCCCTGAATGAAAACAGTGTGGTATCAATTTGATTTTGGAAATTGTTTCAGAAACTGAGCTGAAATTATAGGGGAAAGTTGAATTTATTTGAAGAAGAAGAATTGATATCAAGCGCACAAACTCAGAAAACTGTTTTTAAATTTGTATGGAGGTACTGTTTATAAAACAGCACCTAAATGTTGGTGAGTTTGTTTCTCTTTTTTTCTTCTTCCTTCTCTCCTCATGCTCTGGATGTGAACGCATATGGAATATTTATAAATATATGAGGAGACTTGCAAGAACTTTTCTACAGTAAAAAAAAGTCAGATTGTACTTTAGCTGTAACTTTTACCACAGACAAAAGGACAAATATTTGTTCATAATCATATTTAATGCTGAGATTCTAATGGTGCATCTATCTCAGTGTCAAACACGCCTAGAAATAGAGGTTTGTTTCTTCAAAATTTGTTACTTGTTTTGTCATTGTAATGTTGTAGCTACACAACAATTTTTCTTTACTATTTTATACGCATTAAAATTCCAATTTAATGAAAACAAGAAACGCAGCTGAATGTTTTCTGCATTACAGTTCTGAAAAATGACTCCTTATTTTTCTGTGCTCTAGTTTACAGCCAGGCTTAATGAGGTCTAGCCTGGAGGCTGACCTGCCTTGGTGTTCCCCCACATAAAGTTCGCAGTTTTTATCTTTACAAGTGGAATCAGACTGATGTCACTGCTTTGAGATGCAGTGATTTTGTTCTTATGGTATTGCACATGAATTCTTACACTGAGTGTACTCACTGAGTGTGAGAACAGACACTAAAATATACTTCTGGGGTAGGTCCACCTTCCACTATGTAAAAGGAAAGGAGGTCGTTTTTATGTTGCATAGTGAAAAGGAATCTCTCCATGTTGGTACCTGACACTTGCTGGTAGTCCAGCTTCTTGAGGACTGTGCGGTCTTCCCAGTCGTCCAAGGCCCTGTGGCGGCCTTCTATTTATGTGGAGAATTGCAGAGTAATTTAGGTGAAGACACTAAGGAAACAATAGCAAAAGTTGAGTCATCAGGTGCCAGAAAAAGAGATTTGAATGTATATTTAATTCTGAAGTGCATATTTAATTCTGAAGTGCTACTTCAGACTACTCTCTCTCTAGTATACCTCCTCTGCACGGCATTTATGCTACTCTTGACCTATTGTCTTTATTTTTTCAGCAGACACTAACAAAATAGTACATCCTGGGTATATGCAGAGTAAGAAAGCAAGTATGTTTTTCAGCTTTTGGACAAGTTTACCCTTCTCAAATACACAGAATATGTAGCTGTCAAACTAACTCGCCACTGTAGTGCTTGATCTGTAGCTCTCGGCCCAAGCACAGGAAGGATCAGTACAGACTGTTTGCATGGAGCCTTTCACAGGCAAAGTGTCTCTATGGCCCCTATCTCGCACGCACACACAGCATGCTTTTTTCCATCTTGCAGGACAGTGGTGGTGCTGTTGGGGTGCTATACGTTTCTGGGCAAACTGGTAAGAATATTGTTTGCCGAAGGCCTCCAGAGGGGTTAAGTACTATGGTGTAAGAGACTGCAAATCCCTTTCACCTCATTATCATTGCAGAGTAAGAAGAGGATGACAGAGAGCAGACATAGCTATCCTTTGAGTATGTTGTTTGAGAAGACTCCTTTTTTGGGCCGGGTTTGGGTCTTTCCCCCACCCAGTGGCATGCGTTAGTGAAGACAGAAAAATGCAACAGCCAGGACTTTTCTGTGTGAAAGGCTTTCCGCTGTCTGCTTGTTTTCCTGCTGTTCTGGTGAGGCCTCATGACAAAGTTGGTAATAACTGCTTATGTGCCTATCCTCATTTATAGATGAACTGGTTTTGTACCCTGATATAATATCTGCAAAGTGTTTCTTTACAGACCAGTAGCTTCTCCTTCAGGGTTGTATCAGCTTCCTCACAATGAGAACAGAATAGCAGTCCATGATGAAAGTGCTGAAGAGTAAATGTCAGAATAATTCCTTTACAGAAAATGTAAATTAATCCAAAGCAAACCCAATTCCTGGAGCTAAAAATTAGGTAGCAAATAAACTGGCAGAAATTTCCATTGAGACTGCGACCTCTGTGGGAGGTTGCTGTACGTTATAGGAATATAATGCTTTTCCTCTACAAAAGCACATAAAAAAAGATTCAAAACAGTTTATAGAAAATAAGAAACATCTGTCCTCTTTCTTGCCCCTTTTCTTGTAGGGCATTAGAGGCTTCTCTGCTCAAACATTTTTGCCACGTTTTAACCTTATTTTTGTGTGTATAGGGTTAACATGGAAAAGTATTGTCCAAATACAAGCTGTTCTTGCACTTTGCTTGCCATGTGCATGCATGCAAGCTGGCTTTGGAGGTGTAGATGAAGACAAGATTGCTCTCTGAGGTTTATAACCAAATTCTTGATCCTCAGATTCATCTCATAAAAGCTTTCTTCAAACTTCCAGTCTTCTCCAGTTGTATGTTTAGTGACCATTTCGTTTGGAGGTATGCTTTTCTCTCTAGCTGATAGCCCGCTGCTTGGAATAGGCAGAAGGATATTGCTGGAACATGTTTGAAGGCAAAAGAGAAAAGCAATGAGGCCAGTCTACCCTGGGCTGTTCTCCAAAGGAAGTATGGCACACTTGGCTTTCATACCTTGCCATGCAAGACCTTGTGATTTGACTGATGACTTGAAATGGTAAAACTCATTTTAAGATAAGCTTAAGTTTTGCATTGTGTAGTGTATACTATGCACATTAGCTATGAAGAGTATATTGTAGTAAGTGTCTAAATAACAGCTTTCAAAGGTTAATAGCCTATCTCCAACTGTCTCTGTTTACTTGGGCAGATATTATATTCACTCATTGCTTTTGAGAAACAAGCCTGCCTTAGTTGTTAAGATTAGTTGTGCGCAATTCCACTTACTGGTGGGGAAACTGAGGAAAAAGTTAGTTATCCAAATGCTTATAGTAGCTCCCCATCAAACACAGAAGTAGATATCTGGATCCTGGATCTTGTGTTCTACTAGTCCGTGTCCTATGTATATTGTCACCTATAGGCAGCTTCTTTTCACCAGAATATTTGAGCTTTACTATGCTTCAGTGCCCTCTACTGCTCCATCAAAATAATGCTGTCTCCTTGATTCGTAGAAGCATGGCTAATTTTGTTCTACTTTCCTCTGTGCGTTTATTGGCCCAATGGCTCCCTTGGTGTGAAGTTTGTAGTAACAATCAATAGAGTCATTGGGATATACTGTACTGAAAATAATCTATCTGAAGAGATATTTTTCTCTTCTGAAAGTCTGATATGATTCAGACAGATTATAGGATTTTTCTGTGTTTTATGGCAACAGTAGATTACGTATATATGCAAGTAATTTTTGTGACTATTTGCTTGAGTTTCTAGATGTCCGATGTGTAGGAGCTGATATTTAAAAGCACTGAGCTCTTTCAACTTCTGCTGAAATTAGGAGTGAAGAATTTGGATGTGCGTGTTTCTCTGAGACAGCTACAAATTACATTGTGGATTCTTATTTTTTTGCTTCTGTTCTGCTTTTTTAACTTTCCTCTCCTTCTAGAATGTTTTGCTTTTTACCACATGCATTCGTAGATTTACCCTTTGATTATTCCTGTTCCCTAGAAGGAGGCCTTGGGGTCTGTAGTCTGTTCACCAACATCTTTGCTGTGCGGAAGGCTTGTAGTTACCATGCTGTTCAAGCTGGATTGTCTTTGCAGAATGTAGTGTAGAAAGTGTTGCATGTTCTCACTCTTGGAGAAGTAACTCAAGCAATTATGTAGTCTCCTTTTTGGAGTCTGAGCCGTTGAAAATCTATTCTGTTATGGAACCATTGCCCTATAATGACAAATATTAGTCCTATATGACACCCTTTGTACAATTACATGCAAACCACACAAGATATTCTATTGCATTCAGTTTTTTTAAATGTGTATTTGCTATTAGGTTTCCTGGCAGAAGGCCACATGGGTTGCCTCTTGATTCTGAATTATACCTAAATTCCATAGCAACTTTGAATTTCAGCCCTTTCTAGCTTGCGATGCTGTGGGTTCTTACTGGGGTGAATGACTGCTAATACATTGCTGGGTGATTACTGTGATCCTGTGGTGCCCTGCAGTGAGATCTTTTTGCAGGTTTTCACGAAGTATGCAGATAGATGCTAACTGTTCTCTCCTAATTTCTGATTGTATGCCCTTGTATTGTGAGTGGAACTACTCTAATATGTTCTAGTGTAACCCCAAAAGAGATGGCAGATTATTCATCGCTATGTTGCAGATCTCCCTATACAATGAGATTCTTAGCTGTAGTTTTAATTTCTTCAGTTGTTCTTTCCATCTCACACAGAATTGTGGAATGGTTAAGGTTGGAAGGGACCTCCGGAGACCAAGTCCAACCCCCCTGCATTGACCTTCCTAGTCACATCTCTACATACTCTGACAATGTTCCTATAGTGCTCCCAATTGCCCTGTCCCTGCTTCTACCTTCTTATACCTGCTTATATTTAAGTTTTGCCCTCAGCTTCTTGTTCATCCATGCAGGTCTGCTGCCCCCTTCTTGCTCACTGGAATGCACCATTCTGGTGCTTGGAGGAGGTGATCCTTGAATATTAACGAGTTCTCTTGGACGCCTCTTCCTTCTATGGCCCTATCCCATAGGATTCTTCCAAGAAGGTCCCTGAAGAGGCTGAAGTTAGCTCTCCTGAAGTCCAGTGTGTTGATCCTATGTTCTGCGCTGCGTCCTCCACACACACGTCCTGAGCCCCACCATTCTCAGGATTATCCATAATAAAAACATGATGTTAGGCTTATTTTTTCCTCTTTTTAAGGTATTGTAGAGCCTGGAGCAGGAAGGAAGTGTCAAATTATGTTGTCTGATCTTGTATATATCCAATTCATCCAGTTTACCCTTGTATCAAACTAAGTGGTTGTTCCGTCTGTGATGAAAAATGTGTGCCTGGTTTCTCATTTGAATTTGTCCAATTTCAAATTGCAGTGACTGGTTCCTGTTATAGCCTTCTCTGATGGATAGATATAAATAAGCTTTTAGTTAGTGGGATTTACTCCTGGGAAAATTCTCTCCTGTGTTTTCACTCAGTTTATCACTTTCTGATAGCTGTTTAAGTAAGACATTGGTTTAGTCACTAAGCCAATTTATTGCTTCTTTTGGGGCCTTGAACTTTTCAATGATTTTTAAAAATGTGCTCATCACAATTGTGGAGAGAATTTCAGAACTGGTTTTACCTGCTGTAAGTGGAGTTGTGATTATCTACTTACTCTTACTGGCTACTTAGTGTTCACTGTATCTGTTTTAGCTATTAATTATACCTAATTTCCTTACAGATTATCATTTTCTAGGAAATGTTCACCAGTTCTTTAGATATGGGCGGCATTCCTTGCACTTAGATGCACAATTCTCATATTTGGCTGCATGAAAATACATTTCATTTGGGCTTAATCTACCAAGCAATCTAGACCATGTTGTATGTTGAGACCATCCTGTCTCCTCAGTTTGTTTACTTTTCTCCCAGTCAATCTTTTTGTGGTCTGTATATCTGACAAGCAGTTGCTTTTTCAGGCGATCTGTGCAAATACTCTCAGGCTTAACTGTTTTTGCTGCAGAGCTGTTCTTCATGGTCCCCTTTGTTGATTCTTTGGTGAGGGTCACTTGAAATCTGTTGGTCACATTAGCTCATTTCACCTATGCTTTATTGCTATGTGATTATGTGATTAACCCTCCCAACCACATCTGTTATCTCATCAAAGCATGGCATGAGGTTTATCTGACAAGACCGGCTCTCTGTTGGTGTACAGAGCAAGCGTTCCTTTGGTTCTCTACTAACATTTTTCTGTTTGTGAAAACTGATTTCCCCTATCTGTATGAAAATATTGCATTGGCATAGAGAGCAAATGCGATTTATAATTCGGTTCTTAAGGTATGCTGTCAGCAAATCCTGTCCTGATCACTCTTGAGAGTACCATATACAAAAAAAATTTGTTCCTAGATTTGTGATTGATGTAGCAGAACTGATAAAAGTTACATTGTTTGAAAGTGTTTATAAATCACCCTGTCCATATATTCATTTCCTGTAATCTGTCATTAGGTTTCAACTGTAATTGCAAGAGACACACAACTGGCTTAATAATGCTCTGGAACGAGTATTGCTTTCATTTGGTACATGTTGAAAGGTGGCTCAAAGCAAAAATCATAATCCTGGAATACCCTGTACATTACAACAGGATATCTTTGCTTTGTGGTTTTGAATTACTGGAGGGCGTAGTCTGTCTTCTGCATTTTTCCTCCAACATTGCTGGGATTTATGCAAGGCTACTGGGCCTGTTGCAGGGAGCGCTTGGCAGAAGAGGATCGCAGGATTTCTTCAGAGATGATTCGTGCTCTCTCATGGGAGGTTAGTGCTCTGACAGGCTGAGCTTCAAGTCCACGTTGTACAGAGGTTTGGCTCTGCCTCATGCTGGTGTGCCACCGGTGTGGCATGCACAGGTTTCTGCCTTGCAAGGGATGAGGAAATAGTTTTTGAGAAGCAATAACAATTTTACTGTCCTCAAATTCTTTCTCAAAATAAACCAAGATTGCAATGGAGGCAGATTTGTTTTTTCTCTATAGTATACAGCACCACCTCTCTAACAGCTGGCTAAAATGGGAGAAAAGGTGCAACACAAATACACCTTAGACTGTTCTAATCCCTGTGGATACTCAGTGTAACCATGCCTTGCTGCTAATGAGGTGATTAGCCTTCAGACTGTAAACTTCTCCAATTTTAAAGGCTACCCTTTAAAGAAGAATGCTAAAGAATGTAAGGTTGTCTTCTGAAGCTACCACATGCTCTTCTAGAAGAAAATATCAAGTCTCTAAGTATCTTTTCCAATTTTCCTTATTCATGAGGTCTGTAAGGAAAAGTATCTTCTGCTTAGGTCTGTCAAGCCGTGTGAATCGTTTGGCTGGTGTTCTGCACAGTGGGCAAGGCAAATGCTTGAATTCCATGGTGTAGAAATAGCAAAGTTGTTCTTGTTCCTTCTGCCTATTTTATTTACCTCTTCTCTGTTCTCTGGATAAACTGTCCCGTTGACAGTTGTAGAAAGGGTTTGCACTGATAGACCAAAATCTTTTGCTGCCATCTGCATCACCTTATCATTGGCAACTTGTTTTAAGAAACAGAATTGAGCTCATGACTGTAAATAACAAATTATGTGGCATTTAAGAGGCAGATACAAGGTATCTGCCCATATTGGGGAAATTTTATCTTAATAGAGAAGTGCTGATCGGCTTGCTTTCTGAAGTCTAGACTTTTAGGATATAATACAAAACGTTACTTGTACAGTTGAAAAGTATGCCTAACATCCTACTTGGGACGTGCTCATTTTCCCCGTCTGCTGAATTGGAAAGAATTAGCCTATTCAAGTTATTTTGCACAGTAAAGAAGTAAGAGTAAATTTGATTGCTGTTATACAAGAGGTCAATGTAGATGGTCAGGCTAGATGTCCATCCTGCTTTTCAAATCAGCAAATCAATGCTTTAGTCCCATTTCCCAGGAGAGACTTTATTAATTGCTTCGGGTGCAATGTTTGTGCCATTGCATCAAAGCATAGTCAGTATAATGATACATTCCAATGCTCTTTTATTTGTCATTCCCTTTATGAAAATCTTTTATAAATTTAAAAGAGACTTCTTAAAGAGCATGATCAGTTTTACTGTTTACTTAGAAACTTTCTCCTACTTGATGAATCTGTTGATAACTATGTCTAAACAGCCATCCACTAGCAAAGTTATATTTTTTCTTAGTGTGTCTTTGACTTAAATTTGTATTCTTTTTGTGTTTGTGCAGACATACTTGAGATCTGTTTTTAATCATTGTGTAGGACTTGCAGATCAGAAGCGCAACACAAGCCCACAGCTTTTTTTATCATCCTGTAAGTCACCTTTCAAAAACTGTCAAGGAAATGTATTTTTAGAAGCTGTACTTGTAGAGATGCAAGTAATGCAATAGCTGTGTCAGTCTTTGAGATTATGAGCACGCTTAAGATGAGAATATTCTTGGCATAAGTCAGGAGTATTATATAATATGGAAACAATGTCTTTTTATACTTTTCTTCCAAAACATTCCCTAGTGAGAAGTAGACTACAAAACCCCCCATAGGATTGCCTATGAATAGATCTCCTTGATAACTTTAGCCAAATTACACAGAGTAGATTTAAAATCCTTGTCATGTTTTCATAGTTTTGTTTTTAAAACCCTTTTAAAGCATTTTATTGGCATCTGATACAAATTCTGATTGTATAACTGTCCCAACATATACATGTACAAACATGTATATGCCCGTATGTATATGTCCAATAACATACACGTGTACAAAATTGTGTTGCTACCTGTGCCCTTAGCAGTGTAGATGTCTAACAGCCAGGAGGCACAGAGAGCGGAAGTGTTGAACTCTTTGAGTGCGACTAACAGTGCTTCACCAATGCTCCACCATGCTCCAGTACATGTTCGTACAGGAAGGCAATGAAGATTGAAGAAAACTTTCTTTGATGCAGTAGTAGTATAGATTTTAGTAGAGATTTGTGAGAGAAGTGCTGTTCAACGCTATTTTAACAGCTAGCAAAAGTCTTGGAGAGTCCATGCCTTTGGTACTAGTTGGCATGGGGATTCTGGGCAGACAAGTAGGAAGTGATTCCGGAGGAAACCCTGGGAGGTTGCTTGGTGCCCCCTGCCCCCGGGCAGGATCAACTCAAAAAAACCTGTTCCTAGTGGTTATTTGTAGAACTTGTTCATAAATATATTTTGAAAGCAGGATATATAACCTCTGTAAGACCGGCATTTAGGTATTGTTATATCTAAAGAAGTTCCTTTGTATTCCCTTTATTCTTCTGCTGTGGCTTTGAGCATGCAAAAGGGAAAGGAGAGCAAGATCACAAGCTGGAGTTTTTTTTTTCCTGGTAGCTATTTTTCATCTCCACACATATAGAGCAGCTCAACTGATAATTTATTGTGGAGATGGATATGTGACTCTATACATTATGTGACTCTATACATGGAAAAAGATGGAAGTTAGATGCAGTGCATCAGTGAGGACAAAAAAATGGGTGCTGATCTCCTTTTGGTTCTCAAAAATTTGAAAATGATAAATATAACTATTAAATTATGTTCTTTGAAATAATAGATGTTTAGGAGAAAAAATATCCTGCTCCTGCTCCCCAGGATCTTCCATTTTTGTGAGGAAAGATTTTTTTTTTTTTTTTTTTTTTTTTTTTTTGGAAGAGGAGTAGTGCCATAAAATGTGGAACAACACAAGTATTTGGGATCTGCCAATGGTAAACTTCTGTAACATCTGTTAATAGTGTGTAATGGAATGTGAAGTCCATTTGTCCCGTATCTCTCTGGAAAGCTCCACCTAAATAATTTGTTTTAGGCATTTCTGGGGGGGAAAAAAGTGTACAAATAAATAAGAATTTTTTTTCATGCTTCTGAAATAAAATTGTATACAAAATACATGAAAAGACATAAGAAATGTATCCAACTTCAAAAAAAAAAGCTTTACTTAAGAAGTTGAAAAAGGTATTTTTTTAAAATGTATGTTTGGGGAATCTTTTGAAGTTCCTTGTTGTTCTCAAGTCTCATATCTAGTATCAGTGCAAAGATTTTCATACTTTCCCTGGAGAGTATGGTTGAATCATAATATAAAAGGAGGACTTTTGAAAACTAAAATGTGGCTGACAACTCTCTGCAACAAAGGTAAACGAGTCATAATTTATTTAACAAATGTGACTTTTGGGGGGGGGGAGGGGGGTGGGAGGGGGTTGAAGTGGGGATCAGTCGTTGGTGATCTGAGGCATAATTTGGCCTGGATAGATAACCAAGAACTGATGTTATTTTCTTTTTTTTGTGGCCAGAAAAAGATGATGTTTTTAAGTGGGTTTTTTTTGTACGAATTTGAAAAAGCATAATTTCAGACTTCAGCTCAGATACCACATGCCTGCTTTACAGCCAGCACACTGATAAATGGAAGCTGGTAGAAGAAATAAATTTAAGAAAAGTATGTAGAATTTTTTCACCCATTTTCTTTGATCTTTATCTGCCCATATGTATAAGAAATCACATATGCATCTCTAGTTTGGTTCTACCTGACATGGAATTCAGGAGGTTTTTGTAGGTCCTATACAAAGTCAGTGAGATACTTTCCACTATCTTCAATGGCTTTTAATTTAGCTTTTATTCACCAGTTCACTGACTGTTACATTTTAGTTACCTTTCATTTACCAGAGCAGAATTAAAAAAAAACTGAAATCAAACTTTGCTGATTAATTTATTTACCCAGGTTTTCCTCAAGTCCAAATGCTAATGTCCCTTTTAACCAAAAGAACTCCTCCCTTCTCCAAACCCTTCAAATACAAGCAACCAGGGAATTATATAAATAGATATTCTTACCTTTACTACAAAAAATTCGTGCGGAAGTGCTATCTTGGAATAAGCTGTTCATTAGTTGGCTTGGCAGAAGGAACACAATCCAAATGAACGAGCTGCCAAGAGTATTTTTAGTGGTTTTATATGTTGCCCATTCAAATCTTGGAAAATTTCTTTAGAGAATTGGACAAACTGACCACTCATTTTTATGGGCTTTTGCAAGATCTGAAAGTTTAAAAACAACCATTGTATTTAGCATCTGTTAATGGAGGTTTCAGGCTACAGAACTTTAGAAAGTACTGCTGGGAAGCTAATACAATAACCATAAAATATTGGACTGATAATAGGAAACACTGGCAGAAGAGATATGGAAAGAGTCATGCTAGTATTTCGTATCCAGACCTGTTACCCTGCGCCGAGTGCTAAGGATACTGTAGTTAAACATATACAGTAGTAGAGGTCTGGAATGAAGTCAGAATAGAACTAAAGATAAATGAAAGTGTCTTTCTTTATCATGAATGCTACAGATTGGATAATTGTGTCTTCAGAGAATTAAAAACTGGGAACTTGGACGCAAAAGAGAAAGCAAGATGTGTTAGCATTTTTCCAAATGGAGAATATATGTCATTACCCCACATACGTAATTAAGCCTTCATCCTGCTTTATTTGAAGTTAATAGGACTTTTTTTTTTTGGTCAGTTGCTTCTTTGGGAATTGGATCTAGACTTGTGCTGTGGTTGTAAGTCTTCCCATGACACGTCCTCCCCACCCCCTCAAGTTAGAAGCTAGAAAATCGATAAAGGGGAAACTGTTTTTCCAGCTATCAAATGTTTCAGTAGATTATATTGTATTTGACCAAGTAAAGTGGAAAGGAATGACAGGAGAATATTGCATTTTTAATCCCACATAAAACACCTTTTTGTGAAACTGCATTCTCTGCATTTAGAACTTAATTGTGTAGATTTTTCTCCAAAATACTGTTTTTTTGTAATTTGCGCAGAGGTGATAGCCAAAATCTGTCTTCAGAAAATGTTTTGGCCTGCAACTTCTGCATATTGGGATTCGCTACAAGAGGAGGTAGAGTTGGAACATTTTAATATTTTTATCCTTCTGACAAACTTCCTCAGGAGTTTGTTTGCGGTCTGCTCTGTGGTAGAACATACTTGGAAGAGGCTTGAGATGATAGAACTGATGCAAGCTTTGGGGGTCAATAACCAGTGATCAAGAGAAAGAGGGACATCCATGACGACATCAGGAACATCAGCATAGGCAGAAGCAGCTTACGGCTGCGTCTCCGCTCTGCCCGTCCCCGCTATGGATGGCTCACACTTAGTGGATCCCACTAAGCCTCTGAGCTGGGGAGCTTATCGCAACAGTGACTGGAACAGTTCCTCCGCTGTAGGGAATCAGCTAGAGACAGTAGAGCCAAGCAAACTTAAATTTGTCTCAGAGTTAAACACAAGTAATAAAAGGAATCCCTAAAATTTTATTTTTCTTTTGGATCACTTTATACTATTGCTTAGTATCACCCAAAGATCAGCTCACAGTTCAATGGGCAAGAGCTGGTTCTTCTGAGAAGAAATTCGTCCTATTAAATTTTATTTAATGCTCTAAAGAGGCATCATGGTTAGGCTCACAAGTTTTAGTTATTCTGTGCAGAATTGACTTTGGTCAGATGGCTTCAGTCATGGGCTTAGTGAGTCTTCTCCTTTAATGTGTTAATTTTAAAAAGCAGGGCACAAAGGAGTGTCTACCTCAAAGGTCAGGAGGTGAGAAACACATTAACGTGAAATAATATCTTGAAATTTTGCAGCTAATTGATAGCTTTAATTGTTTTACATTTATAGGAAGGAAAATTAAGATTCTTATAATTGCTATCAGCTAACAATATGGCTTTAATATTTTTCCTTTTGACAGATTTGTTCTGTTGCCAGGTGTATCTGTTGCATGTTCTATGATCTGCTTTGCATTACTTTTATAGAAATATTACCATTAAAAGTGCTACATATAGTATTAAATAGCAGGGTGAGTCAGAAGACATGGGTCAAATCTCTAGCTTACAAATTAACAGAAGTTTGGATGCCTCATCTGAGTGATACGGTAAAAAATACTTATCACTAAGTCATCAAACAGTCTGGCACCACTGATGGCCTTGGCATGAAACCGAGCCAGGCAAGAGTAGAGTAGCCAAGGTTATGCATATTGCAGATTAAGAACAAACTAAATGCAGGGGGAAGACTTTTCTATACTGGCTGCTTTAGCTACAGTTTATTCTTCTGTCAGTGTTTCCCCTATAAACTCCTTTTATTCATAGGTTTGGCAGTTAGCCATAAAATTTTGCTTCTAACTGGAACTTGGCAGACAGTGTCCCAAGTCAGGAAAATTATTTTAAACAATTTTTTAAGATATATGATGTATATTGGGTCTCTCTTAAAAGTTAGAGGTGCAATCATATTTTTTTCTGAGGAAAAAGTATTGATTTCAGTGCGTTTTTTCACTGTAAATCCCCTAAACAGATTCTTAATGAAAAAAAAAAAAAGAAACGAATGTTCTAGCCAATTAGAAATAGCGAATGGGAATTTTCTTTAGAAGGTAAGTGAATAGGTATGACACACAGATCTCAAGGACTTGTGTATTTTGAAGTGATTGCTTTTAGGGTAATACTTTAAACCAAATTCATAATTTATCATCATGGTGGGATAAAGTTTGTATGTGCTGTTGTAAACTCTAAGGTGAATAGTATGTAATATATATGTTACAGTAATGTCCGTATTGCGTCTTGATCTGTTGTTGCTTTTCTGTAACTGATGTGTAAGGCTCATGCACAGGCGAGTTGATGAGTCAGCCCTTTGCCAAAGTCAGCACTCTGCAGGAGTCGGTCTGGGTGGTGGAACGAGCAGATACCACCACTTCAGTCTGTTGTATGGCCTAGGATCCAGCTGTACTCCTGACTGCATGTGGATATCATGAAAGCAGAGGTGTGGGCAAATATCACCAGGACCACCATAAATCAACAAGACTGAAATTTGCTGGTGATTGTGGCAACAGCTCCCCGCTTTATGTCAGGATCTGTTCCTCTCCATGCTCTTACAATACAGCCACCAGCTGGAAAGTGAGGGGAAATTCCCCTGTTCGCTCCCTTCCCCTCTTTTTCCTGTTTGGAAACTGCAAGCTTGCTAGCTTGTGGCTTAAATTTAAACTTGATTAGTTCACAGCATTTCTGCCATAACTCTCCGTACCCTGGGATGACTCCATGAACTACAGTCGAGTGCATCTCCTGCAAATAAAGAGATCCAAAAGGTAATGGAGAGGTCCTAAGTAGCTGGCACAGATATTTTATCAAGAGGTGAACTTCATTAGGGGAAATAGTTAGGAGATTTTGTTTGTTTGTTTCTACATATTCCCCCAAGTTAAAAATGGAAAGCATGACTTAAAAGTGTGCAGTTACTGAAGTGTGATTATTTCACATCAGAATATGAAAGAACCCTGTAAAATGAGCCTGTAACAGAAAAGATTTTGCACATTTCAGAGTGGCACTGGTGCCCAGGAGATCTTTGGGAATTTATTGAACTCCACTTTGTCACAGCCGTAACACTCATCCTTCTATCAGCGTAATTCTTCTCTTTCCACAGCATATGCCAAAGTAAGGCAATCTGCAACTTTTGAGACCAGTTTAAAAAAATCACATGGTAAAATATTTAAAAGCACCTTTATCTGGATGTTTGCAAATATAGTTAATAAGGTAATTTGAAGAAATAATGCCAGATATATTTTGCAGAAATTGGAATCTCTCTTTCTATTATGCACCTGAGGAATTCTACACGTTGGACTCTGGCTGAACCATCACACTGTTTATGCTGGATGAGGAACATGTGGTGTACAGTGTGAAGGTGGAAAAACCCAGTGTATCCAGGTGCAAATTTTGAATAAACATTCAGTAAAGCATGCGTGAATTCTTATTACTTTTGTGGACTCCAGGAAATATAAGGATTATTGTTAATGCAGATTTTTAAGTAGGCTCAGAGATAATTAACATAAGAAAATGTCCTGAACATGGTGTTTTCCCAGTCTTGCCTTGTACTTATTGTTGTAGATTCACATACTTGAAATGACAGTATTTCTGCTTGCAAGATAGGAGATGGAGAGCTCGGAAGGAAGAGGTACTGAAATGAGACTTTGGACATCAAGATGTAATCCCTAGCTGTGCTGTTCCCATAATTCCTGTTATCCTTTTTCCTGAGTTCAGCTTCCCATTTGTAAAATGGATATAGCAATACATATAGCCTTAAAGATTGCAGTCAAAAAGTACTGAGACTGGGCACTGTTATTTCTCATGTGAAAACAGGAATTTTCTCCATATGTCTTCATGACAAGAATTTCTTCTGTACATCCAAGTGCAAGTGCTGTGTATTTGATAATACAATATAGTGGAGAATGCTGTGTAATTCATTATCATTTAAAAATATTTTTATACTGAACAGGGTATAACTTTTAAGTTCTTCATTGGGAATGTTAATATAATGGGTGGTATTTTTAAAGGAAATATCATGTTTCTTATAAAGTTTTTAAAACATCCCATTCCTTCTTTTTTGCTTGTTTTAAAGTTCTGCCTTTATCTCTCTTCCAAGCCCTAGCAAGTGTTTGCCTCAGGCTGACTACTAAGAAGATGGGCAAAGTTTACTGCAGTGTATATTGCTTTCTTGGGTTTGTTCCCTTTCGGGGGTGTGTGTGTGTGTGTGTGTGTTTCCCAAGATCTGTGGCTTTTTTTTTTTTTTTTTTTTGACAGCTGCCCATGCAAATCTTTATGCTGTAACTCTCTAGACCACTTAGAAATGGAGGAAATTGGAGTGATGCTAAACATTTCTCAGTATAGTTTCCATTTCAGATAGGGCAGATTCAGAGAAATGGATATATTCTGGGAGTTCAGGTTTATGTATTTCCAACTACATATTCATGTGTACTTTTAAATCTTGGAAGACAATGAAATACTGGAAATTCATGGAGAAGCTTTTTGTTCTCTTGGTCCTGGTCAGCTGTCTTGGATGATTGTACCTAAAAGCATTAGAAAAACACAGGCTTCTTGCCTGCCTCTTGAAATGGATATCGCCAAAGCTGGTGGCTCGCCTTTCTCTCCATCTCAAGACTTGAAATCTTCTTGATCTAATGCTGATGAAAGTGGAATAATCTTTACTGTAGCAAATAAATTGGATTACAGGGCTTGTTTGGCTCTGATCAGGCAAGGCCTGAATGCAAACCAGGCCCCAGGGCAAACTGTCAGCTATATTGTGACTCAAAGTGACATCTGTATTTGTAGGACGTACTTGTCAGGGGTTTAAGAAGTTTCTCTTTGCTAGACATGCATCTGTTGAAATAGTAATTTATGGTATATCACCCAAGAAAATAAAACTGTTCATCCAGATGATAGAACAGAGGCAAATGATCCTCTGTAAAAATCAGTTACATAATAAAAAATGTACCCTGGGACTTCAGTGTACATCATCAAAACTTGTCAGCAGTGAGTAAATCTAGGATGTGTGTGTGAGTGTCTTTTTCTATCTTAATGATGTAGTTAACTCAGAAATTGAACAATAACAGCTTAAATGTCTGTGCTTTAACTACTTCCCTGCGGATTGTTTTTAGCAGGGACGTGTGGGCACTGTACGCGTCCGTTCTTCTCGGATGCAGAAGGAACAGTTGCAGTTGGGCATACTTACGCAGTTGCTTTCTGTGCAGAGTTGTTAGGGCGGGAACCACGATTCCTTCTCCGTGCCCACAAATTCCAGCTTCCCTCTGTTACTGCTCATGAAGAAGGAAGGAGGTGATGCAGACTCTTTTCAGTGCCAAAAGCCTCAGCTAGCTCATAGGTGCCAAACAGCCAAGCAACATTTCATCCCTTTCTGGATGCCAAAAGCCTCAAGTATCCCTGCTCCACCTGCCAAAATCTCCAACTTTGTCCTGACAACTCCTGCAGTGCAGGCCTGTGTTGTCAATATGAAGTTTTGCAACACACTGACAGTGGAAAATTTGGATGCAGTATAATATTGAAAAGACTCCCATGCTGAGATTTGCCTACAATTTAGAATCAAAATGAATTACCCTGTAAATATTTTGTGTGACTTTTTTGCATGTTTTATTTTCCAAAACTTGAATTTATTCAAAACTGCTATAGAATGAAAACCTATTGCAGAATCCAGCACTGAGCTCTGAACTACATCTGAGACCTCAGCTGTATTCTGTCTTGCAGCTGAATTAGTCCATTAGTTGCCTTTTTGGCTCATTTCTTGATGGTGAGTCTTCTGGTCTGTTGTTGAGCATTACCAGCCTGTGTTTCCGAAGCACTCTTCATTACCAAGCACAGATTGCATTTTGCAATTGGTTCATTGTGCATGGACATCCCTACAGAGTTCAAGCTTTAAGTAAAAGCAATGGTTAATATGACTGAAATGTTTGTAATTATTTCTAAACATCTGCTTAAAATAGCTGCATTTACTCCCCATGTGTTTTTTATCAGCCTAAAATGCTAGTGCCTTGATTTCCACACCCCACACCCCCCCCATGAGATTTTCTCTCCAGGATTTTATAATTCCTGATAGGTATTTTTTAACAAAAAAAACAACATATAATTTACTTTAGTGCATATAAGTAAAAGATTTATTAAACTTAATGACATAAGCAGTGCACGATTAGGTAATATATAATACACCTAGTGATAGTAGAAATATATCAGGAAATGACTTGAAATCTGTCCTAATGAAACAAGTGGAAGTTTTTCTGTTAAAATGAGGTAATGCAACATCTCATTAATGATTCTTACTTGTCTGAAAATTAAGTTTTGACTGTTTTTCTATATAGTTGCTGCTGTACACAAAATACTTTTCCCCTAAATCTGTAATCTGCATTCTACACCTTACTTAAATTGTACAAAATAAAGGTGTAAATCATTTTCATATGTGACCTTAGCAGAGAGAGATTTCTGGTGTAGATTGTTGCAAAGCCATAGACATAACAGCCAAAGTTAAAAATAAAGGATACCGTTCTGCAGCTTAATAGCCTCTCCAACAATTATCTGCAGGTAAATACTTGTTCTTTCGGTTAGGCGCTCTGCTCATGGATACAGTCAACAGTGCAATTTGATACCTTTTCCACTAAGTATAGTGTCTGGAAAGAGGAATCTGGGAAACGCATCACAGAGCTACTCGGGCAGGATATTTTCCCTTCAGTGCCATAATTCCTTGGGCTACCTCTGTTTGGAACTGTTGCAGGGATGAGAAGAGAATGGCATAGTGCGATGCTGTGCCTAAAGACTGGTGAATAGCAACGTAACCTTGTGTTTTGGAAGACTCTGAAAGTCAGGATAGTGTTAATAGTATTTATGGGTTGTGAGAGTGGGAAGAAGCAATAAAAAGGAAATGCTTCATCTCTGTTCAAAATACCATCAAGGATGAAATTCACTCCAGGGAAAAGGGCCAGTACTGACTGGGCTTTGGGTATTGCTTAATTCAGGGCTTCAGTGGGACTGAAGTGGTGTTTATACCTTTCAATAGGTTCTTTCAGTTGGATGAATTTAATCTGGAGCATCTAAATTCTGCATGGAGAAATTTAGTTATATGCAGTGTGTTACTGAATAGCAATGTGATGCAGCTGTGCCAGCGTAGCTCCTTGTGGAGATTCTTTCTGGGGGTTTGGCATGCCTTCTTATATTACTACAAACCGCTTGGATAAGAGGTCGTGAAAAAGACTGAAGAGCCCTCACCAAGAGAGCTATGATGGCCTTGGCACAGAAACAGTTACGCTGGTAAGTATTCCTGTGCGGCCCAGTCCTTGCTGCTGTGACAAGGCCCCGTTTGTGCGCCGTATCACACCGGTGAGCTGTTTACGGCGTTTTGAATGTCCATCCAAACCTGTGCCAGGTTGCTGCAGGTGGACGCCGCTGAGAATTCGCATCGAAAGTGTTCGGTACCCTGTCCGAGCTGGACGCTCCGCTCTGCGGGGTGCTCGAAGGCAGGTCGAGGGCAGGCTTCGGGGCTGCTTGTGTCGGGGTACAGGCCTGGCAGAGGGGCTGTAGCTGTCCCAGCTCTTGTGAATGAACCTCCTTTTTGGCAACTTCTGTTACAATAATTCAGATGTGTGAAACAGTATGTCCTTGGCTTTTGTCCAGTTTGAAAGTAAAGTATGTGTATAAAAACTCTGGAAAACAAACATTTAAGGTATCACTGCATTTCTGTTGAGAAGCTGAATCTTTGTTATATTGAATGCTAAACATTTACATATCCAAGCCTTATGTAATGGATGTCTGAATAGTACTAAAACTGCATAAACTGACCTTCATTCTCTGGCACCACATTTCCTTTGAAGTCTGCATGACCAAATTCAAGACAATTATGTCATCCTTCATGACAGCCAAACAAAAGTTTGGCCAAATAATCGTTTTTCTCCACATAACAGCGCTGTGCTTGATTTTTGTAAGGTGCGTCACTGAGGCTGTTGTTATTTACTGGGTGTTATGAATGACAGTAAAAATCCCCTCGTTTTAGATTAATGAGCAGCACTGGTAACATCTGTTTTTCATTTATTTTACCTCAATGCCCACTTCTGCCAAACTCAGTTACTCTGAGCAGCACATTGCAAAGCCAGCACAGCCTTAAGCCGAGTGCGGAGAGCCTGGCCCTTGGCGGAGCAGGGGTGCTGCGTGTGGCCCTGGTGGCAGAGGCGATGCAGGACGCCGAGACCAGCGCTAGCATTTCCACCCTCCGCATCTGCCACTGCCATCCTTGCAGTCAGATCTGCCGAGTGCCAGGCCATCTGTTGGGTAGGATTGTCAGCAGATACGCGGGGGCAAGTTCCCAGGCCACGGGCCATGCTGTCACATCAGATGTTGAGAGCTGGTCCGTGCCACCACATGCTGCAAAGGTGTTCCCTCACCCCTAGCTGGAGTGATCGTTGGCCAGGCTCTTGTGCAGAATGATGGCTTATTTCTTTCAAAGTTAATTATACATCAGGAATATAGACAGGGATGAGATATTTTGGAGCTACCTTTATCGTATAACCTGAAATCCTTTCTGCAGAAAGTGTCATGTAGGTGCTGAAATACAACTGCCTTGGATGCAGTGCATGAATCCTCATCGCACGCTCACGTTTGATGCCTTTGGACTCCAGCTGGCGTAGCTGCGTCCATGGAAGGGGGATGCCTCTTTGCCATCTAGCTGTACATAATGGGTAGCAAATTGTTGAGGTTTTTCACAAATCTATGGTTATAGGTATTAGAAGTCAGTCTGGACGCACTACAGCACTGGCAGCTCTGTATGGCTGTGATACGTTACGGGCACGTATGTGCATGGACACGCTCACAGAAGTGCATGCATAGGTATGTACATACTTTTACACTGAATACAAGCTTAATGTTATGTAGCACTTCATCAGCTGCAAAGTTTCACCACGAATGAAGAAAATCACGTAAAAAAGCTCCATTACTAAAACATTAGAATTACAACTTAACACAATGAAAAATCAAAATTAGCAAGCAAACTATGAATGCAGTCCTGAAGTGCTATAACAGTATTTTGTGCCTAATTGTAATTAGCTCTTGATTTAATTCCTAAATGAGCTTCTAAGCTTTGTTGATTTAAATCATGATGTTGATGATCTCTTTTTTTTTATTTTACTTGAATTTGGTACTGTGGTGTAGACAAATATAATATGTAGAGTTTATGAATCCTGACAGCTAGTAAATCAATATTATTTTGCTAGTAAATTACTAAGCCAGCGCAAGCTGCTTTTAACTCTTTCCCATGGGACAAATAGTTTGAATTGGCTGGAGTTTAAATCAACACTGTGGGCACTGAATTAGTCAATGATTGTGAAGAGGGCTTTGTTGGCACAAACTTACGCTTTGATCGTCCTAGTCTTTACAGTTCTTTTAATTAGCTACAGTTCAGAACAATGGCTTTTATCAAAGCAGTTTAGTAAGTGAACAACTGAGCATTGTTTAGGGCTCTAGATGACATTCTGTCTCTTAATATCATGTGGCTGGTTTTAATACAATGATGAAGTTAGGATTATTGTAGATGTTGTCACTGCCTTGCCAAAAGAAATCAACTATTCTAAAAGAGGCAGTGATACGTATTGCGTTTTTACTCTCATAAGTTTAATCATTTCTTAAAGTGGTTAAAAAAAACGTTTATCTTCCTTGTGATTACAGAAGACAAACTCCCAATTTTGCACTCATCAGTGTAAAAGTGGCTCTTGTTCATCTTAGCTTCTTTTCACTGGGTGCTGAGTGATCTGTTGGGAGGTGCTGAGTCCTTTTTGCTCAAGATTGAAGGCCGTTGGTTCCATTTTCAGTGTCAGACGTTTTGAGTTGGCTTCTGATGATAAGTAAACCCAACGCCAATGCAAAAATTCCTGAGGGATCTTGGCAGAGCAAGGCTCTATCATTTCTGGAACAGTCGATTGGCCTGAGTGCACTTTTAAAGCTTACAGTAAGTGTTTGTAAAATTTGTAAACTTAGGGGAGCAAGAAAGTTGAGGAGCTGCTGGCCTACTTGGACCAATTTCTGCAGTTTATTGTTCAAATGATGATGACTTACCACCTAATTAATGAAATAACTTTTTTTTTAACAAGCTCTAACATTTTTGATGGAGGGATGAGAAAGTTTTGAAATTACTGACGTTTTTGTCAGATATTTACCTCTCGGGAGTAGCTTTATACTAAGTTTACCCACTTTTATTTGTGTCTTTAGTTCTATTTAGGTTTAGCTAAGATAACTATGTGCTGTTTGGATCTCTAAAATGATACTTGTTGAACAGCTGTGCTACCAGTTGCGGTGAGCGGGCATCCTCCATGCAACACAGCTCAAGGTCTGTGGCACACGACTGCTTTGCTTTATTGTGTTCAGAAGAAAATCCATTTCTCTACACAGTATAGTATTAAATCATGTTCCTTGTGTGGTACCCTTTTGAAAATTTTTGTTTTATTGCACTTGCCCTTTTGACTTCAAGGATGGTAGACTTTTATCTGAATTAATTTTCTTAATGACTGAAGAGGAGCTGACTTCATCCACTCTGTGGGAATTTAGGGGGAGTTATGTATTCCTTTTTTTCATATACCATAAGATTTGAATTATATATCCCTCATTTCCTTTTAAATTACTCGTATGAGGCATTCTTTTGGAAGAAAAGAGAACCGAGTCTGAAGTCTCGTTCTCTTGAGCTCAGTTAAGCTATTTTCTTAGAGAAAATATCGATTACTGAAACATGTTCATCTGGTTTGGAATTAGGACATACGCTAATGGCTTGCACTTCTCTGGATATAGTCATACATGAAAATATTTTTAGCATCTTAAACACGTATTTTTATTTGGCATGTAACAAGATTTGAGTCTTTACTCGCATGGAGTTTATTTAGTGATGTTTTTATGTCTTTGCTTGTGCTCTTTGCTGTCAGGATAGCCCTTTGGTTGGTGTTTCCATGCATTTGTTCGCTGGAAAGAGAGGGAAAGGGTTTTGAAGCACCATCAGATTAAGTTATGCCTTTCTGTGCAGGCAAAAAATAAGGCACTAATGTGAATGTCATGCCTGTGTTCATCTATCTGAGATCTAAGTGTATGTCCACTGAAAGCAATGGGAGTTGAAAGTTGGTTGTATAAATAGTTGTTTCAGTAAAGCTTGGATGAATCTTCTATGTTCTCTCAGTTCATGACAATATTGGGGCAGAGTCAATATGGTCAATATTTTCTGTCACTTGACATAAATTGCTCTCATTGCCTCATTTTTTATCCTCAAAGTAGTTTTCATTCATAATGATATTAATAGTGGTTACATTATTATGTTTGCAATAGTTTGTGGGTAAGCTCTATCTTGGTGGTGAATAGAAAAATTGTATGTGTTCTTCTCATTTCAGTCTGGCTATAATTTAGGATTCTAAAAGTCTTTATGATAACAAGCTTATAAATATCTGGCAGCTGTCAGGGAATCATTATATTTGGTACTTTATCAGAAAATTTGCACACAAGTTTTCAAGAGAGAAAGATCTCAGGAGTAGCGAGAGAGGAGTAGGATGCAAATGGAACAGCTGCTGAACAATCATAGTGAAAACGAGAAGTGCTTACGGAAATTCTGAATTGATTCCCTATGCTCCCTTGACGAAGGAAATGATAAAACAAAGAGCATTACTCTCTTCAAGCAGAACATACTGAATAATTTGGTTCATATTGCTTTTCCGTGTTGAACTATTGTATTGAGAAGCTGCCATGTTCTAAAGTGTTTTGAGAACTTTCTTTGGGAAATGCCAGTTTTCATAATTGTGTACCATGTAAGTGAAAGGGGATATGTGTCCTAAAGGATGAACATTGTATAGGGTGCTAACAAAATGTTTTTTTGTAGAGATCTTTTGTTTTTACGTTGGTGATGTCTGGTGATAATGTCTTGCTGCAGGTAAGTAGGTTAGGAGCAACAGCATATTTGGTTATAGCAATCCTTTAGCAGAGGGCAAAGCATCAAATACACTGTATGCTCAAGCACATTGCTTCCTTTTCAATATAATTATTGCATACTAAAGTAGGAAAAAAGAGAGTAAATTAGTAGCAAAGTGGTATACTCAGTACTATTAATGTCGAGCAGTGCAACATGTCTTCACTCCAATTTATGTGGCTTGTTTGTTTTTCCTTCTCTTCATCTTCCATTTTTCAGAGCTCCAGAATTACCCGCTCTGATGAAGATAAGGATGGTTCCTGGGATGCCTGGGGGGCCTGGAGTGATTGCTCACGGACCTGTGGTGGGGGAGCCTCCTATTCCCTGAGGAGATGTTTAAATGGCAGGTTAGCCACGTGCTTGTGTGTGTTTATTTTCTTCAGCTGGTCTCTTTTGCCCTGTTCTGTGATGCTTTACATGGAGCAACACTGTTGCATCTGTTTCTGGAACCAAGTGCTGCGTGCAGATCAAGCATTATGAAATCTTACTTTAAATATATTTCAGTAATATTTAGGAAAATATCTTAGCCCTCAATTTGGAAGGGACGTGTTATTAAACATGTTCCTGGAATAGCAGAAATGACTTAGTGCTGTCAGATATTGAGAGAAGTGCCTGTCGTTGTGGTATAAAGCCGTTGGTGAATTACCAGCACACAAATTACTGTTCAAGCACAGGCTCCTCCATGTCTTTCTTAGAGTAAAAATCAAGCAACCTTCTCCGCATGTAGATACATCAAATGCTGCTTTGGACCTCATGGCTATATGTGTTCACGGCTAAGCCGCAGTGTAGCCTGAAGAGAGTACTGTGTGCAGTGAAAAGCCTTTAGCTCGGCAGTAAAGCTGGACTTATAGAAAACTTGTTGCTGCAATCCTTACCGTGTGAATAATTCAAAAGGCATGTAGTTATTTAAAGAGTTTCTGACCAGCTTTAGGAGCATCAGTGCTAGAGTCTATAATTGCTTTCTATATCTGTAATTTTCCTGAATTTTAAAAAATGATGATTGTGTTTTATCTTCTATTGTGATAAAACTATTACATGGAATATCACCTAGAAAGTCCATTTTCCTTAAAGAAGGCTTGTAGTGTGATTTGCTAGTTCAGTGTAAACAGTATGAAATACATGGCTAAAGATGACTGTGGTTAAAATACTGCCTGTTTCATTTAGTGCAGAATGCACAGAGATCTTTGAAAATAATAATAATTTCTGCAAGAAGCCATAATATGCCACCAGAGTTGATGACTGTGAAATGAGCTTAATAAATTGTAGCAACATAAATTCCACTGTGGTTTTAGTCATATTTTTAATGTGTTCTCCTGTGAAAAACATGTTTTCCATGCCTTGACAAATGTATACTTTAAAAGATTTTTCTGTGTTTCGTTGTTGTTGTAATGTCCAAGAAACATACAGTTGTGAAACAAGCTTTTCGTATTTGTATGTATTGCAAACATTTAACTTGCACGTTGTGATACAATCATTCTTGCAAAAGACTGGAAATTTGAGATGTGCAGTATTTTGAACTTGGAGAATTGTATCTTCAGCTAAGCTGGCTGAGCTCTTGCATCCATTGCTCTTTCCTTTTTTGATCGTGTTTTTCAACCTCTTACATATTTTATGGAAAGTTTTAATATTTGCAATGACTTTTCATGCAAAAGTTTTATTTTATTTTATTTTTTTTTTAAGTCCAAGAACTTTAGATTAACAGCTATCATTCATTTTTGTTCCATGGAAGGCAGGTCTTTTTTCAGTATGAGGTGGCTATTCTAAAAACACTGTTCCTGATTTTAGAAACATCACTAATTATGGTTTCCTATCAAGTCCTTTAAAGTATATTTCCAGTTCTTTAAAGAACTTTGCCACTCTCAGGAAGAATATCTTATCCTGTACAAAGTGCTGGTGAGTTATTCAGCAGAAGTTTAGCAACCTGTCCTTAGAAAGGTGCAAAACCCATACGTTCCTATGTGTCTATGGGAGCACAATACATAACTTTATTATATGCCTATTATTTCAACTACTAACAAAAGACTCTGCTAAGGAGTTGAATTACCTGGATTTCAGGATTCACAAGTGTTGGGCACTGTAGGAATGCATGCAGAGAATTATTTTATTTAAAATTATTAATTCTGCTCATGTGGCTTTGAGTCAGTAAAATGATGTGCTGATCTGCAAAAATATTGCATTGATTTGGGGGATTTGAAGTTGTCTTTTTCTTTCTTAAATAAAATAGGGGAAGGTAAAATGAATGCTCATTAGCCCTTATGCTTGATCAGAGTATTGCTTGGATTATCTGATCTACTTCTACTCTGAATTACATCCCATGGATTAGAAATAAATTTGCTGAAGTCAGCATAGATTAGACTTGAGGATCCATTGTGAAAACTTTTCACAAATAAATGTGTTTTTCATAAGGTTCACAGCACTTTAGGCTTATAGAAAAAGCCATACTTTCTATTTCGAAGAGAGACGGCAGTGTAACCTGTTGAGTCCCCAGATCCCCCTTGTATTTAAACCTTGTATTTGAGTCCAAATTATGGTAGGGCAGTACTAATAAAAATCTAATTTTCAAGAGAATAACTGGCTGTAAAACAGGCAGGGTTGTGTTTTGCTATTATGCAGCTATTACACGATGTAACTATTTTTACTCTGTTTTTCAGGAACTGCGAAGGTCGGAATATTCGATACAAAACCTGCAGTAGTAATGTGAGTCTGGCCTGTAATCCCATTTTACAGCTTCTTTTACTTATTCAGACAATGTGTTAAAGTTTAAGAAATGCTGCTTCTTGTTTAAAATCTTATGGTGGATAATTTTCTTTCCATCATTATTCCAATTTTTAAAGACTTCCCTCTGCATGACACCACCAGATCTTGAATTTAGGCTTCCCAAAAGGACTTAGCTTTTGAAATCACAGTGCCAATTGTTATTCAGAATGCTTAATATCATTTTTTAGGAAAGGTACACGTTTTGGATGATTAGCAAATCTGTTCTTACCTTAAACTAGCAAGCGCTTTTCCTGGAGGTGCAGTCTTTCAGATGAAGAATTAAACTCAGCTCCTGATCATTTGTGATCAATCATTAAGGACATGAACAGAGAGGTTAAATAACTGTGTCCCTTTCAAATGTTAAATGGGATAATTTCTACTTGTATTCCGTCTCTCTAACTCCAATCTTTATATTTCTGTATGCAATAGTATGTGTGTCTGTGTACACTAGCATGGACAGTTTCAGTGACTAAATATAAAATTGGAGATTTGGGTATGCAGTTGCTGTTACTATGATGAAATCAAATTGTGTCTGATTTTTACAGACGCGTTTTATTAAAACCAATCACGTACAGCATACTTCATGACTTGTACTCAACTGATTTGTAGTGATGCTCTATGCTGTCTAAACAGCTGCCTTCTTGCACCTCGGATGTTGCAGTGTATTCAAGGTGTGTGGCTCATGCAGGACTTGGGTATCACTGAATTATAGACTGTGTACATGCACTTTATCTCAGAATGGATTGGTTTATGATAAGCAGTCACCTCCTAGTGAGGGTTACCTTACAGTACAATGTAATTTTCATATAATCACAGAAAAGAGGGAAGATAGACAAGTAATTAAAGCAAAAAAAAGTCCTATTTGTGTGTTACTATAGTGCATGTGACTGCCCTGCCTCTGGGAGAAGGGCAACCATTTTCACACAAATACCCCTTAAAAGGTGAGGCTTGCTCTTCCTTGAGTGGAATATACCCAGGCAAGAGCAGGTGAGACTCGCTTCACTGCCAACCGTATGATTGCTGCCAGCCGCAGGCAGCTGTGAAGTATGACATGTTCTCCTTAGGAAGCCTGACACTGGAAGTTGCCCAGTAAATAAGCTGAATCACTGCATCTCCTGGGACAACTGGCCATGCCCATGCTTTAGTTTGCCACACCTACAGTTTCTGCTGTGCCAGCTGGCTTCTGCCCTCCTCAAGAACAAGTCTTGCTAGCACCCTGAAGTGCTCTGACACTCCACTCCTTTGGGCTGGATGGATTTTCCACCACAGCAGCCCACAGCCTAAGTTTCTGCTGGCAGAAACAAGCTGAAGTGATTAATGAATCAGGCCCAGTGCATGTAAAAATTGCATTCTGGAGGCAAACCTGACCACTTGCTCTTTCAAAAGTTAAGGCCTAGCAGTTTACTCTGCAGTATCCTTAGCTCATAAATATAAGTGTCACATGCAAAGAACTATCATAATCTTTTAAAGCTGTCTGATAAACTGAATTGCGGCCAGCTGATATGCAAGCAATAAACAAACTGCCAGCATATAAACTGCTTGCTATGTTCCTTATCTAGATAAACTATATGCACTGTATAAGGTAATATACCTCTTATTGCATGATCCCATGCACTATAGCTTCCTATGCAATAGTATGAACAAGTCAACTTAGTGTCCCTTGCTCCTCCAGCAAAAGGAATGGAAAACTACACAGCATACAGAAAAAAGAGGAGAGGAGATCAGTTTGTCCATATTTTCTGCTATCAGCAGAGGTCTACATGCTTTTAGTATATGTAAGAGCAGTTGCAGGCACTGATCTTTTCAAGGATTATGCAGTCAAAATCTACAGTGAGAATGAAGGCACTCATGTATGTGCAAGTGCAGAGGGAATTAAGGTTATTGCTATATCCTTCCTGAACTCCAAGGGAGTTTTTCTCTTGAAGTTACTGGGGCCTGTTCTTTAATTTTGGGGCTTATTTTAAAGCGATAAGCATCTTGTATGTGAATCTGTTTGAATTTATGATGATTCAAATGCTAATTTCCAGACAGGAAGCTGTTTTCAGTTTTGCTTTTGGGACAACATGTCTGACAGGGATCAGGTTCCCATTTCACTTTAGATACAGCCCAAATCTTGCAGGAACAGCTTTTTCTAGGTTATGGACCAGACAGTGGAGAACTCCAGAGAAGAATAAATTTAATGAAATTTCCACTGATATCTGAGTTTGACTTCACTGAATTCAAACACAATATTAGACCTGATTTAGCCTTGAAATGGGAGTGTGCACCTAATGCAGACCTAGGACTACTAGCCCAGTTTTCTTTCAGATGATATGTTTCCCCAAAGCATTATTTGTAATTAACATTTCTCACTTTAAGAGTAAAATTTTAGTTTAAAAATTAAAATTTTATACCAGCTCCTTTCCATGTTAGGAGGTGTTATTGTTAACCACATGAGACACTCACTCTATATACACCGTGTAAAATTGTCTGCAAATGTAATTTTGCTACACGATACATTAAACCACTAACATCTATATTGGGCAGTACAAATGAAGCACAACTTAATATGTATGTCATTCTAATGAAAAGAACAAGAATCATTTTACCAGAAAATTGGTTTCATCTGGTTTCATCTGGATTTGTAATAGAATAGTAGTAAGTTCATTGAACTCAAGCATAGTTCCAGAATAATAGTAGTGATATTTCAATCAAAAATTAATTCAAGGTCTTAGCAACAAAATAATTGCTGAGGTTATTGAGGCATTTATTTAGCTTGCCTATCTTTTTATCATAGTTGGGATGCCAGATACTTGATTTCTTGTAACTGCATGTGTGCCTTCAGCTTTCCTTATAGAAATTTTAGAGAAATAAACTATATAAACTGTTCATTACATGCTGTTCAACGAGATTTTCAGTCTCTCTTAAACCCCCTATTTTATATTTCCATTTTTGTATATACTATTACATTCTAATGCTATGATGTGCACTATATGGAAGTGTTTAAGATAATCCTTTAGGGTCCTATTCATAGAACAAGTTATTTGGGCCATTTCCCCATAAATTTCACATTCTTATGTGCCAAAAAGTCACTTACACATTTGCCAGAGTGACTCTCCTATGGTCGGAAGAAACACGGCATTGTAACAGATTTGTCCACGTTAACTCCATTATAAACTTTTATTATATGCAGATAATTCTCACACTTGTTCTAAATACTCATCAAATTATTGTCCTAGCATCCACTTAGGAGCGAGTTCATTTATCCCATTCAGCAAATCTTGGCTGAGCTAAGTCTCTTCCAGTCTTATAATATTGCACATTATTTGAATTGCAGTCTAATCTGTTCATTTATTTTTCTGATTATAATGGTCATGCAAGTTATATCTCTTATGTCAAGCTCACAGGTTTCTAGCTCAGGTAACTTGATTTTACTAAGTGGCCTGAAAAGTGGATAGGAAAAACATAGAACCTGAAGCTAATTTCAGAAAGAAAACAAAACAATGACTTCATCGGATTTGGCTAGGTTTCAACAAAATGAGATTCAAAGAATAAAACTAGACAAAGGACTAGACTTTCTTTGGTGTCATCATTTTTACTGGGAAATTTCTTGCCTTCTCTTTTGTGCTCTTTTCAGCAGAGTAATTGTTGGCAGAAATCACAGGGTCTGAAGCAACCTTCATATTTTGTTCATGAATGTTGCTTACAAAGATACAGATTTCCTGAGTTAGCTTTGTTTTCAAAGGCTGAGAATACTCACTGCCAAAGCTAAAATGATACATTTTGCAGGAAGCCAGCCCTCAAATGCGGGAGTTTTTAATAATCTGACACAAAAAGAATAGAAAAATATAGACGTGTGTGTGTATATACATATATATATATACACATATATATAGTGTGTGTGTGTATATATATGTTATATAAAAACCTGCATGGCAGTCATATCTGAAGCATTTTTTTCAGATCTAATAATATGTTCATAAGTCATGACATGTCTATAGTCTGAAGTCTGTAGACAGACTTCGGTCCGTTACAAGCAAGATCTGGATGGATTATATTGCCAACACATTCATGTATTAGGCATCATGCCTGTGTCTTCAGCTCTTTATGTCGTGCATGAACCCCTGAGTGGCCTGGCTATGGTTCAGTGGCTTGACTGCAAGGGAAGGCTCTTGCTGAAATTAGGAAATCTGAAAAAACCTGAAATTGGTAGCAAAATTATTTAACAAGCAAGCAAAAACATGGAAATCTGGGGAGACAGGGGAAATGAGGGAATAGTGCCTGAAATAGGTTAACACTAAGAAAACAAAGAGAATGAGGCTTGTGCCCCCTATATGGTTCCGGGTGACAGTGTGGCAGAGCCCGTACTGGCTTCACACTTGCCTGCTTCTAGCCACATCTTGCCTCTTCTCTTCTGTTTTTTGTTGATTAAACTCCCTCTCACTTTTCCGACCTAATGAAATGGAATTAATAGGAAATTTTCAAGCCCTCTTGTAGTCCTGATTACATTCTTTTCTATGCCTCCTTGTCCGTCCGTTTAGATTATAAACTCCTTTCTTTTTAAGATATATGAACTGTTCCCAAGAAAACAGGGCTCTGAACTTGGTTGCTCTCCAAATTCTGATAATGCAATTGATAATAATTTCAGCCCTCTGATATCCCCTTGTGATGCTCTTTTTATGCTCCTGCTTTTGAACACAGCTCAAACAGAAAGCAGGTGGAGCTGGCATGGGAACCGAGAGCTGCCGCGGTTGCTTTGCGCTCCGCGAAGATGCCGAAAGAGAATAGGGAGATGAGGATTCACTTGCTCTTAAGCAGTCAGGAGATGAGTGGAAAGAAGGAGCTGCATTGTGGCGGATCAGTGATAGACATGCAGTAACCATGGCCTGACATCCTGATGTTGTGGTGTTTGTGTCCTGGCATTGCATCAACGCCTAGCGATAACGAATTGTAACGGCAGACTGCCGAAACCCAGCCTCGGGCCGTCGCTCGGGCTGTTCTGCAGATAGCTCTCTAATTCTTTGCGATGAAAATCTTGCTGTGCAGGGTTGAATAACACTGCTTTATTCCAAAATATTGCTTCTAACTTTACTTGAATCTAGCTTCCACTTAATATTTTTATCCTTAGCTACTCCTCTATTTGCCACGGTGGAAAGGAACCATATGGTATCCATATGGACTCTGAAGTCCTCTCTGCTTTTTAGATTTGCTTCTGTGGAAAATGAGAGGTGGCACATAAGGTGGAGCCAAATTCTGTTCTCATTTACACCAGTGCAAATTTGGTGAATTTCTCTGGAGTGACACTGCAGTAAAGGAGAGAGGTTTCTCACACAGTATTTGCTTGACGTTTTTCAGAAGCTCTCAGTTGTGGGATTTTGCAGAGGTAAAACTCAAAGAATTACAGTAACTCCAATTTCTCTTCGCCTTATTCCATTGTTGTATATTTTTAACAAGAATCTGGCTGAAAACAGAATTGTCCCCATTTAGAAACAATACAAAAAGTATTGGCATCATTTTGAGCTGTTTTCACGGTAAGGTGTTAGCACTGGGCAGAGTTTAAAAGTACTGCCAGGAATGCTCAGTGACTTGCTTAGTTCACCCTGCAAAACCCCAGGTGTCGCTCAGTGGTGAGATTACTGATTTAAAAAATTATTTTATGCGGGCTACGGATTTTTCTAGATTACTGCTTCCTGTGGTGGAAAAAAAATCTAAGAAAATACTAAGCTAATGCAGTACCAACTTGTCCAGACCCATTCATAAGAACAAAATGATGTCAGGACCGCGTTGCTGAGGGTGTCAGGGTGCAATTCCTACCTTCCTCATCTGGGTTTAAATCTACAGGATTGTGTAATGCACTTGCAATTTCATTGGTGGCTTTGGGGGAAGGAAAGTTCCCTGATAAGGCTGAAGCGTTGTTGAGGAGTTAAGTATCAGTATCTAATACTTAGTAATAAGTTCCATGAGTTCAGTTGACACATCACAATCTTGCAGTCTTTATATCCAATGAAAACAAAACCCTGTTAAAATCAGCCTTACATCTGGCTTGCCTGTGCAGTTGGAATTCTTGGAAGAATATCCTTTCAGTCTAGCGTACGGACTGTTTGACGCTGGACATACTTTTAAATGAAATCTTTAGTGAGAGATTGTTTGACACACTAATTCCTTTGACAGTACTTTACCAAAGTTATTTTCCAATAAATCAGTGTTCATCTCCATTCCTGTCACTGTAGTTTAATATTAACATCATTGCCTGCGTTCAATGTTTTATGTAGAAAAAATGTTTTAAAATATTTTATTTCGAGGTTAATTAATAAGTTATTTCTCATATTTAGTATTTCTGTTGTATATTCTGTGCTTTATGTGGGAGAAAGTACTGAACTGTCTTAATCGAGCTTGAGTTTTATAATCAGTAGTTTCTTATTTGTATATTTTATTTCAAGTTTTAGTGTTTCCCATGAGGTGAAGATGTCTTGTAATTAGACTCAAGAACTAAGGACTGAAAGTTCTGCTATCCTCTCCTAATGATTTTGCCCCCTTTCCAAGTGATACTGAACAACTCATTAGACACATTTTTATTTCTTTATTTATAGGTAGCTAAAATATGTCTTTCATTACTTGTGACATATGAATTGAAGAGTAAGTGCTGAGTGCTCTGCAATCCTTAAGTTGGTAAAGCTATTGAAAAGAGATATTAAATGTCAGAGTTCTCATTATAGTCATTCAAAAGACATAGATTCCTTTAGAAACTAATTCTTGTTACAGAGCCAGACTCTAAAACTGAATGTGCTATGTAAAGTGCTGAAAAAAGTAGTGTTATTAATTATGGTCCTGTATTAATTATACTGTTATTACTGGAATATGATCTGTAGCCTACACTGCAAGCAGTGGATTAGACAGCATAAGTTGTTTTAATATTCACAATAGAGCTTTACAGTATGGAATATTTGTAGCATATAAATATAGCAGATCAGTTCTTGAATGAAGCCTACCTAAACAGATTCTGTGTTAATTCATCAGATAACTTAACTACAAGTGTGCAGTGCTTCCTTTTATTAAAAAAAAAAAAAAAAAAGACTTCATTTTGGTTTGTTTTTAGGACTGCCCTTCAGATGTTGGTGACTTTCGAGCACAACAGTGTTCTGCCTACAATGACGTCAAATACCAGGGACATTTTTATGAGTGGATCCCTGTATATAATGATCCTACTGCACCATGTGCCCTTAAGTGTCAAGCTCTGGGAAAGAACTTGATTGTGGAGCTCGCCCCAAAAGTGCTGGATGGTACTCGATGTAACATTGAATCCTTGGATATGTGCATCAGTGGAATATGCCAGGTATGTCCCTACTGTGAATCTAAATGTGAACTGTGCTGTGAGACATTTTGCAGATGAAGTGCTTTTTTTCTTGTTATTTTTTAATCTTTGTGTCAGTGTGTTTTGAAAGTATCTGCAAGTACTGCTAGACTGATTGTAGATACCTTTGTCTCTCTCTTGTACACGGAAATTCCTGACTGTCTTGGCCATTGATATTTTGTAGGTCAGTGACATTCAGCACTCTCTTATCTGTACTGAAATATTTAGTCATGTAAAAAATTACTGAAACTAGTTATAGCTTTCTAATTTCTAGTACGTCTGCCAGAGAGGCGCCAGGGAATGATGGAATTACATACTCTTCAGTGTCACTCTACTCTTTCTCTGAGTCTTGTATCTCATGAGGTCTGTTAAGGAGAAAATTTGATATTTTATGATCCAGAATGGAATGGCAGTTGCGTGTGTATAATTGTATTTGTATGCATTACTGTTGCCTCTTCATTCCATTAAGAAGTTCTTGGACTATGCAGTGAATATGCAACAGTAGTAAAGTTTTTTCAAGAAGGTAAATTCCAAAGATCTGAATCTTAAAATCTGAAGATTCCTAAGATCCATTCATAATTCATAGATTTAATTTTTTAAATATAGATATAAATATAGTACAGATTTTTTTTTTGTTTCTGACAAAAACATTTAAAATAATGAACAAGGTGCTCTTGGCTGCCAAACTCTTAGCTAATATCTCCACCTCTGTGATGTCCTCTGATGAAAGAGGTAATTTAAGGCTTTCAGGATCAAGCCACTTAAACAAGCTAGATACTGATGTGAATCTGATAATTGGGTCAGAAGCTCAGAGTACCAGAATGAACTTGTTTGGCAAATGGATAATACTGCACATTGAACCCGCTGAAGCTTCTTCCTTGTCTTGTTTTCATCTCCAGATTTAGCACATTCCTGGGAGGTGTTGCACCTCTGTGGGCAGACCTAACTTAGGAGGCATAGCCTCCTGATGACCTCAACATAGAGACAGTTCGAGCTATTCTTTTTATGTGGACCAGCAAAACATCTCAATACTCTGTGCTGCAAAGTATTTGACAGCACAACTGGAGAACAGAAATGCATGAGGGAGGGTCATACTTCTTTGGGACTCTTGTCTCTTTATCATCAAGTTTTCCAGGTTTAACTGTAGCCATCTGATATACCTTTAGAAGGGCAACATGCCTAGTTCCACCCAGTCCTACTGAAACTTCTCTCCGCATCTACTTAGTCTCTGTATCAATCATCACTTTTCCTGCCTAGGCTGAAAGGCTTCTGGCAATTGGAAGCAGGTATGGGACTTGTGCTCATGCAGACATGATACATGTACAAATATGCTCTGCATGCCTGGTTATAAGAGGCCCCTGCAGGTGATATTAATGGCTTAAACAGCATAATTACTATTTGAACCACTCCCAGTTTCCTTGGAACAGGTTGTTCTGAACCCCAGTCACTCAGGGTGGTAAGCATTATTACACAGTAATATGTGTAATATCATATCAGTACATTATATATATATAAAAATATATATAAAGATATATATATTTTTATATATATAAAACATTATATATATATAAAAAATATGTATCTTTATATATATAAAGATATATTTTTATGTGTATATATATATATATAAAAAAAGTATATATTGTGATGGAATGCAAGCGTGGATGTAATTGTTAATGTCTTTTTACTGGGAATCTACCTTTCTAGATATATTTATTATTGGAGTTATATTATTGATTTTAGCTGGTATAAAAAGAGAGGTAGAATATTTGAGTCTTGTCAGCTTTGCCCATGTCTCATTAGCAAAGAAATATTGTGCTCTTAAGTTTTATGTACAGAACAATTTTATACAGAATAGATATGTTATTGCAATTAGTTTTCTTTTTTGCAAGTTGTTGCTCTGCTAAATGCTTAAAATCTGTGTGACTCAAAAAATGCAGGATATGGCCCAGTGAGCAAAATAGTTTTCTTATATGTATTGATACATTTGGCAGAAGACTGGTGCATGGATTACAGCAACACTAGTATGTGCCCTGGATCTTACTGTGGGTTTTATGTAGCTTCTGTGTACTGCACTTCCAGTGCCACTTGTGCCAATGCACAATGCATCTGCTGCCTCTGAAACAAAGAATTCCTTACAGATGTCCCCTTGAAGAAGCAACTTTTGTCCGTAGTACTTCACAGTGGGACCCAACAGTGTTCACAACCTGTTGCATTTAAAATAGGATGTAACTCTATAAACTCAGGAACCACTTGCCAAATAACACATTTCTTTTGCATGATTCTTAGCAGTGTCTCTTCTGACACAAGCTTTTATCCTGGAGGATAGCAAAGGTCTTTGCAGTTAATAAGTCTGCAGCAGCCTTTGCTGTTTGCATCTATTGTAGCACTGAAGTGTCATGCTGCATCTAATGGAGCTCTTGGTTTTTCAAAGGCCTGTGAGACTCCTGCACAGAGGGGAGTTTCTCTGTGGGAAACGCTGTGGGGTTTCCAGTGCCTCCCACGCTAACGTCCAACATCCAGCAACTTGCAGTACATAACATGAGATTCATAGAATCAGTAAAATTCACTTGGTCTAGGATGGATCCAGTTTTGTGAAGAACTATTGAAATGTATATTCAGAAGGACTGCCTTAAATGCTTCTTTTTAGTATTTTGCAGTATTCCTGTATGTATATCTGACATCAAATACTTGGAAATTTAATCAGTTTTTAGAGTAATTTGAGTAGTGGTGCAAGAGGGTAATCATTCCAGAAGCAGACACTGGAGCTCTGTTGCACTATTAAAGAGAATGGATTTCTTTTCTCCATCTCTTTCACTGTTTCTTTTTTTCATTATTTCATCTAATTTCACAAAGATATTTTTCAGTGTGAGATAAGATCTACTGGAAAAAATAAGCGGTTAGGATGTGTTCTGTGCTGTGACATATGAGATTTAGTAATTTTATAACTTAACTTAACCCCGTAAGCTATTTGGTGCTCTCACTGTGTTTCCTCTAAGTCACTGCTATTTCTGAGGTAGTTCTGCACAAGAGGAAATTTCCTTCTTTAAAATTTGTTTATATTTGCTCATTCAGATCTTGCACGAATAGTTTTTTCTAAACTGTTCATTTTTCATCAACACTTGCAGTTTTAGTTACCAAGCACAGTTATTGATTTCATGGCCTTTAAATTCTTGGGTTGTTTCAATAACCTTTTAGTCTTAGTGGACATTTTTTGGTGGTCAGATGGAATGATTGGTTTCTTGCTTAAAAAAAGGAAAAAAAGGCCTACCTGGGGATTTCATCAGAAGCTGACATAGATCTTTGTTCCTACTCCTGTTAAAGCACGAAAAGAAAACAAATTGACATCTAATCTTTCCTGGAAAAATGTGGTTGTGGAGTCAACTGCTATTAGGAGAGAGACAGCAAAAATCGTGATTCTCCACAATAGTTGCTGTAAGATCAGACTGTTGGGTTCTGACATACACTTAGCACAGCCTGCAGATTACTTGGCAAGTGTTTTTACAGTTAATTCATCTAAGTAAACATGTCATCCTACTGATGTGAATATCTTTGCTTTTATGCCTGGGAGCACCGAAGAGTTACAACGAGGAGACTGGCATGCCTGAGTCCCTTTCCAACTGTTGCTGGTTTGGCTCATTTATCGTCTCAGAAAGTTGGCAGGTTTATAAGACTTCAGTTTCCCCACCATCACACACACAAGCGTGATTTCGCTTTCATCTGTTTTCTTAGTCTTGCTAAGGTAGAGGTGTGTCACTAAGTCTAGTGTGCCTCACAGTCTTGCTCAGCCTCTCTCCTTGGCAGAGGGTGAATTTATGGGGCATTGGGGTCCCCCTGTCCAACTGCAGCTCTGATTCTTTGCACTTCCCGTACCAAGTAGGATCCAGCTCAGTAAAGCAGTGACAACGAAAGCTGTGGGACAACAAAACTGCTCTTTGGATAACTGAACTTTGAGGCTTCCGGGGGAAGTACAATCCGAAGGCAGTGGAGCAGGGAAAAGTTTAGTTGGAAATTAATAAGATATTTGGGGGTTGCTTGAAGCTTAACTCAGCCAAACCATTTGATCCCATTTTAGTCTGCTACTACCTTGCTTCTATTACCAAAGCAAGTATCTGGGGCTGTTGTGTTAAGTGGGGACAGGTCAAAACTTCACTGTCGGGAGGATTTTCACACTTGCCTGATATTTTGCTAGTCTCTGCACAGCTCCCAACACATTTTTTCACATAATATATTCCTGCTGTGCCCATCTGGATGTGGGTGGAGACATTTAAAAACATCTGCATGTCTGACACATGTGTGGGCAACATTTACCCGCTTGCTCTGTCTGCCTTGGGGCCTTTCCTCTGCTTGTTTTTTGCTTTTAATTTGCACGGATCTCTTTTCCACCAAAATGCAGAGTGAGGTCTTATTAGTTTCAGTACTTGGAATAGTTACGGTGATAATTTCCTAATCTGGAACAGTGTGTTTGGATAATAAATACACGCATCACCCGAAAAAACTGGAGTCCTGGAGGGCAGCCTGAGTAGTTCTGTCCCAGGCTGTCACAGTTAGGTCAAAGATGATGTAAATCCTGCGGTGAACTCTTTCCGTTTAGTGTCAGTGAGTGTTTGTGCTCCCAAAAAGGCACACTACACTATGCTTTATAGCACATGGCATAAATTTTGCTGACATGCAAACACAGCCCACGTGACGAGAGCCATTGGATTCTGCCATATTAATTCCATTTGGTCTCGTGTTGTGAGACGCCATGGGGTATCTCCTGCACTTGCCACCAAAGTGCTCTTGCTCTTGATATAAATATCCCTTAGATTCTTCTGCTGTGTACAAGTACTGTGAGCTTTTGTAAGTCTATCGCACAATTTTTTGTGATCGGTTGATTTGTTCATGCTTAAAACTTAAAATTATACCAGATTATTAAGTTTTTCTGAATCTTATTCCCTTTTTTTTCTGAGAGTTGCTTTCTCAAAATGCTAATTTATTTTATATACTTTCCCTTTGGGCTCCTGTAGATATTTCTTTATGTGCCTGTAAATGCATTAAAGGACTGCCCACAATGGACAAGAGATTTAGAGTTCAGATACTTAGAAAAGAACATTTACTTTCCATCCAATATTACTGCAGATGTGCAAAGCTCAGTGTTTCCCAGCAAAATGCATTGGAAATGGTATTTCAACATATATTCTTAATAAAATACATTTAGGAGATGGATCTACAAATGTTTTTTCTATGTCTAGTTCCTACTTTTTAATTTTTATAACACACAGTGAGGCATTGAAGAATACTCTTACGTTTCAAGGAGAAATTTGGTTCCTTAAAAACAGGCATTTCTGTTTTGTTTTTCCCTCAATTTACTGAAGGATTCAACTGGAATTTCAGGAGATACATATCTAGATAGCTATTTATCTTTTAATTCTTGCACCTCAAGCAAACCGTGCTGGGGGTGATGTTATTTAAGATGACCTTTCTGTAAGATGCAAATCAGGCAGAGTATTTAATCCTGAGTTAAATAGCAGTTAACACCCACCCCCACACACAGTATGGGCCTTTTCTTTCTTATTTTTGAGTATTGTCTTTTCTGCCTATTGAGACTTCAAACCTCAAGTAACTCATTCATGGGAGGAATTGATTTCACGGTAGCTTTATGTTAAGTTGGCCTTTACACTCAGCTAGCATTCTTTCCTGGGTACCATTAAGTAGCAAATGAATTGGCTGAAAGTGCATTTTTGAGCATGAAGATGCATCAGTTGTAACAGACCTCCCTTACAGAATTTTTCTTGAGTAAGGTCTCTACACCTCTGGTAAAATTTTACTGCTTATGTCTGGGAGTAACAGCATGTTCCTTATTAGTGCTGTGTCCTACTCTCATGGTGTTAATGGAGAAGAGGGATCCGTTATCCATATTAGCACAGTATCTCTGCATAGTATTGAAGCCCCGAAGAGTTAACTATTTAAATAGATAAGAAAGCAAAATTCAGAGGGAAGGATTGTTATCTCCAATTTTAAAGGCTGGACATGGTGGCACAGAAAGCAGGTCCCCAGGCAGCTGAGTTACTGCAGGCTCCACGTGTCCTAGGGATCGTGGAGCCGTGCTGGGAGGCCTGTGCTTGGACTGCTTCGATGTCGCAGCCCCCCTCGGCGGGGTGTTCGCTTGAGACGGCACTGTTGGCAGCACGAGGGAGTGTTTTCACTGCGGGTAACAGTATGACACTCTGAGACGTCGAGAAAGTCTTTGAAAATCATTGTTTGCATTTTGTACCTGCCCAGTGCTGCTAGAAACTGTCATCTTTTTTCAGATCTTCTCTCACTGTCCATGCTACTGGTTCTTATGGAGGAATACTACCCACAGGGATTTCTTACAATCCACAGGTTTGTCCCTTCTTGTCAGAGAAGTGGTGGATTCTGTTTGCTCTCCAGTTCACCCTATCTTTGTCTTTTATTTTCTAAGTGATTCTGCCTGCCAAGTTTTGTTTTGTTTTAGTTAGACGTGCACACATGTGGTTTCACTTTCCAGATTAGCAAGGTACTAAAACTTGTGAACAGTGATAAAGTCCATAGAGCACTCAAGAGTTGTTCTTGTATCTTGTTGAACTAGAGCCCGAGTTGCCTTCAGATCCCGCAGGTGCCAACTTCACCTTCCTCTAGCACAGCACGCTTGGCTGGACCCAGCCAGAAAAGCGGCAAAGTAACCTGGTTCCATATATTAATTTATTTTTCAAAAGCATTCTCACAATTTAGAAGCACAATAAGAATTTGTGTCCTATCCTCTGTATGTGCTGTGTATGCATGTGTGTGTGTGTGTGTGTGTATATGTGTGTGTGTGTGTGTGTATTTATATGTAAAATATATGTTTGTATTTAATTGGAAACTGTGTGGGAAGGGGTACTTGCTCCCCTACTGAGTGGTCCAGTAATCTCTCAGCTGCTCTAGCATGTGATAGATCCTGTAGTAAGAGTTAAATGTTTTGGAAACACTTTGTTTTATTTGATGGAAGTGGATTTACAGAATTGGGGAACACTTTAGCCTCTTGCCTTCAAGATATAAAACATTCTCAGAAATACGTGGAAAGTCTTTTTAGGACCCCTTTAGTATGCAGTGAATTTTATGCGGTGTATTTTTATCTTCTGTTTCTTTTATTGCCTTACATTCTTTTCCTCTGTATTGCTGACTGGGGAATTTTAACATCATGTTGTGTCTCCTCGTGCCCGTCATTCTGACTTTATGCCTCTGTTCACTGAGCTTTACATTTTGACTCCCTTTGCTGGCTTTACTCCCTGCTTTCTCATCAACCTACAACTGGACATACACAGAGGAAAACTTCTTACTCTCACTGCCAGTAATACCAGTTCAACTGGAGGACTGGGATAGCTGCTTCCTGTGGCTGTGAAGCGGTGGGTTGGGATAGCTGTTAATTAGCATACATACGAGGTCCCCGAAGAGGTCGTATTCTCTTTATTAACATATGCTGGAGCCCCTGTCAGCTTGTCTTCGCTGCTGCTGAGCGGTGCTGGCTCAGCTGCAGACCTTATGCTGGTCAGGCCTGTGTTAGGCTGAGCTTAAATATAACCAGGATATCTGGGAGAGGTCTGCATGAGGACAAAACCGTGGCTCAGTCTGACGTAAATATTCAATGAGAATAAACCAGAAATTGAAAATGTTGCTGAAAGCTAATGTACCATGCTCCGGGCTTGCTAGCAGAGCTTTTCTGCTTCAAAAATGATGGAAGTGACTTTCTTAATTGTAGGGAAATTCTGGTATCTCTCCCTCTTTTTGTCAGAATCAATGACTTGAAGATTATAAGCGTGGGAAAGAGGCAGTGGGAGTCTTTTCTTTATGGTCGTATTTTATCTGCTTTGGAATAAACTGCAAGCTGAAGTTATCACAAAGCAGCGGATGTGAGCACAGATTACGAAGTAAATGGCTAGATAGGCTTTGAATGACAGCCGCTGGGTTTTAGACCAGCACAAAGATGCACGGGAAATATTGAGTAAGATGCAGCATGACTTTCACATGATGGACTTAATACTTGTGTTTTTATTGCCATAAATTTCCATAGCCTTATTTAAAATTCAGTATTTGTTGTGTAGATGCAGACATCCCTAACATCTGCCTGTGTTGTGACTCTGCGGTAAGACAAGCAAGACAGGAGAAAAGGCAACAAATAGCTGGTGTTGATGCAAAAAGAACCACCTACTATGGTGGCACATGGTAGTGCAGCTTTTAGTATTTCTCGGTTGGGATTTTGTTCATGTGTGGGTGTGTGTTTGTAGAAATCCTTCTTCCCTGTCCAAGATCCTGAGAATTTTAATTTTCCCTATTCAGGGTGATTCTAATAAATGGCAATAGAAATTTGTCTCAGTGAGCACATAAGGATTTTTCACAGTTTTCTTGCTTTCTTTTGCTAGCAAACGTTGAAATAAAACATGTGTCCCTTCTTAAGTCAAGTGACAAGACTTGGAGAAGATACTTTTACCAGAAACAGTTCTGAGGATATCTTGTATTTTGTACAGTGCTGACAACCTTTAAAAGTATGTGGCTGTTTTTCTTAGTTCCATTTTAATCTTAGTTCTGATCTCTTGTAAGGTTGACATAAATAGATCGGTTATGAGAACTGCTGTCCTGGCGGCAGGGCAGCCACATTGCTTCATTGAATCTGTTTGGTGTAATAGCCTACTTCCATTCAATATTTTGCACATCTTGACAAATTTCATAGGAAGTGGAAACAAATTCCATCTAGTCCAAACAGTATTTGCCACCTCTGAGCGGATCAGTGGCCCAGCTAACACAGGATTCATTTACTGAGACTGGCCAGCAACAGTTCTATTATAGGAATATTTTAAAGTGAAAACTAGGCAACACATACTAGGATATTGGAGACTGGTCAGGTCTTGAAGGAAACAATCCCTGTAAAATAATAGCTGTTTGCAAAGAGAGTGCCTGTACATGGGAGTGAGTGGTCGGTAAAGGGAATAACAATGTTAAGGGGGTCTAAAGCGTGGATCTAACACGGGAAGTTGTAGTTTCAAAGCCTGACCCTGCACTGAGCTCTGCGTAGGCAGCTCTAGTCAGTGTTTGTATTTACGCTCAGTAAGAGGAGATCCTGAAAGGGGTTTGCAGGATTTTCACTGGAGTCTCTTTTTGCTACATTGAAATTTTAGTTAAAAATCTATCGCTTTGCAGTCCTGTCCATTTTCTCCTCATAAATAACTACAAGCATCCATTTAAGAAAGAAAAATAGTTGAATTTGACAGATTATATGTTGACTCTCTCAAATAAAAATTAATACACTATTTTCATTTCTTTGTTTAAATCTAATTCCACAGCTGAAACCCTACTAAGTGAATAAGAGCCACAGAAAAGCTGTGGGAGCTTTTGAGTGATTTCTGGATTCATATTTGTAAAAATACTTACGATGTTCCATAGTCACCTCTAATACATCAGCAGCAATTTCATCTTTCTCTTTCATTTGTATTACTATATTTTTATACCCTGACCTTTTACTCTTTCTTTGCTTTTCTGAACTTCATGAGCTATTCTAAGCATACTACAAAATAGTTAACATCCCTCAGTTTTGTCTTTCACAGTAGCATTAGCATACTAGCATATAATTTACAGTTCTCTTAAAGCAGATGAATATTTCAGCTCTCTTCACCGCCTACCAAATGCTTTCTCTTTAGCTGCTTGTGACAACACAGTATTTTTCTCTTGCATAGTTCTATTTTTTTTTCCTTTGGAAGAACAGAGCCAAATAACCTATTCAGGTTTTGTTTGAAAACGGTCACGGATCACATGATTTTCCAAAGCCAGTTCCAGCCTATCTAAAGCCGTAGGTAGCCCATAAGGCTAACTTACATGCACAATATGCATGTTCCCCCAAACCTTTTATTTTATTTTATTTTATTTTTTATTAAATTTCCCCTTATTTTTCAGCCTGTAGCATTGTAACATAGTGGTCAATATTCTCCCAGCCCAGTTTGTGTGGGGAACTCACTTGCAACCTAATCGTTAGAGTATTTGTGTTTTTTTTTAATGATAGCATTTATAATTGATTTTTTTTTTAGCATGAAAGGGTCCCAATTCTTCCATTATACAGTTTGTATTGTCGCTAGTTTCATTTATATAGTCTATATTAAAATTACCTAATATAATTATTTTCGACTATGGCCTGAAAGCTTGCAGATGTTCTCCCATTCTGCCTATAATATTTATAGCTGATCCCTTTGCTCTGTAAACAGCTAGCAATGTAGGCTAAATTAACCCTAACAAATATTTAATTGTGAAAATCATCAGACTTCTGTGGCTTCCTGGGACAGTGTGGAGAGCTGAGGGCTTTTTCTTCTTTTTTTTTTTTTCTTTTTTTTCTGTTTTTCTTATCCTTGTTGCAGTTTTGCATGCAAATACGCAGGTGCTTTCTTTAAAGTGGTTCCTGAAATACCTTCTTTGTTTTTCAAATGAAGTTACTAGCCAAAATATTAAAACCTTAATTTATGTTTGGTGCCAAAATACCATATGTGGCATTCAGTTGCTGGGGGCCTGATTTACAAGGCGATACCTTGCAGCTTGCTGTTACTTTGGCGAGATCTGCAGTTATCCAGCTTGTCTAAGAAACACTCCTGTTATTTTATTTATTCTTTTTTAACGCTTAAAGTTTTACAAATAGAGATGTAAAAGACTAATTCTAGGCACTCAAGTTTGATGTATACCCTATTCTTGATGTATAGTTTATTCACTAAGATCCTAGGATAGCACACCTACTGAATTAGCTCTAAATTTGAGACCAGTCCCCTCAAAATCTGAGGGATTTTTTGGGGTGGTTAATATTAAAGTCTAAAATTCTATACTAACTTCAGGCCTAAACTGTGATCCTAATCTATATTATTTTCTAAATTGTGCCCCGAGATATCATTGCTTGATATTCGTTTTCATAATAATTGATGCAAACAGGACCTTGGAGGGAAGGCTGCAGAGGGTGGGTGCAGCTCACTGAACACACCACCGTGGCAGGCAGGGGAGCTGTAAAGATTTTCCCGTATCCAAATCTCTTCTATAGCAGCTATCCTGCATGTTTTTCTGAGAGTGTTTGTTTATTACTAAAAAAAAAGGAAAAAAAAAAAAAAAAAAAAAAAAAGGTAAGAAACATGCAACAGTCCCCTGAAGTATTCTTCTGTGCTAATTACTATTTTCTTTGCATTCCACTTTGGACATAATAGTGGCTTTTGTTTGCACATTTGTATTATTTTTGTTATATATAGTAAGGCTTTATTTTCATAGTGACTCTGTGTTATGGCCCAGCTATACTTTATATTTATTATCATCATGTTGGGCTTTCAGGGGCTGGGCTTGGAAGTGCTCTGCTTGCTCAACACCCTCCTCCCACCAAAGCCTTGCAGGCTCTGTAGCTTACAAACATACAATAGTTTAATAAAAACAGCAATATCTCACATAAAGTATTACAATGTACAATTTAATTTGCCTTTTGAGAATTAATTGATGAGTGAATAAACATATTCTTAATATTCATGAGATTATGCTGTAAAATGGAAATGTACTTGTGGGATTTGCAGAGAGACTGTGTTTGCCGTAGTCCCAACAATTTACCTCCACGTGCTAGTATTATCTTTATGTGAGTAAGAGCAGGAGAAGCAGTTGAGGAGCAATAAATATTTTTAAAAGCCTACCCAAGAGGAACACAAACTCTCAACTACTTGTATGGTCCCCATCGCTGCCACGTGTGAGCGGTTCAGGATCTTTAAGGACAGTCTCCCTGGCAGCGGCTCCGCGAGGTGGGAACTGCCCCGGCTCCGTCGCGGGCAGGAGCCGAGGAGCGCAGGAGGACGAAGGGAGTTTTCAGCGGTCGGAAAAGAGCTGAGGTTGTGGAGCTGGGAGCTGCGAGGGAGCTGCGAGGGCTCAGGGCGATGTGTCAAGCACCGAGCTGTTGCGGCCTTTGGAATTCTCTCTGCTTTCTGGTTCACGCAGGGGTGCAGCTCGCTTCTGCTGCTCGCGTTTTGTTTTCATTCATTTCTCAATACTAATTGATAAAATAGGAAGCTGGGTCGGGGTCACTTGTGCACTGTGTTTTTTTTTTTCTTGTTGGTTTTTGCCTTGCTTTCTGACTGTATCAGTGATGAATCCTGAGCAAGGGTGAAATAATATCTTAAAATGAAAACATTTACGTTACACCGACACTGGTGTTGTATGTGTGTTTCTGCATAGCTTTTGAGGGCGGGGGGGAAACAACCTGTTCTGAGTTGGTCTGATTTCCCACACACGTCTGTTAACTCATTTCTTTTTAAAATCAAATTAATGTTTTACTAACACTTAGCGTTTAATTATTATCAAAGCATTTAAGTTAAACCTAATATTTATTTCTATTTAAAATGAATACTTTGCTGGGTTAGCACTGAATGAAGATCCCTACAGTTTCAGAAATAAAATAACTTCCTGCTGCTAATGTATTATTCTTCAGTAAATCCAGCCCCTTTAGTAAGTTGCCTCTACACATATACATTTCTAATAAACTTCAATTAAGATTTGCTTTACATACTTATAATGTATGTTGTGCTGAAAGGAAATAGTCTGCTGTTGCAGGCAATCTGTAACTGTATATCTACTTTTGTAGGTTTATTATTGTAGATATATTTTGTAGAACTTTTTGTAGCTCTCTTTTTGTAGATTTTAAATCTATAATTGTGTAATTGTAGTTTGTGACTTGTCCATTTCCCTGGCACCGGATCTACATGGCATTAATGGCCATCTCCTATTGACCTAAGAGGAAACACTATTAAATGCTCCATGCTGAACTTTGTATATTCTATTCACTCTTTTAACATGAGAAGTCTTCCTTCAACATTTCATCTTAAGTCAGGCTGAGGACAACGGGGCAAATCTGAATTCACTGGAAGCCATGAAATTTGGTCATTGATTTTGGTGGGACTGCCTTCAGTTCCTAAAGGGCTTCACACCATTATTTGAGGGCAGAATTTAGTCTCTGTGAAAACACTTCTGGTGATTTTTCTGTCTTTATTCCAGTTCTGGAGTTGCTTCCTGTTGGCAATTAGGTGCACTGAAGTATGGAAGATGCCAGTAAGTCAGGAGAGAGGAATATCAGAGCTCAACCGCTGCTCTTGTTCCCTTGTAACAATCCACCGTGCAGTTCAGCACTGAATTCCCAGGTTTCATCCAAGAAGAATGTTCTCTCGTCTTCAGCTTTTTACAGTGCTCCCTGCCATACCCCTTTTCTTATCACCTTACTCACTCCTATTTTTATGATCTCTTTTTTCCATTACTTCTTTTTCTTCCAGAAATCGGTCAATGTTCACTTTACTTTAGGTCCTTTCTAGGTGATCACTGCACAAGCCTGTTTGCGTTCAGCAATAAGCCGCTGTTGACTGAGTGATTGTAATCACAAACAGTCTAATAACATTTCATGTGGGCCCTCACGCGGCCATCAGGAGATGAGTCTTGGTGATCCAGTCCCTGAAGTGGCCTTTTAGCAGGTGTAAATGAAAAATCTAGTGTTCTTGATAGTGTTCCTTCCTGATACCCTGTGGATTCCTGCTAGTTAGGGTGTTTCCTGGTTCCCATGGAGCGCCCTGTATGTGCTCGCCAGGCAGTGCGTGCCACGTGCTTCTTTAGAGAGGATTGGCATCGTACGTAGGGGGCTTCAGAAGGGAAAGGTGGAAAGAGAGAGGTTTTGGTGCAGCAAAAGCTAATGGGCAAACCTGCTTCCCTGTGACCTGCGGTGAAGTGCCCAGCTAAAGAGGTAAATTTGGGGAGATGCCATTCAGTGCAGCATGCTTCTCAGCTGACGTACCCTAACAGTTCATGCAGTTAACTTCCCTCCGTGAAGCCTTCGTCTTCGGAGAGCGCGGGCTGCGGGTAGCCGGGGTGAAAGAGCAACGGGCAGTGGGAGATGGGGCTGCTTTGCTCTGGAAACGTGAGACTCGCGGAGAGTTCATTTCCATGTTTGGCTTGATTATCCGTGATTTGTGCTGCGTGCGTGTGTGTGTGTTTACTGAGAGCCTGGAAGACCCAGCCCTGCCTGTTACGCGCGGCCTCCATCCCCAGCTCTCCGAGGGGATCGCGTGTCAGTTCTGGCACAGCGCAGAGGCAACGGATCTTGGCAGCTACGGCTGCCCCTTCCAAGCATTTTTATAAAGGAAGAGCAGAGCATGGGCCAATTTCAGAGCTTTAGTACTGCTTTTAGCTGTGAGTTTCCACGCTGCTTTTTATGCGTTTGTCAGTTCTGAGTTTAGGGGGGAAAAAATTTCTGTAACAAATTAGCTGCATTTTCTTAGGGAAGTGTAGGTATAGGAGGCACGCAGGTCGACTTGAGAAGACTTGAAGCTGCATATTATATTTTTAACACATTGCTTAGCATTTGATACCACCTGTACATTTCTTCTTCAAAACATTGAGAGGAAAATTTTGCGGGACCAAATATTTATCTCCCTTTCAGCAGACAGACGCTTCTAGTCGTGTTGTCTGTTCCTCTTCTTAAGGCTTTCCATTTGCACCCCCAGAGTGACTGATTTGAAGAAAAGGGGAACCCTGTAACATTTTTTCTTTACTGTTTGGAGAGTTTTCAGTTGAGAGTTTTTCAAAAGCTTTACTCTCTAAACACTTTTGCCAATGATTAGACTGGGATGTTTCTACAGTAATCATTGCAGTTTGATATATTAGGTCTCGCATTTAAAAACAAAACAAAAAAAAAATCAAAAGCAGAGAACTGAACCATCCAATTTTTATAAATCCTGATTAATAAATATATATGTAACTGATACTGTTTACAGCAAATAGGAGATCTACACCAATGTCAATTACGTGTTGATGGCCAGGACAGTAGACTGATCTCTGCCCAGGGATTCTTGTCTTTGAAGCTAAAGGCCGAGTGTCCTTTAGATATTTAATATAAGTTATTTCATTGCATTAATCCTTTCTCAGACGTAATTAAACAGGTGATGAAAAACAAATTCTAAATAAAACAGTTATCCTGTGTAAAGAATAATGCTCAATGGTGTGCCTTCACATATGCAGTGAGAAAGCGATTCATATATTTCCTATGTTTGAATAGCTTAATATATCAGTTGTTGTGGTTCATCATTAAAATCGTGGAAATCACAGTGCACTTTTAAGATCTTATATATTTTAAATTTGAAAAGCAAGATATGCTTTGAAAGAATGAGGCCAGCTCATAAAATCAAAAGGATAACATAATAAATAAAATTCCAGAAACCTGAGCATGTCTACTACAGCTTTGCCCTCCTTCTGACTGTGGTGTTGATGTTGGCAGGCAGTAGGCTGTGATCGACAACTTGGGAGCAATGCCAAGGAAGACAACTGTGGAATCTGTGCAGGAGATGGTTCAACATGCAGGCTTGTGAGGGGACAAGCTAAGGCACATTTCTCACCAGAAAAAAGTAGGTTGCAAATTGATCCTCTGTTAATTTATCCTTGACTATGTTTTCTGCTTGTATATTAACACACATATTGCAGAGTCTGACCTTTTCACTATATACTTGTTTGCAGTTTTCCAAAGCTACTTACTCTAAAATCTGTGCTAGATTAGTCTATTGAAATTCCGTGAGGGATACCACACATTAGGGTATAGCTAGGAAAGAATTTGAGATATGCATTTTTTGTGGAGCAACTCAATTCATTCTATCAGGAATAACCATCAAAATACACATCTTATTTTAGAGGGTATCCTCATGTTGCAATATATGTGATGCTGCAGCAAAGTTTTTAAATCATGGAAACATCTTATAGATGGTTTTATGGAAATTGTGGCTTGTGATTGAAAGTGCCTGGTTTTCAATTTAACTTTGCTTCTTTTTTTAAAGTGTCTAAGACAGTTGAACTTCAGAGGCGAGTTAACTACTTGTATAGTGCATAAAGCACAAAGTTTGAAGGGAATAATATTTTCTTCTCATTTTTGTGTTTGGCTCAGACATTGCTGTTTTTCCTCAAAGCATCTTACTGTGAGTAGCTTTGTAGGTCTCGGTAGTATTGGTAATATAAGAGAAGAAGGGTATCAGAACTGGACCTTTTACTGGACCCTTAAGGGTCTGGCCAGCCTGTGATCTGGGGCATATTTGTCATGTAAAGGCATGCTTCTGACTCTTGCTTTCTTTGAAGACCTAGTTTCTCCAGCTGAACCAGTTATTTGAGCAGATAATAGATGAGAGGAGGATGAGCCCAAGCCTGTGGCTTTGTGTGCTCTCCACCCTTGCAGGGAAGGCTCCTGTCATCACAAAACATTCATCCTATTTGCTTCCTGTGTGGGAATGGCAATTCTCTCACCTTTTTTCTCTATTCCTGGACTCACAATATGTATAAATGTTTGTCACATTGGCATGATGCCTTTGGGGACCCTTACCTTCCTGTACAGCCACAGACATGAGGGTGATGACTGGTGCTTTCAAAGTAAAGTCAATGCTCAAAGTTCAGTTCAAATGGAAGCAGGTATTTTGTAAATAGATGAAGTACCAGTCTTGGACAGCTGCATCTACTTTAGCACTGTTTCTGTAGTTCAGCATGCAAAGATTTCACTGGTGGCCTGATTTTGAAAACTGTGGTATGTTGAATCATATTTAATACTTCTTGCAGTACATATAAATATTTCTTTCAAATGTAATTTGTAGTGTACATTATTTTAGTGCATGTTACCTTACAGTATGATAACTTATATTGGTCTGTAGGATTTCATGTTAGGCTATCTTACACTCTTTGTGTGCATAATTCCCATGCTTTAATGTGTGTGTACAACAAAGGTAATCCTGTTAAAATTATGAACATTTTTGTGTCAGCATCTCTTAAAGTCACAGAATAACTTTACACAAGACAAAACCAGCATTTCTTTATTAATGTATTAGATTGGCTATCAATGTCAGCTTTTGTGTTGACTTTATTAAAGGTCTTTTTCTTAGCTTGAAGTATATAGTACTTTATAAGGCTCTGTATTTGCTCATCCTGACAATGAGCAAGTGTCTTGAATACTTGCACTGAGCTGAAGAAGAGTTTTCATGGAGGCTACTCTTTCCTTTTTTCACTTCGTCAGAACATGTATTCAGAGTTTCTTGTCAGCACAAAGCAAGTGCTTGTGAAGTAAAAATGATTGAATATTTTTGTAGTGTTACAGTCATGTTTCTATATCTCACATATATATTTTATGTATGTATATGTATACATACATATGCATATGTATGTATTTCTTCCCCTTTCTGATGTGGAGGTGAGCTGAAACAGAAGGAAGAACAGAAGAAATTGTACTGTCTATTCCAGTTTTACATCAATGGAAATTCTCCTGTAGAAGGACAATTCCTGGGGAAGCCCCAGCTAGCTGTAAGCCAACCCAAACTAACCCAAACTAAACTTGTTGATTTGGCAAATTTGGCTGGCATTTTCCTTGACAAAGGAAATTTTTTAAAAATCATAATTTGTTACTTTTTAGAATATAAGTACAGTAAGTACAGTGCAGTAATAGGTTTGGTTTTGAAAGAGTCATTTTGCGACAGTTTCAAGTATTGCCAGAAAATATTAATTTAATTTCACTTGTGATTTGGCACAGTTAAGGGCTGCTACATCTCACTTCACCTGGTGGAAGGTTTCCCATTGCCTTGAGTGGGTTATGAAGGAGACCCATGGTTCATAGTTTTCTCTGTTGTAACTCACTGGCTTTCGAGGTTTTTTTAAACTAAAGATGAACAAAGATTATTTTGGGGAAAAATATTAGCTATGTCAAGTTTGATTTTCACCTTTCATTGCAGTAGGTTAGATTATGTGAATGAATTTATCATCCACATAAGCAAGATGGTATACACACTACTAAAATCAAAATTTTTGTCTTGGTGATTGTCTCGGTATTACCATGATAGCAAACAAAATCTTTTTTGAGTTAAGTTGTTCAACATACAGTGTGGAAGTGCTTTCGTGTGATCACGCCTTTTGTGAATGAAATGTGAAAATAAAGCCATTTTTTTGTATCAGTATTTTTGTATCAGTAAAGGAAAATGCAATAAGTGTAGCCCTTAAGAAAATTTTGCCAAGAGATTATATGTCCATTTAGACTCTTTCAGAGTGAGTATTGAGAAGCACAATATCAACAAATGATGGATCCGTATTCAAGGGGGAGCATGTAAAGTTGTGAGCAGGATGTAAAAGTTACTGCACAATGAGGCAAATTAAAGACTGGAAAAGAGAGCAACAGCCAAAGATTTTATTATGAAAAAGGAAATGTAAGAGAAAAAAAAATAGGAAAGTACCTCGTTATCTTAGTCCTTATTTTTAAATAAGAAGTTTAGACACTGTTAGCAAACGATTTATTGTAAAAGACTTGCTTTGGTTTATTATCTCATATCTTTTTACAAAAAAAAAAAAAAAAAAAAGAATGTTTCTCTTAGTTCCTAATATTAAACAGCACTGAAAGAAGTATTACTGTTTTGCAAATATGAAACAAACTGTCATTTCAAAAATTCTTTATTTTTTCCACTAACACTTAATTGCCTTTGAAAGACAAAGTAAGTTAGACTTCTTCCAGCAAGCCAGATTCTAACGTTCTGGTAAAATGATTAAAGGTTTGACTAATGATATTCAAACAGAAATTGTAATAGGTTGTAAAACGTACTGTCCCATTGGGAAATGAGATATCATGGGCCTGATGTTTCTAGTGCTGTGTGCATGGAACTCCCATTAACTTCACTGCATTTTGTGCACATGGAAAAAGTGTGGGATTGGGCCCTGATGTCTGCTTTCTGCACCATTATTGGCAAGAAAAGATAGGAAAGTGTTCTGGTTCCGATACCAAGAATGAAGGTTGCAGGTTCTGACATTAACAGGGAATTAAGTTGAAGGTATAGACTTGACTTAAGTTGGTCTTACTTGATTCTCAAGAGCTGTTTGATATTTGCAAACTTTAACTTTCGTAAGGTTTTACTAAAAGCTTCATAGAAACATTTCAATCAGTTGATAGCTTTCTTCATTTTATCATGTCATGATCATGACAACATTTCTTCATTTCATGTGTTTGTTTTCTATGGCACTGTGTAATTACCATGGGCCGCTTACTGTCATATGCTTGTGTAGCGTCATCCCCAAATATACTTCATCAAAAACCTAATTTCAGTTTGCACATTTATCTAAATGGAAGCCTTCTGCCAGGCTGGTTATTTAGTGCCTTGGTATTCAGAGTTTCTCTGTACGGTGTCATCAGCTGGCTCAGTTTTGTGAAAGCTTGGTACTTCTTGTCTTTTACTCTCTTTGAAATCGTTGTATGTGGACCTCGTAACTGTCTTCATCAAAACTGCCCAATACTTCACTTTATGTGAATGAGTTTTTGCAAAATTGAACACTTGGGTCAGAAACTTTCCATGCCAGGTGCTGAATGCTTTGGAGAAATTTCAGCCAAAACAATTCGGCTTATTCCAAGGACATAGACAGAAAAAACATGTTGTTTCGCACTGTCAAAACATTCCTGAAACCTTTTCTTTAATATGTCTTAACACCCCCCATTGTTGGACTTGATCACAGATCAGGGATTTGAAATTTGGCAGGCAATGGTCTTCTGGTCACGGATGAGTCTTTTGCAATATCTATGAACATCAACACATATTTTACTACAACCCTTTGCAAAAAAATCTTTCCTTCATGCTCTGTAGGGGCTTCATGGATGCTAACAGCTAACATTTCTGAAAAGCTTATCTTTTTTGAATGTATTCTAGCTTGTCACATGGCAGTGTCCTACACATACAAGATTGTGTGTGTGCAGTCTGCTTAGAATAGATTAAAATGCTCCTATTCCAGAGCTAAGCTATTAAAAAGCATCCTTGCAGTTGTTCTTGTTTCCTGCTTTGCTGCAGTGTGCACCACTGAATGAGCTCTCAGTGATGCCTCCGACCTCATATTCAATTATTATGGAAGAGAGTTTGCAGTGAGTTTCTTACCCTTTCCAGACTTATGATAGGAGTGATGAAATCAAATAACAGCATGAGGAGAGCGAAAGATAAAATGAGACTAGCTGAACTGAAAAATTTGATGTTATGACCCTAGGATGAAGATATGACAGATAAGACAGATATGACAAAGTGGGAGAAAGACCTAGAACAGATACACTGGGTCCAGGAACTACCAAAAGAGGAAGATGGGAAGACTAAGATTAAGTAAGGTATCTGGGGTAGGAGATGGAATCTGGAGCATGGTGAGAGGAAGGGGAGAAATCAGTTGTACGTGGAGCCAGGAGAGGGAATTGGGACTGATTTGGCAGGAAGACTGAGTGGGGAGGGATAGAATTGCCAATATATTAGCATTTCAGTTTGGATGAAGAGTATGTTTTGTGAAGTAAATCAAATATACGATGGTCCCTGCATACTGCTCATCAGTTTGCATCACAGAATGGTTCTGGAGAACATGAACTGGTTTTTGGATTAAGCTGGGCTGGAAGATGTGCTCCAGGAAAGCACCTCATGATCTCCAGCAGCTAATGCAGATGCAGTCCTGGGATCTGACTAGAGTTAGTCTGAAGTAATGTGTATAGTATGGGTGCTGAATCTTCAACATCAACTATTTTGGCCTATGAATCTGTTGCTGTTGAGTTGTGTTGCTGGTAGTGTAGACATAGCTGCATTTTTAGGGGAAACTGGAACTTGGCTGGCAAGCCAGAGATAGAACTAGCACTATATTTCCAAGGACCTAGATATGGAGATGAAAATAAATAAATAATTGATCCTAAGGATAAGGCATAAAAGCATCTGACTGTTTTCCTGCTCTCAGCAAATAAACATGTTGCCTTTTAGTATTGGGTCTGCCACATACACTAGCGCTAAAGAGTGCTAGTCTGCCCGGATGATGAAAATCTCGGTTTCTCTGCTAATTCACGTGGCAGAGGTCTGGCAGGGGACTGCAGTTTCCACTCCTGATAACCTGTGCAGATAGCCCTGTAATGCTACATGAGGGAATTCCTCAGAATTTTCATTCATTTTTGAAGAATCCAGGAAATAAGATGCATAAAATTATGTCAAAAGGCACTTTCAAAATTACTAAAGCAAATGCCAGATGTAAAGGAGAGCTTAGAATAAGAGTGGCATATACAGTTTTCATTTGACCCCTGTATTTTAGGATGCAGATGTTAATGATACTATTTGCAAGTCTTGCATCAGGCGATGCCCTGGCTTAAGAGTAAGTTTAGTTTTGGGCTTGCATTTGTTTTCAGTGTGTGGCTCCATGATTTATTTATAACACTCCAGTAAACCTTGCTTTGAAAAAAAATAAAAGGACAATGAAGATATTATTCATTTTTTAGAGGAGATCTGAGGATGTGCTTTGTAAAAAGTTGAAATTAAGTGTGTATGCAGCATGATTTGAAGTAGAAGGCTTGTTCATTGTCTGATAAATGAGTTTTTTTGTTCTCTGCTGTATTCCACCCCAAAACACAGAATTAAATCTTATTCTACAACGTGGAATCAGTCCAGGCTTTCTTGCAGTTCCCTGTTTCTGAGAAAGAAGAATACCAGTACTTTTTCATCACAGGAATTTACTTTGGTTGGTTGATTTGGAGTTGTTATAGGCTTCATAAGACTCCTTGCTTACTTTCCTGATGTAACTTAGAAAAATCCTTGTTTAAGGACATTGGCTCTTTCATTATTTATTTCACACTAAATTTACTTCAGATCCATTTCCTTGATGGGCTGCTGATTGTATGTCTTTGCATATAAAAAAAAAAAGTGTGGAAGAGTTTTCTTGTTTAAAATGACAGCTCAGCTCATTCCGTTATAGATTTTAAGTGGTAATGGATTCAACATTTCTAAACTAAAACTCCCTTAAAATAAAAAAATCATGACAGAATCAAGGTAAGGGTTGCTCACAAACACCAACTTAGAAGTCAATGCTGTGCATTTTAAGTGTATTTGTTTCACAGTTTATTAGCTTTGTGTATCATTTGCCTGCCATCCTCTATTGCTGTGAATAATTTCAGTAGCTATTTCAGGGTCAAGGTCATTGTCCAGATATATCACGAGATTCATCTGGAACTTCATCTTAAACCAGTTACACCTTCTTGTCAAAGCTGTCCTCTGAAACACATCTAAAAGCTGCAAACACTTCAGCTTTCTTCAGTGGGTTGGGCAGTTATGAAGTCAAGTGGTTTGTAGCAAAAACACTTCTAGTTACTAAGTTTGAAAAGCATGCCTGCAAAACCTGACAATACTGAGATTTGCGTTATTTCCCATTAGAGTGATGTCTAGAGTAGATTGTATTTTCCACTGTATAGTTTGGATAGCTAATAAAGAAGGGGATCTTTCTATATTCTTGCACGTGCTTGGAGTCTCCGGTGATGAGATTTTGGAATGTGATTGTTCTGTAGCTACTTGGTGGTTTCTGTCCTGTCCAGCCAATAATGTTCTCTAAATCTGAGTAGCCAAGCTGTACTTTGCTTACTGCTCATCTAAATTTTCCCCAGTGCATACAGATTTTAGAAGAGGTGTCCAGAAGAAGTAATGAGTATGTAATTGAAATGAGTTGAGGCCACATTGTCTGTCTCAAGAGCGGGTTACCGTATGCTAGAAATATTTCCTCAACAGTGCAAGGAGCAATGCGCTCAGCTAAGGAGGCAGCCTGGAGACACAGGGGCAGCGACGGAGGTACCAGGAGCTGGAGAGCGTAAGGCTGGTGAGGGAAGGACTCAAGGAGACAGAAGAAGGATGCGCCCCATACAGATTTATCTAGAGCTGAGATATGTAACTAGGGCTGTTTTCAGTACCACTTATGTATTCAGGTGTCTTTTAAAGGTATATATAAGGCACAGGTTCTTGTAATTAGACAAGTCAGCATAGGACCGCCACCGGTGTCTTCTGAAATGTGCGTAACGTCAGAGTAGGTGAGGGGACTTGGAGAGAGCCGCTGCAAGAAGACTCTGAACCTTTTGAACTTTTTAGTTCTCTTTCGCTGACCGTTGTTGCTGGACTATTGTTCTTTGCATCGTGAGAGCACGCAGAGCCTTGAACCAGGCCTAGAGGACCGGTCAGATAAGTGCTGAGCAAATACATGGAAAGAAACAGTTTTTATAGGCCTGAAGTAAATCCTCTGCCCTGCTATAAGAGAAGGGAGGAAAAAATCCCAGTTGGCCCGTATGTGAAACAGTAAATGGGTCCGCCATGGCCCACATGGAAAAATAAATAAAACCTGCTGAATTGGATTCAGCTCAGGAATGTGGCTCCTTTATTTTGATCCTGGGGATTAGCTCCCAGTCTTACCATAGCAGGGAGTCTGATCTTACTCTCATTGAAATCCAAAATCTAAATCCACATTAACACCATAGAAACAGGATCAAACCTTGCCATCTAAAGTAAAAGCAATCCAGGAGCTTAATCAGCAAATGCTATGTATAGCGTGTGTTTGGGGGGGGGGGGGTGCACAAGTATATGTGCTGGGAGAGTCGCAGGTACGAACGGGAGGCCCACTGCAACCAGGAGCAGGAGAAAGATGAGCGACATCCCTTGGGAATCCATAAAGTGAGCAGCGCTACAACAGAGAGACAATACCTCATGCGTACGTTTCTCAGTTTTTAATGTGAGCTTTATGACTCTGAAGTCAGATTTTACAGTCTAACGTTCCTGCAAGTTCCAGATAATTTTTGGCTTCTTTGTTTTCAGCTTTAGATGAAGGCCAGCAATTTACTCTCAAAGACATATAAACAGTATAAGGGGAAAAAAAAGATATTTAGAAATTCTAAGTATGGATTTCACGGTGTAAACTTCCCTTATGTCTTTGCAGTATCTGTTGATTTGATGGGAAGACTACAGCCTGGCAGAGGGGTGTTTTCCTCTAAGATTGTGAATTATATGGTTTCCACTGAGAAGCAGAGACCTTTTGAATATTTAGTTTTGGAGATACACCTGGATAATTCTAACTCACTTTTTGTATTAAGTTAAAGCTGTCATAAGGAGCATGTGAAGGAATCCCTTAGGTCATCTCTATCCCATCCTCTTCCAATTCCCCATCTCCATTCAGAATTCCAAGAATCTCACTTTTATCTTTTCTTCCTGTAATTTACTTCATCTTTTGGAAAGACCGTCCTAGGATAATTATCTCCACCGGGTTACAAGTATCTCCTGCTGTCAGCCTTCTCCACCGTTCTGTGGGCCTGCAAAGGTGGAACGTTGTTGTGCTGGTGAGCTTCGTCTCCTCTAAAACAAATAAAATGCTGGCTGGTAATATTTTCTCCACCACAGAGAACAGCAAATTTAGCAGCCCCCTGAGACTTTTGAACCGTATTGGAGAGCGCTTTGGTGAGGGTGGAACGTCTGTAGCCCGGCTGAAGGAATGCGAAGCATCCGGGAAGGGGAGCTGGCCTGCCGAGGCGAGCTGGGCTCCCTCGCGGCGTGGAGGGAGCGGGCAGAGCGACCCTGGTTGTTCTCAGAAGGAGCAGCCTTGCGCGTGCCTCTGCGCATCTGCGAGCCTGGGCCTCGTCTGCTGAGTGCCGAGTGCCCTTGGATCCGCGTCAAAACAGCGGTCGCGCGGGTTCAGGACTGCTCGTGATCAGGCTCCTGTTGGAGGCTGCGTGCTGTAGGGGCTGCCTGTTACGGAGAGGGGATGCGATCCCTGACCGAGCAGGGACGTGTGGACCCCTCAAACCTGCTTTCGCTCAAATGCTGTAGAGCACATGTGAATTCAGTAGTTATTTCCTTACTTTAAAGATACACACATCCATTACATTCTGGCTATCTTTAGCAATTCGCCTGATGAAAAACCAAGATGCAAGAAGATATTAAGTGGTTCAGTAGTTAATGCTTTTTCCAGGGCTCCTTAACTGTATGATTGTTCTTACTGTAGTATTTTGCACTCTGGTGGAATACCCAAGTATGAAATTAATAAAGATCATATTTTATTACATCCAAAATAAATTGTTATATTTAAATGACCTTCCTAGAAATTGGCGATATAAAAACTGTAACATAAGAAGGTGTTTATTTCAGAAAAAAAATAATTGCAGTATTTGCTTGAAGTATCTTGAATGTTTGGCAGAATTTCATACTTAAGCTAAGGAGAAGTAAACCAGAAGCTGATAATTTAGCATCTACTATAAAAGGGTCTAGTTTAAAGTAGAAAGAAACATTCTTCAACTATTTTTTAGTTAAAAACTAAACTCAAACATTCTTCCTCAAAGTATTATATGAGTAATTCTGAAGCAATGTATCACTGACCTTGAGCTAACATTATTTTCTGAACGTGCAAGAATGAAATCCCTCTGCACTGGCCCTTAGCATAAGGGCAGGCATCTGAAAGAATGAAAATAATTGACTGCCACATTTCATTGTTTCCGTAGGTTTTTGGCAAAATTGCTGTTACTTGCTGGGAGAAACCGACAATGTGCTTTTCCTAAAATGCTTGTGGTTTTGTGATTAATTTACAGGATGCGTTTTTCCTTTACACTGCCAGGGCAAAAAGTGAAGCGTCCATGGTCTCGCAATAGAAAGGCCGTTGGTTAGACAGTGTTCAGTCAACTTAGAAGCCTTACTGGCTTTTCAAAGATTTCCTCAGCCTCAGCTACGTTGCTGAGAATTTGTGAGGGCTCCCCATCAAGACACAGATTTCCTGGAGAAGCGAGAGGAGCTATTCCCTGTTAGTGCTGTTCAGTTTGTCGGGTGTTGCCGCACTCCGTAATTTGGAAGTATCTTGAAGGCTGTGCAAGTCCCTGGCTTCCTTGCTCTACAGACTTCTCCTTTTCCCTCATCCCCACGCAGGTGAAGTCTATGTTCTTCCTTGCTCCATACGCTGGCTTAGAAAAATCCGGATTTGGACCTGTTCCCTGCTCTTGCTGTGTTTCCTCGTAGGTCTCTGATAAGACGTACTATGTTAGTACCCGCAGGGAAGGGCTCACGGCTCAGCAGGGCACGCCAGCGAAGGGCCCTGGGTGCCGGGGCAGGCTTGCAACTGGGCCCTGGAGGCCGCGGGAGGCTGCGCGGGGACTCTTCTCTCGTCCGTGCGTGGGTACCCCTCCTGGGCACCGGGCCTGCCTGTTCCTGAGAGCACTGCTCCTGGTAGCACGAAACGCTCCAGTCTATTGATTTGACTGTTAGCGCAGTTTCTTTGGGCAAATCATCGATTTCCTACCTTCGACATGGAAAATGATGACTATCATCCTTTGTGAAATGCACTGCAGTGAGTGTGTTTTACGTTTATATTGGAAGAGGCCATTCAGGCTGCCAAAAGCCGTTTCGTATTCACACATCCAATTCAGGGCTGGTTTGGTTTATGGTGAGTTTTAATTTGGCGCTCTTACTGGAAGGAATGATCTTATACGGTAAGTTAGATGCAGACACTGCTATAATATATATGTTATAGCAAATATATATTTGCTCTTAACTGGTCTGTAATTGGTTAAGGGCTAGTGTTAAGTAGATGATTTATTTCCTGTAAGCCCTGCCACTTATTAAGGCTGTGACCTGCAGCAGGAAATGAGGTGTGGGCAGAATGAGGCTGAGCAGCTGCAGGTTTTTGTAAGGGGAAGTACTACTTAGCAGATTCCTTAAATCAGTTCAGTGATTAGGAAATAAAGCTGGGACAACAAAGTGTAAATATATCCCTAATACAGTACTGAAATTTCAATGTTGTTTTTTTTTTTTTTTTAAAAAAAAAAGCAGATAATTTTCCAATAACGAGAAAGATTTACAAGTCCACGTGTAGGTCTTAATAGCTGCATAGCATGGCAAACAGACTCAGTATACTGTACTTAATAAAATAACATATGATTATTTTTAATAGAAAAATTGTGGAACCTGTAAAATATTTTTGAGACGCATTTGACAGTTTTCAGTCTAGTTATGTGATGTGTAAATTCCCTGGTGCAATATAACTTCTAAAACAGTTCTTTAATTTTCCTAGGGGAAGAGACAGTGATTGCTGTACCACATGGGAGTCGCAGTGTGAGAATTACGCTGAAAGGACCAGCACACCTTGGTATGAATGAACAGTTTCATGTATTTATTAATAAGCAGAAGATAAAAACAGAACCTTGTATCTGACCCATCCCAACTTGGGGAATATGAGTAAGATCATTACCTCAATTCCTCTTTCCATTTTTAATATCCAGCCTGGAGATTCTCCTACAGGACACTGGAAGTGTACTTAGTAAAAAGAAATTGTATAAAAACTGGTAGTTTCTTATATGAGAATTACTTGGTTTAGATTAGTTAAAAATATGTGGACTGTGGACACCTGTGGGCATGATCCTGCTGGGCCATGTTAGCCCTGGTTCAGCCAAGCACTTAAGTGCACGCTTACCGCTGAGCGTGTGAATAGTCTAATGGAAATCAAGCCCTAGACTTGGCAGCTGGTGAAGCAACACAGTCATGGAGCGTTGTTTGAGCAACAGTGAAAATTATCTAAGTAAAATAAGGTAAGGTAAAAAAGTAAAATAACCTACACAAGTCCTCTTCCCATGTAATACATTACATTGCAATAAATTGTTTGTTTTATGTGATCTATGAAAAATAGCTTGCTATTCTGTCAGTCATTTGTTTCCTAATATTTTCTATGAGGCTGATGGTAGCGTATAATGTTACTTCTTTACCATAGGCCTATTTTAGATACAGAACTTATCAATTCAGTGACAAGTGAGACTGCTATACCAAACAGTGAAATAAACTATTCATTTAACACTTTTTTTTTAAAAAAAAATTTATTAGGGAAGCTGAAGGCCTCAGTCTGAATCACAGAAATAAAAAAGGACTTTTACTGTTATGAGGTGGGTAAACAGTGAGAATGATAGATCTTTTAGTTCAAGATTGCTCATGATATTTTTATTTGTTTTAAAGATAATATCACTTCATTTCAAAGAAAAAATTGAATAAGAATTGCATATTTTAGAGCAGCTTCGGAGTGACAGGTATCTCCAGGATATAACACCGATATCACCAGCTGGCAAAGCAGAACTTCCTTGACAAATAATATTCATGTAAAACTGTTGTGAGCAATATATGAAGGAGTGATCCTGACTAGTTCAGGTCAAGACTCTTGTTTTCCACCCTGGTTTTGGTCTTTTAAAATTAGTTCTACAGAAGCAAGTTGTTATTTTAGCTTCATATGAGGAAAAGTACTAGATTTGGTGGCTCCTGGGGGATTTCTGGAAAGCTCCTGAGGAATGCAGCAGCAGCTCTTTACTAAGCACAGAGTGCTCCTGGCTTTCTACCCAGCGTGGCTCCCTGAAGAAGCTTTTAGCTTGGTGTTACCTTTGCTAGCTGGGTCTTTAGCTGCAAGAGAATTGTGAAAGGTTCCTTTAATCTCAGCACATCTGTTTCTAAATCTATAAGGATTTGGATGTTTGTTACCTTAAATGTTTGAAATGACAAAGGTTAAAAACACATGAGAGCTGTTAGGGAAAAAAACGAAAGAAAAAAATCCCTTCAAAACAAATTTACATCACTTCATAGGCAGATCTGCAAGAACCAGATTCTCAGGGATGCACTTTGGGACAATTTGCTTGTCCTCCTTTCTGCCTGTTTGTATATTTTTGGCTATGGTATTTGTCACTTACACACAGTGCTAAGGGATCTTTGATCTGCAGCTTCACTGATTTCAGTGGGAATACGCTGGTATAACTGAAGGAGGAATTTCAGAAGTATTTGCAGGCTTCATTTGTCATAGTCATTCTCTCTGATTTGTTAAGAAGTGAATCTAACAGGTAGCGTAGTGAATACTTACTGGAGAATTTTATGCTGCCTCCTGTTGCCAAGATGTGAATGCTCTTCATGTGCTCCTGCTTCAGCAGCAGTAGCAAATGCCCAAAGAGCGCCGTATAGCATCTGGCTCTTTTCCCTTCATCCTGTGATTTTTTTTCTTTTCTTTTCTTTTTTTCTTCTTTTTTAATGCTTCATCCTGGGCTTTATGATATACTCTTGTTCCAGGGGAAAACAGCTGCTGGATTAATCAAAAATGGAAATCTGGTTGGAGATGTAGCACATAACAGAACTGCAACAAATAAATGCTCTGAACCTTGTTTTACAGTCAGCAGCTTAATGTTTTAGGAGACTCCATTTCTTTGTAGCTGGTAAGAATAAGGGGTACTTTTTTGTGTGTGTGGACACTTTAAGACAGGGAACATCAAAGACCACGGACATTCCATTGAGCTGCTGTTTTTACGCATAGGTCCCTTGTTCACTGTTGTGTGCTTGAGTTTAGTGAATGATTCAATGGAAAATAACAAAACAAATGGTTATGAATAAAATATTTCACTGTTTTGGTTTTGATTTTGATTTGGACTAAATTACAGCTTTTCTAGCAGTTGTTTTAAGAGCATTAGAATCAAAAGAGAGACTGAAAATTCCCTGAAAATAATCCTCCAGCAGAAGAAACAGGAAAACCAGAAGCTAATATTTTTACAAGTGGCTTATGCTAGATAACTGAGTTCATGAACTTAGGGAGGTTAAACTTCACTAAAAAGAAATGAAAATCTTTTTCCCTTTTTGTCAATTCTTCTCCCCTTACAGAGATTTGCATTACTTGACAGTAAGTAGCTATACATTTAAACACTGCTTTGTCTTTTGACAAATTATTAAGAAGAGAATAGTGTTGCTTCCTTCTCAAAAAGAACATATATTTTATTTTGGGCCCCCATCCTGTGCTATCTACAAATAAACCACATAGAAAACTTTTGAGTACCAATATGATTTATCCCTTCTTGCACTGGGAGCCAATTCCTTGGGCACTCCAGCTGTATGCTCCTATGAAGATGGTGTGATATCTGCAGAAGGTTCTCTGTGCTATGCTGCCATACTCCTACCTTCCACTAAAAGGAGGAGAAGTTCTTGCAAAGGATCTTCCATCTACAGCTGAGCAAGGAATTTCCGTAGAGAAAGCAAATTTTACATCATGGCAGGGAAAATAACACAAGGTAATAGTCTCTTAGGTCTTTGGCACCAGTGGTTGCCTAGCTAGGCACAAAACTAGGTGAGTACCCATTCCCAGCCTTGGGGAATTCCCTGTCCCTATGACTCTGCACAGCTGCAGTTGTAAAGACTCCTCTTTTCCTTAACTTACCATCAGGAAACTGAAGTCAAACTTCCCATTTTTATTCCAGGATTGCAGGGCCCTGCAGGAGGAATACTTGTTTGGTGAATTGTTTTCTAAAACTTTCCGATCAGCCAATTGGTGAAATCTTTACTCCCTGTTACTGCACTGAAATCAATCAAGTGTTTCTTTAGGGATCTGCTCCCCGGTAAGAATAAGCAGTTCACAGTCCAGCACTTGATGTTGTCTAACTCTCTACATACACTGAGCTTTCCACATTCTAGTATTAACTATGGGACAATTCTAAATATATATTTTTGCAAATAGACATTTACTGGAACTTGTTGGAAGCGTACTTGTAGATACTTCCAGATGGTTAGATATTAGCCTGAAAAATAACAAATTACCTGCACATTAATAAAGTTATATTACAGTGTTACATATGTTGGATGCTTGGCTTCACTCTGTTTTGGAAGCCTGCGATGACAAGCCCTGGATAACACTGGTCAGGAATATATTGCCTTTGAGGTTAACTGTTGCACGGTGGAATAGCTCTTCATTTCTGTGTGACACACTTCTGGGAAAATCTGAGTAGTTTTCTGAGCTTTGCTGACACCTCCTCCAGAGATACAGGCTGTATCTGTCTAGCTAGAACTTGCAAATCAATAAATTCTTTGGATTCAGATCTAGTTTAGCTTTAACATGAATATATGTCATCTCTGAGTTATCATATTGTTGGTTCCTGAACAATATTCTTTGTTTCTGCTTAGAAAAAAAAATTTTATTAAGAAAAGTAACATAGAGTCTGTAAAATGAGGCAGCTCAGGTCACTAAATTAACATCTAACATCTGTTTGCAACAGCCATTCTTCACTTGCAGTGGTTTGCATTACTTGCCACTAGGTCCTGTATTCCTAAGTATCCTCTTGACTTCATGTGGACTTGGAGGTACTTGAAATATCTTATTCAAGCAATAAAATGACAGAATAGCAGGCGCCTTGCACGAATACTTACTTTTAACCAGTGTGATTCTGGGGTCAAGGCTTCCAGCAGCTTAACCCAAGGATCATGAGTTTAGGATATTTAAAAGATTGTTTTGTAATACAATTCAGGAAAAAAAAATCTTATGAAAATGAAAAACAAAAATATATAGTAATCATCTAAGTATTTGTTGCTTTTTCTGTGATTTGTTTAGATATATTTGTTCCTAATGTTCCTAATGGTATCTATTTGGTCTTAATGGAAATGTTTTAGTAGTTGGGGCACTTTGATTCCCAGATGTTTTTTATTAAGTATGTTTCTTTAACAAAGTGCGTGTAACTTACTGTTAGATTCCTACCCAATGACCAAGGTTAAACTGTTTTGTGGAAATGTATCCTTTAAATTTCTTCCTAGCTGTGCATGAGGTCCTTATTGTACTCAGGACATGTGAGGAGCCTAATATTTAGAAAATTGGGATAATGCTGTGAATACACTTTCAAGGAAGTGTTGTTTTCTTTCGGAATGGCATCACTCTTTTTGTTGGACATGCTCCAGAATGGATTTGTATTCTAGAAGATCTTAATGAAGAAAACACTAATGATGCTCCTGGAGTGTAGCTCTCAGAGTATGTTTTCTGTACAGGTAACAAGAAATGCGCTTAACCTAAATTATGTAACCTTAATTAGCTAACTCAGTCGTTTAACTACCAAAAAATGTAAGAGAAAGAGTTGGAGAAAGAGGATATTTCTAGCTCAGTGTCATCAAAAGGCTCCTTTTAGTTAGGCTTCAGCTCATCTGAGATCGCAAGGTTCAAAACCCAAGGTACTGTGGCTTTTCTGCTATTTTAACCAGTTATAATAGCTAACCTGGATGAAGAATAGGCTGTATTTTACAGTTGTGACATTTCTCTGTATAGGATATGACAGCCATTTTAGTGACATTATGTAGGCCGTAGGTATGCCTCTAGCATTAACTGTCTACCACACAAAAGTTGAAATTTTTTCTTGCTTACTAAAGACAATTCTTAATGTGGTTCTGGAAGGCTGGCTGCTCCAAGAGAAGATGCCCTGAAGGCAATCACAGTTGCACAGTCACAGTAACTCCTTACATGATTCTAATACAGACAGAACCTCTATTGTAAAACAGAATACTGGATTTACTGCAATGAGTGACAGCACTTTCATGGCTAGATGGCCCTCAAAATCCCTTTCCTGCAAAATTGCCAGATTTTTACATTAACCTTTTAAAAACATAGTTTACAATCCCATATTTAAAAATGACATTTAGCATATCTTTAGTTTTCCTTGCTCCTGCAGAGTTTGCAAGGGAGTACTGCTGGATTTAATTTCAGTAATAGGATTAGGAAATAAATACCTGATCCTGTTCTGTTGAAGTAAATGGGAAAACCCTGCACCTCTTCCATGAAACAGGATTAGGTGCTATTTCGTGAAATAAGCTAACTCCTAGAATTTAGCAGCATTTTAAGTACTTAAGTTATTTCTAACCCATCATCACAATGAGACTTGTCTTACAAAGTATCCTTTCCACTCTTCAGCATTGCCTTATGCCATATTATACAAACTCATTATTCATGAAATTATGAGTAAAATTGTGTTGGCCCAAGTCACATTACAGGCAATTTCTGTGCCACAATCTTTACGTAGTGCTGTCAGCATATTTCATTTGTTACTCAAGATCCTGCTGCATTCCCAAGACTTTCTTGAAAGGAATTTGAAAAATGGCTATGAATCATTGGAATCACTTTCTTTTTTTGTATGTGGACTCAGGAGGAGCTAGGTTGAGTTCTCCAAAATCATTTCTCTTTGGAATATATTCAGAATTTTAATCCAGATTTGGGAGAGTTACTGAATTCACTGTGCCATCTGAAGTGCAATTATTCTTCTTGAAAGGTCAAGGAATTGCATGTGCTTGTCAGCAATGTGCTGTTCTTAAGTATTTCTGTGGAGTTAATTTTATCATGTAAGACATCTGCTGATTCTTGAAGTATATGTGGAATTTCAATCACTTCGAAGTAAGACTTAATACATTTTTTATATATGTTCATCAAGACTCCAGAAGGGCAAATTCTACTGTCTCAGACCAGCTCTAAAAGCTATTCAGTGCAGTTACTCTTTTTTTTTTCTGTATAAGTCTTACCTAGAAGAAAGTTTGTCCCTTCCTATAACTAGCTGTTGTTGTATTCCGTTGCTGAAGGGCAATGTGCTGTGATCTTTTTTATCAGATCAAAGGAGTCCTTTGTAATTTTAAGGATGTCTCTTTACCTGTTTTCATAAGTCAGTCTGAAAAGGGAAGAAGTGACAAAGGAAAATCTTTCCATGAGAGAATTGCACTAGCATAGTCCTCTCATTTGTGATGAAAGGGTGGGATAAATGGATGATTGGAAAATACAGCAAAACAAGGACATAAAACAGGACTCAAGCATCAAAACTTCCTGAGCTGGGAAAAATCCTGCTGAATAGCACCAGAACTGTTGCAGGACCCAAAAGTCAGCCTTGGGAGCCTGACCTAGTTTATCTATACCTGCAAGATTAGCTAAACCGTACCTTATATCCATAAACTCAAAAAACTAGAAGTTTGGAAAGAGCAATTTCACTAAAAATCATTTTAATAAAAAGTTTTCCAGCTTAATTATAGCAATATATAGTCCATGCCTTTATTACTTGCACTGCTGTGACAGACTGTAACCTGAGCAAGTCATGCATCTTGCTGAGCACGTACAATGTGCTGTGCAGAGTACAGAAATCCTAACTTCCTTGTGATTATCTTTCTTTAACTTTGGCCACTGCAGTTCAGTCAGTTTGCTGGAAGTAACTGAATCCTAAAATGCTAATTCTGTCTTCTGGAAGTTGTAATCTACTTGTTTGTCCTATTTCCAAGGAAAGCAGAATGACAAAAAAGGGTTTTCATCACCACCTCTTCCAAGAAAGTATAATCCCATAAAAACTGTTGCAGTTACAGACCTTCTGGCCTTTCTTTTTGCTAACATGGGAAATACCCAGAATTAGGTTAATGACATCTACAATGGGTGAAGTGATAAAGGTATTGAGGGGAGTATTTAGTGAGTCTGATACCGTTCAGGCTTCTCTGGAGACTGTTGAAACTATTAGACTTGAATTGCATGGAAGTCTGGATTATTTTTCTATGTACTGATTCTATCCATTTTGTGAATTTTCAAATTGCTTGAATCCATTGCTTGATAACAGACTATGTATAGCATATGGTCTAGGAAAAACTGTGTAAGAGGTGCTTCTGGTATGGAAGAACAGTGTGATCAGGCAGATACTCCTGTGCTGACACATCATTCAATTGTATATCAACCTGTAATCTGAAGCAGCTAGTATTCTCATAGATATCTTGTGTATATTTTTAATGTGCCTATACTACTACCTCCTGTAACATAAAGTTTGCAACATTACTTTCTGACTTCCTTGAAAAGAAAGATATCCTGTTTAAGTTTACCAATTGTGTGTTTTCTCCCTAGTTATAGAGTCAAAGACATTACAAGGAGACAAGGGAGAGCACAGTTTCAATGCTCCTGGAACATTTGTCATAGAAAACACAACTGTTGAATTTCAGAAGAGTGCAGACAGGGAAATCATAAAGATCCAGGGACCTCTTGGAGCAGATTTCATTATCAAGGTGGGCTGTGCATATGTATAAGTCTACTAAAATACTGGAAGTACCAGGAATAGTGTAAGCAGCTGTCCATTAGCATGTAAAATCCTTTAGACATAAATTCCAGAGATAATTTATGTATCTAATCAAATTAAAATATAGTGAGGTTAACCTCTTTGCTGTGGTGGAAACACACAGGATTCAGTACCACAGAATCTTTAATGATCAAAAATGGCTGAGATTTTTAAGCATTACTGAAAGAAGAACAGTGTGGCCCTCTGCGTTGGATTGATGTTAATCCAATGGAAGACTGCCACCTACTGAATCACACCATCGCTTCCAGCAGCACCCTCTCATCTCCTTTAGGCATTCCTAATCCAGCTACTGACCACGTCTGGTCCTTTTAGTTACTCTAATGCCCAGATCACTTACCAATGATTTGTGTCATATGTGCAGATATTTTTGTGTATAAACACACCAAACATTGTTTGTGCCAAGGGAGAGTGGTCATAGTTTTCTATCAAAAATGTCAGGTGTTTCAGTGTTACCACACCACTTGTCTTTATTCTTCGTGTTGTAGAAATAGGCACTCAGTAATTCAATATTTTGCATCTCTAATACTACATTTGGAGTAGACCTGTCTGAGTGTGAATCAATATGCTTAGTTCAGCTCTAGATTTAAATCTGTAGCAGATATTGAAAATCTGGCCAATGATGAGGTAAAGCAGAAGCTCACAGTTAGGAACTTTTTCAGTCAACAATAGATAATCAGATGGAAAGGCATATTAGCACCTTGAATATCTAGAAAAAAAGTATTTGACTTTTGGAAACTTATGTTTAATTAGTGACTGTAGTCTTTTTTGAGGTCTTAGGCCTGTTGTCATATTAAATTCTGCACTGTTATTACCTATGAATTATGTTACGAAATATCATGAACAATGGAGTACAGTATATGCATGTGTTGTAATGGAAATTTCTTTAGACCAGGTACTCTGGCACAAAAGACAGTGTGGTTCAGTTCTTCTTCTATCAACCCATCAGTCATCAGTGGAGACAGACAGAGTTCTTCCCCTGCACAGTGACATGTGGAGGAGGTAAGTGATGGCAGTTCTCCCGGGGTGTTTACAGCTGAATATCAAAAGGGGCTAGTTGGAAAGTGAATGGTATCGGATTTGTGGCTCTTTGCAGAGGTTTCTTGCTTAAGTTAATTTTTCCTCCCCCCTTTATTGTTATTTCCCCACTACACTGAATTTAAGGAACCGCTGCTACAAACATTTATGGCTGGCTGACCCTAGGTGCTCAGTCCCGATTGCAGCACCACAGCTAACTTGCGGCGGCTTCTGCATTTGGCTTCAGTGCTACGGTTTATCCCATGCTTAGAAAAAGTGCAGCTGAGCTCTGCTACTGCTCATCCTGCCCAGTCCAGTGTTTGTCCAGCAAAAAGCGTGGCCTCGTGCTGGGAGATTTTCACATCACAGATAGCAGTTTCAGCTCTGCCAGCATCACCTCCATCATCTGAAAGTCACAGTGGGAGATCAGATAGTAATACTAGTGTAGTGATTTTCCTGGAGAATTGAAAGAAATGTGCTTTAATTAGTTACTTGGGACATGAGTAGAAGGAGTTAAGGATATTTAAAGCACAAGAAATCTGAGGATCTTTTGACAGACCATCTGTTTTGGCACTTGTACTTCACTTTAATCTGAAATGCAGATAATATATGTGTATAATATGCAGTCACATAGGAAACTACCTTGTAAGATACTTGGCCCCCTGAAGTGTGATTCTTATTAGAGATGTGAGTGGCAATATATATTCTCTGATCATCACATTGAATATAAGAGGTTTTCCTTAACCTACCTCACAAGGGAAGAAGTATAAAGCATCACAATTATTTGGCTTTTTCAGTCAAATCCAGCCTTATTCAGACAAATACTGTGTTTTGAAAATTATGTCTACATGTCAATCTTTTTGAAACTAGCAAGTGATTTCACGTCTTGCTTTGTATCTGCATGTCTGCAATATGAAACTAGTATCTTTATCAACAGAGCTTGACACTCTTGAAGGCAATCCTGAGAGAGAGGCCAGTAGCTGAAGAAGCACAGAAATGAAGTTTCTGCTTACCTATGAAAGGAATAGTGTTAAGAATGGCATATTCCTGAATGGCATGCAGGGAAGCTGTGTGGCAGCTGCCTGGTTTGAGCCTGTTATCCTAAAGGGGGTTTGGTCTCCAGACTGTTTGGCCTGTTTCACTGGCCCTAAAAGAAAGTTCCTCATAGCAGAGACTTGGAATCAATGCGCTGCCATGCCTTATTTGGATAGTCCTACTTTAACTTCTGTAATCTCCATGGATGGGAGGGGGGAGTGTGTCCCAGGAAGAACAGTTGAGCCTGATTGAGCAAGAATGTTTAAAAATTGCATTTATCTTGTTTGCAAGTGGCATATCTTATATAGGTCCATTCAGTACTCACAAGAAGTGGCACACGTGTGCTCTGAGCACTGGAACTGCTCAGTTCTCCTTTATGGTTATCACTCTCATGCATGATGACACTTTGAATCAGCCAAGAGACACAAAAGTGAAGCCACTGATACATGATGCTGAAGCGTTTTCAGTAGACATTGGCTCTTATACTGTTATTTATTGACTCCATTTGGATTTTCATTCTTGTGGTTTCAACCTTTTTTTTTTTCCTCACATACCAGAACATCCTTCTCTCCTCAATTTAAGTCCAAGTCAGCTCTTCTCAATGAGCCGTTTTTTTCTTAGCCAAAAAAGCAAGCTAGTGGGTTTATAAAACTCAGATCTTTTCAGTGGTTTATGAAACTCAGATCCTTTCTCTTAACCAGTCTTTCCACGCAGATTATTTTCTTTTTTCTTTTTTTTTTCACCAAGTAGTTACTTTAGGTTTTCATTTGTTGGCTCTTTAACTAGGAATGGTCTTGAATATATTTCTTCATTTTCTACAGGCTAACTTAACAATGATTTTGGATCTCATCTTCAATTCTTTTTTAAGTGTTTTTTTTTAGCATGCGTGAGCATGTAATATAGCTCTTGCTAACACCCATCGTAAAGCCTGCTTTAAGGTGGTGGTGGTGGTATATTGTACATTGTGGAACATGCAACACAACCGTGACCTTGCAGAGTCCCCTCCATGACAAGTGAGCTGCATGCATACCTACATCACATAAAAATATGTGTGCTTTTACTTGTCTCCTTACAGTATTGGGGACAGGTTTAGCTCAGTTGGTCAGAGTGTGGTGCTGCTAATGCCAAGGTCACAGGTTCAGTCCCTGTATGGGCTATGCTGAGGGTTGAACTAGATGATCTCCAGAGGTCCCTCCCATGATTCTATGATTATCAGAATAACGTGTCAGAGTCTTATCTAGCATTAGCACGGTTTAACACCAGTTGTTACCCTGAATTGCCTTAAATGAAGATCAGGTCCTGTATTTTTCTATACAGTATTTCCTTGTTTAAAAGCAAAAGTAACACTGGAAATTGCTTGAATGGTCAGCATATTATTGAGAAAAGAAAGCTGTTTGCATTTCTTGCCCTCTGTTACCACATTTTGCTTTGTTTGTACTTTAGGTTATCAGCTTAATTCTGCTGAATGTGTGGATATTCGTCTGAAGCGTGTTGTTCCTGATCACTATTGTCATTACTATCCAGAAAATAAGAAACCAAAGCCGAAGCTAAAAGAATGCAATATGGATCCCTGCCCTTCTAGGTTTGTATGACAAATATTTAAGTATGTAGTGTCTACAGTTACTAAGGAACAAGCAATTATATTTGTTTAATTTTGTTTCTTTTCATCTTTAGAGTTACTTAATCTTGGTTGATTATGGCATGCATTAAAGGCAGACATCTGGCACCGTTGCTAATGGATTTGTGACACCTCCTCAATGTTGTAGAATAGAAGGAGACTTTATTTTACAAAGACATGTTGCAAATATCATTTTGTTCAAGGGCTAATTCTGCCTTAGGTCTTTTGTCGAATGGTATGGCACATGGATCTGAGAGGTTGTGTGAGGAAGACAGACTGTTTGCCTGCTTTTGGATTTATTGATGCTGCCATTCAGGATTTCTCATTACAGACAGACAGTAGCTCCTTTTCTCACTCAACATAGTTTTTGCACATGGTTTATCCGGTTTATTCATCTGCCTACCATAAAAATCTCATTCTTCATTAACACTATGAATTTGTCACTTTAATAATTAAAGTTTAGATGGGGTTTTGTTTTTAGGGTTTTTTTATGTTACAAGATAAAAAAACGTTCTAAGTAAATATACTTGTGGTACAAATACCACAGAATATTATTGCCAAATTATAAAGGCTATAGTATACATAAATTGTATTGAATTGCACTATGGTATTTCAAACTGACTTTTGGATTGTCTGGTGAGGTTTCCTGGCTGTGCTAAAGTATCTTAAAATAACATCACAGTATCAAGTCCCAGAACCTCACATTAATATGCCAGCTGGCTGAGCTAGAGTTATAGGCAAGAAGAAAAGGAAACCCTCTCAATGGATTTCATTTCCTATAGCTAAACTGTCCATTTCCTTTCATTCCTGTTGAACATAATCGTTGATAGTGACCTCTAACAGTTATAGATGTGCAGACTGTCAAGTTTTTTCCTGGACAGTTGATCGCTATATGGAGCAGTAAGAATTCAGTAAAGCTTCATAGCAATAGGTGCCAAATGTTACAGAGCTAGAATGGGAAAATTAAATATAGAAAAGGTATAATTAGCTTTCTTTCTTGCATCTTTAGCCTATACAGTCAGAAAAAGTGAAAATACTCCTAGATATAAGATCATATTTCTTAGCCCTTGAACTAAAACTACATGCCTGCTCTGTGCTGTGCAGTTGATGAAAAAAGCCCTAGAAAGGTCCTAGGCACCATCCAGGGCCTATTAGAATTAATCCCTTGTTGCATTTATTTCATTGCCATTCATCTTCCACAAAAAAGTATGTTACAGATATATGTGTGTAACTATTTTCTTGTTAGCAATGTTACACAGGCCTAAAGGATCATAGATGATAAAGTTCTTTGCTAAAAGGTTGTTCATTTCTTGGTTTTAGTGCAATTAAGTGGGGAAATTGTAGTGTGAATATATCTCTGTCCCTTCAGAAAAGTTGGGAGTATAAGTCATGGTTTTCACAAAATCACAGAATTGGTAAGGTTGGAAGGGACCTCTGGAGATCATCTAGTCCAACCCGCCTGCTCAGCAGGGTCACCTAGAGCATGTTAGACAGGGTTGCATCCGGGTGGGTTCTGAAGATCTCCAGAGAAGGAGACTCCACAACCTCTCTGGGCAACCTGTGCCAGTGCTCCGTCACTCTCACAGTGGAGAAATTCCTCCTCAAATTCAGGTGGAACTTCCTGTGGTTCAGTTTGTGCCCGTTGCCTCTAGTCTTGTTGCATGCAACTGGAAACAGTTTGTCCCCGTCCCCTTGCCGCCCTCCCTTCAGGTACTTGTACACATTGATAAGATCCCCCCTCAGTCTTCCCTTCCCCAGGCTGAAGAGGCCCAGCTCTCGCAGCCGTTCCTCATAGGGCAGGTGCTCCAGCCCTCTGATCATCTTAGTTGCCCTACGCTGGACTCTCTCCAGTAGCTCCATGTCTCTCTCAGAGACAGGAATGTCTTGTAATTGCTTGCTTTAATCATGAGCATGTAAAAGTGTTTATCTACTGTACATCTTGGATATGAGAAATAACGATGCAATATTTATTTTGTTGACAGTGATGGATTTAAAGAAATCATGCCTTATGATCACTTCCAGCCACTTCCTCGGTATGTATTATCAGGATAGCATGTGTGTCAGTATTAGCATGATTTTCACTGCAGATACGGTATTTGAGTGCAAAGGTCATGGAACATCATCTTCTGATTTTGCTGTACAGGAAAGCAAGTTTCTAAAACAATTCTATAAACATTTTTAATACTTCTGGTTGATTTCAGTGTGCTTTCAATGATTAGCTTAGTAAGAAGTTAACACATTGTTCTTGAAAATACAGACGTGAAAAACTTCAGAAAAGTGTTATTCCCCTAAGCCTTCTGCTATACTGTTGAAGAGCCTTTCAACATCTCCCTTTAAAAGCATATATGAATTCTTTTAAAGATTTTTAGTTTGAAAATGTATGCAGTGAATATATCCATTTATACAAACAGTCCTCCCAGTGTTGCAGCCTTATGTTACATGGCTCTCTAGAAATTCTTATTCCCTTAAAAGATACTATTCTTTTGTTCTTTCGTTATTTAGACCAATAGTCTACGTATTACACCAAAGCTGACTCAGCACTGTAAAGATACTGAATTATCTGAATATGTATTGCCTACAATTAAGTCATCAGAGCACAAATTCATACTTTTTTTTTTTCCTTTAACCTTTGTCAATCAGAGGAATGTAAACCTTCTCTGGAAGGTTTAAATATTTTGTGAAGGATGTTAGGATTTTAAAAGCATTGGTTCAGATCTACTGTTAATGTCAAGAATTCTAGCTGATGGAGACAAATGTATATTTCTCCCAGCTGAAGCTCTGCAGTATTGTATCATGAATAATGTATATTTTTCTAAAGAAGAAAATATATGGTATAATAAGAATGAAATCAAACTTGCATGGCTCAATGGAGCTACTGATAACAGCTGATGTACATGGTCAGAGTTATCTCTGTAACAATTTATGCTTCTTACGGATCTGCTGCCCTGTGATATACTTTGGCTTTCATATATAGATTGAGATTTTTTTTCCCTCTGTGGCCTTATACTGTAATGTTTCATAATTATTCTTTTTCTCTCTTTGGTTTCTTCTGCCAATTCTACTGTCAGTTCAGATCTTGTGCTTCAGATCTCTTCTGGAACTAAGCACAATTTATTTACACCAGTATTTCATCTTCTGAATCGCTCGGAGCTTGGAGACTAGTTAGAAGAGAAATTTAATCTCCCTCCTGTGCTTTACTGTGCTCAGCATGTTTGCATGACACTGTGGTTAGATAGATTGTGTCTGTGATAAAGCTGTGGGCAGGTTCTCATATTTCAAACATTAGCAACTGCAGACAAAGGCCCAGCTCATTCCGACACCTCTGTGTGCACTGTTGGAAGGTACCATGGTCTTCCTGGACTGTAGGAGGGCTGAGAAGGGCTCAGTGTTGGTACTGTCAGGTAGGAAAGGGAGAAAAAAAATAGGACAAGCTGAGTCCTTTCACACTAAAAGAAACACAACAGGGCAGTATAAGCATCTTTTCCGACTGGAATACCTGAGGGAAGACAGCAGCTGGAACAATCAGTTTGTACTTGCATCATGAGGTCAATCTGGTCCAGCCAGGATCCAAGTCTTTCTTCAGTGTAGCAGAGTAGGTTTTCTCTGTGCTGTTGCCTTTAAAGTAATTGCAATGCATTGGTCTGCATCAGGTCTGCTGAGGCTGTTCCCCTTTTCTTTCAGCTTTTTCTTTTCTTACCTGCTCACATGCTAGCCCAAGACTGCTCTTGCAAAGCAGGCAGAACTCAAAGTGTTGGAGATACACTTTAGCAAAGCTGTACATGCTCTGCCACCTTGACCAGCAGTCATTTATCACACCGCCCATGTAACTCAAGGGCCATGTACTGGGCTGCTTTGCAGTCCTGCGGCATTTGCCACTACTTTCCCATTCACATGAGGAAGTTGTGGGAAAGTCATGGTGAACACCACAAAATCTTGAAAGAATTCTCCTGTGGCTAGAGTTGTAAATGCCCCACTGAAATATTTTTACAGATGGAGAATTCTTTTGAAATAAATATAAAATTTTCCCAGGATGAAAATTTTCTTTTAAAGCTTTTGGAATACCTCCATTTATTTCAGACTTGTTGGACTGTTGAGAATCCCTGGACAGCTGCGGGTTCTGGAAAGTATCTTCTTGACTGCTTGCCCAAGACCCCCCTTTCCGCAGTAGCCATGGACCTCACTCCATTTTGAAAATGCTTATGGGAGTATGGGATCTGGAGTATGTTTGAAACTGATGAGATAAAGAAAAACAACCATAAAACTTTATGCCATAAACACTTGTGAGGCTACTATTACATACAGCACAGTGAGCCTTATATGTAAATCCATGAGCTGCTAATTCATTGAAAACTTAATTGCTCTTTAGTTCCTGATATTTTTTTTTAAGAGAAAATGAATTAACACTAGCCATTCGTTCAAGTCAAAGGAAAAAACGAGTAGCTTTGGCTCTCTGAGTGTGTTTTTCACTGGTGATAAGATATCAACATTTAGTCAGCTAGCTATATTCTGTCTGCTTTTGAGTAAATATAATTAATGTTCCATGGCTTGCTGTGTTTCAGACTCATTCTCTCCTCTATTGAGCTTAAACACGATTAATATGTTTTTGTAGACAGTTTAATGAATTGCTGAAAACAGGAAGTGTACTTGACTTATCTACTAGATCGTAGAAAGTGGGTAGTAATTACTTAATTTTATCTTTTGATTTATAGGCCTCTGCTTCATCTAATCAGAGATTATGGCTTCCCTTATGATATCTAGGTTACCCTGGATGAACTGATTTTGGTGAAATATTGTAGTACTTGCTGAGTCCACCAATCGTAGCTGGTATTTTTTTTTTCGTGATCTTTTTGGAGCCACTGCAGTTGTAATATGAATCAGTTTTAAACCAACAGGACACTGACATGCCATGAGATATGCTGCAGAACTCGGTCAAAGCCAAGCACTGGAAATGGTTTGGATGAGTGGTGGAGAGGAAGCAAGGGATAAGAAGGGAAGCTAGGTGAAGGGTGAGAAAAGTTGTATGGGACAGAATGAAATTTAGAGGCAAATGCTATGATAGATGCTTGTAGTCTGTGAATGTGGCAAGAGTGCAGCATGACTGAGGTCATTCTTTAGTAGCTGATTATAGTTCTTTGTTGAAAAGTGGTTGCTTAATTATGCATTTATGGCAAGATGAAGAAATAAATGAAAGTTTGTAAACTAATGCGACCTCCCCTCCTCCCCCAATTCTCACATTGTATGTTTCAACAGTTTCACTCTTCATCTTGGTTAGCTGTAAGGTCATGTGTAGATGTTCGTTCTGAAAACGTTCCCTTCCACCAGGTTTATCATTCCTCTGTTGGAGGCTTCTACCGCACAGCTCTGCTGTTTGACAGGACTGAGTGAATTTTCCTTAATCTGTGCATCTCCCTGCTTCAGGAGAAATAAGATAGGTCAGCCAAAGGAGCTGAAATGGATGATCAGCTGCTTTTTGCTTGAAGTGAGCTGGAAGTGAGCTGGGAAGTGCAAATGTGGACTTCAACAACATGTTAGTGAGGGTGGAAATCTCTTGTAGAACTGCAGAGATGACCAGCCAAGAGTGGTACCTCTCACAGTGGGATCTGTTCAGGGTCCCTGCGGATGAAGATGGTTTGAACTGACGTGGCTAGTTTTTCCCGAAGCAGGTATTAGAGTTCTCATAAAACTACTTTCACTGACAGATTTTTTAAGGGTAATCTGCACTATGTGGACAGTGGTGAGCAGCTTGTCTTTGGACCTCATATAATCGCAAGCATATATGCTTCCCAGTTTCTTATAAATGGTAATAACAGTATAAGTAACCATGTAAATTAACTGTGAAAAACATGCTATTTAGATGATTTAGACTATTTTCAAGTAAAATCATTCCAATAATCAAATTTCGTGTATTTAATCTAGGGTCTTTAAGATGTCTGTATGAGAATTAGGTTTTCAGTTGTTTTGGGAAACTTGCTTAAATGTGTAGCTCTATTGTCTTCTCATTTTGTGGATGAATTTAAGCCTGGAATAATACAAAATAGTTCTGTAATTCAGTGTATTTATATTCCGTGTGTGGCAATAATCCAGCAACAAAATGCCAATTGTTTTTAATGACACCAAAGTTGGTGTCATTAAAGGCACTTTTAATAGAGGTTAGTGGAATAAAAAGAAAGCCTTATTTTTAATAAATGTGAGTTCTTTTTCCAGATGGGAACATAACCCTTGGACTGCATGTTCAGTTTCCTGCGGAGGTGGTATTCAGAGGAGAAGTTTTGTGTGTGTAGAGGAGACGATACATGGCGAAATACTGCAAGTGGAAGAGTGGAAATGCATGTATGCCCCTAAGCCCAAAGTCATTCAAACCTGTAATCTGTTTGATTGTCCTAAATGGGTGGCTATGGAATGGTCTCAAGTAAGTTGAAAAGTAATTTGGACCTTTATTCTTTCTTCTCTCTTTCCCCCCGCCTTAAAGGGAGCCTCTAGCCTTGTGTTGCTATGTGCAGGCTCTTGGGGAAAAAATAATGGCAAGCACAATTCATAGGACTTAATAGCAATTTGTCATAAGTAATTTGGCCTGATAATCAAAGAAAAAGTCATCTGTGTAGAGAAAAATGCATATAGAATTATGTACGCCTGTTGAATTGCTGTTTTACAGAGAGAAAAAATTAGAACCAGAGGTCAGGCCCCTTTGCAGTCAAGTTGTTTGTCTTCCACTTCTTGATAAATGTAATCTTTCTCTTCACATAATAGCTGAAGGCATGGCTGTCTAGGGGCTGACATGTTTGCAAGGGCGATTTTCTAGCATTCTTCTTACCTTTCATTATAGTAACAAGAATATGGAGCCAATTTATCTTGGCTGCAGTTATCTGATCTAGTCAGATAGCTCAACACTTCTATAATTCCTTAGTTCATCCAAATGAGATCACTGACATATAGTGAAGGAACTATTCTTACAGCATGTCTGACCCAGCTGAAGCTGAAAATGACCAAAAGCTGTGTGAGAGAGCGTATTTTCAATAGAGAGCCACCTTGGTTTCCAACTGTAGCCAATCAGATAAGCTTTACTGAACTCTCAAAATCACTTTACTTCCCCAAATTTAGACATTTTTTCCAGCATCAGCCTTTTTTTTTTTTTTTTTAATTCACCTAGCAATGCAAGGTTATATTCAATTCATGTTTATCTGATACCTGATTGAGTAATTGAAGTTTTACTTAGGGACTTGAGCCAAAGCCTACTTAAGTCAGTGAAGAGAGTTTAGTGAACATAGTTCTACTTCTAACTTACTATTTAGAAATATTTGCAAATATAATAAAAAGGGAACAGAGTGAGATGGTTGTGTTGTCTCCTGTAGTGCACGGTGACCTGTGGCCGAGGCTTACGTTACCGCGTAGTGCTGTGTATTGACCACCGCGGGCAACATGTTGGTGGCTGCAATCCGCAGCTTAAACTACACATAAAAGAAGAGTGCATTGTGCCAGTACCATGTTACAAGCCAAGAGGTAACTGAAATTGAGTCTGAGTCTGTTATTGTTTTACATTTTTGTTAACAGAATTAAAAGTCCCCGGTAACCTTTTTCAGAAATACCAGAAGCTAGAATTTACAAGCACTTATTCCAGTCTTGGCAAAAGCAAGTATTTTAATTTTTGGTGCTAGAGAAAGTGTCCTGCTGATATTCTTTGCTGATAACATGGCTATGACAGCATGTGGTGAACATGCTATACATGTCATAATCTATACAACTTAGTCGAACTGGGAAAACCAGAAGTTATGAGTGGGGAGGAGGAGCTGTTCAATAACATGGAATTGGGGACAACACCGTGTGTGTATCGCCTGGGATCTTGTCCATTTTTGCATCTCAGTAAATGTGTCAAGATTCTCAGTGGACTCCATCAATTCATTAAGCTATAGCCAAACTCGTTTCCCTCTTTTCTCTACTTTTGTGTACTTAAAAAGTCTGTAACGCTTAAATGATGTAAATTGACAAATATTCTTTAAAATAATTTGTAAGATGTAAAAATGTACATGGAAAGGTGAAAGGAAAAAAGAAGGATAAATTAGGAATGTAGTGTGTCCTGTTCTATTCTTATACATTGTTCATTTCTCTCCCTCTGGGCCTGGAAAATTTGGGTAGGTTCTACTCTTGTTTTTCAGTTTTTGTTTGAAAGACTATATTTCAGACCTTCACAACTTGCCATAAAGATTTACGTAGAAAAAGTGAAAAGTATGTGTAGACAACCTCATGTTTTTCTTCAGGATGTTTTCAGACTTTAGGAAGTTCAGAATTTAGAGAGTTCTTCAAGCACAAAACTATTCGGGGTTAAATACTATGCCATTATTTAAACCATCCAGTATAAATTTTAATGACCTTCTGGGGTTTTGCTTAGGTTTGGAGGCACAGATGTTCAACTGGCTTAAACAACCCCAAGAAAAGTCATGATACAAATTTGGGATGTAGAGACAGATAAAAGAAGCATAGCAGACTGTTTTTCTCTTTTTAAATTGGATTCCAATTGTGGGAAAGGTGGCTGGCTACTACTAGTTAGTAAAAATAATGTTTGACATCAAAATTTTCTAATGAAGCCAGTCCATCTGGAGAATAAAGTATGTTTGTTATCTTCTGGCTTCCTTTCCCGCTATAAACTTAAGATGAGACAATAATCCTTTACACTGATACATGCATTATAGTCTAATACAAACTGAACACATTTGGGAAGATGTAGGAGAGAGGTTAAATATTAAATGGGAACAGTAATTGGATTACTGGTACTCTCTCACAAAAAAAGTAGTATCAGGACTGAACTGCAGTGTCATGAAAAAAATTTCCTAATAAATGATATTTTACTATCCAGTGTATCTTTACTCAGGAGCAATAAGTCAATAGGCAGTGTAAAGAGTGAAGTGCTAGTGAGAATAATGCAAACATTTATGTATTGCTTTGAATTTAAAGGAACTACTTATACTTATTTTTTTAATGCTTCCCCCCCCACACTAGAAAAGAATCCTGTTGAAGCAAAATTACCATGGTTTAAACAGGCACAAGAAATGGAAGAGACCAGAACAGTCTCAGAAGAGCCAACGTAAGTACGTTGTCTTTTACAGTGAAGAAGCACTGCCAGCATATTTTGCAGATTGTCTGGAATGAGTGCTGCTATGCAGTTTGCTTTGACATTTGGCCCTCCTTGGAGATGAGTTTTGTTGTGAGCTGTTCCTAATTTTACATCTCAACAGCTTTGCTTTTGGAGCTCCTGTCCTGGAAGACACGGGACTCCTCTATTAATAGTGTCTTTACATGATTCCAGCATGGATCTTAATTTATGCTAATTAAACCTTAATTAATGCATGTGGAAGCATTTCAGCTGAAGTAAAGTAAACAGGTTCAGTTTTATCCCAGTCATTGCCTTTACCTCAAGAATATAGTCATCATATTAAAAATTAAGAGGTACTTGGGAGGGCTGCCAGGATTAGTGCATAAAGTGCGTAAAGAACATAAGAAAAACCTGCTGATCTCTGAACTTAGCTGAATCTATGGGGATAGGTTCTGATATTTTACATGTGTGTGTGTAAGATTTGAATGTTATGAGTCACCTTAGAAGCTGATGGGGTAAGCCTTGCAACACTTCAGTCCTGGGTATGAAAGCATAACATAAATCCAACTACACTTACTCCCATCTCTTACATGCGAGGGTATCTGCACAATTGCTTGTACCTCTTGTGTGCACTTCATGCACTTATATACGTACTATATTCAAAATACAAGGCCCAATTTTCTAGAAAGTAATAACTTTCTGTAAGGATTTTGTGAAGATTTTTGAGCTGTACTCTGTTGTACTTAGCCAGGATCTGCACTCATTTGTAGCAATGTGAATTTGAAATAATTCAAATGAGCTTCATGAAGTTGCTTTGGATTTATACTGCTCTGAGTGCAGAATATGCCCCATTAATTCTTATTTTTCTTCCTCCAGCTAGCTATTTCTGATTTTGGCACATATCTACCAGCAGGTGTGATCATAAGTAATAAAATCTTTACACCTGCACTAACTCACAGAAGAACCTGCTTGCCAAACAGGTGTTGCTTGCATAGTTATGGTGGCTGTAGTTTAAACTTTTCACTGCATTAGCATCTGAAGTCAAGTTTTGATCTTCTATGAGTGGTTATTTCATTTTCCAAATTGGTGGCCCTGAATTCAGACAGGGTGTAGTAGCAAAGATATAGAAAGATATAAAAATGAGGTATGATTGTCAAAGGCAGTGATGCAATCAAGCACGCCTGTTGAATGTCAGCATATCAGAATGAAAGCATATGAGATCATCTCTAAATAGGGTTCAGCACAAAGCTATGAAGAAAATCTTCAGCATTATAAAATCAAATGCAGTGGTATGTGATACACTGTGGAGACTGTGAGCTAGTGTAGTCTCTAGTTTTTTGGGATTCTCTTAGCAGTATTCTGGTATAATAAGCAAAAGACGACTGATGGGCACACAGCAGGCTATTTTAGAAGACTGGATATAATTGAATTGAGCCACAATGGGCTTTTACTTTTTCCTCAGAAGGAGTACAGTTATTCATGCCTTCCTTGAAATGACCAGTCTATTCCACTGAAACCACAGTGTGGATGCCGCTTTATGTGTGAGTTCTCAGTGCAGCTCTCATCACAGGTCTCCAGTTTCCTGGAATTTTTTCCTGTTGACTTGGATATTCTTATTCTTGCTTTGGAGACCTACCTTTACCTTGTCTTTTAATCCTTATCCTGTTCCAAGAATCTTTACTTCACACTTTTCAGTGGCATCTTCACCCAAATCTAACAGAGTTTCTCCGGACACTTCTTGCTGATGACTCTTCTCTGCCATCTTCCTCTTTACTATGTTGCTGGGGTTCTTGTACTTTCCTAGTCTTGGTGCTCTGTGCTCCCTAGGACCCAAATGTAATAGTCCAGCCAGATTCCCTATTAGTTTTCTCTTGCTGATGATGTCTTCTAGCAGCACTTGCTCTGATCCTTGTTCTTCTGAGGAAGCTGGCAAGTGAGGAGAAGTAAAAAATAATAAAGTTGAGATTACCTTGCTGAGAATAGTGAATAATGTAGACTGATGCCTGGCTTCCAGCTAGAGTCAACTGTACTGTATGTCTCACTACCCTGTAACAGGAGATGAAGGGCTTAAAAGGAGCCACAGCCATTGAAACTGGTTATTCAAGACCACGTTTTCCAACAGAGCTGAACAATTCTACTTTCGTTCCTTTTCTTGGGTTGCCTGTTGGTCACCTGAGTAGTGTTTGGCAAACAGAGCAGTTTCTTGCATGATGCTTTAAATCTCATGCCCTAACTGCTCCAGTCTTTTTCAGCTGCATTACGATACTTGGGTCAGAGATTAGGATATAAAGAGAAACTGTAACAAAAGGTTGTTACTCCTCCCAGAATAAATTATAACAGTATTTCCCTCTGCTTTGGATATGTATAACTTTTGCTTTATGTAATTTATACATGGCACAGCATAATAAATCATTGTCCATCTTTGCCTCCCTGGGGATTTATCACATCCTTGGTAGAACGGCATTGCTTCCAGTCTTAGTTACTCTCTTGTCATCCAAACTAAAACCACAATATGGAGTCTCAACTTCTAGTCCATCCTTTTATTACAATTATTTTTCTGTGCTTTTGGGTGATACTTTAGTTGATAATAAATAAGAGAATAAATGCAGCTGCATTTTAGAACCCACAAATGATGAATATGCCAAACTAGCTTGTGGAAGATAAATATTTCTGCCGCTGTGGTCTACCATGGCTGGTATCCTGAATTTTTATAGAGGGTGAATGTTCAAAAGCTTTTTTTCTTTTTTATTATTAGAAAAATAAAAAATGACTGCCCTTAAAGTGAGGCCAAGAAAAATGTAGGTCTGACCTTTTCAGTTTTTAGTTGTGGAATGTGATGACAGTTGATACCAATCATTATTTTAAATGTTCCTCCCTTGAGCCTTCTTAGTTACAGTGAGATTCACAGAGAAGCTTCAGCATAATTTTGCACCCTTCTTTTAATCACAAGCTAAAGAAATAGACACCTCACTGCCTTTCTTTCTCGTGGTTCAGGACAAAATTAAAATGTTTTCAGAAGCATGTTTTTTCAGCAATCCGAGCTAAAAACTAATCACAGGGTTCATAGAGTTGCACTAGCTCAAAGTGAAATGCAGTATCACAAAGGCTCCTGCTCATTGCATTGATGAGTCATTTTTACAGCAACTTTCCCACCGTGTGATCGATAATAAAGAATTAAACATTTTTCCGTGCTTTGTCTCTGAAAGTGGAGTGATCATTTAGTCAAACACATTAGGCTTGGGGTTAATAAAATGTGTAGTAATGCAGCTCTGCTTAGAGCAGGCGACAGTGGTGGTTCAGTGATGAGCAGGGTGCCAGTGCTGCTCCAGTAAGCAGCCAGCGTTTCAGATGCCTCCGCAAACTTTTATCCAGGCTCCTTGAATCTGTAGGGTGGGACTGCAAATATCACAAGAGCAGCCTTTTTTCAGGATTTAGGCATTTCCTGCCTTAACTGAAAGCAAGGACTGTAGGCAATAGGAAAATAGTAAGAGACACCACGTTCTCCAAGTTGTTAAGAGTGCTGCAGAAGGCTGTGCTGGGTTGTTTTCAGGCCAGATTTGATTAGGTTGGGTTGGGCTAGTCTGTCCCAGTTTTACTGTCAGTAGTTTTTCCAAGTGTGCCAAGTGAATGCACTCTTCCCTTACTGTTAGACTGATAATACCGTGTAGGAGATATATTCTCCACTGTGACTGCAGCGTGTGCATCATTTATAACTGTGCAAATAATTTTAGTAGCATTTGATGTGTGTATTGCACTGGTAAGAATGACTGTACAAAAAGACTGATTGTGAAAAGCTGTGTCTGCTCTCCTTTGCGGCTTTTCTTTCCTTTTTTTTTTTTTCTTTTTATCAGAAAGAAGAAAAGGAGTCTCATCTACAAACTTAAAGGGCTCAGAAAATTTTCAGAATTACCATGATTCTCTCTGTTCCATTATAAATCCCTAATGATCTGCAGGGCATTGCAATACAAGTAGTGCTTTGATACTACTTAATCCTCACCCGAGATCACTCTGAGTGTACCTTAATCAAAGGAGAGTAAATTTCCATTTGCTTCAGAGAATTACTGAGTCCAAATCATTGCTGTGTGTGCTGTGAATGTCAACCAATTAAAAATAAATCACTTCTGAGGCTGAAGGATAATTTACTTTAATGATCTCTCTTACAGGCTTTGGAGGTGCATATCTTAAATAATTTTTTTTAAAAAAATATCATCTGTTCAAACTCAAAATTTAGCTAAAACACCAACCTCTATTCTCTAGAGCTCTGACACTGTTCAGCCAATTCCATGCTCTCGTTTTGTATTATCAGCTTCCACTGGCTTCTGTTAAAAGTACTTAATATAAAGTATGACATTAAAAAGGTCTTCCCCTGGAAAGTTCTATTATTGGGGATTTTGGTGGCTAGGTAGTCACGTGACTAGTCTAGCAAATGGCAAGGTAGAATAAAAAAAATTATTATTATATTTTTTTTAATTTTACACTTCACTATAAGATCCCAGACACTAATATTCAACAGGAAAACCTCTATTACAATATAGCCTTGCTATAAGTCAAAGGAAGAATGCTTAGAATTTTCTAAGTTTCTTTATAAATCAATTGGTTGCTGAATGAAAGAATTGCTGTGGTTCAAATTTTCCTTTCAAACAGTTATACGGGATTTTGAAGGAATGCATCATACATTATTTTTGGAATGCTTTAATGCATTCAACTAACAGTATACAAAATTAATACTAATTTCTGGTATGCTGCTGTCATGCTTCCCCCCCCCCCCAAAAAAAAAAAAAAAAAAAAAAAAAAAAAAAAAAAAAAAAAGGTTCTTTTCTTTCAAACCGTAAAGTGGTAGGTGTGGTTTGAACACTGAGCAAATCTAACTATGGATGTCCATTAGTTCTATTTTTCAAATAAGATTCATGACTGCAAATAGAGTTATATATTCCCTAGAAACAGATGAATTTTGGAGAGCAAAATCAGAATTTTTTTATGCCTGTCCACAATGGACTTGATCCAATAAAGCTCTTGAGTGCAGGTTTAACTCTGAGCGTGTTATAGTCTTGCTGACTTCAAAGGTCTGCTACTATGCTCAAAGTTAGGCATGTGCTTAATTGTTTTGCTGGATCAGCGCCATTCTGACGTGGCGAACCTAAGTGGTCCGCATGGCTCTCTTTGGAAAGATTGTGAAATCTGATTCAGGGTGAAGGTGATTTTAGCTGTGGGGTAAGAGAAATCCTTCCTTTGTAGCAGCTTTTCCCACAGATGTTCGGTTAGAATTTGTTGTCAAAAGCATCTAGACATTGACCCATCAGCTGTGTCTGTGGACTAGATTGGCCTTTGGGTGGTACCAGTGTGGCATTTACGCTGTTTTTGTAACTGTAGGGTACCTCATCCACCATTTTGACAATATCCTTCCAATAAAAATTGGTCTGGTCATGTACTTCCAAGATTGTTGGACTTGTGAAGTGAAGAATATTCTTAGCTTTCCTTGGTTTCAGGAGGCGTTGGGAATACTGAGCTCCTCACTGAAGCCTGTCAGCAGCAAGAGCCATGTGACTAAAACTTTGAGGCTCTGTTAAGGAAACCTGGAAGTGGCAAACTTTGACCTCTTCACTTATCTTTTCAGTAGAGTTAAAAAGGTATTTCCTCAAGAGCTCTTTGAAGAATAGTCAGCTACCTTGTAACTTTTATTAGAGGAGGGAAGAATAGCTCTTCTCCGCTCTTCTGCAGGACGTGTTGGGTGGCCGCCCCCAGGCTGTGCTGAGTATCCTTGCGGGCTGCCCAGTCATCTGGCCTCCTTTCTCCTTCGATTCTTCCTCTGTGTATACTGGCAAGAAATAGGTGGCTCAAGATGATTAACTTGTCCGCAGAATCAACCACACTGTGTTGACATTTTTCGATGTTTAGTGTGTACACGGAGTGTAAATACTTGCTTTTGTTCATCTTCCATGACTTATGTTCTTAAGGCTGCTTTCTTGCAGTAAACGTTATTTTTAATCAAAGAGGAGGGAAATCTTTGGATCCTGATTTGGATTTTTCTCCTAGAAACATTTTTAGCATTGGTCATATAAATTCCCATATTTCTCCCATCTATTTTTCAATCGTCAGCTGCATTTGAACCTATAATAAAAAGAAGCAATTGCAATTTCTTGAGAAAACTCTATATTTGATTTCATGTAAATTGTACCCCAAAGCCAACCAAGATGACTTTGTTAATGAAACTCGGCCTCTTGGCTTTAGTGTCATTTTGAAAATTACTATTGGATATGAATGTGACCCTTGAAGTAAGAGAATATTATAGACTAAAACCCCCTTTCTTCATTAAATTGATGATCTGTAAAGCAAGATTTTATTATAGTTCATTGGGAGTATAAAAGCTTTCTGATAGAAATGATGGATTATAAACTGAGCAGGTTAGACCTCTTTATTGAAGATGAAGGACTTTTTATGAGATTAGATCTGAATAGCAGCCTAAATGTTGGGCACTGGAGACAGCTACATTTGAAAAGGGCCTTTCTTTAGTTCATCGTGGTTACTATGAGGTACAGTGACAGCCCTTTGCGGAAATTTAGAGACTGCAAATATACCTTTGGCATATGCGTAACTTTGCATACCTGGAGAGCCCTTGAATCATATATATGTATATGTATGTATGCATGCATGTGTTCCTGGAGTTTCTCCTTTTTTATTTTTTTCCTTTTTACACCATTTACGGAGTTTGGGAAAACCTTTAGGTGATGTCCTTTCCCCCTCAGAAAGGAAAGAGCTTTCCCTGTTCCTCATGATTTTTCTTCTTTTTACTTTTTCCTTCCTTCCCCTCTCTCCCTCCTTTTTTTCTGTTGTATTTAATGAATTTTGAGAGATGGTTTTGGATGAGAGACAAGTGAGAGATTTAAATAATTATGATTATTTAACCATCAAGTAGCATTATGTATTATCTCCTTGGCATATAATGCATACATTTATATCTTTGAGCTGCGTTTTGACTGGGTACATGCAGGCGTAAGTATGCGAAATTAAATGCAAATGTCTCTGCTGCACTGTGGTTATTTGCAGGTTTATTCCAGAGCCCTGGTCTCCGTGCAGTGCCACATGTGGCAATGGCATACAGGTGCGGGACGTGAAGTGCCGAATTCTTCTCGCTTTTACACAGACTGAGGTGGAACTGCCGGAGGAGGAATGTGAAGATGTGAAGCCACCAACAGAACGAGGATGTCACCAGGCACCCTGTGACAGTGATCCTATCCCTCACACACCAGAGTTTTCACATGCTGAAGATGGCAATTTGATTTATGACTGGGAGTACATTGGCTTTACTCCTTGCTCAGCCACATGTCTTGGAGGTACTTTTATTTATTTATTTATTTATTTATTTTATCAGGAGTTGTAGAATTTGGCATTGTTTGATATTGTTGGATCTTCTATTAGTGTCACACCAAATTAGCTACACTGATATGTAGGAAGAATGCAGCCTCAACTTTTAACTTATTTTAAAATATTGCTAGAGTATTTTAAACCAGTATGGTGTCTTGAAATCCTGTGTTCAAAAACTGAACTTCATTTGGTTAAATAGGGTTAAAGTTGTTGATGCAGCCATTTGCTTCAGTCTTGATATTGCAGGTATCATTTTTGTGCTATTAAAGATTGAAGAGTATAAGCTCAGCTGTCAGGCAGTTGGTGGTACCAGCATGTTAAATGTGTCAGTGATGGGCATGTTTAAATGGTCTGTCTTTCCCTAGGGACTGAAAGTGTATAGTTTCAAAGTTAAAATTCTCATGTTAGTTTTCACTCATCTTCCAAAATGCTGCAATTTTCTGCAGTATAGTAGGAACACAAAGTTGTAGTTAGTGAGGCTTGATTTCAGTCTGATTGGCATGAAGATCAAGCAGGAGTTTGTTTAGGGTTTGGTTCAGAATATCACTGCATAGGAACTCCGTGCCATACATCTGTCTGCAAGTAGTTAGGCACATTCCTCTTTGGATGTAATCGAATCTCCCTGTCGTCCTAAGTACATGTTACTAGACAAGGTTGCTGGTGTTGCTACTACATACTGTACTTCGGGACCGAACACAGAAGTGAGTTATGAAGTGTTAAGTGGAAGCAGTGGAATTGTGAACACACCTATATATGACAGGAATGATGACATCAATGGGAAGTGAAGACAGTTGTACCCACAGAAGAAATATAAAATGTAGAAAAGGGGAGAGCAGCAACAGTTGGAATTGAAGAGCCAGTCTAGAGCTCGTAGAAAGTGGCCTCCTCTGTGTTATTCACCAGTTCAAAACTTGAAGACAGCAGTTGGGAGGGATGCCCCAGAACACTATCAGCAGGCTGGTAAGTGACTAATAAGAGCTGCCTTTATCGTTTAATAGTGCTCTTTCCTGATGGGATTGATCCGTAAGAACAGGAGCACACGTGATCACAAAAGGTGGTGGATCCCATTCCCCCCACTACCTTCAGTGGGCATTATGGATGGCCAAATTGTCTCTATTTTTACATTTTAATGAGATAATCTTTCGAGATAAGGAATTGTATTCTAAAGCAGAAACAAGGCTTTAATTACCTCTAAATTTTTAATTCTCATTCTTTTCATATCTCAACTGATTTTTGTCATGTGCAGTCACTTCATCGCCATCCTAAATCCACTTTGCTACTGCTTTTAGCCAGTATCTTTTTTCAGAGGGGTTCAAAATCTTAAAATTCTTTTAATTTTGAGGAGGTGAGCAGAATATGGGCTAAAATAATCTCTGTTTCTTTGCTTGCTGTTACACAGCGTAACATGATGTCTATGTTCATGATGTCTGTGTTTTTGCATGTGTGTTTGCTCATGCAGAAAGTTCACATAAAAAAGTGTGCTTGCCAGCTAAAGGTAACTTAAGGAGGCTGTTCTGAAAACAACAACTTCACTTGCCAGCATAAAGCAACCTTAAAATGACTAAAGAACAAAATCATAAGTTTGCCTTGATTTTGTTCCCAGTGGAGCTGAGCGGGAATTCTGCTGTTGACTTTTAGCCCCTTCATGAGTTTGTGAGATTGCCTGACCCAGAATTTTCCTGTAAGTGTTCATGAAAATCTAACTGTTTGTTGGAGAGGGAATAGAAATGAGACATTTAAAGAAGTCTGAAAGTAAAATGTCTTTTTGTGTTCTTGAGACTTCTGTGTTATCACCAGCCCTATGTGTAGGCATTCCTCTGCGTGCTGCTCTGGGGAAACGTGGGTGGTTGCGAGGACATTTTCTCGATGAACAGCCTCAGCCGTCCCTGAGCTGTCATGCTGGTTAGGTAATAGTGAATTTTTCCTTTCATCAGTTCTGTGCTTCTTGCTGCCTTGGCAGACACTTTCCAACAGACCAAAAATTACCTGCCGATAAATAGTTATAAGGGACCCAGACATCTCTTCTGTTTCCAACTCATTGCAAGGTACTAACTAATGATCTCACTGTGTCTACTATTTTTCCATTGTGTAGTTCAAAGGATCTGATCCATTTCTGCTAAATTTTATGTCCAAATCTCATTTCAATTAGATGAACTCTTTAGTTACAAGAAATAAATGTTGTCTGAGTTTGGAATATCCCAATGTAATGTGAATTATATTAGGTATTTTGTCTCTAGTATGTATGTATCTAGCAGTGGCTATTAAAATAAATTCCTGAGGATTTCTCAATCCTTGGAAGTCCCCCCCCAACGTTTCTTAGCACTTGCCTGTCTCCGAACGAGGGAAAGCGGCGGCGGCGAAGCCGGCTGCGAGCTTTACGGCCGCTGCTCGAGCAAGGGCTGAATCTCTGTTTCAGTGCTCGTCACTTACAGCACTTTTTTAAATCCACGTGCAGGCTAGACATTTAATTTGAACTCTCCGCTGGCCCCTCTCCTGAGCAGAGGTAAAAATGCAGACGGTAACGTTCTTTCCGAGGTCGGGGAATTACCGGGATAGAGCAGTCTGCAGCTCGTTACCGGACGCCGGCTCTGCCTTCGAGCTCAGCCCCTTCGCGAGGTTTTAGCGGCCGATCGCCGGGAGGCCGCGGGCGCCGTGGGCGCTTCCCGCGCCCCGGCGGGGTGGCTCGCGGCGCGGCGTCGCGGGTGCCTCGAGCTCGTCGCCCCCGAGGACCGCGCGGCTGCGCTGCGCCGGGAATCGTGGTTGATACCTCCGCCGTCAGTCTTTCCACGTGGGCAAATGAAAGTTCTCTGCGTCGATTCGCTATGAGACAGGCGTCGCTTTTAAGATCCGTAGGGAACTGTTACCACCAGAAGACTAAAGAACTGTGTATTTTGTCTTCAGGACCTGAAGAAATCCCTAGCGGGAAATGAGTCAGCCGGGTGCCCTGGCAGCAAAGACCACTAGCAGTGCCCAAGTAAAAATTGTTTAGAGAGCGCGGGGTTTGCCTTGATTTTCCCAGATTTTTTTTTTTTTTTTTTAATCTGAAAAACTTTGGTCCTCATGCAGAAGCCCTCAACATAAGCATAATGTTATTTTTCATGGATTATCAGTGAGAATTTAGGTAATGATCAAAACAAACAGTATGACTGGTGAAAAGAAATGTTTTTCTTGCAATTTGTAGTATTTCTTCAGTGTTGTCAGTCAATTAACTAGTGAACGCTATTTTAAAGGGATATTCTCCGTTAAAAAATAATGGAGGTCTCTGTTCTAAAAATACCTGTAATTATAAAGGCGAATTCTAATAATTCCGTGTAATTCTTATTATTTGTATTCAAATGTTTCAAAGATTTATGATTCAGCCCCCCCCCCCCCCAAGTCATTATATTGGCTTGAAAATAATGATCTTAAAAAAACCCATATCTAGTTCCTTTTTCCCCCCCCCTGTGGTTTGAGCCTTGGAACCTTTAGAGTGCAGGCTTTTGTCTGGACCGTAATGGCTCAAAGTTTACTTTCTTATTTATCAGAAACCAGAGATTCTTAGAAAATTGCAGGATGCTGGCCATATTTTAAGGGCTTTTAAGAAAAACAGTGAGTATTGTGAGACTCGCAAATAAAGTGAGGGTGTTTGCAATAGTGTTGTCGGTAAGCTGGTAACTGGTTACTTCTCTAAGTAGGTTCCCTAACTACAGAGTCTAACCGCTTCCTCTTTTACAAGAGGACCATAAAATAACACTGCCGGTTTCAACAGATTTACAGGGAGACTCAAGCACATGTAGTTCTTGGAGCTTCTCCTGGGTTGTTTTCGGCCGCTATATGCATTAAGCTGAGACCAGTTGACAGAAAGAACTGACTGTTCTTCCTCTTCCAGGTATAGAATTGGCTGAAGAGATCAACCCGCTCTCCATTTACACAGCAACTTTTCCCCTCATTTTATTTTTACTCTAGAAAAGGCAGGACCGAAAAATCTGAATTTTTCCTCATACATTCCGATCTTTTAACACAGTTCCGTGCACTGTATATTTCATTGCACGGAAAAGCTTGTAAAAGAATGTAAATGTATGTGGTTTGAATGCTGGGTTAAAATAGAAATATTCTATTTCACTGAATAGTAGGATAATTACTACAATGGTGCATCAGATTACTGTAAAAATACTTAATGTTCCCTACTGCATACATAATGTTTTAGTTAAATTATCTACTATGTTTATATTATAAGTCAAGAAAGTCATACATATAAAACTTTGCTTGTTTGAATAATAGGTTTTTCCATTTTCCAATTTATATAAAGTAAAAAAATTATCTGTGATGGAAATTCCCAACCAAGAAAAAATTATACTTCAGGGCAAGAAAACTGAATAATTTTTGAGACATTTTCACAGCAGAGTTCAAGAAAGCACTGCATCAATTTAAGTGGAGTTATTTATTAAATAGAGTCCCTGAACTGAAAACAAGGAACAAGGAGGAACGGGGCAGCTTGCATTTTTAACAGCTCTACAATATCCATTTTGTGCTTACAGCATCAAAAGAGGGAGCTCTTTTTTCTTTAAATAAGACATATGTCGGAAGGAATCACTACTGTTTCTGCCGGTAGTTAAGCCAAAGGAAATATATGCTGCATATCGACTTTTTCTTGTGGTGGCACAATCAACGCCAGGCCAGCAATGGTTTAATGAACTGCACTGAAAAGCCTTACCTGGTGTAACGTGCCTTTTGCTTGTTTGGCTGACCAATTTAGTTTTTGCTACACTGGAATATAAAGTTCCTGTGGGATTATTACTGCTTTAGAAGGCCTGAAAGAAGTCTCCTTTCATTCCCCTCCCTTGGGTAAGGTATGTAGAAGATCTCTCATCCCAGCGCTCTCCAGAGCGGCATCACTTTTGACTGTGACATTCCCACATGGATGCAATAAAGGCAGCAGAATTGAAGGGGTGTAGCATAAGGTACAGAGGGTACCTGGATGCTTGACGTGTTCTTGACTGCTTGTCTGGTGACGCCGTTCGTAGCCCATGCTCTGCCAGAACGCGGTCTTTGCTTCTGTCCCGCGTGCTGTCAGCCTGGCGGTTCCTATGCGAGGTGATGGGGAGGCTGCTCCTGCGAGGCGCATGCACGAGGAGGAAGCGGACAGAGGGTTTGATTCCCTTTGTTGGAACAAAATGCAGAGTTCTAGAAAAAATGATTGTGTCATAGTTTCTCTTGTTTGGGCGTTTTCGTGTCTGAGTTGTAGCCTTGGGGTGTTTGCTAGTGACGGGTTTTTCTCAGCCCTGCTAGTGAAATACGTTTTGCTAACGTGTGCCCTCCCTGTAATTTTCAATACTTTGATATAATAGCAACAAATAGTGGTCAGTCGTATTTAAGATCAGGTCTTTTGTTCCATAGAAGTTCATTGCTTTGTAGATGTAATGAAAACATTTGTATATAAAGGTCTTTCTAAACTGAAAATGAGTCCCAGAAGGGATCAAGAAGTGTACCAGAGAGCCTGAAAGAAATTGGAATCCGCATTATTGCACAAATCGCTGCTGCTAGATGCCTGTTTGCTATGTGAAAATGTCTGAAATCGGAAGAGTGGTTGAAGTGTCGCAAGGAAGGAGCATGATCATGGCTGGATGAAGATGCTGGACTGCAACAGAATTGCTTGTAGACAGAATAATTTTGGTCTATGAAGGGAAGGACTGTTTTCATGCTATGTTGTAACATACTGAGATGGATGGAAAAATGATAGAATCAAATGTTGACTTTTTGAATCGTCTGATGCTGCCCACATTGTTCTGTGCGACTGAGAAATGAGGATGACAAATTTGAGGCAGTGGTGGTGGTTGGAAACTCTTTGGGAGAATACATTACGGTGGCTTGTCACCGTTGCTAGAAATGGAAATTCTATGTGTCTGAAAGTCATGAAATACAAACCATTAACTTGGAACTTAAATTTTCAGTGCAAATTATTTCACTGAGCCCACTGAAATCTGAAGAGCTGATAATGATTACTGCCAAGGACCCTTCTTGTAGCAGCAGTCAGATTAGAGCAGAAGCAGTGGCAATTTCACAGGTGATGCCATCAAGTCATTAGTGAAGGGTTCTAGTTAAACCCCCCTTTAGAGCCTTCCAAGTTGAATCTGAGAAAAGAAATCTAACCTCCAGCTGAAAGCCTGTCTGTATCCTTACAAAATCCCTTGATGGAACTGAAAGATAGGAAGGAAATGGATTTCAGTTCTATAAACTGTGACTTTTTGTGGGTTTTGCAAGCCATTTTTACCATGAAGCAACAGTGTCCATAGTATTTTAGGTTTTTTCTGTCCTACACAGTCATGATAATTTTCATTGCTTATATATAACATCCCAGATGCAGAGGATCCCCAAAGTACTTCACAAAATTTCCTGTGTTTAAAGTGAGCAAGGCCTTTATACTAGTACAGTACCCAAGTCGGATAATTACATAGTTTTAAAATTAAAAAAAAAATCACAAAATGTGTGTTATCTAAGCTATCTTGTTCTAAACCAAACTTATTTAAGACTTGTAGAAATTTGAGTATTATTAATCTTTCATGCTTCAGTCATAAGATCCACATAGTAAGAGCTGGGGATCAGAAGGTGCCAAGATTGGTCCTGAGGAAGGACAACTCTCATCCTGAAGCCAATTTGCTGCCTTCGGCCAAACTGTCATGTCTCTTGGAACCTTTCTGTTCAGTCAGCCATTCTCCAGGCTACAGTTTTGCAAGTTTTATGTATTTTTCATTATTGTTTTTGCAGATCTTTAGCTCCTTAGAGTCCAGGCAGGTGAAAAGGAATCATTTATATCCTGATTTTGGCAATAAAAGAATTAACTGGCTTGAGAGCATTGCAGAACCAGGGGGATCTAGTATTGGATGGTATGGAGAGAGAGAGATGAAAGCTCTTGGAAGCTTATTTTCTGTTGTTTTTCGGCTTAGAGGTAGAGTATCAAAGTAAGCTTTTTAGATATCACAGAATGCTAAATGTAATCCACAAGTATCTTTCGAGCTTCAAACATATATGTTAACTCCAGTGTTCTTTTCTGACTTGAGAAGTTAATTTTAGATACTGCCATCTAATGCAGTGTTTAGAGATTTTTTCACTGTGTTTTACAGAAATCTCTTCCATCTGCAGTGTCTCATAAGCGTTTTCCTTTTTAATTCAGGAACACAAGAAGCCATTGCAATGTGCCTACACGTGGAGACAAAACAAGCTGTCAATGAGACCCTGTGCGACCGTTCCAAGAGACCACCACCAATGGCTCGTGTTTGCAACGTGAACCTTTGCCCTCCGAGGTATACTGTAATCGTGAAATCATATTGTGGAAAAGAAATGGTCAATGTGGCTTAAATAAACATTGGCTTTCCTAGAAAAGGGTCAGATTGCAGGACTGTGGTCTTGCTTTGGGATGAAATTTCACTGCTTCTGTGTTTAACAAGGTTGTTGGGCTTTTCTTTTTTTCTTTTCTTTTTTTTTTTTTTTTTTGTCCTGCTCACTGCTTTCCCGCACTTCACATCTCACTAATAAAATAGGCAACATTTTCTGAAATAAATCTTTTCTGTTGAGACATTTGCTAGAGATGGAAAAGCAACATTTTCTCCTCTAGTAGAACCAACAAATTTTTCAGACAATTTCGCAAAAAATAAGGAATATTTACTTTCTGTCATTACAGAATGAAAAATTACAATGAAATCATGCTTTAGATTAAAAGTTATTTTAATTACATGCTTTTTTGAGAGCCACATATAGTTCTGATGGATTTCTTTGTTTGCTCAGAGATACTGGGGAAAGAACAAAAACAGTCCAAGTCCAAGAAAACCTAGCTAATTTGGTTACTGAAAGGGCCATATGTAAAATTTTGACATGTGTTGCCTTATTTACCCACTTTTGATCTCTGACATTCCTGATCCTTTGCATATTGTTTCTGCAGTGTGTTTGCAGAGACCTTCTTCTCCAAAATGTAAGGAAGAGAAGTTAACAGGAACAGGATGTTTTATAGAAAATGTATACACACTTAAAGAAAGTTTTGTAAATGTACGAAAGGTCATATTTATATGTATAAATGTAAATGTTAGCAGATTGGCAAGAGGAAACCTTTTTTTTTTTTTTTTTAATGAGGAGCATTATGAAAATAAATTCTGGAGTCAAATTTACTTGGAATGATTCTTTATTGCTTTATTATAAATAACTTAGTCATCTCTTTGTTACGTATAGGTTTAAAATTCTAGTTTATAATTTTGTTTTTCAGCAAAAACAAGCAATGTTTTAGCTATCTATCAATAAATATACCTTCTGTTATTTTTTGCTAGGTTCTGCCTGGGTAGGATTGCCTGTAGTGTGTTGCTAAAATGTGGGCTTTTGGTTGTGTTCTTGGAACAGGTGGCAAAGTGGCCTGTGGAGACGGTGCTCAGCTACGTGCGGCGTTGGGATACAGACCAGAGATGTGTTCTGCCAGCAGCCAGGAGGATCTACAGTTGCTCCTGAAGACTGCAAAGACAAAAAGCCTCACTCGTTACAAGCTTGTAACCAGATTGATTGCCCCCCCGTTTGGCATGTTGAGGAATGGCAACAGGTATTGACTGGGTTATAGGCAGTGTTCCTCTGATGAGGTACTTAAAATTCTCTAGTTGGAATAGCATTGAAGAGAGATCCGAAATGTTAGCATCTGAGTGTTTCAACTGATTTCATTAGAGCAAATTATTCCAGAATTAAAAATAGTACTTTTCACCAGTATGCCAACAAGCACCCTCAAGGTGAGATGCTAAATCCTATTTAAGGTTTCAGAAGGCTGGATCTCAGTTACTGCAGACATCACCTCTTTTTCTATACTCTGAAAGTATCATAACCTACTTTTGGAGATATTGCTTCTTCTTTTGTTTTGTTTTGTCTCAAAGATATTCAAAAACTCTCCCTAGGTATATTAACTGATGTTCAGCATAGTTGGATCTATGTGCAAGATGCACATTTTTCTTTAAGATTTCTCCTAATTAATTGCACCTGGGTAGTATGACTTTACTTTAGCAGTTAGGTTCTCCTCACCTGTAATATATTAGCTAAATGTTTTTAGCAGAAGAATTTTGTGTCCTACTTGCTTTTTAATTGAGACTACATGTCATTTTTCAATAATTATGGGGAGCCTTAATGTTTATGCATAACAGTGTGATGGAGGAGCACAAGGTATCCATGCAAGTATAAATGCTATGTTCTTTTCTTCTCCTTAGTGTTCACGTACCTGTGGAAGAGGGATTCAGAGCCGCAAAGTGTACTGCAAGCAGCTGTTGACAGATGGAAGTTTTCTAAAACACCCTGATGAGATCTGCCAGGAACCTAAATTGCCAGATAGTAAACCATGTGCAAAAGTTGATTGTCCTCCTCAACTAGTTGTAGGAGAATGGTCCAAGGTGAGCAGCCTGCAACAAGGGTGAACCAAAACCTTCAAATGCAACATAAACACCAAAGATTTATCCTTGGGTGAACGACAGATGATAGAATTAGCAAGTTCATAGAGTACCTGAAGATTTCACAAAGCATGTAGCTGGACTAAACTGTGTATATTCATCCAGTCCAGTTAATGAATTGGAAAGGGGTGATTTGGAAAGTTGGCTGTCCAAGAAAGCAAATCTTTTCAGGAGCCCTGTACCTTTATTCCACATAGATTCCAAATAGAGCTACCTGCCTACAACCATATGAATCACATCTCCCTTCTTCAGCTGTGTTTAAGTTGCTGAAGGAAAGGCTGTAATGCTGTTTGAAATTTTCCATTATGAATGCTTTCTGCCAGACATGTTTGGCTATTAAGTATTTTGTAGAAGGATTTTTGAAAAGCAAATCTTTGCATTATATTGCAGTACTTCCTCTTTCTTTCCCATTTAATTGAAGCTTGCCACCACTCCCATCCAAAATGATTTAGAACAAGCTACTTACAATTAAAGGTCTGTGCAATATGAACTAGGAGAGCGAGTTGAGAGACGTGACACAGACTGTTTAGAACGTGCTGAATTGCTTCTCTTAGAAGACTACATCTCACTCCTCTGTTCTGCCCACAGTGGGACATACAGAAATACTGTTGTGTTATTTTAATTGTTCCTGAGCTGTTTGCTGGAAAAGAATTAGCTGTCTTATATTCAGATTGCCTGGGAAAGTGCAGAGTTTAATGTCTGGATAACAAGGATTTGTATGAAATAGAGCTCATTAGTGCATGCGTGCACTCCCCCCCCCTCCAAATTTAAAATTAGCACATGTGGAGTGGGATAGCAGGTTTAGTTTGACTGCATCCTTCTTTTCACAGTGCTCAGTAAGCTGCGGTGTTGGAATCCAGCGAAGGAAACTTGCCTGCCAAAAGCTAACAGCAAAGGGCCAATATGTCGCATTAAATGGATCAATGTGTAGCGGTCTGTCTCCTTCACTGCTTGTAAGGTCTTGTCAGATGAATGCCTGCAATAGTAAGTGTGTTACTTTTTGTAGTTTCCTACTGATTTGGGTTGAACTATGTATTAAGAAAAATTGGTATACAGGCTGTTTATTCAACTCATCTCCCTACACTTTCACAACTTCGCTAAGCTGGGATGAATTGAATGTTGTAATTACTAGATAAGCAATAACAAGATTTTTTTTCCAGTTAGTTGAAAATATATTTTATGGTCTAAAAAAGTAGCCTTTGAATACTTCAGTGATGCCTTCACCTTCATACTTCATATTTACATTTGGTATGATTTTGCCTTTTCCTTTACACTATCCCAAGTGCAAAAATCGCCTCAATTGAGTATACAATTACAAAGGACATTAGGAAAGATAAGAATACAGCTCTGGCTTGTCTTTTCACTTTACATTTGTATTGCACTGGACATTTTGCTTAGCATGGTGGAATTCAAAACCTGAAACTCTGTGCCAGTGATAACTTATGGTATAATTTCTATCTTTCCGTATACAAATGAGAATCCCAGTCTCATGAGCCTTGCAGGAAGTGATGACAGTATGGGAACACAGTTTTTAAAAAAATCCAGTCTTATTATTCCCTACATAAGGATCTATTAAGAAAAGACTATCTATAGGATATCTATGGTTATGTTATTGATAGCAGTTGCACTAATTGCGCATGCGAAACACCCAGGGAAATATGGTGCACCATTTTAAGTGCAGGTTCTGAACCTACGTTCTCCTGCCTTTAGAAAGGAGAGGGTTAGTTTGGAGGCTGAGGGGAGAGGGAAAAGAAAGTTAGAAGAGGAGAGTATCAGTTTGTAGGTTTGGGCGGAGAGGGGGGACAACAGCCTTCGTGAATGGCCTGTTTCTGATCACACGGAGGGACACATTTTGACCTAATTCATAATACTATAAAGAAATAGTTACTTTATACATTTTCAAGCTTTGCTTAAAAAGTTATTCACAAAACAAAATAAGAAATAGAGTAATTACTGATTCATACATAATATGAAACTTCTTTTCCTGGACTGTGTTTCAGATTAACATGCCAAAATCCTGAGGTTCAAAACTCCACTTAAATAAAGCCCTGTGGACTTTCAGGAATGTCCTTGGCATAAGGTTTAATAAAATATTTTGAGCTGCATATCTATCTGAATTTAATTAATTGTGGATAGTTGAATGGCAGTGTAGCTGCTTTGCAAATTGCTTAGTACAGACTGATATTAAATTATGTTGCCAGCTGCCACCCCAGCACCAAGGAAGCAGGGCGCTGGATGGCCAGGAGCGCTCCCGTACCCAGCAGGCACAGACCAAGCATAGGGAAGCTGATCGCTGTTCTCCCCTCCTTCACCACTGCCGCGGGAACCAGGGGAGCTCCTGCAGCCCAGCTGTGCCCGGCAATTCCCCGCGTACGTGCCAGCAGGGCAGGGGAAGGCGTGAGGCACGTCCATACCCGCAGCTACAGTTTGGTTTTGGCAGGACCGGGCTCCTCAAGCACGCGGCACCTGGTGCATGTTTTGCTCGGGGACGCTGCAAGTGGCTTTCCTCCCGGTGTCCTTTGGGAGCAGCGTTTCGGAGCGCGGCTCTGCAAGGCTCTGCTTCCACGGCCCAGCTGGGCTGCTTTATTTTTACCATCTCGTGACGTGCTGAGGCTTTTTAGACTCAATCTTCTACCCTGGGGCTGGTAATTGTAGCTATTTTCTACTTAATATTAGCTGTGTTAAGTCAGAAACAGTCCCAGCTCTGTGGGCTCGGAGAAATAGCACCAGTGTGGCCCTGCGGTCACCAGACCCGCTGCGTGGCCGAAGCTGTGCAGCCCCGTTAGAGGTCGGAGCTGTGGACGGATTTGTACCGGGTGATAATGAGGTCCAACGGCTCCAGCACGACCTCGGCATGAAGCGAGATTTACCTTGCAGAAAAAACCCTCCCACGCAGCCCGTTACCTCAACAGCTGCGAGACTGGATGATACTAAGGATCTAGAAAAATCGTACTTCTGTGGCCTTATTTATATGACTGTATATATTTATATGGCCTGCCATCCACAACTCTGAACTTTGGTTCACTCCTAACCTTGCCCACCAGTCACCAGTAAAAATATACACTCACTCTTTAGTGCTGAACTGCTAATGAGAGCTAGTGGTCTGTCTTTAAAAAAAAGAAAAAAATGAAATGGATGAGACTTGTTAACATATTTAGAAGTATGCGCTGGGTTTAGTTCCATGTTGGAATAACTAGTGTAAACAGAGCACAGCCTGAAGTATTTTAATTTGTGTGTTTAAAGTTACACTCACTGTGTCTGTAAGATGGATTTGGAAATTGAAGATTTAATACTGGAACGTTTCCCTAAAAATAAATATTTGGGGCCCAATAACTTATTAAAAACAGGGCGCTACTTTAATAATTTTAGTAAACTCAGTGCCTAAAGCAATTTATTTGTTGTACCATATAAAATGGTTGAGGGAACTGTATCTGGATAATGAATACTGATTTAAAAGCTGTGTAATTATGAAACCATGATATCCCCACCGGTCTGAACTCATACCCAAAACATTGAAAATAACCATTTTGTTTTATAAGCGTAAGAATGCACTCTGGGGTGTAGTTCGTATAGTGTACACACTTATTGAATGCTTGAAGCATTTAGCTTTTCACCTATTTCTTCACAGCGTATTTGAAGCGTATGTATGCCAGGAGCAGGCAGTTTTTCCAGCGTCGTTTTGTGTGCCACCGGTGTGGCTGTCCCTCGGCGCGCGCGCGTGCTGCCGGGTGGAGGGGCCGCGAGGACTCGCGAGTCGGGCACGTGGAGGAGTGTTTCTGTTTACGTGCCCGTGCTGTGCCCCGCTGAGCCTGGGTTTCGTGTCTGCTGCGTCGCGGAGGGCCGGGCCGGGCCGCCCAGCGCCGCGGGGCCGGTCCCCGGCGCCAGGCCCGGCTCGTCCCAGCTGGCCGCTTGCACCTTACGGGCAGGGAGCCGCGGGCGAGCGGCCGCAGGCGGGCGGCCCCGGCTCCGCTCCTCCTCCAGCTCTGTATTTCTCACCTGCTGAGCGTTTTCACAGGTCGCGGCCGCCGATCGCAGCGGGGAGGGTAGCTGGCAGCCGGGAGCGGCGGCAGCGGTATCCGCAGTCCTGCGGCCGTTCGGACGTTGTCTCCGGTGCCGCTGTGGCCGCCGCTGCTGGGAAAGCCTGCCGGCGCTGGTGGCCGTTCGCGCAGCTCCCTAGAAACCTTGTGGCATCCGAGTGCCTTCGGCACAACGCAGGAGGAGCCTCGTGATGTCCGGTGTCTCCGTACCCGGTCCGCAAGACGCTTTATTCAGTATTGCCTGCCTTTGCCGATTCAGCCGACTACTCCATCCAGCCTCTCAAAGCTTTGACTTCTTTCCCTCTCTCCTCCCTTCCCTCTCTACATTTTTGGCACAACTCATCTTTCAACCCAAAGAAATTGCCCTCAGTCAGTGATGGTAGGATGCCTTTGCTCGTTGCATCTACCGTGTCTTCACTGGCTATTTCTTTCGCCTCCTGTGTTGCTATCGGTTTGGCTGCAATCTGCCAGACGACCAGCAAGGGCAGCCAACAATTTAAATAAGAGTCAAGGGGAGCCTTACGTTTCAGAGAGATTTTGTTTTATTTAGGTCATTCTGCACTCAACAGTGCTCAAATGTGGGGAAAGTGATAATGTGTTCAAGTCTTTTGATTCAATTTTCAATCGTTTCACTTACGCTTAGACTTTCTGAGGCAGCAATAGGAAATATAAGCATAATCTGATTTTATATAGACATACTATATACATGAATATATTGTACAATACATGGTTATATACATTGATGTAGGTGTACACCATTTATGTCTTTCATATAGGTATATGTTGTCTGTAGCTTTTAATTGTTAGGAAATTTAGGAATTGTTAGGAGAAAGAGTAGTCTTGGCTGGTGTAGGGGAATGTTATGGTTTCATGTTCATATTTTTGCATTTTTGTGACTTGGATAAAAGCTCAGCATGTTGCAATTTGACTTGAACAAAGTTGGAAAAGACTCTGTCAAGCATTCTGTGAAAAGCAGATTTTGTTAGTGTGAGTGCCAATGATTAGATACTTTTCAACACTTGATTTTTTTTTTTTCAGAGATTAAAGCAAAGCTTCCAGAAAAGTATTCTGCTCATGGACCTCAGATCGTCAGCATTCGCCGAGTCTACATTCAAACGAGGCAAGAGAAGCGCATTAATTTTACGATCGGAAGCCGAGCCTACTTACTTCCAAAAACATCTGTTGTAATTAAGTGCCCTGTACGGAGGTTCCAGAAATCACTTATCCGGTGGGAGAAGGATGGGCAACACTTACAAAACTCTAAAAGACTTGGCATCACGAAGTCAGGTTCACTGAAAATACATAGTCTTGAAGCTACTGACATTGGGGTATACCGGTGTATTGCAGGCTCTGTACACGAAACATTTGTTCTCAAACTTATTGGTGCCGATAACAGATTAATAGAGCCACCAAACCTTAGAAAATATGCCAGTGAGAACGGTAATGCAGACCACAATGAGGCTAACAGCTTTGGAGCCAAGTGGCATAAAATGAGCAAAATGTGGCAAATGTGGAGTAAGAAGAACGAGCTCTATCTGGGTGACAGGCAAGTAAATGACCAACCGTTTCTGAGAAATCTTGAAACCTTTGGGAGCAATTCAGCAGAAGAATTCAGCTCTCGTGAATTCAAGAACAGACGGCTGGAAGCAGCGGTTCTTCAAGGCGCCTACAGCATGGACACGGTGCAGTTTGAAGAGCTGATAAGGAACATGAGTCAACTCATTGAAACTGGAGAAGTCACTGATGACCTGGCGTCCCAGCTCATTTATCAATTAGTTGCTGAATTAGCCAGGCCTCCACAGCCAACCACCGAAAAATGGCAGGGGGCCCAGGATGAGAAATTTGCCACAAAACTCGCAGGCAAATTTCCAAATGAATCAGAACGTTTCAGCACAAAACCTGTCAATAAGTTAATGTTTGACCAGAAGATTCCGGTTATTATGAGGCAAAAGCAAATTCCTGGAGTTTCCTTTAACAGAACAGTAACAGTACGAATTGGAAATACAGTTTTTCTGACCAAGAGTACTCGTACTGTCAATCTACTGTGTGAAACAGCTGGTACTAGTGAAGGGAAATATACTTGGACAAAAGATGGTGAGACATTAAAATCCTCTGACAAGTAAGTAAATATGTTTTCCTTTATTTTTAAATGACTTATTATGTCACCAACAACTGTTAAAATCCACCCTGCTGTGCAATATTAGAACACATACAGTTGCAAGAATGACGTATGTGTGAACACTGCCTTCCATCTTTTTATTTAAATAATTTTATTTTTGTTTCAAATGTCTGCCACGTTGTTTTGCTCTACCAATGTCCAAGTATACAGCCATTTCCACATTATTACATGGAAAGAGTGATCTTTGCATTAAGTGAAATGCTCTGGATAGCCTAAGTGTGTATTTTGTGGTCCACCTTGCTCATATCAGGTAATTAATATAATTTAATTTGATATGAATTTGTTTATTACCTGATATGAGCAAGGTATATTGCCTATTGGATTTGTTTTGTTTCATATACCACATATAGTGAGATCATTAAAAACTTCTACTATGCTAGAGATAAAAATCAATCTTACTTACTCCTCTTTTTATAGAAAGAAAATGCCATTGGTAACTTCACCATCCTTAAAAAAGAGGATAATTTCTAAGTATACCTGTAGCTGCACAACTTCAATTTAAAAAGCAAAAATGAATTTTTATGGCTTTTTAATACTTCTTAACTTCCAGACATTTCTGTTGAAGTAGGTGAAATACTAAAATAGCAAAGGACCTATGTTACTACCTCAGCTATACCTGAAGAAAAGTAGAGCAAGACTGTGTGATATTCAGATATTTGCTCAAAACTAAGCAAAGAGACTGACTTTTACTTCAGTGCTGATAACGTAGAAGCTCACCTGATAAGATTAACATTAACTTTGTGTGTGAGCCTCTTGGGATTATAGCTCGCTCTTGAGTAATGAAAAAAATGATTCTAAAATGATAAAGGCATTTTTGGATATTTCTCAACATACTTAACTGATTAACCCCACTGCCAAGAAAAATATATTTCTGCAGAGCTATCAATTAAAGCAAAGACAGCAAAACTAAGCCACTTCTAAAAGTGAAAATATTTTTAGAAACATGTAGCTCCTACTAGTTGTGTTTATTTTGTGAACTACATGTAATTTCCCATTGATTTCTTGCAACTGATATTTTCATTTTTGGGGAGGGGATGATATTTTGTTTATTTTTGAGTATCTTTTTGATTCCTAGTGCTTACTTTCATAAATTGCCTTCATTTTAGCCCAGATTGGCATTCTTGCACTTCAGGGCTATTTTGGCAAGTAGTTTTCCTTTTCCTACATTTTTTGCAGTAACACTTCTTATGCACACACACGCATATATATATTTATATATATTTTTATATATATACCTGCGCAAAAGCCAATGACACGAATAATATTACATCTGAAAAAATGCGAGGAGATGACCATTTTGTGTATCTGTTAAGTTTGTGAAAGAAGGCTGTGTGTTCTTCATGCATGAGAAGGCTTGTTTTGTTGGGGATCATGTATTTTTAATATGTTTTTGTATATCTCTTTCTTTTGTATATGTACTCAGTGTGGGAGAATGCCAGATCCACAGTTTTTTTTGGACATAACTAGTCTATGCCTGAGAAAAGTAACAAGGGAGAAAAGCACGACACATCCAGGGTGCTGTTTTCAGCCTCTTCCCCAGCCGGCGATGCTCTCTCTTGTCCTGCCACTGAGATGGCAGGCAAGTTAGGCAAGGTTTAATAGTAACAACAAAAAATCTCGAACTACACTAATTGGAAGTCAGATTAGCTCTTACATTTGCAAATTCTCTAATCCTGCTGAAAATCAATCTTGCTCTGGAGAAACGAATCTTTTGCCAACACCTTTAATTGTGATAGTCTGATTTCTTCACACTGTTGTTCCCGGGGGATTCTGGTTTATAGTAGCAAACTAACTGTACTCCAAAGTGCTGCAAATAGGACACAGTTTTTGGGGAAAAGGACTTTTCTGAAAGATCCTTCTGTATGTGAATCCTTATTGCTTCCCCCTCACCACCAAAGAGCAGACAGATGGTTATTCCATGCACTGGTCTAGATTAGTAAACACCTAAAAAGCAGTTTTGCTGCTCTACCTGTAAACCCTTGTAAGAAGACCCATTACAGCTGGGCCTCTCCCAGGACAGTAACCCTTGTCTTTTCTTGAAGGGTTATCCTAGACACCATTGGAAAAGTGCAGATTCAGAATCCTACTCGGAGGGAACTTGGTACCTATGGATGCCTGTTTGCTAATGACTTTGGTTTTGATATGGAAACATCTTTGCTGTTACGGGCAGGTAAGACTGTGGCATGCGTGGGATCAGGCATGTATTTTTTCATTCAAGCACCCAACCCCACTGCAATGTGAAATGATTGGCAATCCATGCAATTCTGCCCAAGTTAAGAGGTAGCAGAAAGACCTTGTTGTTGCTCTAAAACCAAGCAGGTGTGAACAGAGTCTGTTTAACCCACCTGCATTTTCTGGCTACTTCTTTGCAGACTGAATTCTGTTTCAAACATAACGAACTTAAACACATGGTCTGTATTTAAAAGCCAAAAAAAGCTCTTAAATCTGATTATTCCTTTCTTTTAATTTAAAGAGGTTCCTGTCATTTTCTCCTCCTTCTTAAACGTTACAAATCGGGAAGCCAGCGATCTTTCTGTAGTTGTCGGAGGTACGATCATGGCAAGAGTTGGAGCAAATATTGTGGTTGAATGTCCAGTAAAAGGTAAGCAAGAACTCTACTGACATTCCTTGTAATTTTGGAATATGAAGTTTACCGTATGCCTTGAAAAAAGTAGCCAGCAAAAGCAGTGAATCATTAATCATTAGTCATTTTTATTAGCCATGTCACCTCACGAGCCCCATTTTTCTTCTGTCTGTCACTTTAATTTATACACACGTGTATGTGTTCAAACAGGCTGTCCTTTAAAAGTACTTTTCTTTCCAGAGGCTCCGCTGTGGAGCGTAAAGCCCACCAAAGCGAATGATTATCTTGCTGCAATAGCAAGCACAGCCAGCTGACTTGCTCATCAGAGAACTTTCCTTATCCCTATTTGAGATGCACATATGTCTAGACTATTGTTAAAACTGAAAATGAAATCTCCAGCCACAACTTAATAGAACTTTAAACCTGACAGTGAAGTAAACTTACCTTTTAGAGCCATCAGTCTGCAGCTGCAGTAAGGAAACAAAGAGAAGTGCCGAGCCGCGAGAGTCTGTAGATATTGTCTAGCTCAACATCTGTGGAGCAGCTCTTAGGTTGATCAGAAGCTACATGTCTTAAGCAGTTCAACATTTCCTTTTATTTTCTAGTTTTTTGTATGGATAAGGTAGGTATTTTACTTTTAATCCCATCATTACTGTTTTTTAAGTTTAAATCATAATATTTAATTCGCAGTGGTAATATTCTGCCAAATATTTAATGAAGTGAAGGTCAGCCTTTTATGCCTTATTGAAGCAGTTGCGTGAAAGAGCTAGAAACAGTGAACACTGCAACTGGAATTGTCCAAGAAGTCTGTGTACCATTTACATTTGTATTGCTGGGGGGATATTTTAGAAAGAGGGTGTTGATATTAACCCAAAATAGTGATAGAAATGTACACATGCAAATAGCTCTGCATACAATAGTGGCGCCAGGCTGACATACATTAGGACATGTGGCTCTGCTATTTGCTGTTGTACCAAGGCTAATTCTTTGATGAAGTAATATTTTCCAATGATAGTTTGGCAACTCTATGTACAACTGACCTACATCGCAGATTTAGCAGAGAGTTAACGTCATACTGTTAATATTAATATTGTTAGGATGGGTGAGCAGTTAGCAATTTTAAATATAAATTAGTATTTTCACATGGGACTGTAGACTTCCAAGTGCTTTAGAACTGTGTATGTTAGTGAGCCAAATTTCAGTTATGCTTAGACAGCAGTGTTGACTTAGAAAATGATTTATCTAATTGCTTTACTTCCTGTCATTGCCAAGGAAGCAAGTATTACTGTTTGTGAATAAAACAGAGCTTGTATGTTTTAAAATTTCACTTAGTCTAGAAGCATAAAAACTTATGAAATGATGTAAGCACACTTTTTCTGTTTTCCTTCCTTCATCAAGAATAATATGCAACTGACTTTAGTTCCAGAAGATTGAGCTTAATAGTACTTTATGCTAATATGTTTATCTAATAGGGTGGGATGCAAATGTTTGTCAGAGTTTGCTGTGTAGTAAAATGAGAGCTTTGCTGTGAATACTGGTAAAACATGTTGTGACATTGTTGGACGTGCAAGAGCTTGATTTCTGAAAAAGTGAGTCAGAAAAAGTATTAGTGTTTTGATGTACTCTAAAAGTTCTCTTCCTGTGAGCAGGGACCTGAGTCTGCTAGAGTCCTGGTTTTGCTCATTTTTTCTCTTCGTTAGGTATGTTGATTTACAGTAATAGTCTCCTATTTTTCTGGAGTAATAGCCCACTGTAAATCCTTACAATGAATATTTTGATTAAAAATACCATTAGACAGCCACGTAATGTGACTCTGTAGACCAGCTGAGGACCTCTTATGTCTGTAGGTGATGTTGGGACCACCTCTTAAGTGATGTTAAGACTGTAACTTCAAAGTGGCTGTAGGAGAGATTCCTTCTCTTAGTGGCAGGGAGGTCTGGACTAGATCTAGAGCACCTTTTCTTCACTGCCCTGTCCTCTGAATATGCAGAAAGGAGGGTGTGTTTTCTCTTCAGATAACAGCTTCTCTCCCTATTGTAAGCAAAGTATTGCTCTATAAGGCTATGCTGTTCGTCGTGTTTTGATACATCTATATTCAGGATCCATTGGCAAAGACCTTACTCATGCAAATTTTCCAGTGATGTCAAGCAGACATATCTGAGCTGTTGGACTCTTGCTAGCCAACCAAACAATCGTGCGTAAGAACAACCTCCCAATGAACGTGGTTTCTATGTGCGTGAAGAATCTTAGTGCCACGCCACTAGCAGAATTCTTAAATTACTTTTGAACTTCTTGGCTGCAATGATTTCTGAGGTTTTTTTCTGTAGGTTGAATAACCTATAATCCTTATTTATAGCTGTTCAAATCATGGTTTTCTTTATGAATAAATCTACCTCTGGAGTTCTGCATTTTGTGTCTAACACTGCAGACTCTATTCAAGATTTTTCTCTCTGAAATGTATATGGAAATCGTGTATATATGCAAAAATGGTAAGTCATGGTTCATTTAGGAGCACATCATGAGTGGAAGAGCTGGGAGCAGGAGCAGCCCACCCAACAAACTGGCAAAGACTATTGTGAGAGGTAGAGAGGAGGTGATGTTGTAGGGAAAGATTTACTTTTCAGCCTCCTCTAATGGCCAGCTAATGGCTGTACAATGCAGCCTTTAGTTATTCATAGCCAAGAAGAGACCCAAATGTATTGCACTTAAGGGGCTCTGGGTTCGTTAGGCCACTTTATGTCCTTTACGTTAAAACCATCAAACAAGAAAGTTTAATATTACATGCAAAGTTAGCCAGCTGAGCAAAGTTTTTTTTCTTGTTTTGTTGTTACTAATTTGGTTTCTTTTGTCCTTTTGAAAGACTCTCTCACATATCCTAAAACTCACAGTTAGATAGCAATATTTAGATACGCTATAGAGCAGTGTATCCTAATAAATAACAGAACATCAAGGCAAGAGTTAAGAAAATTATTTCAACTAAATTGCTGAAACCTATTTCATATATCTCTCTTTTCTTTTTAATTTATAATAAAAATATATTTCCACTAATTATAATAAATTAACTTTTATAGGTCCCACACGAGTGTATGATAGAAAATATTCATAACGTTCTCGACAGATTCATATTCCATTCTTACAGCCAGCAGCATTTCAATCAACACACATGGTATAAATATCAATACTGATTGCTCCAAATTGCTCTTGGATAACATTTATTGTATTTGCAGAAAAGATCTTCTTGTGATTATTACTAAAATAAACTAAAACTGTCAGACTCCATTTATTGTGAAACCTTGAGAGTTCTTAGTTGAAGTAGGAAAAAAGAAAAAAAAATACTTATAAAATGTGCATTGTATGCCGCCTGCTGGTGAGAGACTGGAAAAGAAATACACTTATTTGAGATAATATTATATACACATTATATTTCATCTCTGAAATATATTGAATTAAAGACTTTTAAGAGTAAAAACTTCATCCAAATTCTGCATACTAATGAACATACTTTGGCTCTCTAAGAATAACATCGATAAAAATTTGGTGGGAGGTATACAAGGCCTGTTGAATCGCAGTCATCTTTCTGCAAACATTTCACAAAGATAGACCTGCTCCTTGCTGTCAGTACTGGAACTTGAAGCACGTCTGGATAAATCAGCAGTTTGATTTTTCCATCTGCTCCTTCATTTACCCACACTGATCCAAATGCAACTTTGATGCTGTCCTTTGTCTTCTATGTTTAACCCCTCAGAAGTCATCTCAGTGAAGAAAAATAGCAATTAAATACATAGGATTCTGGATCTTAATTTCTTTTAGATTTTCTAATGTGCCACTAAAAATAATTAATGAGATATATAGGGGTAAGTACAGCTTTGTTTCATGAGGAAGGGTTGATGTATGCTTATACTCTTCATAATGGCAAAAATCTTTTGTTCTTAAGCCTCTCCTTGCTATAAGAGCATCTCCGTTGGTGTTTTAGTTTGGATCAGGTGAAACCTTTGAAGTAAATCTTACCCCATTTAATTGCGCTTTAGTTTGTATCTTGCAACAGTCTCAGAGCCTGAAAACTGAATCCCTTTTGCGTGAAACTAAACTGAACAGTGCACCTGGGAGTGCACCTACTACCTCCAAATGCGAATGGGCAGCGAGTCCCAGGGGCCAGGTTAGAGCCAAGCAGTGCAGAGCGACCCTCACCCAAACACGTCACGCGTGTGTTGGGTCCTTCGTACCTGCTCTCTCTCTTCCCGACCCCATCCCTGATGCCCTCCCGGCTTGCTAATGTACATGTAGCCTGGGCCGCCTGTGGGGAAAAAAACCCACGAATTGTAACTGCTCACACCGCTGCTTTTCTGGTTTGTGTTCTTCCCCTTCTCTCCAAGCTTTCCTTACTGACAAAGAGGTCAGACTCCTATTTCAGGAGGCGTTAATGTGGATTTTGTTAGGGAAAGGCAAAATTTCAGAAATCCATTAGTCTGGTTGGGAACGCTCAGCAGGTATGGGGGTGTTCCTTTCATCTCTGCTTGGGTTTTCAAAAAGCTGTTAGAGAGTCCCTAGGCAAAGCTGAAGAAAACTCTCACAGTGTAAAAGAAGAGGTGACTTTGTTAGTTAGTACCTGATTAAATAATAGGCAGTAAATGGAAGGAAGAAGTTGTCGAATTTTTCAGCAGAGGAAAATTACCAGTAAGGTGCCTCAAGACTGTTCCAGGATTCGAGATTTTCAATATATTTATGAAAGTTCTGAAACAAAATTTGAACAGTTACTTAACGAAAACTGTGAAAAGTCAAGGAAAATAAATGCTAATAAATCTTAAGTTAGATGCAAAGAGCTGCAGCAGGATCACACAAATAGCATTTAATTGTTAAATTGAGGTAAACAGTATTCAGAGTTGATAAGTGCAGCCTAAACGTACAGGTAGAAAAAGTAACTTTAAATATAGACATGTGCACATAGTGATGGACTGGACTTGGAAGAACTGTCACTCAAAGGAAGGTTTGTGGAGCTGTGGTGGTTAGTGCTCTGGGGACCTTGGCTTCCTCCTGCGTGGTGGCTGTAAAGGGAAATCAGGGCTACTGACAGATGAACTGACAAGAAAAAGTATAATTTGGCTATTGTATAACCCCCGGGGCATCTTGTTTGCAGTTCTGATCACCCCTTCTCAAAAGGATGTAGCAGTGCTAGAAAAGGTAGAAGAGAAACATAAGAAAAAATAACAAGCATGATGGTCCAATTGCCATCTCTGGTTTAGGCAGTCACTGGGGAATGGTCAGTTCATAAATGCCGTGATTTTAATGCTCTTTCCTTACACATCCCCAGCTGCCCATTACTGGACACACAATGCTGCATTAGATGGACTTCAGGTCTGATTAAGAATGGCAATTCCTGTATAGTTCTTTTAATTTCTGATAAAATTATATTTTCCAAGTCCTGGATTATATATCTGCTTCAAGTCCTTGATTATGTGTCTTCTCCAAGACCATGAATGTCTAGGTCCTTGGTGATATAGCCGTGGCTATTCAATTTGAATGAAAGTGTGATTTCTAACCGGCTGGGCAGAGCTGTCTCCGATAATATTGGTGAGTTGTGGGATTGCCCTGAGGTTCACCAGCCATACCCATGTTGGAGATAGAGAGTTTAGCCTAGCAGTTATTTCTGAGGTCTTACTCGATTCAGCCCTCCTATATAGATATCTAAACAGAGTTGCCTAATCTTAAATGCCATTTTATTGAAAAATCTTAGCCCTAAACTCCTGCGGTTCTTTGAGCTGACAGAGAGCTAAAGAGGACCTGGCAGAGCTGTAGCAAAGGTGGGATGAGTAGGGCCCCTTTGAGGTCGTTGCCAGACACCAGTAAATATACCTAAAATCTGCCAGCTGCTGTGCCTGCTTAGCAAGGGGGGCTGTCGCCTGGCTGGGAGGAAGAGGCAGAGGGAATAGCTTTGAGAGACTGGGGGACAAGGAGGCAGGATCAGGGGCGGGTTGGAGGATCTCGCCGAGTGCCAAAACGTCTCCCGCCGGCTCTCAGTTCAGGTCTACTATTCCCTGTGAAGCTGGCAAGATTTGTGCAGGTAATTTCGCTACAGCATAGTCTAGGCTCTTTAAAGTTCACTGGGAGTTGATTTGCTCAAGCATAATTCACATAAATATAAAGGAATTTTGTGATTTCTGCTGGAGAAAATAGGAAAATATATCAGTTGAAGAAATTGTATGGTAAGTTATGCTAATTCTATGTTAGAGAGCGTAGGAAAAGTAACGTTCAGAGGATGTTCATTGTATACACTACTGACCCAGAATCATTTCCTCTGAAAAATGACATGCAAAGCTGGCCTCTAAAGTTAGGTAAACTTTGCTAAAACTGTAGCAAAATGTGATTTTTGCCAGCACAGTTCTGCCTTGCTCTTGAATGGGAAATACAGGATACTTTATGAGATTCTACAAAGCTGGGGGGAAAATTTCTGAAGACATTTCCAATGTTTTAGAGCAACTAGCTAGTAGGCCAAGATTTTTATAGTGTGTAATATTTCATAGGGCTTTCAAGGTTGGAGGAAATTTGTTTTTGAACACTGAATATTTTAAGGGCACCCTACAGTGCAGATTCTTTTTTTTTTCCTTTTCTTTTCTTTTTTTTAAAAAAAGTTTTTAAGCATGTGTTTCACAGTCCCATCCGGAGCTGGATTTTCTTTCCATAACATTTTCTGTCCCAGGGCCATTCATGGTGGAAAATGACTTTTTTCATGGAACATTGAGTATTTTAGAGCTGCTCCAGTGCTAGTGGAAAATAACCTGTGTTTGAGGTCAGAAAAATAGATTAAACTAATTTTAAAAGTTTTATAGCTACTTAGGTCTGTGGTAGAACTTTTTAACATCACAGGATTTGGATCCATTGCAAGATCAAAATTCTGATTTTTTTAAGGGTTTTTTTAAGGCTAATAAGGCCCCAGTTCAGTATCACGTCTTTGTTCATGAAGCACAATTATAGTAATGTCTAATTTTACGTGTGTATTTAATAACATTGTCTAATAGGGATGGATTTAATCATGTGCTTAAGTGCTTTCCTGACTTGAAGCCATAGGATATGACTGTTTCATTCTGCTACTTGCTGAAGTCAGTGACGAATCTCCTGTTTGAATCCCTGGGATCTAAATTGCATTGAGGGTTTCTGAACCTCTGGCAGTTTGTGTGAATAGATACCTTTGGGCTCATCCTCAGCTGCATCTGAGTGGAGGTGGGGTATGAGGCAAAGACAGATGGCTGTGAGCCATTTCTTACCTCTTCTCTTTTTGACCTGGCTGGGGATCAAACCAGGAACTTTTCTGCTTGAAAGTAATATATTCTTGGATGTAGATAGGGAATGACTTCCTTCCAGGATTGCACACTGGAAATATACTTTTTTTTTTTTTTCCCTGAAGAGAAGGTCTAGGAACTGATTCGAAAATTATTTGGTGTCTTCTGACCCATATGGATAGAAGCCATTTTGCAGAAGAAGCTTTTGTAGATGTGTTAAATTTGGACAGTAAGATAAAAGGAAAGATGCATTTTAAAACTGTCCCAGAAAGGACAACAACAGTAATAGAAATGTGTTTGAGTCAGAAGAACAGGGGCAGAAAAATATAGCAGTGAGAAGGAAGTGTTTTTAAAATTCAATGTAATTAGCTGTTAAACATTTCTTTTAGAAATCCAGAACACATATTTCTTATCTAACCGGTCTTCTCTACACAATCCTGTAATTGAAGAGGGAGTGAATGTTACTTTTGTCCATGTAAATTCCCAGGGTAAATCAGTCTTTGTGCAAAGGAGAGTTAAGCATTTGCAGTAAAATTCAGCCCTATGCAGAGGGTGAAGTACCCATCAAGTCCTGCTTATGCCTCTAAGCCTAAGTATAATAGTATAAGGAAACACTTATCGCATGGTTTGGCCTCTTCTAACTTAGCTTAATTTTTCTTCAGAAAAGAAACCCTAATATTTATAAAACTTTTACGACTTGATTGACATGAATAATAAAGATAAAGCAAGTTTTAGACCTTAGCTGTTTTGCCTAGGAAAAACAGCTTTTTTGCATTTTAATGGCATGCTTTGACATATCCTGCAGTTTTTTGTGTAGCTAAATCAGTGCTATTCACAGTAGTACTGAGAGTCTTGTCACGAGAGGAATGTGAGAGTTGTGTACCTTGCCCTCTTTCTCACAAGAGCTGATGGATGATATTTAACTCAGTGCACAGCCCTGCATGCCAGCAGGGAAGCAAATCTTATCTCAGGAGTAGTAAATGTGGGGCCTAATTTCTAAAGGGAAAGTATTGAAAAGCTGCTGATGGAAGCTTATGCTACAGAAACATATAAATAATGGTAATTGCATGTTGGGGTTACGATGTGAGCTATGTTATGAGAAGGGGTTTTAAGCAAAGCACCGGTAAGCACAGAGACTGTTAAAAAGGTAAATGCACACCTAAAAATAGTTTTGCTTGAGTATCTTCCAACAGTAAGAGTTTCTCCTGATAGGAATTCCAAAAATGACAGTATGCCCAAGAACTCAGTGTCTTTTGTGAGAGTTATGGCAGAAAAGGAGTTTTGACTGGCCCCATAAACATGCAGATAAGCTGAAGCTGTCCCAGAGCACTTGCAGCATACCTACTGCTTCACCCAAGCATGCAAAGGAGCTGGGCTATAAGGGATGACTACATTCTTCTCCTGTCTGTTTTATTTCTTTAATCCATTTATTGGGTGTGTATCAGTGAATGTGACAGTAGAAGACAATAAAAACTTGTTTCTGGCCCAATACTGTGCTGCGCCTCTCTGGATGCACAACTCAAGCCTTTGTATCTCCTTTGTGCTCTTCAATTTGGAGTTCCCTTGAAAGACCGGCTTAGAGGCCCCCTATTTCTAGCACGCAGCTATGTCTTGTATATGTATAGATTTAACTAATAATTTTTAAATAGATTTTCTTTCTACTTTTTCTGCAACTGACAGCACCCTTAAGATAATTTAGGTGGATTCATTGTGCATTTCCATTGGACTGGCTACTGCACTGCCAGGCACAGCTCTGTCCGCGTTTCTGCTCCTTAGACCTGTTTGTTTATTCATTTTATTCACTTGAGAAATGGCCTGATTTACTTTCTAGTGTGCGTGGTACTGCTTGATTTCCCTCCACTCGCACCCCAAAGAGAATTGTATGGAGGTCCTTGAGGCAGAAGGAGGAATTACTTGTTAGTAATTTAATTTGACTTAAGGATGTGTGTGACAGATACTCTAGTTTTGAACTTAAAATGAGAGTCAAAGCTGTTCTGCAGATTTCTTCTGCAAACTGAGCTCCAGTCCAGGTTTTAAAAAGGTTGTACTTGTCTCTGAATGACACACGAGAAGAGTAGAGACACAGCAGTTTTTCAGGGATAAACTCTCGGATGCAGACCAAGTTTGGAAGGAAGAAATATTTTAAGTTAAATCCCAGGAATGAGATACATTTCTGAATGCTTTGCTGAGAGCAGAGTGAGGACTCTGTATCAAGGGAGGAGGTTGAGCTGAAGTTTGACAGAGGCCCAGGTCAAGAGCTTAAATTTGAACCTTTCCAAACATTTTAATGTTTTTGTGATTTGAGGAAACTGAGTTTTGAATCTTTTGACCTCAGTCCCATCCCACTTTGCTGCTTCTGGCCTATTTTTGGCTCTAATTGGCCTGCAGGATTTTGGTGCCACTGAGGGTAGTCTGGCTGCAAACCTAAGCCTTAGATTAAAACTGCTCAGCATCCTCACAACACCTCCTCAACTCATCTGTACAGTAAGTATAGATCCCTGAAAGGCCATGGAAAATACACTGTAAAGGAAAAACGTGTCTGAGAATGACATATTGCAGCCAGAAAGCTGGGATATAATGAAAAAAAAGACCCTTAAAACAAGACCTCTTCCTAATTCCAAAAGGAATTTTCAAAGTGTTATAAAGCTTCTTCTGGAAACTTGAAGGACAGCCTCGTTTTTGGACCCTCATGCACTCTGCAGATCTGCACTTTGTTTTGTGCAGTTTTATTCAGTAAAACGTAACCTTGTAAGCATGAAAGCACTGGACAGTTGCTAGATTGTCCAGGACAGAATCTGTGATCATGCAGGAGAGTTTCTCTCCACTGTCTTTCTAGACAAAATGGCATGGGGAGCTTTTTCTTTCAGTGAAATAATAGAATCCAAAAAATATATCTGGTTCTTATTACAGTAAAGGAAAAAAAACTTGAGGTGTGCATTGAAAGTGCTAAGCCAGTGATTGAAATGTTAAAGTTGTTCCTAAAGGCTATTCCACATCATGAAGACATCATCTGTAAAGTAATACCCTATGATGATCTGTAAGGAAAGGAGACCGAATTAGCATTCAATATGGCTGAAATTTCCATGTGTCCCATGTTCAGGTGAGGTCCTGTCATGGATCCCCTTCTGATAGTCTTCAGTGACCTGATGTATTTAGACAAGAAAAAAGAATTCAGGCGCAAGACATTTTAATTACTCTGAGTTGTCCCGTGCTGATTTGTTTACCTCTGTGGCTAGTCATTGTGCCAGATACGTCAGAACTACCGAGTGATTTATTTAGGATTTTGGAGCTTTGGAAGAGCACTTCTGCTGCGGCAGCTCAAGTAGCATGCAAGCACTAAGTATCCAACTTGCCAATCTGCCAACTTCCAAAATATCCTCTTAAAGGCAAATATTTGAGGGGGAATGGCGGGGGGGAAGCAGCAGTCAAAGCCATCCCACAGAGGTAATACTGTGCTCTTTCAAAAATAATCTAATTAAAACTAAAAATCCAAAGTCATTAATAGATTAAAATTTAGAATTATGAGTTATCTGCAAATACTGAATTTCTCAGAGTTCCAACTTACAGTAGGAAAGATGATAGCTTTCTATAACACAATAAGGGAGTGTTAAACAACTAATCCCCTACTTTAGTTGTTAATAGCTCTTTCTGTTCCTTCACAGAGTGTTGCTACAATTTGTCTTAATGGCATCTGCTATCTGGAGAAGTCTTCATGGTTCCTTTGGGGGCAGAAATTGGCCCCATATATTTTTTAAATTCAGTGATAAATACATCCTTTTTCTTCAAGAGAAACATTGCACCTCAATTTCTTTTTCTGCTTTGTTTTAGTTAGAATAATCACAGAATGTAATATTTATTCACTCCATATATTCTGGGCTGCAGGTTCACTGAAAAGATGCTGTGCAGATCTCCACGGGAGTTGGTCTAGCCTGGGGCTGAGTCTCACTTTTTTCGGTACAGAGACGCATGATTGCGTTGCATTGCTTTTGAATAACTGGCAGCAGTTTTTAAAGCTGTTCTATGAGCTTGCCCTACAGTGCTTAACCTTTGATCTCTGCAGGATGCTGAACTGTTAATAGAGCTAACAACTGAGAAGTTTTGTTGTGAGTGGAAAAAGTACTCATTTAGCTGCAGTGTTGTTATTTTAACTTACAGTATTGGTGAAAGGACAAAGAAACTTACAGTTCTTAGATATGGTAGCAGTTGGCAATATAAAACCTACGGTTTATCTCATTCAGTAAGTATTTTAATTATTTGCATTTTAAAGGTGTTCCTCAACCAAATGTAACATGGTTTAAGAAGAAAGATGTGCTGCAAATCAATTCTTCCTTGCTTTTGAATGGGTCTTTATTTCTGAGGAATGTTTCGTATGAAGATGCAGGAGCGTATACTTGCACAGCAACTAATGCTCTTGGAAAAGCAGAGGCCACATCTGTTCTCCACCTAACTGGTAGGTGCCACTTTGATTATGAAGTTTTACCAATGAACTACTTGAGGAGATATTTTACACTTTATTATAAACTTGGAATTTTTTATTGCATCTCACTCCTTGGGATTTGTTCTCTATTTCATGTTTCCTGTAGTAATGCATCTAGATATTGAAGGTTTGATTTGTGACTTCTTCAAATGGTGCTCTGTCTTCCTGCTTCTAGGCAATAAACGTCAGCCCTTAAATAATGAGACACATTAGAAAACTAGTCCACTGTCATATTACGTTGTGCCCTGTGTTTTATCTAGGGAAACAGGGCAGGCTTGAGTTATTCAGAAAAATCTACAGGGAAATGCAATGAAAAAAAAACAAAAAAAATTTTTTTTTTATTATAGAGGCTGGTAAAACATAGAGACATGAAAGACAAAAAAGTCTGAATATCTACTGCTAACTCTAAAACAAGAAAACTTAAACAAAAACTCTTGTTTAACGACTCTCTCATAAGTAGATTAATAATGTAATACTGTATAATACAATCATGCCTTGCAAATAGCTCCAATGAATGGATCATTCAGCTCTAGAGATCACCATTTTGATGTACAGAGTACAATGCAGTTATATGCAGCAAATTCTGCTACAAAGCTTTCTTCTTAAGCACACGTGTGGGGTAGGTTGTAGAAGTTTGGATCTATTGGCCGAGAAAGATGTACTGAAGACACAATCATGCTGTCCTCTGTGCAAGGATGAGTATCAAATGAAGCAGCCTTCTTAGTTTCAGTTTCCCTGGACTAGGTCAAAACTTCAGATGTTCCAGAGAGGAACTAGTGTGACTGGAAGATTGCTCACAGGAGTCTGAACTTCATTTCTAGTCCTAATCACATGACACCAAAAATAAATCTAGATTTTAAAAAATAAATCTAGATTTTAAAAAATAAATCTAGATTTTAAAAAATAAATCTAGATTTTAAAAAATAAATCTAGATTTTAAAAAATAAATCTAGATTTTAAAAAATAAATCTAGATTTTTTTAAAAAAAATCTAGATTAAAAAAAATAAACCTAGATTTATTTTTAAAAATCTAGATTTTTAAATAAATAAATCTAGATTTATTTTTAAAATAACATATTTAAATAATCTAGAGTGGCCAATAGAGGGCCAAATTCTGTAATTTTTTGACTGTGCAGAAGTTCAGTGAAACGAGAGGACCTCCAGTGTCTTCCAGTGGGAGGATTTCAAGAGGAATTGCAGATTAAACTGCCTCAGTGCTGCGCAAAGCAATGTCATGTCACACCACTGGACTTTGACCTACCCTGGGCAGCTGAAAACATGTGCGGCCTTTCTAATAAGCATGCTTATGGACCGATGAGACAACTAGCCTTTCTCCTGTGGCTAGTGCAGGCCTAGCCTTAGCGTGGACCTGGGGAAATTTTTTTGTCATACCATTTTCACAACCAGTCGAGAGGCTTTGTGCAGCAGACATTGTACATTAAGGAAAAATGTAAACTAATCCAAAGGAACCTACTTAAACAACCCACGGAAGTTAGAATATAACAAAAGCCTTAAACTACAGAAGGAAGATGAATCATGGATATTACGCACATTCATTAAAATACAAATGCTGACAAAGTGTCACAAACTGTGTGTTACTGGCAGATTACCCATGTTTTTGGCTGTTATTCTGGCATATAATAAAAAAAGGAGGAGTTGCTACTCTGCACTGCGTATTTTGAAGAGATGTTCTCTTTTATATTATGGCATTTTGTCATATTCCCATCTAATGGAATAGACGAATTGGTCTGATTCCATTGAGAGAGATTTTTTTGTTTTTTTTCATTTCTGTATGAATGACTGATAATGAAATAAACAATGTCATCATGAGAAACAGTAAACAGATCCGAGATCTTGTAAATCTCATTTTTTAAGCTGAGTGTTAAAGGCTTACTTTGTTAAAAATAAAAAAAAGAAATAGTCAATATCTTTGATAAATTCAAAAGTTTTAAGTTTTGTATTATTATAATTTATTCTTCCATTTTCACATCTGAAGTACATTTGTTAGATGAACATTTTAATTGCATAAATGAGGATCGTAAAGAATTCCAAAACACTAGTATCCTTCTGATTGACAGCTAATGTTCAATATTTTGCTATTAATTATCTTTAGCACCTTGGTTTAATTCTTGGTAAGAAGATATCTTATACATTGTTTTCCAGAGCAAACATTTACAGGGAATAACACCCTATCATCAAAGGGAAGCAGAAGAAAGCGTGTCCTAATGGCGTCTGCAATTGGTACAAATGTCAATGTGGTACCTGGAGATCCATTGAGAATAGGTGTGTTGTCTTTTCTGCCTTGGTGGTTGAGCTGTATGTGTTGTTAATGTCATTAAAATGGAAAGGGCCCCACAGGGCAAGTGTGATTTCTAAGAGTTCAATTTTGGTGACCGTCTGGATGTCCTAGCGTATCTTGGCTTTTTGTTAGCAGAAGGAGCTACAGAGTTAGAGGTGATACGTGACTATTTTTTGATCCAGCTTTACAAAAAAATGTTCTAAATGTTGACCATGCAGGCATCATCTAGATGACTCACCACAAGACTGAAGTGAAATTTCTTTGAGCTCCATTTGAAAATGGTGGGAGAGGATCCAGCTCTAGAACTACTTTTTATTTTTCTGTCTAAAGGAATACTTCTGTTTCCATCCCTTTTTGTGCTTGTGGAGTTATGTGCAGTAATTTCATTTAGTGTTTATGACTCCTTTCTAAAACGGACAAAAACTTTCCCCTCACAATCCTATTTGCCTATTATAGTCTGGTGTGAAATCTTCACTCCTTTTAAATAATTTTATTTCCGTCCCTTGGTTCATATAGAAATTATGTTTGTAAAAACCAACTAAAAGGGAAAATTTAAAGAACTGTGGTAAGTATAACTGCCTTACACGGTTGATAACCCTCAAGACTCGGTCAGGATCAGTTTGGGCTGTAACACTTTATTATTTAGGCTGGAAAGGCCCTTATATAACATCACAGATTTATACATACCCATTCACAAACATTTTAATGTAGCTTCTGTGTTTAGAAAAGCCTGCTAAAATGCTGTTGATTTTTAGGTTGCCCAGTGCTTCCCAACCACAGAAACACAGTTCACTGGCTTTTCAGAGATTTCCCAGTTGAGGAAGTTGAGACCTTGGAATACCGAACCCTGGTTGGGGGTCGTATCCTGGAGGTGAACACCAGCTCCGGTCAATTCACTGGACAGTACAGATGTTGGACTTCAGCTAGTGCAAAACCAATGTCAGTTTGGGTAAATGTCAAGAAGGAAGGTTTGTTGAAAATTATATGACAAATTCTTAAATTTTTAAATATTTTCTTTCGTTGTGTAAAGGCTTTCCTGAACCCTGGCCTATATTTTTGTACATGGAAAGTAATAGACAACTGTGTATTTCGCTTCAGATATCTGAGTAGTCCAATTTAAGTCCATGGACAATGTCCATACTCAGAGTTGCATATGGGCATTAATGTCTGCAGTAGCAGGACCTAAAACAGTACTGTATTATCTCATTTCTTATTTGTGTAGCTGAGAAATTGAGACAGTATTGCTTGATGCAGTGCCTTGCTGCTTGAGCAGTTGTTTAATCAGGCCAGTTTTCTAAACTTTAGCAAATCATACTATCATACATCATGTTATCATGATAACTCACCAAACTGAGGATATATATGGAAATATATGAATTACAATCAAAATAATTTTAATGTTGTTTTCTCATTTAAATGTCATTTAATGATATGGAAGCCATCTTATTGTAGTCACTCTTAAACGTGTCTGTACTAGGAAACGGTACCTATTCATTATCAAAGTTAGTTTCAAGCTTTCCAGGACATTTTGTAAGATCCTCCTTCTCAAATGTGATGCACCTGCACAAAACTCCATTTCCATTAGTGGGTTATAAAGTGTGGAACTGTGAATAAACAATATTGTAGGTGAATTTGAGAAGAATCTTACATATGCACCAGCAAGACAATGGGCTGCATTTGCAAATGCTCTGTGTAGTTTGTAAATATTTAAGGTGCTATAGAACTTAATTACATTATAATTGCTGGCCTTTTCAGGAGTGTCTTAGAGAGTTAGGAACTTAAGTGCTACAGAGAGTCTAGCAGCAAAACACTGAACTCTATCTGAGATAAAAAAAAAAAAATACTAATCAATCAATACCTAGGGAATGCAAATGAGATTTATCCATTGAAGTTGTTAATGATTTAGCTATTATCCTACCAATGTCATTTGGCTTGCTGTTTATGTACAAAAGACTCAAGCTATAAGATTAGGTTTTGCAATCCCCTAACTGTCTAAGTGTATATAAGTATATTTATGTATTCTCAATGGCTGCCATTGGTTTATTTGTGTGAGTGAGGACTTGTTCTATTTCCAAGGGTTGTGGAGTTAGTGTTGCAGTTGCAAAGTAATCAAAATGTTGACTTTTGCTGATAAATCTGAAATCTAAAGTAAATCAAAATATAAACTGAATCAGAAAATATTCTGATAGATCCTCCCTCTTTCTCTTTCTCTCTCTCTCTCTCTCCCCCCACACACATGCACACACACACATATATATCATGAACACTAGAAATTCTGAGCAAGCCTAGCCATGTACTGAACTGTCCACAGGAAGCCTTCAGCTGGGCTGGTAGTACTTTTGGGGGATTCCATTTTCCAGTCATGAGCTTTAGCTCTGATTGTTGCTTCTGTAAATGTTTCATCACTGAAATACCCATGTGTAGTAAGACTGCAAAATCTCTTCTGGTGGTTTCTGCACAGGAGGCATATTAGGGGCACTTCTGAGCAGTGTCATCCTAGTTAAACAAACAATACAGTCTCTCCATCATAGTTGCACTCAGTAAATTTAACTATTTCTACTTTGAAAAAAGCCCTCTTGTATTATTTTAAAAAACCCAGAAGTAATAAGGAAACATTGAAAAACAATAAGTTAAAGAATTCATTATGTGCTGGAAGAGCGAGCCTGTGGACACAGCTGGTAGCTATCAATTATTCTTGGTTATTACAGAAAAATCTGACTCCTTCTGTGATCATATAAAAATCTGTCAACATTGCAAAGTACTTCATCTTTTACCAAGTGTCAAAAAAAAAAAAAAGTATGTGGGGGGAGGGAGAAGTGTGGAATTGTGACTAAATATAAAGGTAGTAATTGTTGGAGGTGATTGGTCTTTAATATAAAATGCTCTTTAAAACAAATTCCTTTTCATCTTGCCAGATGCCTCAGTGGCAAGTTATTTATGTATTAAGAACCTTTTCTATAGTTTAGCACAGGATTCTCTTAAATCATGAAATTATGTGAAGTGTCTGGAGTAAGATGAGTTTTCTTCAGAATAAACTTACTGTAGAACAGCAGGAAACCTACAGACACTGATTTACAGTTTCCTCTTTTTAATGCTCATTGTATAAAAATATTATGAAAGTTTTAAAAGAAGTTCATCAGTTCCAACTGTGAGCCAAGTTCTGCCCTTCATGTGCACATATGCTGATCCCATTTGCCTTCTAGAGAATTTCATGCTCATATGTAAGAGCTGAAGTTGAGGGAAGCTGAGTAGGACTAAATTCTACTCTGGCTTCCACAATGCAGAGCTATTTGCTTTTCTACATTGAATGTGGTGCCTATCTAGCTTACAGGCTGTGTGGCCAGAACAATCAAAATGTGACCAGTTACAGTGTGTAATGCCTCTTTCGCTCACTAGCTTTCAATTGCATTTCTTCTCCTACGACTAGATTATAAATGGGAATATGCGGAGTGGAGTACTTGCTCAGCTAGCTGTGGGAATTCGGGAACCCGCTCCAGAAGACTGCAGTGCATGAATTCAGAGAAGCGGAAAGTAAATGAATCATTATGCAAAGAACAGCAAAAACCAGTGATTATTTATCAGTCATGCAGCACATGTGACTGCCCTGCCAGGTAAACTCCTTTCTACTCGATTTCTGTGTATTAATATTTTTCTATAAAATGAGCTCATAAACCTCTGAAAGTGTTTGTTTCTGGGTGTTACTCTCTGGGTCTGAAATTTGGGTTTTATTTTGTCATGAACCCGTAAAGCATGAGAGATGTGGAGATGGATCACAAGCAGGTGGGGGAATGCTGGATTCAGCAGAATAAATAAAGACTGTGCAGAGCTCTCTGTTGCTGCAGCTAGTCTTGCTGCTACCACGCTGACACCTTTACAGCGAAGCTGGAGGTTCCTCTGATAACACCAGCGTCTGCTAGTTTTCCAAGATCTGTGCCAGCACCTTGAGAAAAACTGGTTGTGTTTAGAGCAGCCAAGATGCTCATGAGCAGAGTCTGTAGTGACCTTGTCTCCTTCCATGCTAGCAGAGCAGCTGTGTGTAAGATACCTGCTGTGGAGCACCTTGCTTGTCTCTTGTGCCCATTGCCACAGTGTCACCATCTTTGCATGTGCTGCTCTGCCAGTCTTCTGGTTGAATCAGCTGGGATACCTTGTGATCTTCGGGCAGAAAATCTTTGTGTTACAGGCAAATATAACCACAGCCTCTGGTTCCAAAAAGCCAAAATCTCATCTCCAGATTTTGTGGACTGCACTGAGCATTCTGGCTCAGCTAGGCGTAGCTCTCGGTCTTTAGCAGGAAATCCCACAGCCATCCTCAAAACAAGTGCTCTACATTGCTTTCAAGGATTGGCCATCACTGTCAGCAATGTAATATCCATGAGGGATGAAAGGTCATGCACATGTTTTGGAGTTATCCTTCACTGGAAAATCTTTGGAGAGAAGTGTTAAGGCCTTAAGTGACATTGTGGGAGTGCATCTGCCAGTGTGTTCTAAACTCTGTGTTCTAAATACAGAAAACATAGCAACAGATAAATATCAGGAGAAATTTGTTTGTATTTCATTATTAGCAGCCAAAAAAACCAGATCGCTCTAAATTGTGAGTCTGAACTACAGCCAGCCCATAACAAGTGAACTTCTTGCCAGTGGAAAAATACTAAAATAGAGCAAATAGTAGGAAATACAGACTTGGTTGCAGGCTTCCCTCTAAAATCTGGCCATTTAGAGTAGATGAGAGAGTTATGAGTTATGAGGATGCTGAGGAGCAGTGGCCCCCTAAGCAAAGGCCGTGTCTTTAATGGACTCCAGTGCGTGACTTTAACAATCTGAATAACACTGGACCCAGAGTAATCACCATAAAAATCAAGCACTTATTTTGTATGACTAAACAAACTGGGACCTAAATTCTGGCCTACTAAAATGCTTTATTTTGCTTTTAATTTGGCTTTTTGTAGAATTAAACAGTGGAAGGGAATTCTGGGCATACTAACGTAGTTAACTGTACCTAGAATTATACATAATATAACATAACTCTTTTTGACTTTTTAAAGTATTCCAGGCTTCTCAGATGCCTGTGAAATAGCCCTGTCTGTAGCTCCAAGTGCCTCCAACCCCTTCCCTCTTCCCTGTGGGTGCTGATCAGCGAGGGGAGCACAAAACACTCAGACTTGCCATTCCATTTCCCCATGTACTGACCTCTGTGCTACCCGCTAATCCCAAGGCAACTCTTTAGAAAGTATCTATAGAATTATATAGATTTTAGATGGAAAGTCAGTCGTGGGCCCCTGTTATTCAAAGGTGTTCTGCATGTGTTTAATCCACTTCTCTCCAGCATAGCGTATAAGTATAGTTAAGCAAATACAAGGATTTAAGCAGGAACTTAACTTCTGTTTCAAGTGCTTGCCAAATTCGGGCCTTGCTGATTTGCTGTGCATGTGTTGCACCAAATATTTACAAAGTACTTGAGCTCTAAAAGGGAGAAAGACAAGAGTCCAAACTGTGAAAGATTAATCTGTCTTGAGTGGATGTAAACTGTTTGACCATAAGAAAACTAAATAATTGCTGAAGAGAATAGAATATTTTTCCTGTTATCACAGTTGTGCTACAGATAAAGTCCCATTCCTTATTTCTAGCTAGATTTATGAAGAGATAAAGTAGAATAAATTATATTGTCACCTACTGCTTCTCCTGTATTGCTCCTAGCTTCCAAAATATAATGTGTTTGCAACATGTAATCAATAAATGAAATGTTCTTTTTGAGCCATTATCTAACAAGATTTTGATGTAATAAATTTGGATGTGTTTTGATATGTTGCCTTAATGGCAAGCGAGTACTGACTCACTTCATTTTACTTTTACCTTTTGGGTAACAACTAGTATAAATTCAGTCAGCATATATTGAGTTATACTGTATCTTAGAAGGCTTTGGTTTACCAAATTTCTAAGATCCTACTTAACAACTGAAAATCTTGTTCTCCTTTTCTCACATCAAATTCTTGACTTTATATATCCACCTAAAACTTGCAATAACCCAAATTAAAGCTACTTTAATTTTTATTTGCAGATTGCTGCAAACTACCAGCAAGCTTGCGCTGCTTTCATGTTTGCTATGAATTTGTTTTTCCGCATCCTGTAGGTGGGTCACTAGTCCATGGTCTGAGTGCTCTGCATCTTGTGGCAGTGGATTTCACTTTCGACAAATAACTTGCCAACAAATAAAAGCCAATGGCAGTGTGCTGACACTATTACCAGATGCTTGTATACAAAGAGATCGTCCTCTGGGAAGGAAACCCTGTACAATTTTTTCGTGTACAGAGCGGACAATACCGACAAAAGGGCAGGTAAGTTGCAGAGTTCATCTAGAACATCTTTGAATTATAAAAACATACCAATATCATCATGCCGTTGTCTGAACATGTGTGTTCTCATGTACATAGGAAGAGCTAGGTGGCACTAGTTGTAATTACCTTTCAGAACAGTGAATTACAAATCCTAGTTTAATTTTGTGATGTCTGATCTAATTCAGTATATTTGATAAGTAAGTATTCCATTCTTTTATGCTTGTTTATTGCTTTTGCTGCAGCCTTATAAGAAACAAATTTGCATAGCTCTACCTGTGAAGTCACCAAAGAAGAACATATAAATGTGCTTCAAAAGCAGCTGCCACAATATTTAATACACAAAACTTTACTTTCTTATGTTCTGCATCTTCATTTCTGCAATAAACTTGCATTCATTTTGATAGGATTTTTAAAATTACATGATATTTACTATTTAATGAATAAAGTACTGAATTAAGAGCAGCATTCCAGATACGGCTGCTAGCAAGGTAAGTTTTGTGTTTCTCAGAATTAGGGAAAGAATGTTATAGCAAGAGATGTGAAGTGATTAGAGTGTAGACAATAGATTTAGCTTTATGAATAGGCGTAAGAAGTCACACACAGAGAGCTGGAAAGATTAGGCCTTATCTGAGCTGAGGTGTGATGGGGGTTGAAGAGGGAGAGATAAAAATCAAGGGTGACGCCTGGGTTATGTAACTAATTGCCTAGAAGGGAGATTCCGTTGATACTAAAAGTTTGTTTCTTTTTCTTTCCCCTCCCTCCTTTTCCCCATTTTTCAGTGTTCTGGTCGCTGCGCAGGCCGCACTGCAGGTTTACACCATCGTCACTTTATATGTCAGCTTCGTAATGGATCTTTGGTGCCAAACTCTTCTTGTGATGAAAGAAAGAGGTATTCAGTTTAAAGCAGTATAAACATAATCAAGCCAGGTTAGATTCTTTAGATGATCAAAGCAAAGATACAGTACTGTCCAGCCAGTAGAAATATGTAAATCCTCTTGAAGAGTGAAGCTCAAGGAAGGGAGGTAGTGACTATCATCGCTTTTATACGCTCAGTGAATTCAGGAAACCAAGGAGGACAACGGAGCTGATCAGCGTCCTCCACTATTCTAATGGCAAAGCTGGGAATAGAATGATAGAGTCTTGATTCCCAGGTCCAAAGAAAGTAAAAATTGTAGTGATCTGTCATTACTTTCTTACTACTGCTGAGCTCGGTCTCTTCTAATAACGCTTTTTATTATAGTCTATTGCAGACCAAGTTTTATAAATTAGGAGTTTTCCTGGGCCTCATATCCATCTTATACCATGTGAATTAGTTACTACTTTGTGATTACTGAAGTAGGGTGTATTTCTCTGCATAGATTTCATTTTTCTGCCTCTAAGTACGTACTGTTGAGGTATATATGTAGGCAAAAAAATTAAAAACTGAGTGAATGAGGAGGTGTGAATATTTTTTTCTGCAAGGCACACATTCATTCTAAGCACTTCATGAATTTGTTCTCCTATCTGTAAACAACTCACTTCCAATATGAAAATTATGGACTTTAAACTTCCTCAGAATTTTAATCAGCAGATTCACTTGGGACTATGCCAGAGCTATGGCAATCCATATAAAACACTATAATCTCAAAAAGGGTTGAATTAAAGAGGAATTAAAACTGAACATGAAAGTGTAGGGGTGCAAGATTTTGTTTCAGACCTACTCAAAGCATAGGTAGCTCAGTGAAGAGCAGGGGATATAGGGGTAACAAGTATACATATGTAAATTGTTACCATATTTCTGGATTATTGAACTCAGCTTTTAATATTTCTCTTTATAAAAGTGCTTTTCCTTTGTGATCATTTTAAAGCATTTTCACTGCACATAGGATCAAATTTTGGCTCCGCTGACATAAACGATCAAACTCCCATTTACTGCTGGGAGCCAGGATTTCCCTTTGGCTTCAAATGTTTCAGGAGATTTAGTGTTGACTTAGAAATGTTATTTTGTGTTCAGGAGAGTGGTTATAGATACACAGCACCTGCAGCATAAAGTATGTGACATTTTGGGATTGTTCTGGTGGAGAGAAGAGGGAATGCTGACAGTTAACGTTTTCTTGTTGAAACTTTTCATAAAGATGAAACAGTTTTTCTATTCCAGGATTAAGGAAAGGGCTCACCTTTTCTTTTGTCATGAGTGATGCATAATGAATGGGCACAAATTGAAAACAGGAAATTCAACTTAAACATAAGAAAAAGCTTTTTTACTGTGAGGATTGTCAAGCACTGGGACAGATTGCCCTGAGGGGGTGTGAAGTCTCCATCTTTGGAGATACTCAAAGCCTGACTGGACATGGTTCTGGGCAACCTGGTCTAGTTGTCCCTGCTTTGAGCACAGGGCTTAGGCTAGACAATCTCCAGAAGTCCTTTCCAACCTCAACTGTTCTATGATTCTATGAATAAGGGTTTAGCACAGAAATAAACATTCAACTGCCATTTGTTTTTCTCCACAGATCTGTGGTCAGAAGAAATTGTTCTTCAGAGGCCTGTGATGTCTATTGGCGCATAGGCCCCTGGAGGCCTTGCAGTGCGGACTGTGGGAGTGGATTTCAGTCACGACGAGTGTACTGTGTACACAGAAAGAATAACAAACCTGTGGCTGATCAGCATTGCGGATGGAGGAAGAGACCAGTGACCTGGCAGCATTGTAATGTCACATCCTGTGGCAGTATGTAAATATTTATTTATATCTGAGAATAGTTTTTAGCAGTTATATTAGAAAGAGACTCACAGTTGTATACTAATGAATCTGCAAGCATTTGATTGTACATCAAATGTAAAACTATCCTCTCCAAGGAGCACTTCATAATCCTGGGGTTATTTTTCTCCATGAGTAGGCCAGTTTGATATTAAAGCCTGAAGAGCACTTTTTAGAGGCAGGAATTTTAGGAGATTGTTTTATGCAAACTTCCCTGCATGACTGCGCCAGTTGTGACTCATTTGTGAGTCTCTAAGCAAGCTGCTAATTACTGAAAGGTGGGGTAGTTTTCTGAAATAGGCAATAGGTAAATGAATACAGTGAGATCATGCCTTTTATTTGTGACCGAGTTTAGATTTGAATCCACTGTTGTCAGAAATGAAAAATAAAATAATTGCCAAGCTATCGGCAATACTTTGCTTGTTCATGGTTATGATTATTAATGCTACTATGCATCTTTTGTCCATTATAAAGCCTTTTAATATTCAAATATATTTTTCAGAAGGCGAATGCAAGGATACAACTCACTACTGTACATTTGTAAAGCAACTAAAGTTATGCTTGATAGACATCTACAGACAAAGATGTTGTCAGTCATGCCAAGAAGTGTAACTCTTCTATGGAAAGTTCATGATGCTGCAGTGAAGAGATGAGAAGAGAGGTTCATTAAACTAGCCTACTCAAAGTATACACTTGTAAATAAGACATTAGTCATAACAGTTAAATGGGTACATGGGGCTAATGGAAAAACAGTATTGTAGATTGATATGCTGGACAGGGTATTTTTTCTGGGAACTTTTATTATCCACTCTTTTGCAACGGAACTTCTAATGTTTTAAACATTTTCTTGTCTGGATTTGGAAGATAATATCATGGCACATCATCTGTAAAATTTTATAGGCCATCACATTATGATTTTATTGAGGGGAAAAAGCATTATCTAAAAAGCACCAGGTAGTGCTTACTGTCCTTAAGTTATGAGAAAGCCAAAGTCACAAAATCCTTTGAAGAATTTCAGAATACTGCAACTATTGACCCCTAGTTCTCATTTTTATTGTTTTATCAAATTTAACATGATTCTTAAATTTATAGGTGCTGTGGCTTGTAGCTGTAAAATTTTTGGCAGTGACTTCATTTTTATAAACAGCTTGAGCTTAAGGGTCAATCTTACAGGATATGTTTTATTGCGATTAGCTGTCAGATGGATACACAGAAGTACATTTCTTTTTTCATACTTGTATTTATGTGTATACAATAAAAGGCATTGTAGATGCCGATACAATTTTCGAAACATCAATAGATCTGTTTTGAATAAATGAAGTGTCATTTTCCGTCATTCCTATTCTTCTGCTCCAGTCACTGAAGTATGATCAAAGTTCTGGCATGATTGGACTTCTCTACTGATTTTAAATTAGACACAAGGCTTCCTTGTCAGAGCTGTGAATGAAACCTTTGTGAGCACTATTCTCTTGCACATAGTCAAATGGTGAACTAGAGCCGATAACTGTCCAAACATGCCTGTCAAGCTGTGCTTTGAATAAATACTTGTTTTTGCATTAATAGGGAAAAAAAATTAAGGAAGAAATATTACTTATAAAGATGAGTAAGTGAAAGAAACCTATTTTGAGCAGTTTTCAATAAGATGATTTTTCATCATTACCATTAACTATTCAGATCTTTTGAAAATTGATAAATTCTGATTATGACATTCCTGGGTAAATTGTTTTCTTATTGCATATTGTCTTATAGGACTTTAAGCACAGAGAACCCCACAGGAGGTAGCGGATAGTAGTTGTTTTTTTCTTTTGTAGTTTCCACACTACTGCACATGCTGGAGGCCTGAATCCTTATCTTGACTTGGATTTTGTGTTAGGTTACTGAACTACATTTCATTGTAATTAGTAGGTATGCTGTAAGAACGGTTTTAGAAACAGTATTCCTACACAATGGGTTTGTATCACTGAAAATTAGATTAGCACTACTGTATAGAAAGTGTTTGAAGTGGACTGTTGTGTCCAGAGCTGACTGCAAGGAGAGGATATTCCTGATCATTACCTTCCTAATCAGCAATGGGTCTTGATTGTTTAAGCAGTTTTTTTTTAAATTAAAAGAAAACATTTGTAAGATACTTTTGTAGATATTTATTGTCTGATTTAAAAGTGCAATATTTTGTTTTGTACAGTGTTTAATAAAGATTTTGGGACATATATTTTTTTCTTATTACCAAAATTTCTTATTCATGTTTTTCCTTTATATTTAAAGTTTTTGAATGTTAACACACAGCATTCTTTTGTTGCTTTAATTTTGTCTTTGGTTAAGTATGCATGCTATACAGAAGCCATGCTGTAAATGTTTGTTTTTGTAAGTGGCATGACATTCTTCTGTAGCTTATTTTATTGCTACTCCAGTAACCGAAGATGTTTAACATTTAGCTTTCTTAAACTTAGTTTTGATATTTCTAAAATAAACTCTACTTTGATTATTCAACAGCATGATTATGCAGAGATTGTTTGTTACTATGATTTTCATGGTAGCTATGCTTCCTCCCCCAAGTGTTACTTAAGTACCTATTATTTCCATAATCTCAGATTTTTCAGAACTGAGACTAGTTCTTATTTCTGACAGCTTATTAGACAGATTCTCAGCTTCATTACAGTCTGCTTTGCACTGCTATTAAGAGGCAACATTAGAGGTAAGCTGACTGAAAAACTGGAGAGGAGTTTTTTCTATGCCAAAACCCAAATAAACCAACTCTACTGAAGTCTAGAATCAGGATTATGTGAATAGGTGGAATAAAGTTATCTTTCCTTGCCAGGCCTCCATGTACTGCACCAAGCAGGGTACATATATACCCAACAGATCATCTCTGTATTTTTATATTTACTGAGTCATCGCTGGCAAATAGCTGCATGAAGAAATTTGTTTCAGAGTATCCTATATGTATAATAGTCATTAGAGAGTCCCAAGAATCATATAAACTAGGAAATCCTCAAAAATTTTATTAAGCTGAAATTAAATGTCTAGCAATGAAATGGTGATGTTTCAGAATTATCCTAGATGGCAACACTGGCACAGATGTAAGAGTCATCGTTTTTTTGGTTTTATGTCGTCAACTCATTCTTTCTGTATAGTCTGGTATAGTGTATGAAAAGCACTTTCAGAATAGTACTTGAATCCATGAATAACTTTTCTGCTTTTGCATCTTAGTTTAGCGTGACATCATAAAGTGCTTCTTTTTAACAACTGTTATTTTGAGGAATTAGTTTTCCAGCCTGCTGTTCATTAATATGCTGCTTATAAAGAAATGACCTTAAATATTGACTGAAGCTGTAAAATATCATTTGATGCTTTTCCTGGAAGCATAATCTCTAGGGTGTGGCTCTTTCGAATGTAATAAAGGCTGCTCTCTTTCACTAATAAAGTTGGGGAGAAACATTAAGGGCAAATTGAAAAGGAATAAACTCCACTTCCACCCCTTTCTTCTCCCCCACTCCCCCAAATTCCTTAAACACATCTGCAGAGGATCTGTTAAATGTATCTGAATATGCCCTCCACTTCCTCTCAAAATTTATTGCATGCTGCTGGTAGGTGGCAACAAATTACTTTCTTCAACTTACTTAAGACAGGGAAAGAAAAAAAAAGTGACTTGGGGGAGTATGAAAACATCTGTGAAAATTATGGAAGGCATCTGGGCTCACTCTTGGACCCAGAGGAGGAGCCATTTTCAGCATAACACATGGGCACGTGTTACTTCATGGATTCAGATTTCATTTCTCAATGTTGAGTCATTCTGCCTTTGTAGAAAAGGGAGATGGAGGGTATTAGGAGTGTTTGTAAATTTGTTATGAGATGCCAAGATTATGCATAGGACATGAGTGGGTGGGTACAACTGTGGAAAATTTTGTCTCCTCAGTGATGGCTCAACAGAGAATAACTCAAGTTTCATAGAGAAAAGGCATTCTGCAGTTTATTTTCTCTATGGTAAAGAAGGATGATAATAAATTGGACTTTTTTTCCTGTCTTACTCTTAAGTCATCACAGTTTTCTGTTGTCCTTACTCATGCCCCATCAAAACATGTCTTTAATAACTGGGAAAATTAATAATCTTTAGAGAGAGAAAAGTTTAATTGAACTGATGTTTTCATCAACTGATGAAGTCGTATCACAGAGACAAGGACACAAGTCATCCAAAAGTAACTGATGCTCTAATAACAACTGGAACTGTATCTTGCAATGTCTTATATGGTGCTAATATACTCATTTCAGCTTTCTTCCATTGCATATGATCTACTTCCTGCTTTCACCATTTTTCCATTATTGATCCTAGTCTTTTTATTGGTGATTGGGTTTATGAAGTATCAACACACAATTCTTCAGAGCCCAAATGATTTTCCTATAGCAATGACTACAAGATATGCAATACAAAAATAAAAAAATCATGCTGCACTACTGAGACAGAACATGATAATATCATTAATCACGGGACTATTTATAGGGACTGAATTAAATCATGAACATAATGCAACTGAAACCAATTTATCTAGATTTACCATAATTAACATAAAGATGCATGGAGAAAATACTTAATCCCTCATATGAAAGCATTGTATGTACAATTTCTATAAACACTTCGTTTTCTATATATTTGCAAAAATTCTTTGAAGAGCAGGCAGCCTGAATTTGACAGTCTAGAGATTCGTGTGACTCTTCTGATGTTTGTTTTAACTGAGTTCCACTAACATTTTCTGTTATCTCTGCATATACCTTTCTAGTTTTCTGCCATTTCATCCTTCAGACTGCCTTTGCAGTGAAATTTGGCAATAGTTACAAGGCTGCTTTAGAAATCAGATAGCAGGATCAAAAGCTACTGTGGATTGGCATTAATTTTTGAGCCCTATTCTAACTTCCTCATTGTCTGCATTAGAAAATTTGAAAAACAATTCTCTGTGCAATCTGTTTGTGGAATTTGATTAAACTCACACACTGAGTTTAAAAATTCCTGAGGTGGTGAGGAGCTATGTACACATAGTGTTGGCATCAGCATTGCTTTCACTGGAAGTCAGGCTAAAAATGCCCTGTCTGGGAAAAATAGGGAACAAAGTCTAATGACTTGCTTTTTGCCTGAGTGATTTCAAGTGTGTGTACAGAAAAAAGAGCAGTTACTTCCTGTTAATCACTCTCAGAAACGAAGTGTGACATTTAGACTCTTTTCAGAGCTGGATGAAAAAAATAATAATGACAAAACTAAAAATAGATTTTCAGAAATGTCTAGGTTTCGTAGGCTGCTATCTTATAACATAATTTGGATAGTAAAATGTCAAGAAAAAAAATCCTCTTATCAGATTACTCGAAGTATTGATGAGATGAAAAGTTGTACTGATGAGCTAATTAATTATAGCTTTTTGCTGTACTATGAAAAAGGTTCAATGAACAAAATGTATTTAAGTTATATTTTTGTTATTACACAAATATAATCAATTGATCTGATTTGCTGAAAATCTTGGAAAAAACCCTACAATGTACATCTTTGATCAGGAACATAATGAAAACTGGAAAGTCTAGGAAACTAGAATGCACAATCAAAAAACCATGCCCAGAAGATGCATTATTCCTACAAAAATTGCCTAATTTTTATTAGTTGTGTAATAAACTTCTCTGGTTTTTTTATTTTCTTTAAACCATTAATTTTTAATATTTTTAAATCAAAATGTGCATTATTTGATTTGCTTTCAGTTATATCTGAGGAAAAGTGAACTAGTAGGATTCCAATTATTTTGCAAGGCTGCTTGAAATAATACTTTTAAATATTATGACACAACAGCTACTTCCTTTGGAATATGATTACCATTTGATTCAGAAAATTCTGGAGTAAGCTGGCGGAAGAATTTGTGACCATGAGAATCTGTATTTACATAGACATATCCTAGAGGAGATGGATAATTTGCTGGGCAGATCTCTTGTTTCTTTGGAGTATATTCTGTGCGATACATAGTTTCATGTTCAAAATGAGCTGAATTAGGAAGTACAACACGTAAAGGTTTGAAACTTTGAGCTGGAATTATCTGATGTGGTATGTAATGAGACTTGAATGTAGTTAAATCATCAAATTTTCCTGCGGGTTTTGGAATTTCCTGATGTTTTTTAATAATTTCTTGCCGATAGCTGTCCCAAGCTTGAAAGTCTTCTTTCATGGTAGTATTCCCTTGGAAAGGGCCATTGATTCTTCTTCCATTAGAAGCTGGTCTTATGGGGACAGCAGGAGAAATCTTATGTTTAACATAATCAAGATGGCTTGTGGAGTTAAAATCCATGTTACCGGGGGGTGGAATGTATTCTTTTGCTTTGCGGACCTCTGGCAAGGAGATTGACCATGGCTGAAAACGATCCTGGAATTCAGTGAGCCCATTAAAATGAGCATTAGACACAACTTTAGTATTTTCAGGCTTGCAGCTTTTTGCAAGTTGCCCAGGTAGCCCTCTAAAATCATTCCGGTGAGTTGTGAGGTCTTCAAAGGGTTGGTTGCTTGGCTTGTATTCTTCTTTTGATCTTACAAATTTTGGTTCCAACTGATGAGCAATATAAGAAGTGCGATGGCTAGTAGTACCATCAAAAGGTACATCTGAAAGCTTGGTCTCGTAAGGAGGTTTAAAACTTTTTCTGGGATTCAGTTCCCTAGGAATAAAGTCATCTTGAAATGTACTAGAATTTCCAAACTTCTCTGTAGGTGGGTGGTATGTGTGGTCCACCTTATTAGGTTCCCTTCTTTGAACTTCCCACAACCTATAGTCATCTTTAAGGCAAAATATATATATATTATATAAAGCTTTATTATAGTTGTGTGTTCCTTTAAAATTAAGCCAATTTCTTCAGGTATTAACCCTCTCAATCCAAAGAAACTGGATATAAATGAGAATGATAATGTTATCTGCAAGTTTGTGATATGACAAATCTGTCTTTCTGCTATTACTGAAATGATAAGGACAGAAAACTCTACTTAATGCCTTACTAGGACTTTTCTTGAGGAAAAAGAAAATGTTCCATGTCCACATTAAATATATTATACACAAAATAGCCATATACAGATTATAGATACAATATCTTATATTTTACCTAGAAATACATATCAAGTATATAGGAACCTTGTAGGTCACTGAGTCATGTTCACTAGAGACTACTACCTCTCACATTCTCCTTATCAGCAGTGCATGATCTTAAAACTAGTTAGGATTTTTTTTCTTTGCCTGTTTTTTTCTTTAATTTAATTTATTTTATTTTTTAAAGAGACTGTTCTGTTAGGGTTAGAAACCTGTTAGTATCCAGCCTACACTTCTTAACAGGTAGCTGATACCAATTTTCTTCCTTGCAATCACAGTACTTCCGTGTTTTTTCACTCCTTGATACTAACTGCCTTTTGAACTGATAAGGTATCTCTTGAATACAGCTGTCGCATGCTTAGTTGTATGCTGAGACTAGGCTAAATTAGTCATTATTTACTAGCTTCTTTATACTTGCACATAAGCTAAGTAGATATATCCATTTTTAAAAAATAAATATCTTTTAGAAGGAATAGATAAAATATTTATTAAATGCACTTCTACTTAGCATAGGCATAAGCTTAAAGAAGAATGGAATTATAAATCCATTTTTTCTGAAGAGAACTTATTTCCCAAACTCTGTCCTTCCAACTATGTTCCTGTCGCTGCTCACTTCACACCAAGGATTCTAGTAGCTTTCTGTTTTAATGGCCATATATGGTTCTTGTTAACTCCCTTATCTTTTCTTATAGCACTGGACTCATAATCAGGTATATCTTGATTTTTCATCCTGGCACCTCTAGTAAATAATATATATTGTCATCTACATTTATATACTTTTAACTGGGAGATGCAGTAGATGTAAAAAAAATCAATTAAAAAAAAAAAAAAAAAAAAAAGCCCTCCTCCTCCTTAGCTGGTGCCACTTATGCCTGAGTTAGCTTGACAAGTTTATGTTAGTTTCTCTCCTTCTAGCCAAGGAACCTGGAGAAGGCTTCTGCTATAGAAACTTATAAATACCAACTCTAAAACAACTGGAATGCTGAACATCTAAAAGCATTATCACCTGCTTTCTATTCATCTCTCTGGCTCAAAGAAAGAAATCCAGTTTCACATCTCTAATGCAGGTGATTCAGAATACTATCTTCTCCTACTAAAGGTGGCATATATTATTACCTTGATAAGTTGGTATGGTATCCAGTTTTCCTCCTGTAGTGTGTTTTCTCTCTAAAGGTCTTACTAATATCACTGGTTGTATTTTATGAGCATTATAATCTTTCTGGTATGTTGTTCCCAGTTCTATCTCTCCAGTCTTTGGTTTATGTTGTTCTGGTGCCCGCAAAGGTCGCTTCACAATATCATATGGTAAATAATCAGATCTGAATTAGGGGAAAAGGAAACACTGGTTAAAAACTTCCTTTTCTGAGTCACTTTTGTCATTTTTCTATTATACTGAAAAACAGAGACTTAAAATGTTTACTCTGAAAGGTCAGTTAGATGCCATATTAGAGGATAACAAGAAGGTAAGAAAACCATGCTGCATAAAAATAGACTCTCTGATGCATGGTATATTCTTTATTCAGGGGAAGATGGTGAAATATTTTTTCAAAACTTCTAGCATTTTAATCTCATTCCAAGTTTAAAACCAATCTTAAAAAACTCTGGGACTAAACAAGCTTATTTAATTTTACAAGTAAATGATCCAGAGAGCAGAAGCCAGAGCAAAGATCAAACTACCATGAGTGGCAAAAATTTATAACTGCATGAGAAGAATTGAATTTGACCGGAAAGAGTATGTCACCATGGATCTCATGGATCATTTTTATAAGGGCATATTACATAACTGGGTGTGTATTACATATATAAGTTTCTAAACAGCACACTCTGTATATAACATATGATTTTGGATTTTGCAGAAAGGCATTTGACCTTGGTATGTATGTCCTTTTTTTCATAAACAGAAATAAAGAAGTTTCATCTTTGCCCATATAGTTTAAAAGAAAAGCGGTATTTGGAGGAAAAAAAAAAGTTTATGTTCCTGTCACATTATTACCATAAATGCTGAACAAATGCTGTCTTTTTCTAACTCCTTGAAAGCTGCTCTTCAACTTCATAAACTTCTTATCAGAAATTTCTGGTCTTTGCTTATAGGCCTGTTTATATCTCTGTTCTTGCTATTACAATGAGCTGTATACAGGTAAGACTTCCAGGCCCCATCACATCCTCTTTACAACGGCTGTGCTCTGCAGATTTACTAGCTCAGTTAGTGAACTCACTGTAAGAGCACTGCCTGGGTCTATGCAGTGAAGGGCCAGACCTAATGAACTCCTTACAGTGGGCTTTCTCCCAGTCCTAATCATTTAGAACAGTCAGAATAAAAAATTGCTGTTCCTTTCTCCTGAGGTTTCCTTTTTCCCTATTATCTTAGATTACATAAATGTACGACAATAAGTTTCCCAGTTTGCCACATTGTTTTTCAGACTCAACAAGACCTAGATTTCTAAAACAGGTAGGCAACAATGATAAGAATAAATTTTGGATCTTTACAGATTAAAGTAAGCTGTAAAGAACACATTTTTGCGTGTGCACTTCACTATCCTTGAAGATGTTTTTGAGGTAACTGTATTTTTACACTCAAAACTAGTACTTTTAAATACTTTAGGAAAGCAAAGGATACAATGACTGCATTTTGAAAATGATTGCAATACAATGTCCAGTTTCCCTTAAATGAGAAGTATGAGAAACTTTAAAACACAAAGTAACTGCAAAATACATTGCTTTAAAATGTTTACTTAAATGTTGTGATTCCTTCCATTTTCCCACGATGCACTTGGTACTCCTGTTTCGGCTTAAGGCTCTGGGGAGGAGGGATGTTGCTATACTTCGGGTATTTTTCCACATACTCTGTCGTGAGGCACGGCCGTTGTCCGTTATCATAAATCCTTGTGGGTTTATGGGGGCAGCGATGACGCCTGGGTAAAATACATCAGATGAGGTAATTTTGAATAGTTTCATTTAAGGAGAAAAATCGTCTCCTACCTACTGCGAGCAAATAACATGTGAGGAAGACTGAGCACTGTCAGTACCTTGGATTTAAAATCTTTTCTGCTTGACAGAGGAAAACACAAAATACTGTGCTGGCACAGGTCACAGAGCACAGTACCTTGACAGACTAGTACTCAGTATCACTATACTTGTTATATGTTATGTGCAGAGAATGAAGAATGGATAGAGTTGATCTTGGTCTTCTAAGCAATGCTACCGACAAGATACACTTTCCATTTTTGTTTGTTCGTTTAATCTTTAATGATATTATTACTCTTATTTATAATAGTCAATATTCTTAAACTGACTATTGAGAAGTGCCCCACTTCACTTCTCTGACATCCTCTAGTTTACTTTGTTTTCCATTCTCTCTTGTCTTTTTATTTCTATACATCTGCTTGCTTATTTTCACTAAAGGTCTTGATTCATCTTATTTGATTAAAATTTTACTGGTGCAAAAATTTAGTATTTTCTAGTCAGTATTTTCTACTGGGTTTGAATGTATTTAGGTGTGGTGAGTATGGAAGCTTAATCTTTCTGAGACATCTTGCTTTTCCTTTTGGCTTACATTAATTCTGGAATCTATATTTTTATAAAAATGATAAATGAAGTGCAGTAAGTGAAGAAGTGCTTAGAGGTTAGATAAAGAAGATTTTTTTTTTTTTTTTTTTTTGTATCTCAGATAGGACTTTTACACTTCTGAATGTCATGATTATTTTTTATGGTAGGTATATTATTCTTGTGTACACAGAGTTCATCTACCTCAGAGGCTGTATTCTTCCTCAGAAGGTCAGATTTAGCATCCTGTATTTGGTTTTAGACATTTCTATTGAGTCAGTAATCTAAAGCTTTACTGTACTGGCTAGCAGTGGTAATTTTCTCTTGTATTAAGTTAGCACATTTGCAACCCATGGGGAATAAGAAAAAAAAATGTTTCCTTTTCTTTATGGAGCCATCCCAAGTAAGACTACCTCATGCACATAAAATATACCACTTTTAAAACAAGAAATGGTTCTGGAATAGCTTGAGAAAGAGTATAGAATCCAGCTATTGCTCTGTATAATGTAATTATGACAACATTTTTGTGGTTTTCTTGGGAAAACCAAACAAAAAAGAATAAAACTCCAACCAAACATCTCTTTCCTATAGCAGTTTGGAAATAGCCATTGGTACACGTTGGCAGCATCTTATATGAGTGCAAAAGTCCTAGGCTCATAAGGCTAGAAATCATGTCAATTATAAAATACGGAGACATCTCCAGCATTGGACTAGAGAAGTATTGTACACTTTGTGCCTCAACTCTGGGTAGACTTCTGGTGTTTTGGCATTACAATTATTTATTGATTTTGAAAAAAAAATACTTAGTATGCACAAAAAGTGATTTAATCTAGGGAGAAGGAATCTAATCAATATATTCTTAAAAATATTTTTAAAATGATTTGAAGACTGTGACCTCTAAATACAAACAACACTCAGCCACAAGAGTTCTTAATGAGTGGATTATGTAGCTCACTTTGAGGAAAGAAAGAAAAAAAAAAGTTATTCTAGAATTTTGGAGGCTCTTTTCATTTCGCTGTAAAGGGAAAGCAAAATAAAGTTCTGTTGTACTGACTTCCCTCCCTCGTATTTGTAAAACTTTTCAGAGTGTTTTTTATTTTGTGAATATAAAACAACTAGGAGAGATTACTTCTACTTATTTAGATTACTACTTGTTTAGAATGAAGAGTAATTATATCTCTACAGAAATACAGGGAAGAGGATTTCCAGCAAATTGCTAAATCATAACTTTTACAAAATACTAGATTTTTTTCTTCTTTGAACTCTTTTCTAGAACATGTCCGCATTATAATATCCAGGTAACACTGCCAAGCAACCAGCATTCCCCTAAAAACAGAAACACTATAGCTACACCAAAGCAAACACAATATGCTGCTTAAAATAATAGTACCTTGATATTTTATAAACCTTCAATGATATTTGTTTTAAACTGTTTTGTGTTTTACTCAACAATTAATATTGAGTATTGAACTGAGAATGTTCAGTTGGGTTGTACCTAGCTTTCTGGTTCAGATTGTCCTATCTCACCATCTCTATACTTGAGCCTAAGTCATATTTGATATTTAATCATGAAAACAACGTGCTCTAACTCTTGATCAATCTAGGGCTTCTGAAGTAAATCTGTGGGGCAAACTGCAACCATGATCTTGGCCAAGAAGAGAAGCTTATGCACTGTCCCTCTCATATCTATGACCATGGATCAAAAACGTAGTGGCTGACGAACAGACGGACAGATTTCCCACACGGAAACATAGGGAGGGAGCTCTCGGTCCTGAGATACGCCGGCTTTGGGAGTTTAACCTCCTACCGTTACTGCCGTGCATAGCGCAAGGACAGAGCACACGAGTTCTCAAGCCCTCAGCGACTCCTCCGCTCTCCGGCACCCCGCGCGCCTCGCAAGGGCACCTGCAGCTCCGGCTGCGGGGCAGCCGCGGAGCCGGCCGCGCTCCCGGGAGCGGTGATGGCGATCCCCGTGAGCTTTCCGAAAAGCTCTCTCTCTTTTTATTTATTTTTTTTTCTCTTTGATAGGAATCCCAGCCTTTTCTTTCACTTAGCTAGAACCTAGTAGCAATAATTTAATTTAAAAACACCACAGAGGCTTGTACGGTACGCAGCTGTCTGCGCCTAACCAGGGGTGCCGGCGGCCAGCGCTGGCGCCAAGGCGGCGTTGCGCTACCGCGAGCTCTCAGGAGTCTCCCGGCTGCTGGAGCCGGGCGGGCCGCCCCGGGCGGGGGCCCGAGCTGAGGCAACGGCGGACCGCGGCCCTCCTCCCCGCGGCCGGGCATCGGCGTCCCCCACGGCCCGGGGCGGGCCCGGAGGGACGGGGAAGGAGCGAGGGGCGCCGCGGGGGCGCTTACCCGCAGGTGCAGATCTCGCACAGGCACCGCGGCCGCCTCATCCTCCCTCCCGCGCCGCCGCCGCCGCCGCCTCCCCTCACCGCGGCGCGGTAACCACGGCAACGCCCCCCCTCCCGTCGCGTAGCAACGGCCGCGGCGTCACGGCGCGCGTCCTCCCGCCGCTTCCGCCCGACGTCACGCGGAGGGGCGGAGCAGGAGCGCGCGCCGGCTTCCGGGCGCGGGCGGCGCGAGGCGGCGCAGGTGGCGGCGCTCCCCGATCCCTCGCGCGTCCCCTCCGTGCGCGGCCGCGGCGGCAGCGGGGGGGGGGCGCGCGCTGGCGCGTGCGCGCGCGGCAGGGGCGGCGCGGGCTTTGCCGTCGCCTCAGCGGCGCGGCCGTGGCGGCCCTGAGGGCCCAGCGGGCACGGCCGGCCCCCCCCTCCCCCACCGCGCACCGCGAGGGGCGGCCTGTGGCCCGCGGGGGCCGGGCCGGGCCGGGCGGCGAGGGCGGCGAGGGCGCGGCCCGCCCGAGGGAGCGGGAGGCTCGTTTGGGGGCGGGCAGCGCCCGTGTGGCGCGGTCCGGGGGCGAAGCGGCGCGTCATGTCCGTCGGGGCCGCCCTCAGGTGCGCAGAGCCACGACGGCTCCGCGGTTATGGGGGAAAAACCCCGTTTCCTGTTAGAAACAGCCCCCTGGCCCGTGTTTGATAAGTTTCTGGTGTCCGCAGCGGAATGTCGGCGGTGGCTGGGACGGGTGACGCGCTCCGTGTGTCAGCGTGAGGCTGCCTGGTGCTCTGGGCACAGCCTGTGTCGTCGGAGAAAACATGCGCGGTTTCTCAGGTCCCTTCTTGAGTACAGTGCTTTCCTCTGTTCGCAGATTAACTAGCCATGGTCCTCACGAGTGTGGGAAAGATGAGCGGCCTCCAGAAAAAGACTTCTGGAATCAGGAATATCTGTATATTGGCACATGTGGATCATGGTAAGGCAGGTGTTTGCTAGTTGCAGGAACTGAGGAAAAATGCTGTGTGTACTACTTTGAATGATGGCGAGATGTTTTGATCACTCTATTTTAAAGCAGTGAGTTATCGTGGTTTCAGCTCAGAACTGCCTTAATCCAAGTGACTAGGCTGCTGATGCTAAGAAGTAAATTTTCC